>NC_064251.1:27814307-28479307 GCF_003254725.2 Canis lupus dingo | reverse complement strand
GATGGAGTTGGGTAGAGGATGCAGTCCTCAACAAGAAGCAGTGTGGTTTTCCCTTACATCCTGGTTCCTGAGAATGTATGACTGGGTCCCCAGTCATCATATCTCCATCCTGCATTCAACCATAGCATATCTTTAGGGATGTATTTCCTAAATCAACTTGCAACCTGGCTTCTGTGCCCTTCCTGGTCCTGGGCAAATGTGTCCAAACTTCCCTGATGATAAGCCTCCCCTGGGATGCTTGTTAAAATTGTGAATGAACTCCAGCCCTATCCCAGATCCAATGACTGAGAATCATTCATGGAAGGGTGTGGGGAGCTATATAAATAACAAGTACCCCAGGGAATTCTTTACTTCAGGAAAATTGAAATCACTTAGGATGCTTACACCCTGTCCTTAGAAATTCCAGGGCAGAGTTTCCCAACTTTGGTATTACTGTTATTTTAGGCTAGATAATATTCTGTTTGGGGGGATTGTCCTGTGCACTGGAAGAAGTTAATTAGCATGCGTGGCCTCTACCCATTAGATACCAATAGCACCTGCACCCCAGCCATAACAACCAAAACTGGCCCCAGACTTTGGCAAATGTGGAGGCTGGGATGGGTAAAATCAACCTGGTTGAAATCCACTGGTTTAGGGTGTGATGTGAGCACTGGGGTTTTCCTTTTAAAGCTCTCTAGATAAGCTAACATGCAGCTAAAATGCTTTATACTAGAGTTTCTCAAACCTTCTTGTGCATGAGAATCATCTGAGGATCTCGTGAAATGCAAATTCTGATTTTGTCAGTCTGGGGGAGGCCTGAGAGTCTGCATTCTCAGCAAGTCCCCAAAGGATGCTGATGCTGCTGGCCCACACTTTGAGGAAAAAGGCCGAAGGTCATCTTTTAATTGGGCCAGTCATGAGGGTCCTCTTAGCCCATTGTTACAGCAAATTCATTTTCCCCTGAGTCAGCAAAGAAGAGATCACCACAGAGCAAGGGTTGACCTTGCTAACATGGTCCATGTGGGTAGGATGCAGCAAGTTTCTGTGAAGGAGGCTTCAAGTTGCAGAAGGTGGGATTCCCACCATGCAGTCTCCTGGAAAATGATTTGTAGGAAAAGCCACCAGCAGGGCGCCCCTGAGTAGCGCACTGCTAGACATGGAGTCCACAGAAGACCCAATGACACGAGGGGACCTCCAGCATTGGCTAGAATCCCCCAGTTCCCTTGCGAGGACAGAGGGGGTGAGCACAGCCACAGGTGACCCCAATCTTACCTGTATCAACTAAGATAGGAGCAGTCTTCTGCCCATATAGTCTTTCACTTTTTTTCCTTAGTACCAAGCTTTCTGGGAACAGCAAATGAAATATGACAGAGTTCTTTTAAAGAGAGTGGTGGGCGGGACAGAGGAAAAAGGTAGCCCAGAGGCACTAAGTTCAAAGCAAGACATCTGAATCTCCCTGCCTTACCCTGTGGAAATGGACCCTGGCCCAGCCAAGTGCTAGGGCTCCACAAACCTGCAAGTCTTCACCTGAAGCTCTAGGAAATCCAAGACTGTACACTGCCTGAAACCTTGCAACGAAGCCAAGCTCCAAAAGTCAGGAAGAGTTAAAAATTCTCCGTAAACTAGCACAAGCAAGGTGCTTCCTTAACATAATAAACCAAGAGCAGCCTGTATCGTTCTTATCATTGAAACACTAAAGACATTCCCATTAAAGTGAGGAATGAAACGAGGACGCCCACTACCACCACCATTGTTTATTTTTATTATTTATGGTTATTATCCATATAATTCTAGTCAGTGATAGGGAAAATGAGAAGAGGAAAAAAAAAACAGTATAAATAGTAGAAGAAAAGAAAAACATGATCATCTACCTGAAACCCCCCAAAAAATTAACTGAAAACTTTTTGGCTTAATAAGAGTTGAGCAAGCTGGCTAATTGAAAATACAAACACAGAAATCATAGCTTTCTTCTGCATGAGAAGTATGGGGGCAAAGCCTATAATAATTTTCATTCTTTCCCAACCCATTATAAGAAAAGATTCATGATGGTTTTTGTTTTTTTTTTTTTTTTATTTATGACAGTCACACAGAGAGAGAGAGAGAGGCAGAGACATAGGCAGAGGGAAAAGCAGGCTCCATGCACCGGGAGCCCGATGTGGGATTCGATCCCAGGTCTCCAGGATCGTGCCCTGGGCCAAAGGCAGGTGCTAAACCGCTGAGCCACCCAGGGATCCCTCATGATGGTTTTAAAGATATTCCACAATGCTTTGATACCTCTCTCTTAAGAGCTGGGTTTAATTCCACTCTTTGTCTTCTCACTTGAGATCTCTCTCTCTCTTCCTCTCTCTCTCTCTCTCTCTCTCTCTCTCTCTCCCCCCCCCCCCCCCTTCTCTCTCTCTCTCTGCCTATGGAGATGCCCACATGGCAAGGAAATAAGGCCCAACAGCAGCCACGTGAGAGAGCTTAGACCCAGTTCCTCCCCCTAGTTGAAACTTGAGATGACAATGACCATAGTCCCCATCAACAGCAGGACTGCAACCTCAAGAGAGAGCCTGAACCAGGATCACCAAGCTGCTCCCAGATTCCTGACCCATAGAAACTGTGAGATAATAAATGTCTTGAGTCATTGTGTTTGGGGTGACTTGTCACACAGCCATAGATAACTAATACAGGATTCTTTGTCACTCCAGCCACCAAGGGTCTTAGGCTGGGTGGTGATGATCAGAATAATAGATAGAGTTGGAATAAATCTAGAAATAATTTTGTTTGGATAACATAAAAAGGGCCTGAAGCTATCCCCAGAAAGAACAGAAGGGACCTGGAAGAAGAGAACAGAGCGAGTAAAGTACAGCTGGCATGACATAAGAGATGAAGAGGAATTTAGCATGTGTTGCTGTGTGCCATGCGATGTAGTGCTACCCTTGCATCATTCTGTGAGCCTTTAGGGAAGATTTTAATTGTTTTTCAGTGTTTTTGAATATCACCCTTGTGTTCTGCTCACTGTGGCACTGCTAAGACCTGCCCTGAGGCAGTTCAGCTGTATTTGCATATCAACAAAACCAATAGTAACCAGTTGGAAATGTAATGGAATAATGAAGGGAAATATTCCATTTATAATATTAACTAAAAACTATAAAACATCTAGGAATACAGCAAACATGCAGGATTCATATGACATAAGTGATGAATTGCTACTATGGGACATACGAGCAGATATGAATAAAGGACAGAGTTATTCATTCATTTCATCAACAAACCCGTGGTTGAAAAATCAAGGTCTCCCAGGAAATAAGGGAGAAAAATTTAAAGGATATGTATGGTTTAAATATTAATATATGTTGTAAAACACAACAAGCAAAAAATGTAAACTACATCTCCTTCCAAAACAAACCATATATGTTGGCATTAGAAAAGGAAACCTTTCTCTTGAAACAATTTTTGAAGAAACACTGCTGTGGCATTATGGCGTTCTGGGCACACTATCCTCCAAATATCATATTATACACACAATTACACTTTGAATGCCATTTCTGAATTTGAACATCATGCTTTTTCACTTGGGTGTCTCTTCTTTGATAAATCATTTAAAAAATTCCTTTGAAGAAATTATCATGATCCTAGAGGTAAGTTATCCAAGACCTCACATCCTATTTCTATATAGAGAGTTCAGATTAGAGAATACACTGATTTTCCCTCCGAACTAGCCCATTGACTGGCAAGTGTGGCCTATAAGAGAAGAAATGATTGTTAGCATGTTCAATTAAAGACATGTGTTTAAATTATCATTCTTAAATTTTGTTATACAACTCTATGAAATTAAGCAACTCAAAACTGAGATGGGCAAAATCATTGTAACCATTGTAACCATCCATATGTACCCACAGAGCTCCTCTATGACAGTGGGTACTAATATTATTCTCATTGTACAAACAAAGAAACTGAGGCCAACGGTACATAGTTGAATATATAGTTGAATACAGTGGCAGAGCTGAGAGTCAAACCCCAACAGGCTGACTCCCACCTTCTTAACTACTTCATAATCTTAAGATTCAGCTAGTTGCAACCATTAAAAATGATCTATAAAAGCAGTCTGAAAACTGGCCTTCCGAAGCAACACGGCAGCCATGTGATCTGCCAGAAGCCTCTCCACCCACCCTCTACTCAGAGGAGCTCTGCTTTCCATTTAGTAGCTTGAGATTCCATGACAGATTTCATTTGTAAGAATGATTATATTGAGGAGGGAGGGGTAGTAGAAGAATGTCTAATGATGTGAAGAAATGTGGAGGGGGGGAGTTAATTTTCAAAGCCATATATACTGTAAGACACCAATTTGTGAAAAAGACACAAACATACATTGACAGAAGAGACAGCAAATGACAAATGGTTATTCTAGATGTGGGAATACAATGGGATAGTCTTTTCTTTGATTTTTCTGTATTTTTAAAAATTGTACGCAACGGATATCTTTAATTTCAAAATACTCAAAGGGCATAAAAATGCTCAACATCATTAGTCATTAGGGAAATACAGATTAAAGCCACAGTGAGATACCATTTCGCACTTACTAACAGCTATCATGGAAAAGACAGGCAGTAACAAATGTTGGTAAGGATGTGGGAAACCAGAGACTCTAATTCATTGCTGGTGGGAATATAAAATGACACAGCCACTTTGGAAAACAACAGTTTGGTAATTTCTTAAAAAGTTAAACATAAATTTGCCATACGATCCAGCAATTCCCCCCTTAAGTATCTACCCAAGAGAAATAAAAACATATGTGCACACAGATTTGCACATGAATGTTCTCTGCTGCACTATTCATAGCACTAAAAGATTGGAAACAACTCAAATGTCCATCAACTGGTAAATGGCTACACAAAATGCAATATAAACATACAATGACAAACTATCCAGCAATAAAAAGAAATGGGCCACTAGTACATGCTACAACATAGTTGGACCTTTAAAACATTATGCTCATTAAAAGAAGCCAGAGACAAGATACTATATATTGTATGATTCCATTTATATGGGATGTCCAGAAAAAGCAACATTTAGAGACAGAAAGTAGATTACTGGTTGCCTAGGACAGGGACAGGTGGGGGTGGGCAGGGGGGATTTCACAATGAATATAATGAATCTGCATGAGGGATCCTACTGAAGTGATGAGAACATTCTAAAACTGATTTATGATGATGACTGTACAACTTGGTAAATTTAAGAAAAAATTATTGAATTGTGTACTTCAAAAGAGTGAATTATGTGATAAGCAAAATATGCTTCAATGAAGTCATTTTTTAAAAAAACAGCATTAGGGTAACATTCGGTTGGCTCAACACCAGAAGGTTTTGCAAAGTTGAAAAGTAAGAGGAACAGACACCAAAGTGAGTGCCAGGAAGTCCCTTTCTCAAACTTTTTTTCAGGAAGAGTCCCTCTGCTGGTGGGAATGTGATCTGCATGTCCCCTCTGGATGGTCATCTGTCAACAGGTCCCACTTAAAATGTGCACAGCTACTTTACTCCTAAATCCACTTCTGGCAAAGTATGCTAAGGAAAATGCTGGACAAGTTTTCAAAGATGCATGAACAAGAACAGGCGCGCCTGGGAGGCCCACTTGGTTATGTGTCCTACTCTCTTGATCTCAGCTCAGATCCTGAGCTCAGGATCATGGGTTCAAGCCCTGCACTGGGCTCCATGCTGGGTGTAGATCCTACTTTAAAAACAAAACAAAACAAGAAAGTACATCACAGCATTGTTATGAGAGTAAAATCTTGGCAACACCCAAGAAGTGGGGATTGGTTAAAAAAATTATGGGGTACATTCATATCATATCATGATATGAGTATCATGCAACAATGTGAAGTCATTTTTTAAAGAAATCCTCATTTGAGATGATATTTGTTGATTTGGAAACATGTCCATAAAGCATTATGAAAGAACACTTCAAAAACAAACAGAAAGGAAAGATATGGAAGGTTATATGCCAAAATGTTAACAGTTTCCTTTGATGGAATTATGAATGTTTTTCTTTCTTTTCTTTCTTTCTTTCTTTCTCTTTCTTTCTTTCTTTCTTTCTTTCTTTCTTTCTTTCTTTCTTTTCTTTTCTTTTCTTTCTTTATAACAGCCTATATTTCTATATATGGAAAAGGCATTAAGGTATTTTGATAAAAGAAAGGTCTTTGAAGCAAAGTTTCAATTCCTTCCTCTATAATACTAGCTCGTGTTTTAAGCAATTTATCTGGTTTTCTAAATTACCATTTCCCCATCTGTAAAATGGGCACAATAATCCTTTTCCCTTCTAGTGTTCCCTGTGCATGGAAAGTGCCTAGCCCAGTGTCTGGCACAAAGTAATCACTCCATAAGCATCAACTATGATTATTTCTCAACAACTCTTAGAATACATAATTTTTAGAAAACATAATCAAGCTACTTTTTAAATATAACTTGGCAGAGTGGAATGAAGAAGCAGAGAACAAACACCAGACACAAGAGTCTTTTCCTTCACTCTCCCCCACAGCACAGCGTGGCCAGATCTGCCCACACTGCCCTGGCTCCTCCGCAGACCCTGGGATTCCCTCCGGGAAGCCACAGAGGCCAGACATGGCCGATGCCGGGCCTGCTCACTTGGCAGGAAGGAAGACACCACACGTGTAGCTTGATTTGTTTCAAAAGCCTTTAACAGTTTCTGTAACAGATGCCCCATCTGCGCAGAGCCTGTGTTTGTGGGAAAGAGCAGAGGAAAGACCATGTTCTGTTGTGCCTGCCCCTCCACTGACTCCTTTCCACCAGGCTCTGAGGGAGGGGGGGCTTGCGGCTAGGATTTCAGACTGGACAATAGAGTGGGGCCATGACCTGTGAGAGCTCCCACTCTGGTGACCCTAACTCTGTGCGGGCCTTCCCGTTTGCAGGCTTCCTTAGCATCCACTGTCTCCACTGACCCTCCCAGCAACAGCCCCTTTCTGAGTCTTTCAGTCTGCAAGCCCACCCCCCCATACCAGGCCAGCAGTCAGGAATCTAGATCCTGGTGCTTTCTTGAGGGTCTGACCCTGTGGTGAACTACACCTGAACCAGCCCATTTGCCACTGTCCCTAATATCCCTGGTTCTGAATTAGTAACCCATTCTCCATCCGTGGCCCTATTACTCTTCAGATGTCATCCTGGGAACTTCTTTTGCTGTGGGGGCTTCAGACCACAGGCCCTGGGTGGAGAGGATGAGAATGGAGAGATAACTATCCCAGGAGGTCCTGTGAGAAGCTTTCTTTGCCTTTCTCATGGGGTTTTGTCCCCCTCTAAACCTCCTGAGCATTCTAGGGCCCTACTTGTGTGCCTATATAACTACTGGTTTAAGAACCAGAAGACTTCCCAGCATCCTCCTGAGAACTTCCTGTCACCTTGCCGGGTGTGCCATCTCCTTATAGGCCCTGGCTCTAGAACTGCCAGAGCCTGTGATAGGACCAGCTTGCATTATAGTTAGTACAGTGGGAACACCTGAATCCTTGATCTGCAAGATTCACACACATTCAGTAAAAGCATCTGATTCCTGCTCAGGTTAGATGGAAGGAATGCCTTCCACAATAAGAGGCCAAAGTAGGAAGAACTTTCCACAGCCAGGGTGCACTAGAAGAGGTTGCCCAAGGTAGATGATGCAAAGCAGAGAAGTTACACTATAGTTGCAGGAACAATGCCACAAGGTTAGGGAATGACTAAAACAAACTGACAGAAAGAAGCCCTTCTGAACCCTTGGGGGCAGCCTCTGCCTAGAACAGAGTCCTCCTGGCACTCCCCTACCTTGTCAGTTCAGGGCCTCTGAGAAGCAGCTACCAACCCAGGATTAAACATGCAAGGGGAATGGTCTCAAAGGATGAGGGGCAATGAGGCCAGAGTAGACAGGACAGGGCAGGCAAGTCCACCGTGTAAGACCAACAAATGTGAAAGGAGAGAGGGAGTGAAGAACTGCATAGGAAGAGCTATGGGCTTCCAGTGCTTTCCTGGGACAATCTATACCAGGCCAATAGTGTGCCCTAGGCAAAAGCTGCCCATTAGAGGAATCTTCATTGGGCTGAAATGGTGCTGTCCTAGGATGCCTGTTGAGCCCATCACTGGTTGGAAGCAGTCTGGGGGAAGGGCAGCCTCCACAGTCATGATCTAACAGCTCAAAGCTGTCAGTCAACTATTTTCCCTATAATCTACCCTCTTGACATCCATCCTCCACCACAGTCACACCTGCCCACAGGCCTTTCTGTAGACATGTAGCTCAATCACTGTGGGAGCCTTTCCCCAGCCTGGGCCTTTGCTATCACATCTCAAACCATGAGACAAAGTTGGCCCAAAACTGGGCTCTTTCTGTCTCTGTCCACAAGTCACATGGCAGCTTTTATGACGTTTCCAAGACCAGGCCAGATTACTCTGCAGGATCCTCGGACATGCCTAGGACCAAATCTCCCATTGAGAATTTTTTGGGTTTTGCCAACATTTGGTAGTCGGAAGCAAGTCACTGCCATTAGACATCTCATCCTTGATCGCCCAAAGTAAAGCAGACCCTTCTCATATCTTCACTCTTGTATTTCATCCCACAGCCATGGGATGTGCTGTGGTATTTTTATCATTCTTTGGTCTTCACTCCAGAATAGAGCCTGCTTAGTAAAAATGAAACAACAACAACAACAAACCCATCTCATAACTATGTCTACTGCAAAGCTCACTCCACCGTAATGTTAACAGGCACACCTGTATCTCGAGCCTCCTTTGCAGAAGCTCCTCTTTTGCACCTTCATGAGAATCTGACCCTCACTTGAGAATCCCATATAGCCCACTTCACACCAAGCTGGAGTTGGACTTTTACTGGATCCCTTGCTACTTTATAGGTTTTATCTTTCTCTCATCTTCCCTTGAAGCTTGCACCATTTGGCTCAGCCACCATCAACCTCACCCATCTGACCACTCAGAAACCTCTTAGTCACTTCCCCTTGTTCCCTAAAGATATAATCCCCTCAGTTCTACCAAACTTTAGACAGATTTCTTCCTGACCATAAGCCCTGCCCTCCCTTTTCTTAGAGCATTTATGTTAGATAACTTGCAACCATAAATTCTTTCTCTGCCCCTTTGAGATGTAAATCTTCTCCCAGCTTTTTGCCAGTTTCACAACCTAGCAATGTCTTCCTCGAGGATATGGGAGCCACTATACATCATTGAAATGTAATCATAACTGTGTGGAGGTTCCACAAAGAGTTAAAAATAGACCTGCCCTACGACCCAGCAATTGCACTGTTGGGGATTTACCCCAAAGATACAGATGCAATGAAACGCCGGGACACCTGCACCCCGATGTTTATAGCAGCAATGGCCACAATAGCCAAACTGTGGAAGGAGCCTCGGTGTCCATCGAAAGATGAATGGATAAAGAAGATGTGGTTTATGTATACAATGGAATATTATTCAGCCATTAGAAATGACAAATGCCCACGATTTGCTTCAACGTGGATGGAACTGGAGGGTATTATGCTGAGTGAAATAAGTCAATCGGAGAAGGACAAACATTATATGGTCTCATTCACTTGGGGAATATAAATAATAGTGAAAGGGAATAGAAGGGAAGGGAGAAGAAATGGGTAGGAAATATCAGAAAGGGAGACAGAACATAAAGACTCCTAACTCTGGGAAACGAACTAGGGGTGGTGGAAGGGGAGGAGAGTGGGGGGTGGGGGTGAATGGGTGACAGGCACTGAGGGGGGCACTTGATGGGATGAGCACTGGGTGTTATTCTGTATGTTGGCAAATTGAACACCAATAAAAAATAAATTTATTATTTAAAAAAAGAAAAAGAAATGTAATCATAAAGACATGAATATTTATAGCATCTTTACTTATAATCACCAAAAATTGGAAGCACCCGAAATATCCATCATCTGTAAATGGACCACTGCTACTTTTACTGAGGTTAGACTTACCCTCCCACAGAGACTAGGAGGTAAGTGCTAACCAGCAGTTGGCTTAATCACACTGAGCAGCCTTCCCCAACAATTTCTCCCAACAAGTCCCCCTACTTTTCCACCATTGAGCCCTACCACACAAAAATTCTCCCACCTTTTGTTTCAAGGGAGTTGAGGTCAATCTCTCTCCCAAATTGCAGTAGTCTTAAATAAAGTCTTCCTTGCCTGTTTAACTTCCCTTGTGCAATTATCTTTGGCACAACCTACACATGAATATTTATAGCATCTTTATTCATAATCACCAAAAATTGGAAGCACCCAAAACACCCTTCATCAGTTAATGGACCACTAAACTGTGATATATCCATTCAATGGAGTACTATTCAGTGATTTAAAAAAAAAAAAAAAAAAAGAATGCGCTATCAAGCCATCCAAGCCATGAATAAATCTTTAGTGCACATTCTTAAGTGAAAGAAGCTAGTCTGGAAAGACTACATACTATGCAATTCCATTAAGATGACATTCTAGAATGTCATATAAACAAAACTTTGTAAACATATCACAGGTTCAGGAACAAGGAGGGATTTTTTTTTTTTTTAGGGTGGTGAAACTATTCTATATGAAACTCTAATGGTGGATACATGACACTGGACCTTTGTCAAAACCCATAGAGCTTTACAACACAACACTAAATCTTAATATATCAAATATTTAAAAATTCATATTAGAGGTTGGGAGATCCCAGAATGGACCTTTTGTATGGTTGTGCAGGTATATGAATTAACTTTACTGAAGGGGATGGAAGAGCAAGATGTTGAACTAGATAACTTTGGAAATGAGCACTGTCTACAGGAGTAAAGGCAAAAGGAATTGTACCTTAGCACTTTACTATAATCAATAAAACTGTTTTCCTTGTAAGGACAAGGTAACCTGAAACCACTATACATCAATACTGGAACTGAACAATTAAGAGATGGTGGGAGATGGTTGGAGCCAGGTTTCTCACTGTTGGTGTGGGTGGTTACAGATAAGCAAGGAAGAGTTTTGAATGATCCATGTGATTCTACATGAAATCAGTATGAACTCATAGTTCATTTAATATGCATACAGATAGATGCATACAAGAAGAAGGTGATGATAGAGGGAGATAGTAAGTTGTCTGTATGAGGAGGGAGAGGAGCCCACCAGGTGTGAAGAGGCTGGAGACAGCTGAAGATGCCACCAGAAGGGCCCACTTGAAAGATTTGCCTAGAGTTAGCCTTGTAAGGAACTCTGCTTGTAATGATTCATTTACTTCTTGAAGTTCTGCAGAAAAGAACAGGAAGAGAGAGGCTAAAAGATGAAAGTGCATTATCAAGTAGGCAAAAGTGAGACACTCTAAACCTGAAAAATACCAGTTCACCTGCCTGGGCCTACACAGGCAAACAGGTTTTAAACCCACATAAAACATAGGCATCCGTGTCCTCCTTGGCCACTGCCTATGACTTTCTGAATATAGATGTGACTCTTACATAAGTTTTTCTAATGGCTATAAAGTTTCTTCATGACAGAATTTAGATTCATTAGCATGGCACTCAAGACTCCAAAAATACATTTCTATTCTTGTGTGACATTGCCCAAATGTTTACTTTGTGCTCCAATCAGAAGACTTTCTGCTGATCCAGTGCACTATAAGGATTTTCTCATCCCCATGCTCTCTCTCTCTCTCTCTCTCTCTCAAAGGATACTTCCTCTTTTACCTTCTTGGCCTCCCAGATCTGTATGCTCCATTCAAATCCAGCCTGGCAAATCCTTCCTTTGTTTCCCTTGCAAAATTTTTTGCCCATTTCCCTGTTTTCCCTGTTTTCTCACCACAGTAGCCATATTTTACTATGGTGTTGGAAATATAAACTGTCAAGTAACTCCCTTGCCTGTCCTCTTGGCTCTGATTGAGAACGGATACCAAGAATCAAATAGGGATCAGGGTCAAATCAGTCTCCTTAATGATAAAACTAGGCTGGAGAACTAGCTTGAATGGAGCCCCAAAGGGGAAGGAAAAACAAAAGAAGATGAAAACAGAGAGGGAGACAAACCATAAGAGACTCTTTACTATAAGAAACTGAGGGTTCTGGAGGGTGGTGGGCAGTGATGGGGAACTGGGTGATGGGCATTACAGAGGGTACTTAGTGTAATGAGCACTGGGTGTTACATACAATCAATGAATCACTAAATTCTACTCCTGAAACTAATAATACAATGTATGTTACCTAAATATACAATGGAATATTCCTCAGCCATTAGAAACGACAAATACCCACCATTTGCTTCAACGTGGATGGAACTGGAGGGTATTAAGCTGAGTGAAGTAAGCCAATTGGAGAAGGACAAACATTATATGATTTCAGTCATTCAGGGAATATAAAAAAAATAGTGAAAGGGATTAAAGGGGAAAGGAGAGAAAATGAGTGGGAAATATCAGAGAGGGAGAAAGAACATGAGAGACTCCTAACTCTGGGAAACAAACAAGGGATAGTAGAAGGGGAGGTGTGCAGGGGGATGGGGTGACTTGGTGATGGGCACTGAGGGGCACACTTGATGTGATGAGCACTGGGTGATATGTATGTTGGCAAATCGAACTCCAATAAAAAAATATACAATAAAAATATATGTTACTGAATTGAATTTAAATTTTAAAAACTTTTAATTTTTTAAAAAATCTTTAAATAAAAGTAAATAAATGAATGGGGGCCAAATGAAGCTTCCTGCTCCCTACCTTACAAACTGAAGATAATCAGCCCCTGGTAAAGACCTGATATGATCTTCTTCCACCATTCACAGGCTAAAAAGCTAAAGAGAAAGAACCAAGACCTGGAGAATGAGCAAAAGGTTCTTCCTGGTTGGTGTTCCCTCTAGAGATGAAATTTCAAAGAGGCTGATTCGATCAGTCCAGTGGTTCTTGGCCATGACTGCACGTTAGAATCCCCTGAGAGCTTGGGAAACACTGTTGCCCTACCTCACACCTAAGACCAATTGAGTTTGAATCACCAGAGGTGGGGCCTAATAGCAATAATTTTTAAAAGCTCCTCCAGATGACTTTAATGTGCAGCCAGAGCTCAGAATCTCCAAATTAGTCCAACATGACAGGAGGAAACGTGAACTTGACCCAATTGATAATTGGCTAATGAACGTCAGTGGCTTCACCTGCTTCATTGCATCAGGCAAGCACTGCTCACCCCTTGGAAAGAGGTGAATAATAAATGAGTAGAAGGTCTCTTTTCAGTTCTTCCCTGCTGGCTAGGCAATGGTGTTCTGTTTATTCTCTTATGGGCTGAGGAAGGATGTGGGAAGGGAATAAATATTGCTGCACATTGTGTCATTTGAATTTCACAATACTTCCTGGGTAGCATACAGGTAGGCAGAGTGGGCTACATGTCACAGGGAAGGAGATTATTTATACAGTGTCATTCTTATCTTTGTCTTTAATCTTTACTTCTTTTTTCTAATTATAAAAAAATACATGTTCACTATGAAAAATTTCCCAAAAACATAAGCATACAGCAAATAAAAATATGTAATTCTAGCACCAAGCACTGCTAGCACAACCAGTTTGTTGTATTTCCTTCCATTTTGTTTGTAGTCTGCCTTTTTTGTTTCACTGTACACAGTTTTATATACAAAATGTATACTTTTGGGGCAGCCCAGGTAGCTCAGCAGTTTAGCGCTGCCTTGAGCCCAGGGCCTGATCCTGGAGACCCGGGATCGAGTCCCACGTCGGGCTCCCTGCGTGAAGCCTGCTTCTCCCTCTGCCTGTCTCTTCCTGTCTCTGCCTCTCTCTCTCTCTCTCTCTCTCTCTCTCTCTCTCGTGAATAAATAAATTAAAATTTTTTAAAATGTATACTTTTAATGACTATGTAATCTTCCACCATACAAATATACCATAACTTCTTAGCCATTCTCCTAACATTAGGGATTTAAAATATTTCCTAATTACAAGGGACATCTCAAATGGGGTATGCAGCTTTCTGCACTTCACATTATTTCCTTAGAATGAATTATTATCAATGGAATTACTCTGTCAAAGAATACAAATATTTTTAAGCATCTTGACACATTTTTCCAAACTTTTTGAAAAAGGTTTTACCAACTGAAGCCCTAATAATTAGGAAAGCAGCCAAAACGTTGGAGTCTTCTCTCCCAGCGACAACTCAGTGTTGGCTCTCGCGCACTGTAGCAGTAGAAAGCATGCAGCTTGTATCCTTCATTCATGGGATGTCTTTGTTCCATAAGAAATGACAAAGGTACTTCTCAAGATGGTCATCTTTACAGTAAGAGGCATTTGCTTCTCACTATTCCTGGTCAAACACCCTAGTGATTCCAGTAGAGCTTGGGTAAAAGTTATCATGCTTCCTGAGTAAAAACAAGCTTTCATGTACTCTCCCTGGAGCCACAGAGCTCTATAAAGCAGTCATGACCAAGTTTACTATCCTCGTGTTACTGCCAAAGAAAAGTGGGGCTCAGAGAAATTGCTGTCTGATGTCACAAAATGGTGAGTGTCCAAGCCAAGGGATTAGCCGGGTCTCCTGGCTCTGTATGTCAGGGCTTTACCCCTTTCACCTCCCCTGTTGCTTCTTTGTCACACACTATACAAGTAGGATGGAGACATCAGTTCCTACCAAAAATATCTCAGATGACAGCGGAGATCTCCCTGCCTGTTGAGACCTAGGTGAGACTGTCTGATTCCTTGTCTTAGTCTGCTAGGGCTGCCATAACAAAATGCCACAAACTGGGGAGCTTAAATACTAGCTTAAATCACAAAAAGTGATTCCTCACAGTTCTGGGGCCTGAAGTCCAAGATCAAAGTGCCAGCAGGTTGGTTTCTCCAGGGGACTCTCTCCTTGTGGATGGTCACTTTCTTGCTGTGACATGGCTTTTTCTCTGTGTCCCTGGTATCTCTTCCTCTTCTTATAAGGCCACCAGTCCTAGCAGATTCGGGTCCCACTATTATGGGCTAATCTAACCTAATTACCCTATCTCCAAATACACATTCTCAAGTACTAGGAATTAGGACATCAACACGTGAGTTTGGGGGGAGGGTACAATTCAGTCCATAATACCCCACATTCCACATCCTATGGGAGTATTAAGCACTCCTCAACGTGATGTGGGTCCTTGATGGTGGAAAAGAAGTGAAAAGCAAGGGGGAGCACTGCACCTCTCTGGCTCCAAACTTCTGTTTTCCCCAGATTAAACCAGTGTATTAATCTTGTACTGGTCCAACATCTGCTCTTTCTGCCCCACTTCCTATTGACATAGAAATGAGAGCCAGCTCTTCTATTTTCCAGAATAAGATTATTCTCAGAAGGCACATGGGTGAGTGTTAGATGTTACTAAGAAATCCAAGAAGAGAAGGAATAGCAAAGGCGTCTATATGAACAATTTCAAGTTGGACTCCAGATAGCCCCGTTTTTAGGGGAACATCCTTACTACATCTGACTCTTCGTATCTATTCTCAACCAGTTAGAGCCCAGAGGGCTGGAAGGGTGGTTAATTGATAGTTTATATCTCCAGTACTGCACTCACATGTGACTACTGTATCACAGAGTAAATAGGGAAAGTAGTGAAATCTCACATCAGGGGGTGCAGGGGGTTCACTGGCTACTTCACCTCATGTGGTTCCAAGCCTAGTGCATACCACAGTTTCTTCTCTCTTGCTTTACCTTCCTCTATTCTTCCTGGTCCTCAGCCTCTAGGACTGCTACTGGAACCCCTGAATTCTTCTCACTCCATTAGAGAAAGCCTTCAACTTTGCACAGCTCCTAACAGCAAACTCTGCTCCAGACTGACTTTGAAAAGCCAGACCAAACCCCTTGGGAGCTCAGTAAGCTGGAAGGCCTTCAGTTTAAACAGCTCCACTTTTCTTAGATGCCAGTTGCAGTTTTACATAGCATCTATGTCTTCATTACTCAAATAAACCTAATGATTGTTGATATTAGTGGGAATAAATTTTTATCAACACAGGTCTGAAGTTGCTAAATACAGAATGAGGTCAGAGTCACTAAAATGCTTGAAAAATGTCAGCAGGGATGGATAGAAGGGCACATTGCTGGGAGGTGGCTTAGGAATGTAAACTAGAAGCATCTGGGAGAGAAAGCTAAGTGTTATGCCCCACGGTCCTACAGTCCTAGATGTCTGTTAAGCTCCAGTCAGAGATAAGATTTAGTCCCAAGGCCATTGCTTATGACCCTCTGCTCTGCACTGGCATTGTTCTAAACTGGAAACAACCCAAATTTCCTTTAACAGGAGAGTGAATAAACAAACAATGGTGCTCCCATACATTGAAATCTCACTCAGCTAAGAAAGGAATCCACTATTGATACACACAATGACTTGGATGAATCTCAAAGGCATTATCACTGAATGAAAGAAGCCAGGCCCCCAAAATCAAATACTATAGGATTCTATTTATTTGATGTTCTCAAAAAGATAAAAGTGTAGTGATGGAGAGCAGATCAGTGGCTGCCAAGGGTAAGGAGTAGGGGAGGTTGAGATGACACTAGTAAAACTGATCTATGTTTCTTAGTCCTGGTGATACAAATCAGTACATGTATTAAAAGTCATAGGACCATACACCCTGAAAAGGCCAATCTTATTGTATATTAATTTTTAAAATCCTTTTTAATTCCTCAACATAAAAAACTAAAAAATACACTCTCACACACATACACACACATAAAGTATCTATATGATATGATTCCACCTGATGTTTCCTCAACCCGTAGGGCTCTTAAGAGAAGCCCCAAGGGCTACAGTACAAGTATGGAAGAGGTCCAACAGACCACCTTCCCATACCCTTTCAACTAGAATGTTCCACTCTGACCTTTTTGTGTGTGTTTCTTTCTTTAAAAAAAAAAATTATTTATTTATTCATGAGAGACACACAGAGAGAGAGGCAAAGACACAGGCAGAGGGAGAAGCAGATTCCACTGGGGAGCCCAATGCGGGACTTGATCCCAGGACTCCAGGATCACACCCCGGGTGGAAGGCAGGTGCTAAACCACTGAGCCATCCAGGGATCCCCTGTGTGTATTTCTTTTTTAAGGAACATTTCATTTGGAGAAGAAAATAAAAGCTTGAATCATTGATATAATAAAACCTAGTGATTGTTTAACATTCAAGAGCTTACTATGGTGCCAAGCATTGTGCAAAATGCTTTTTTATATGCATCATCTCATTTATTCCTCTATATAATCCCATGAGGTTTGAATTCTCTTATTTTAGAGAAGAGGAAAGATGAGGCTTGGAGAGATTATTTAACTTGCCCACAGTTACCTAGATAGTGAGTGCCAGAACAGGGGTTTGGACTATGGCAGTGACTCTTAGGTCCCCCATCACTGGGAGTGTGGTTGACCAGCAGCCTCAGTGCTGCACACTAGAATTCATTAGTGCTTTCACATAAGGCAATGCATGCCATTAGGCTATCAGTCAATGACTGAGCATGGCAGGGGTTCCAAAGGCAGACCTATTCCTGGGAAATGTGCTCCCCTCTCATAAGTGACTTTGACTCAAGATTCTCCCCATCAACCTGGCTTTGAGAATTGTACTGCAGTCTTCCCCCTCCTTCCCTCATTCCCTCCCTTCCTTCCCTCTCTCCTTTATAGGGCCCAGACCTGCACCAGTCAGATGGCTCTCCCAGCCTTCTCTGGCTCCCTTCCCATTTTCCTTCACCATGGTTTCACTCAATGAATCTCTTACAAATCTAACTCAATTGATGTCTGCTTCTTGAAGGAAACTAACACAACTTAGTCCAAAAGCAAAGTTCTCACAAGCTTTGCAACAAGGGAGCAATCTGAGTCCTATAAATAATAATACTTAAGTTATAGGGTTGTTATTAGGATTAAGCTCCCTGACACAGATGAAACACCACTATGTATCCCTCATCTGGCTCATAGTGGATATTCAATAGTTGTTGGATGAATGCAATGAAATAAAGTCTGGATGACCATTAGCTAAGAGGGACTTAATAAAGGCTTAGTTCCTTCTGGCAGTTAAAGAAAACAGAGGGAACAGAGAGCAGATTTCCTCCAGGCATCTGGCAGTCCCCATCTAAGTGTCCATAGGACCACACCACTATCAGCTTCTTCCTCTCTCCAAGCCCAGCCAGACACAGACAGGCTTGGCTGATTCTTCCCACTCCCATCAGCTTTTTATACAAAGAAGAGTTCTCATGCTGACATCCCAGCTGGCCCCCATATCTCATGAAAGTCACTTCCATGGGCTGAAAAATCTCTCTCTGAAAGAATTACTCTCATAAAGTGCTGTGAATTGGATGCTGACCTGGAGTCAACCAGAGGAATTTTTCAATACTGCCTTTTATATATAAAATTTGTAACCTTTCTCTTCTCATTGAAACTAGGTTGTATTGATTGAGCAGAAATTTCAAAAGCGGGTGTTTGGGGCTTAATAGGGGTGAGCCCGTGGTAATCGTGGCTACCCACAGTTCATCTAAGATTTCTCACCAAAAGGAGAAAATAAAATCAGAATCAATACTTCCTCAGGCACACAGTTGAAAAATTTTGCAGTGGACTTGAGCAGAGCCCCTTCAGCCACAGGCAGCTCTAATTCCTGTCACAGGTCTGTTTCTCCATCATTTGTCAATCAGAGGACAAAGAAGGAGGAACTGAAGAATAAGAGATGGAAGGCAGTTCCAGCAGAGAGATAAGAAATCCAACCCAATGACAAAGAGCCAACCAGAGAGCAAAATAAATGCTTCCATAGAACAGTGAAGCACCAAGTCTTCCCAGTCAACAGTGGGCAAGGATTCTTGTCTCCAAAACTTGTGGAAAAATAAGAAAATGTCAGACCTGGAAGAGTTCAAGAGAATCTTGATTTGCAAATAAAACAAACGCTTAGAGAGACAAGGCAACTGACCCACCATCTTCAGGAAGCAGATGAAGAAAGGACTAGAATCTAGTCAATCACCACTTTTTTCTCAAGCAAAACAATCTCACTTCTTATCAGTTTCCCTCTTGCTAACCCTATAGTTATCTGGAGGACTCTAGTTCCAACTTTCCTTGGTCTTCCAAGGCACAGGTAACCATCTTTTATTCCCACTGTGCTGTGAGGCTCAAGGATTGGCCCCTAAAACACCACATTACTCAGAGAATCCTGTCAGGAATGCCTGACAGGTAGAAACAGAGTCATGGTGCACAGTGGGAGGATGAAGATGGGACTTGGTGTTAAGGGGCCCAGACTGTAGTCATCGTATTCCCTTCCAATAACACATGACTAAAAATCCTAAACTCAGATCCTCTCCCATCTGTCCTGATTATGCACTGTCTTGTGTTGAAGCAGGGGGCTGAATAAGTTGATCTTTTGCTAACCAAAAGAAGCTTACTTCTTCAGAATCATATTAGCTTCTCCAACTCATAAGCCCTTTCCCCACAGCCCCATTTCTGGACCATTCGCTTGACCAGTCAACATAAAGTTTATCACTTGGTAGAGGCCCTCAAGAACTGTGTTGAATGAGTGCATGATGGGGTAAATGAGCCCACAAAAAAAAATGTAGTGCTGCTCAAACTGTGACTTCAAAGATAAGGGTTCCTTACAGTAAAATGATGTAGGGCCTTGGAATTCTCACGGCCACTTTTTAAAAGTAATCACATTTATAAATACAAAGGGAAAGACAGAAAGAGCATGGACTTTAGAGCTAGATAAACCTCACTCTGAAATCCAATTTCTCAACAATGAGCCACATGGCCTCAGTTAATTATTTACCCCTTGGAGCTCCAAGATATCATCTACAAGATGAGACTAGTGGTACATATTTCACACAGTTGTCATGTGCTAAATGTGATAACATGTGTAATTAAATGGGGAGGGAGGGAACAAGTTTAAAACCATTTCAGTAAATGGAGTCTCACCTGGAAAGAAGAATCCATGTCAATCTTGTGCCAAGAGACTGCCTTAGCCAGTAACCTCATCTTGGTGGCCAATGGAGACATAAAAATAGAGAAATTTAATAGTAATTTGAAACTATCTACACGGATGTGATAGAACTCCTTCCTCTCTCCTCAACCTTCTCTTTCTGCCCTTCTTGCCCCAGAAAGACCCTTCATAACTGGAGGATGGAGAGGAGTGTCCCACATCTAGGTCAGTAGGTGACTAACAGGGAACAGGATGATCCAACCAACACAATTATTTTTCCGCAGAAAAATGAGTTCAGAGCCAGAGCAGACTATGAGGACTTAAGCCCCCAGGAAATTTTAAAAGTCTGGGGAAGGGCCTTGGATGCTCCATACTTCATGGAATAGCATTTTGAATCAATCGTATCTAGATCTTAAAAGAGCTGGAAGAGTCTTCTGAGTTACATGTAAAATACCCGACATTATAAACTCATAATAAAATATTGGTCTTTCCCTTTTTTAAAGACACTATTGATATGTTATGTCTCTTGAATGGCTTTTTTCCATTCTAACCCCTGACAACTTAGAATAAATGGAAAACATGGGAATAAGTGAATAAGTACCACAAAGAAAAGCACTGTCTGCTCCACTTGGGATGCAGGTGTCCAATGAAAGCACACGATAGTTTGCCCATCAATTTCCAGTAACACAACATTTTTTAAAAGGCTCTTTGAAACCCAGATGGCTCTCAAAGAGCTGAGCTCAAGCCTGATATGAGTCCTTTTGCCATAACTGCTTGGAAACAAAGTGTTTGCTTAACTAAAAGCAGCAAAGGACAAAAAATAAAAATATTCATTTCTTTGAGGACCAGTTCATGCAACCCTCTGGAAATCCTAAAGCTACTATCATGGAACTGAAATTACTCAAATCATGAAGCCTGGGGGTGCACTGCTTGGGAATCTGTGGTTTGCCAAGGTCTCTTGCAGGCATGCCTAATATGAGGAGGTCCCTACACAACCTCCTGTGCCCTTAGAAGTCACTAGTGACAGCTGGCTCCATTCTGGAAATGAAAGGAAGCAAAGGCTTCTCAACAGTCCACTTCCTCTTCCCCTTGTGCCACCACCACCAATGACACCAACTACAACCCTGAGCTTCCAACTGATGGGAGAAAAGTCAAGAAAAAAGAGATTTTTCCTTCCCTATCCAGGTGAGCTGGACAGTGAAGTCTTGCTAGTAAGAAGGTCTTCAGGCCAACTTGTCGTTTCTCACAGCCCCATCCTCTTTACATTCCGTTTATCCATTCTACAGGTTGTATTGATTGAACACATTTTATGTGCCAGGAACTGTACTAGGGTAATAGAGATCGATGGCAATCAAAAAAGAAGATATTCTCCCTCCTGTTGTAGAACTTAACAGGGAGAAAAATGAAAAACTTCCTGGTGTGGGAGGTCCCCAGTGAGCTGTGTGAATTGGGATTCATTTTACTAGCTATGTCATTGCTGGTAGAACATGTCAACCTTAAAATAGCCAGTTATTTTACTAGCAAATGAGTTTATTCAGGAATAACATAAGAATTGCAATACAGGACAAGCCAACTATGGAGAAACATAGGCAAGTCTGAAAAGACCAAAAAGAAAGTCAGCTTTTATGAGGTTTTAGGAGAAGTTCATTGGCGAAGGACAAAAGCTTGAGGTTGTGGTGATTTCCTGATTGGCTGCCAGTGGTGGCAGGAAGGGATCTTCCTCCTTTTTCTTAAAAGCAAGAGATGAGATTCCTTGGTGTAAAATGTCCTCTCTTGTCAAAATAATTCTTATCTTCCCACTGGTAATGCAGGCCATCATGAGTTGGATGAGCTTCCCCTCAGGTCTCCCCCAATTCTGTTTTAAATGAGGTTTTCTTTATTTATTTTTAGAAAGACATCCATTACTCTGCACATAGGAGTTTTCCCAAAGGACCACTATCCTGCAGAGCCTTAGTGGAAATATTTTATTCCCACTCCCATGGAAGGCAGCACAGTGATAACAGCTTGTTATCCCTTCATGGAAATCATGCTCCCACATGCAAACAATACCAACATTTTGTGGTTCTGAATGTATCTATGAGGACTGGTTGTCCATTCTTTTTTCTTTTATTTTAATTTATTTACTTATTTATGAGAGACACAGAAAGAGAGGCAGAGACACAGGCAGAGGGAGAAGCAGACTCCATGCAGGGAGCCCAATGTGGGACTTGATCCTGGGTCCCCAGGACCAGGCCCTGGGCTAAAGGCAGCACTAAACCGCTGAGCCACCTGGGCTGCCCAATGGTTGTCCATTCTTAATGCCTACTGTGTAGCAAGCACAGAAATGGGTGCATGCATATATATATCCTTAATGAGTCTTCACAACAGCACTGTGAGGCAGGTACTATTATTATTTTTAAAATAAGGAAATCCAAGTTATGAACATAGGAGCAAATTTGCTAAAGATCACACAGAAAACAATTAGTAAAGATGGCTTAAAGAGAAATTTTTTTAAAAAGATAAATTAAAAAACTAATCTCACTTAAAATTGCACCAAAAAGAATAAAATACCTAAGAATAAATTTAACCAAGGAGGTGAAAGACCTACATACAGAAAACTATAAGACAGTGATGAAAGAAATTGAAGAAGACACACATAAATAGGAAGATATTCTGTGTCCATGGAATAGAGAACTGATATTGTTAAAATATCCATACTACCCAAAGCAATCTATGGTTTCAATGCAATCTCTATCAAAATCCCAAAGGCATTTTTCATCAAAAGAGAACAAATATTCCTAAAATTTGTATGGAGCCACAGAGGACCCCAAATAGTCAAAGTAATCTTGAGAAAGAACAAAACTGGAAACATCATGTTTCCTGATTTCAAGCTACACTGCGAAGCTATAGTAATTGAAACAGTTATGTATTGGCATAAAAACAGACACACAGATCAATAGAACAGGATAGAGAACTCACAAATAAACCCACGCAAATATGGCCAATTAATCTACAATGAAGAAGCCAAGAATACACAATGGAGAAAGATGAGTCCCTTCAATAAATGACACTGCAAAAACAGGATAGCCACATGCAAAAAAATGAAACTGGATCAATGTCTTATACTGCATGTAAAATTAATTCTAAATGGATTAAAGGCTTGAATGTAAGACCTGAAACCGTATCACTCCTAGAAGAAAACATAGGTGGTAAGATCCTTGACATTGGTCTTGACAATGATTTTTTGAATTTGACATAAGCAAAGGCAACAAAAGAAAAATCAAAAAGTGGGGCTGCATCAAAGGAAACCATCAACAAAAATGAAAAAGCAACCTATCAAATGGAAGAAGATATTTGCAAATGATACAACTGATAAGGACTTAACAGCCAAATAGGATATATATATATATATAAATAATTTATAAGATTTATATATATGATTTAAAAATTATATATATATATATACATATATATGATTTAAAAATGAGCAGAGGAGGGCAGCCTAGTGTCCCAGTGGTTTAGCACCGCCTTCAGACCAGGGCCTGATCCTGGAGACCCGGGATCAAGTCCCACATCGGGCTCCCTGCATGGAGCCTACTTCTCCCTCTGCCTGTGTCTCTGCCTCCCTCTCTCTCTCTGTGTGTGTCTCTCATGAATAAATAAATAAAATCTCTTTAAAAAATGAGCAGAGGATCTGAATAGGCACTTTTCCTAAGAAGACATACAGAGGGCCAACAGGTACATTAAAAGGTGATCAACATCACTAACCATCAGGGGAATGCAAATCAAAACCACATGAGATATATCACCTTATATCTGTCATAATGGCCATTATCAAAAAGACAGGAAATAACAAGTGCTACCAAGGATGTGGAGAAAAGGGAACCCTTGTGCACTGTTGATGGAAATGTAAATGGATGCAGTCACAATGGAAAACAGTATGGAGCTCCCTCAAAAAATTAAAAATAGAACTACCCTATGACCTAGGGATTCCACCTGTGGGTATTTATCCAAAGGAAATTAAAATTCTAACTCAAAAATATATATGCACTCCTGTGTTCACTGCAGCATCATAATTTATAATAGCTAAGATATGGAACCAACAGAAAGGTCCATTGATGGGACAAACGAATAAAGAAATGGAGTGTGTGGATCACAATCCATTTCTTTATTCATTTGTCCCATCAATGGACCCTCTCATTGGATGCAGAGAAAGCATTTGACAAAATACAGCATCCATTTCTGATCAAAACTCTTCAGAGTGTAGGGATAGAGGGAACATTCCTCGACATCTTAAAAGCCATCTATGAAAAGCCCACAGCAAATATCATTCTCAATGGGGAAGCACTGGGAGCCTTTCCCCTAAGATCAGGAACAAGACAGGGATGTCCACTCTCACCACTGCTATTCAACATAGTACTGGAAGTCCTAGCCTCAGCAATCAGACAACAAAAAGACATTAAAGGCATTCAAATTGGCAAAGAAGTAGTCAAACTCTCCCTCTTTGCCGATGACATGATACTCTACATAGAAAACCCAAAAGTCTCCACCCCAAGATTGCTAGAACTCATACAGCAATTCGGTAGCGTGGCAGGATACAAAATCAATGCCCAGAAATCAGTGGCATTTCTATACACTAACAATGAGACTGAAGAAAGAGAAATTAAGGAGTCAATCCCATTTACAATTGCACCCAAAAGCATAAGATACCTAGGAATAAACCTAACCAAAGATGTAAAGGATCTATACCCTCAAAACTACAGAACACTTCTGAAAGAAATTGAGGAAGACACAAAGAGATGGAAAAATATTCCATGCTCATGGATTGGCAGAATTAATATTGTGAAAATGTCAATGTTACCCAGGGCAATATACACGTTTAATGCAATCCCTATCAAAATACCATGGACTTTCTTCAGAGAGTTAGAACAAATTATTTTAAGATTTGTGTGGAATCAGAAAAGACCCCGAATAGCCAGGGGAATTTTAAAAAAGAAAACCATATCTGGGGGCATCACAATGCCAGATTTCAGGTTGTACTACAAAGCTGTGGTCATCAAGACAGTGTGGTACTGGCACAAAAACAGACACATAGATCAGTGGAACAGAATAGAGAACCCAGAAGTGGACCCTGAACTTTATGGTCAACTGATATTCGATAAAGGAGGAAAGACTATCCATTGGAAGAAAGACAGTCTCTTCAATAAATGGTGCTGGGAAAATTGGACATCCACATGCAGAAGAATGAAACTAGACCACTCTCTTGCACCATACACAAAGATAAACTCAAAATGGATGAAAGATCTAAATGTGAGACAAGATTCCATCAAAATCCTAGAGAAGAACACAGGCAACACCCTTTTTGAACTCGGCCATAGTAACTTCTTGCAAGATACATCCACGAAGGCAAAAGAAACAAAAGCAAAAATGAACTATTGGGACTTCATCAAGATAAGAAGCTTTTGCACAGCAAAGGATACAGTCAACAAAACTCAAAGACAACCTACAGAATGGGAGAAGATATTTGCAAATGACCTATCAGATAAAGGGCTAGTTTCCAAGATCTATAAAGAACTTATTAAACTCAACACCAAAGAAACAAACAATCCAATCATGAAATGGGCAAAAGACATGAAGAGAAATCTCACAGAGGAAGACATAGACATGGCCAACATGCATATGAGAAAATGCTCTGCATCACTTGCCATCAGGGAAATACAAATCAAAACCACAATGAGATACCACCTCACACCAGTGAGAATGGGGCAAATTAACAAGGCAGGAAACAACAAATGTTGGAGGGGATGCGGAGAAAAGGGAACCCTCTTATACTGTTGGTGGGAATGTGAACTGGTGCAGCCACCCTGGAAAACTGTGTGGAGGTTCCTCAAAGAGTTAAAAATAGACCTGCCCTACGACCCAGCAATTGCACTGTTGGGAATTTACCCCAAAGATACAGATGCAGTGAAACGCCGGGACACCTGCACCCCGATGTTTCTAGCAGCAATGGCCACGATAGCCAAACTGTGGAAGGAGCCTCGGTGTCCAACGAAAGATGAATGGATAAAGAAGATGTGGTTTATGTATACAATGGAATATTACTCAGCTATTAGAAATGACAAATACCCACCATTTGCTTCAACGTGGATGGAACTGGAGGGTATTATGCTGAGTGAAGTAAGTCAGTCGGAGAAGGACAAACATTATATGTTCTCATTCATTTGGGGAATATAAATAATAGTGAAAGGGAATATAAGGGAAGGGAGAAGAAATGTGTGGGAAATATCAGAAAGGGAGACAGAATGTAAAGACTGCTAACTCTGGGAAACGAACTAGGGGTGGTAGAAGGGGAGGAGGGCAGGGGGTGGGAGTGAATGGGTGACGGGCACTGGGGGTTATTCTGCATGTTAGTAAATTGAACACCAATAAAAAATAAATTTAAAAAAAAAGAGGAGGTTAGAACACAGACACAAATAGAAGAAAAGCCATGCGAAAACACAGGGAGAGGATGACCATCCACAAGCAACCGCGCCAACACCTTCATCTGGGTCTTCCAGCCTCCCAAACTGTAAGAAAATAAATTCTGTTGTTTAAGCCACTCGGTCTGTAGTACTTGTTATGGCAGCCCTAGCCACCTACTATAGTCATTGAGTCTAAATGGCCTAACTTTCCTATTTTCAGATTCCTGCTCCAGATCTATCACAGTATACTAATAAAATGCCTAGATTGGGAATCAAAAAAAAAAAAAAAGAAAGAAATGGAGTGTGTGTGTGTGTGTGTGTGTGTGTGTGTGTATTAGGATATTATTCAACCATTTAAAAAAAGGAAATTCTACCATTTGAAACAACATGGATGGAACTTGAGGACATTATGCTAAGTGAATAAGTCAGAGAAAGACAAATACCATATGATCTCATTTATACCTGGAATTTTAAAAAAAGAAAGGAAGGAAGGAAGATAAAGGAAAGAAAGAAAGAAAAGAAAGAAAGAAAGAAAGAAAGAAAGAAAGAAAGAAAGAAAGAAGAAGAAAGAAAGAAAGAAAGAAAGAAAGAAAGAAAGAAAGAAAAAGAAAGAAAGAAAGAAAGGAGAAAGGAAGGAGAAAGAAAGAAGAAAGAAAGAGAAAGAAAAAGAAAGAGAGAAAGAAAGAAAGAAAGAAAGAAAGAAAGAAAGAAAGAAAGAAAGAAAGAAAGAAAAAGAGGCAATTGGCTGTTGGCCGTTGACAATAAATCTTGGTCCAAACTACTAAAAAGTTGCCGTAGCTGTGTGGGAAGGTTTCTACTGCTGGGCAGGACAGGGAGTGGGGAGAAAGGGGCTCAGGGCGAGATGGAAAGCTACTGCATCTATTCCCTACATTGTTGTTTATTGAGACGCACCAATGGGGAGAAAAAAGATCTCTCCAGCTCAAGGTGAAGCTAGCTCCGTATGGCTATTCCTTATTGAGTATTGCTAAGTGCTTACTTACCGTATTACCTTTAATTGTCACAATATCTGTGAAAGTAAGTGACATATCAATTGTTAAATAAACTTTTAATTTTATAGTAGTGTTGGATTTACAGAAAAGTTGCAAAGACAGTGCAGAGATTTCCAGTACACTCCTCACCAGTTTTCCCCAACACCAGTCTCTTAACAGCACCAGGCACCTTTGTCAAAACTAAGCAGCTGACATTGTGAGGTTACTATTAACCAAATTCCAGACTTTATTTGGATTTCACCAATTTTCCCATTTATGTCCATATCTTTGTCCATTTGAGCTGCTATAATATACAATAGACTAGGTAGCTTAAATAATAGAAATTTATTTCTCACAGTTCTGGGAGTTGGAAAGTCCTAGATCAAAGTGTGGGCAGATTCAGTGTCTGGCAAGAGTCCATTCTGGATCATAGAGAGCAGTCTTCTTTCTCCCTGTGTCCTCACCATGTCAGAAAGAGCAAGGTTTCTCCCTGGTCTCTTTTATAAGGGCACACACAAAAACTGTAAAATTGTGAGAAGATGGAGGTGTTAATCAGCCTTATTGTGGTAATCATTTTGATAAATAGATGTAATTTCAACATCTATATCATTTTGATATATATATTATGACATTGTATACCTTAAACTTATAGTCAATAATAAAACTGGAAAAAAATAAAATTTCTCCCTGGCTAATGGGCTATTCAGGGTTTCTCCTTCTTGTTGAGCAAATTATTTATTAATTTATGTTGTCTCAGAAATTCATGTATTTCTTGGAATCTCAAATTTGTTTCTGTGTAGTGGAATTGACTATCCCAAGGTTTTTTTTAAAGATTTTATTTATTTATTCATGAGAGACACAGAGAGAGAGGCAGAGACATAGGCAGAGAGAGGAGCAGACTTCCTGTAGGGAGCCTGAATGCAGAACTCGATCCCAGGACCCCAGGATTACAACCTGGGCCAAAGGCAAACGCTCAACCACTGAGCCACCCAGATGCCCCTGAATATCCTGGTTTAATATCAGTTGCTATATGCTCTTTCTAATGCCTCATTTCGTATGCTTATGTTTTCTCCTAATTCTTGATTTGAGTGGCTAGCAACTTGTCTACGATATTACAATTTTTAAGACTGCCCATAATTTTGATTTGATTTACATAAGTCTATTTTGTTTTCTAATTATTGAATTAAATCCTGCATGCAGTTGTTCCTTATTTAAAAGTAAGGTATTTCAGGCTATGCATTTTCCCTGAGTACAATTTTAGTCATCCTGCATATTTTAACATCCAGCATCCCTAATGTCATCATTGTCTAATTATACTCTAATTGTACTTCTCATATTCCCCTTGACCTAGGCAGCATTTAAGTGACTGTTTTGCATTTGTTCTGTTTTGTTTTTAATTTTCAAGTGGTTGAGTTTTTAGTGCAACTCTTATTTATTAATAACGCCATACTTAGAAAACATGGCCTATGCAATTTCCCTGTTTTAGAAGGTGAGATGGTTTTATAGCCCCATTTTTAACCAGCCTTTAACCCTGATGAAGGGAGAAGAGAATAAGTTTACTGCAGAATTCCAGAGATCCAGCAGAATGAGGGAAGTAGCTGAGGCTGTCAAATATCACAGCAGAAATTTTAAATCTCTGTGTTAACAATTCTCTCTGCCATGCTGGAGTGGCCGCCAAGAGTTGCTGGGGAGTGCCCTGTGTTTGCCTGACGGAGACGTCTGTGTCAAATGCCATCTGTAAGCAGGTACCAGGGGGCACAGGGCACTTAATGAGCTTCTTCTTGCAGGATCCAGATACAACTCAACTGGAGACTCAACTGCCTGCAGCCCACCCTTGCCTCCTGTTGGCCTCCTCTCAGAATGAAAGGGAGTTGCTAAATTCCAAAGAAATCTCTCCTACTCTCCTCCTTAGGCAAGCTGGTTTTAAGCATAAAAGAAGTCATGAGTCCAATCAGTCGTTCTTTTGATCCATTCTTAGCAGAAAGTCTGTGGTCTCTCACAGGCATATGGCTACAAGCATTTCTAGGGTCAGGTGCAGGTTTTTCTTCCTTTTATACCCTTGGCTGTGTCCATGAGATTCTCCAACTACAGGAACTAGATCAAGATGCTAAAGTCACTAACTTGCTTAGAAGTATCCTTTCCTGTTTTTTTTTTTTTCTTTTCTTTCTTTCTTCCTCCCTTTCTTTTTTCTGAAGCTCAGAATATTAGTCTATTGGCAAAGTACTCACAGCGGTATAGGTTAATATTTCTTCTTAAGACATATACTCACAATCCAAGGATAGGAAATTGAAGGCACTGAAAGCATCACCATTACAGAATGTGCCCTGCCTAAGAGCTCGGTTTTAGCCTAGCCTCAAGATCACACTCCACCCCTACCAGAACAGCAGATGTCCCTTAGTCACTAGAGCTCACTGTCAGTAATATCTTACATCTGAAAATAAATCCAGCTTTAGGCAGCTTGACCACATATGCGCCTCTGAAACTATGGCAACAGAAAGTCCTTTTACCTCTGAGTCCCAATTAAAAGTGTTCTGTTGGCTATAATTGGAGTGTTTGGTCTCCAAAACTAATATATCAAAGCAATCATGTAAGCCTCAAATGTCACCATCACACAAATTGATATTTCCCATGCAAGCAGCTAATGAGTGGTCAGACCAAAGAGCATGTGTGACTGAGGTTACAGAGAACAACTGGATAAATCCACTTCGGGATCCTTCTCTCCATTCCCCACCCACCCACTCAAGGTTTGACAACTGATTGAATGTTGGGATGGGGAAAGAAAAAAGATGGAGATTTCAAGTCTGGGCATCCAGGAGGGTTAGAGGGGCTTTTAATAGAAAGGCAGAAAAATACCTGAAGAGTAAGTTTCATGTAAAAATGATATGTGGTAAGAAATGTGTTCAGTTTTACTCTACTAAGGTGCTAGGCATCTGGCATTGAACCAGGACACATCATGTTTGAGTTTCCTGCCTGGTTAAAAAAAGAAAAAGAAGTGGGGTATGGGGGGAGGAAGAAGGAGAGCAGGAGGAGGAGAAGAACAATTAAGTAGTAATGTGAATGTCTTTTTTGAGCATTATACTTTCAGATTTGTTTTATCTTTGTTTCTGATTGATTCTTAATCCGCAGTAGCATGGAACAGCTCAGCTTTTAGTTTCTCCTCTGTTAAATATGAAATGATCTATAAACAAACACTGAAAAAGATGCAGTTGAAATGGATCCTGTGATCCTTTTGTAATATAAAAAAATCTTTTGGTAATGTAAATAATTTCACCCTCTAATAATCTGTTTGCTAACATATTCAGTGCTGTTTAGTAAAGTTATAAGGCTATTTTCTAGGAATTAGAGCATATACAAAGAGAGAGATTTCTTTGGGGATAATATCACAGGAATATGCAAATAACAGAAAGATCTACTTACAGTGGCTTAATCCCCTCAGAAAGTAGACATTGCATGTCTACAACTAATCACATGCTCATCCCATCTGCAAAATGGAAATGTGCTTTTTTAGTGGACACTCCATTATCTTTTAGCTTGGGTTCTGTTAATAATAAAAATGGGAGAAGAGGGGATCCCTGGGTGGCTCAGCAGTTTAGCATCTGCCTTTGGCTCAGGGCATGATCCTGGAGACCTGGGATCGAGTCCCACTTCAGGCTGCCAGCATAGAGCCATGAATAAAATCTTTTTTTAAAAAATGGGAGAAGAGCTATCAGGTGAGCAACTATCATATCCACACACACCCCCAATCTAACCCATCTAGAAGTTCTGACACTTCTTTTTTTTAATATTTTATTTATTTATTCATGAGATACAGAGAGAGAGAGAGAGAGAGAGAGGGAGGGAGAGGGAGGCAGAGACATAGGCAACGGGAGAAGAGGGATCCTCACAGCTAGCCCGATGCAGGACTCGATCCCAGACTCGGGATCATGCCCTGAGCCAAGACAGACGCTCAACCACTGAGCCACCCAGGCATCACAAAATTCTGACACTTCATATAGCAACAATCAGGCAGCTTTCAATTTAGGATTTCAGGTCTTACATGACCTATTACAAGATTAAATGAATTCAAGTCAAAAGACTTGGGATCAAGTTCTGGCTCTGCTAACTTCTGTGACCTTGGACAACTAAGTGATTTACTTTTTGTTTCTTATCAGTAAAATGAGATAATTTCAATCAATCATTGCAGAGACCCTGAAATTCTATACTTCCATGCTACAGCCTTAGCTAATATATATGAAACTGCTCCCCTGGACTGCGTTTCCCTACCCTTTGGTCCTGGCAAACAGGGGAGCACTGCTGTGGTGGTTTTCTATCAAGGACCTATGAGCAGCACCACTTCAGGAAATCATCCAGCTTTGGAGAAGCAAAAATAGCTCCTTGTATCCCCTATAAAGAGAAGATTGGAAGGGCCACCTGGGTGGCTCAGTGGATTAAGCTTCCCACTCTTGATTTCGTCTCAAGGTTATAAGATCGAGCCCCACGGAGGGCTCCCTGCTCAGCATGGGAGTCTGCTGGAGATCTTCTTTCTCCCTCTCCCTCTGCCCCTCCCCTCTCCATCTCTAAAAGAGGTTGGGGGGGGGGGTTGGGACCTGCCTGATCCACTTCAGTAAGTGTGATCAGCTCTGTTGCATGGAAGATAAGAGGTCCCCCATGGGGGTTAGAGGTGAGCTGATCTCCAATAGGAGTGAAGAAAATCCCCCTACTTCCTGCACCACCACTGCATGCAGACTGCCAGGGAAGCTGCCGGAAGAGAAGTAGAAGAAAGGAAGGAAACAAGATGAAGAAGGGAATGAGAAAAAGCTTAGGTGACAGGTGAGATCTTGCTCACATGCACAACACCATGGGGTCCATGGTGTTTTCTTTCCTCCCACCGACTCCATCCAAGACCGTCATCCTCACATAGGTAACCCCCCTTTCCAGCGAGCTGGAGAAAGGAGGGGTGTTCAATCTGTTACCTGCAATGGGGTCTGATGACACCCTGCATCGGGAATCTGCTTTACCACTTATACCATTGTGGGCGAACCCTGTTCAGTCCAGCAGTTCCGCCCTCTGCCTCCTTCAGCTCCAGCCACCCACCCTCTCACCACCTCACATTTACTGCTGCACAGAGACTTTCCCTAGCTGTCTCTGGTTAGCTGATACATTGGAAATACATCTATGACTTTGTATCACCCACTAAACTTTTTAGATATTTAATAATAGAGAAACCTGATCTCTGTTGGAAATAATTCTCAAAGGAGTACAGCAAATAGAAGAATTTTTTTTAATGCCCCTTTCCCATGTAAACTGCACAGGCTAGAACCAAATCTGCCCACATATCTGAGAGATCTCTGAAGTTTCTGAAAGGAAAGAGATTGCTCAGACCTCTAAGGACTCTTTAGGGAAAGGAGAAGTAATAGAAACTTCATCTAGATACAAAGAAATTCTTCACTCTTTTTTGGATTCATATTTTACATCTCACACCAAAGTAAAACCACAAAAGTCTCATGAGAATCCATGCCAGGGGCACCTGGGTGGCTCAGTCAATTGAGTGTCCAACTCTCGATTCCCGCTCAGGTCAGGATCTCAGAGTGTTGAGATCAAGCCCTGCGCTGGGCTCCATGCTTAGCAGGAAGTCTGCTTGAGATTCTCTCTCTCTCCCTCTGACCCCTCTCCCCACTTGCACACGTGGGTTCTCTTTAAATAAATAAAGTCTTTAAAAAAATCCATGTAAGACAATAAAAATGGTACAAAGCCTGGAAGTAAAAATGTTTCTAAATCTTTGAAACATTAGCCAAGTTAAAAGGTACATTAAAACCAGAGAAAAATTTGTAAATAGTATTATAAATAAAGATATAATTCCTTTCATATAGAAAGAGAACCTGCTAAATCAATAAGAAAAAGATAAACTACCCAGCAGAGAGAAGAAAATTGGCAAAGAATAAGAATATGACTCTTCATGGAGTAGGTAATGCAAACAGAAAACGAACATTAAAATGCTCAACTATGAGAACTCACTTGTGCTAGGGAGGAACAGAGACACAGACACTTTCCCCCTCTAAGCCCAACTTTGCCTTTCGAAACTCAATTTTGATATGCACAGTCACTTTGCAGAAGCTTATCACCCTTTATCACCCCATACTACCTACCCCCAAGTACATGTGGAATATATGAGCTACAAATTGAACAAGGAAGATAATTGCCTATTTGGTGTGATTTCAGGGTTAATAAGAAGGTTCCACAAATGCTTCCCATGTTGCCCACCAATGTCTGAACTCCTATCATTGAAGACCTGTTCATTTAGTTTATAGGCTTCCCTGTTGAAAGCAAATGGTCATGAAAGAAATAGCCCCTGAGCCTTCTAATCATTTCTTGATAGGAGCAGCAATAATAGCAACTTTGTAATTTGTATCATCCTTTGCCACTTACAATATGCTGTCAAAACAGGATCTAGCTCATCTTGTCAATCACTCTGTAGAATAAGAAAAGGGAACATGAGGTGCACCTGGGTGGCTCAGTCGGCTAAGTGTCTGCCTTTGGCTCAAGGTCATGATCTCAGGGTCCTAGGATTGAGCCCCGCATTGGGCTCTCTGCTCAGCAGGGAGTCTGCTTCTCCCTCTCACTCTCGCTCTGTGCTTGATCTCTCTCAAATAAATACATAAAATCTTTAAGAAAAAGAAAAGGGGTTATGATTCCAATTTTATAGATACCTCTTCAGTGATGGAGCCACTTCTCAAGCCCAAGTTTTCAGATTCCTAATCCTGAACATTTTCCAGCACCCTATGCTGTATGTAGATCTGTAAGGTCCTCTCCTGGGATGACATTCTGGCAGGGGAAGTGGAGTGAAAGCATAAGGCCATGAACTCCTGGTGTTGATGAGAATGAAGGAAGGTGAAAGAGAAAGAACCACCATAGAGAAAATGGTACCACAGTAGTGATTAACCACACTAAAGACACATGGAACTCACAATTTAATTTGCAGATCTGAAAATAGATGTGGACATTTCTAACCCCTCTTCACCTTCAAGTATACCACAAAGAGAAAATAAACACCTCAATGTTTCCCAAATAGGAATTACGGACTGAATTTCTGAGCACCTAATGATTGGAAGCATTTGAGTTTCCTTGTATTCTTGCCACCATAGCCAATACATTCTTTACTCTGCCCATTGAGTTTTCATCTCAATGACTGAATTTTTCATTTCTATAGGTTCTCTTTGACTATACTGCTTCATTCTTTTCCCACATTCTCACTTCTTCCTACTATAATTTTGACAATTTTTGAGTGTTCTCATTTCGTGGTCTCTATCAAATAGCTCTGTGATTGGGAGCTCCTGGACTCCAAACTTATGTTTTACCTGATAACTCTTAGATATGGCAGGTGCTTTCCTTGTGCATTTTGTAATTTGGTTATTGAGCTAAATTCTAGTGGGGCTTTTTCTGTGGAAATACCAAGTGGGAAGAGTTAAAAATCTACCCAGGTTTCTAAGGTAGTTTTATATTTGCAACTGTAGTCATCCTGAGAGTATCACCTGCTTGGAACAAGTGGTGATTTTGGCGTAGGGGTTTCTAAGACCATGCAGGCAGTCTACATTAGAGCCCCAGACTTGGGATGCCTGGGTGGCTCAGTGGTTGAGCATCTTCCTTTGGCTCAGGCCATGATCCTGGGGTCCTGGGATCGAGTCCCACATCGGTCTCTCCACAGGGAGCCTGCTTCTCTTTCTGCCTATGTCTCTGCCTCTCTGTGTCTCTCATGAATAAGTAAAAAAAATATTTTTTTAAAAAACCCTAGGCTTGTGCAAGGAGTTTGTTATAAATGGATACTGCTATGAATTCTCAAGAGGAAATTTACCCCCACTCAGAACCCAGGAGGAGACAGATAAAGTCCATTGCAGTATCTCTGCAATGGAATATAATATCTAGCTGTTTCTTCAAGGATATAGCCTTTCAAGTGCCCCAGACGTTTTCAGCAGCCTCAGTTCCAATTCCCTGCCATGCAAGAGCCCAAAACCTCATCTCCCATCTCTATGTGAGCTTTATGGTCCAAAACCTTTGTGGATCAGAAACAGTAAACTCTCACTTCCCAAGACTTGCTGGGCCATCAGCCCTTGTCTTTAGTCCCTTCTGTTCCCAGCTTCTGGGAATTCTCTCTTACTTTTTAGGCATTTCAAAGGATGTTTGTTATAGTCTCCTCAACATTTCTAGGCATTTTCTAGTAGGAAGGTTTTCAGACCACTTAAATTATTGTATTAGTGGAAATGGAACCACTAGTCTCTTTAGATACACTTTTCAATTTAACCTTCATCCCATTCCTGCAAAGCTATCATCGTCCCATTTCACAAATGAGGAAATTGAGACTCATAGAAGTTAAATAATTTTCTCAGGGTCTCACAACTAATCCTGACCTTGAAGACAATATTCTTTTCCCTACTATGTCCCTGAAGAGCTAGTCTATTTCCCCTACTGTGTCTGAGAGGAGACCAGAGCTTTTGAATAGTTTAAACTGAAGAGTCCTTTGAAAAGTCTCCTTGAAGAACATAATTTTTTTAAGTTTCTGGCAAGGTTCCATTACTAATTATAAGGGTGAATGATAAGCCAAAGAATTATGAAGCCTAAATGTGGCTTGATATCACCTTTGGGGGAACCATCAAGAATCCCTGAATAGGCTTGTGTCTGAGCATACTGAGAATGTGAGAGAGGCAGACCTTCCCTCCCCAAGCAGCCAGTCTCATTATATCCAAAGGTGGGTCAGCAGAAGGTCTGGAGGATGGGCTCTGCTGAAATATGGAGGAGAAAGTGGATCAGGAGAGGTTAATGTCCATGCTGTGGAATCATGAAACCAATGAAAACCTGGATCACTGGGTTAGAAACTGGCCCAAGGCCAAACACAAAATATAGTCATAATTGGAGCCTTCCCAAGTAGAAAAAGGTTATTAGTGGAATCACATTAATCACAATGATTAATGCTGAAACCCAAGCTTTTTATTATGCAAAAGGCTAGGAAGAGTATATTGACAGGGGGGAATAAAAGGGTTCCAGTTTTGTAGAAAATAGTGAACAAAAGAGGGACAGTAAATATTCAGGATGTGATTTGAAATCAGAAACCTGGATCAGTCACACAAATCATGCTTAAAAGCCGCTTATGCAAAGAAATTTGCCAGAAAGCAAATGTGCCTACAGATGGCCCATCAGGAGGCAGTTGGGTAGTCCCCGAGTGCTGCAAGGGCAGCCAGATCAAAGGACAGGGTGCAGGGGAGGGGGGTGAACAAGCGCCCAGATTAAGGATCTTGCCATCCACTAGAACTTCTCAATGTGCAGCCTGCCAAATATTGTGCCCAGGATAGGTTGTCTTGGAACACCAGAGCCTTCATACTTTTTTTTATCCCAGATAAGCAGGAGCAAAAGCACAGGGCTAACTGGGTGCAAGCTGTGACTCAAAGAAGTTTCAAGAAAGAGTGATTAATCAAAATGGAAGTACATAGACAAAAGCCTCACCCTTGAATCCAAAACAAGTGAGATGAGAGGTTGGTCAGTGATTAAGAAGGTGCAGAAGAATAAGGCCATTTGAAAAGGAAGAAGAAAGTGGACCCTGGAAAAAGTCTCCAAACTGGAATTAGGTGCTCAGGAGTCTTTTGATGGTCTGACCATTACCACTGATGAACCCAAATTGATAGACTTTCAAACTGAGAAGAAACCATTAAATAATTTTCCCCTGCCTTATATTTTATAGGGAAAAAAAATCTGGAAGAAGAGAGGCAGATCGTATATCTTTTAAAATTAGTTTATAACATGCCTGTTTCCAAAAGGATCCAAAGGAAGTCACAATATTAAAGCACATGCACAAGACAGTTAAGTAAAGATGATTGGCAAAGTCTGGCTCACTCTTTAGCAAACTCAATTTCTCCTCTTACTGGATATAAACTAGACCACGTTTCCCAACCTCCTTTGCAATTAGGTATAACCTCCTGTGCAAATCAGAATGACCAAGTTCTAGCCAATGAAATGTGAGCAGAAGGCCACTCACATCAGGACTGGCCCATAGATACCTCCCTGGCATGACCACCTAAACCCTTTCTCCATGTTCTGACGGGAGAGGACTCTGAAGCCTCAAAATAAAATGAACCCAGGTTGCTGATCTCTGCTTGTAGAAGAACCACCTGATGATTAGGAATACCCATTTGAACTTTACATGAGAAAGAAAGAAACTCCTACTGTGATGAGCCACGGGAATTTGGAGGATTATTTGTTACAGCAGCTAGCACTACTTTGCCTAATATGGAAGTTTGTAACTTGGGGAGGAATATTGGTATAATAAAAACCTGAAATACACAGCATTGGCTTAGCAATCAGGTGGTAGGCAGAGAGGAATCTGTGAGGCCCATAATATTCAACATCAAAACGTGAAAACTGTTATGTGCCATAACCTGGAAGGCAGATCACGTGCCAACTGAGCCTGTAGCTCTAGACAAGTGGTTGAGAAAAGACCCAGATATCTTTTGGTTTTTAATAAAAAGAGAGGGAGGGGGTAGAAAGAAAGATTGAATTTTGAGCCTCTAAAGATTGGAAAAGCCTGCTATTTTAAGACACCAGCTAGTCATAGATAAGAATGAATAAAATTTTATTTTTTTCTTTAAATTCAAGTTAGTTAAAATACAGTGTATTATTAGTTTCAGGGTTAGAATTTACTAATTCATCAAATGCACATAACACCTGGTGCTACATCACATGCCCTCCTTAATGCCCATCACCCAATTACTCCATCCCACCACCACCTCCCCTCCAGCAACCCTCTGTTCCCTATAGTCATGGGCCTATTATGGTTTGCCTCTTTCTCTGTTATTATTTTTATTTTATGTTTTCCTCCATTCTCCTATGTTTGTCAGTTTTGTTTCTTAAATTCCTCAAATGAGTGAAACTATATAATTGTCTTTCTCCGATTGGCTTATTTCACTCAGCATAATACCCTCCAGTTCCATTCACATCATTGCAAATGGCAAGATTTCATTCTTTTTGATGGCTGAGCAATATCCTATTGTATATATACACGTCTTCTTTATCCATTCATCTTTCAATGGGCATCTGGGCTCTTACTATTGTTTGGCTATTGTGGATATTTTTGCTATAAACATTGGGGTGCATGTACCCCTTCAAATCAATATTTTTGTATCCTTTGAATAAATACTTACTAGTGTAATTGCTAGGTCATAGGGTATTTCTATTTTTACCTTTTTGAGGAACCTCTATGCTGTTTTCCAGAGTGGCTGCATCAGCTTGCATTCCCACCAATAGTGCAAGAGGGTTCACCTTTTTCTGCATCTCGCCAACATCTGTCATTTCCTGAGTTGTTCATTTTAGCCATTCTGACTGGTTATGAGGTGATATTTCATTGTGGTTTCAATTTGTATTTCCCTGATGATGAGTGACGTTGAGTGTTTTTTCATGTGTCTGTTAGTCATTTGTATGTCTCCTTTGGAGAAATATCTGTTCATGTCTTCTGCCCATTTCTTGACTGGATTTTTTTGGTTTTTGTGTGTTGAGTTTGAAGAGTTCTTTATAGATTTTGGATAGTAGGCCTTTATCTGATATGTCATTTGCAAATATCTTCTCCCATTCTATAGGTTGCCTTCTAGAGCAAGACCCTGCCCTGGGATAAAGGTTAGATTAAGGAGAGGCATCTTCCCACTAAAGCATATTTTTGCAGATGTCATCCAAATGAAACAAGGATACAAAGAAATAAGCCAAATTGGAGAATTGTGGCTAGAAGGGATTTAGAGGATGGTTCCTAGTACTTAGGACAACGTGGAAGCAAAGAGACAAGAAGAGAATTAAGCTTCTGAGATTTTTTTTCCCCCAAAGAAGTCTGTGACTGCCCAGATTTGTTTGATTTGGTACCAGACCAGGAAAGCTCTACAGTCCCCAAGAAGGGGTATCCTCCTAAAGCCTACTTCAGGGGACTGTGGAGGAAAGGGACTTGGTAGACCCTCACAGAGGGGAGAATAGTAGTCATAGAGCACAATGAACAAGGCAATTCTTCACTCAAATCAGAGTCAGGTCAATTCGAAAAACTTCCTACTGCTAGACAGAGGGGCCTCACCCCACCTGCCTGACAAAATCTCCTTCTTGCTCTGGACCAGCCATATGCAGTTCCCACCTTTCCATTTCATGAATGGGAGTTCTTTGTGAGTTATCCAGTCCCTGCTGTGCATAGAATGTTGGAATTTGCAAAGGGGACAATCATCTTTTCAGTTTATCTTCATATGTCCATAGGAGCCACATGCAGATCTAATGGAGACAAGTGCATATCATCAGCCAGAGATCCTGCACTTGGAGTTTGAGGATGTGACTAGATAAGGCTTTGGAGTATCTTCCACGTGTGAGGACAAAATAGGTACCTGGTAACCAGAGGATAGTCAGTCAGCTCAGGATGTTATAACAAAATGCCATTAAATAGGTGGCTTAAACAACAGAACAATTAAATTTATTTCTCCCAGTTTTGGATCAGCTAGGAAGTCAAAGATCAAGGTGCTGTCTGATTTGGTTCCAATCTCTTTCTGGTGAAAGCTCTCTCCCTGGTATGCAGCCACTGTCTTTTTGTTGTATCATCACATGGTGGGGAGAGAGGGGGGATGCTCTGATCTCTTCTTATAAGGACGCTGATGAATGCCATCATAAGGACCTCACCCTCATGACCTCATCTAATCCTAATTAAATCCCAAAGGCCCCACCTCCTATGACCTTCACATCTACACATGGATTTTGTGGGGACACAAACATTCAGTCCATAACAACAGAGGTTGGTCCATGGAAAATAAGCAGAAGTTACATGCACATTGCCACCCATACACAATCCCCCATCTCTTCCTCAACTGCCACTAAAATCCAGAGCACTCTTAGGCCTTCATCAGGGTGGAGTGTCAAAAAGGAAGCATCCTGGGTTCCTAAACTCACCATTTGGAGGTATTTGGAATCAGGAATACTTGGAATCAGGAATATTGTATGCAAGAAAGACAGAAATATCCAATGTGCTTAACCTCATGATATTTGGGGTTAACAGCATTATCCCTCGCAGAGACATAGAAGAAAAATTGGAGGCCACCAATTCTTGCAGATGGAATTAAAAATATATATAAATGTATGAGAGAAATAAGGCACTTAGCAATTTAGTATTTCTCTGTGAGCTTCATGGAAGCCAAACAAACACAAACAAAAAATCACTAGCTGATACAGTTCATGATGCCTGAGTTAGAAAACATATAAATGTCAAGAGACAGACTTTGGCACTCCACACAAGGAACATTTATCACATGGATCCATATCTTTGGGAAACTACAAAATGAACTTCTTCAACTACATTTTGGTAAATCATGCAGTGAATCTTATTGGACAATTCCAATAAAACTCAAGAGCATAAAATCAAAGATTGCCTGAGTGAGGGGAATCAAACGATTTAATGACCATATATCTTTACATATTTTTGTGATCTTTTCTTATCTGATCCCATGAAAGCTTTCAATGTCTCTCCAGTGCCTTCTGTCTAAACTTCAAGGCATGGAACGGTTGTCTCTTACCATCTTTTCCAATCTCACCTCTCTCTCTCTTCGCTCATAGGCACCTTCTGCTGTCATCAAACTTCTTGCATTCCTTCTTCACATTCCCAACTCTGATCCTTTACTCACATTTCTTCCTTATCTGGAATTCACTCTCTTTACTTCGCTAACCTCTATCTTTTCTTCAAAATACAGCTAAATTGCCAACCCCTTCCTTAAAGCCATCAGCCAGACAGGTGCCTGCTACTTTACAATCACATGTAAAGGCCACAGTGTGGCCTTGTGGGGAAACATCTGCAGTAGGTAGAACAATGCCTTCCCACAAGAATACCTATGTTCAAGTCCCAGAATTTATCAATATTTTAGGTTTCATGGCAAATGGAAGTAAAGGTTGCAGATAGAATTAAAGTTGCTAATCAGCTGACCTTAAGATAGGGAGATTATCCTGGATTAGCTAGTATAATCATGAGGGTAAGTATAAGAGGGAGGCAGAAGAGAGACCAGAGAGATGGCATCATGAGAAATATTTGGCCTTATGTTCCTGGCTTTAAAGATGGAGGCAGGAGCGGCAAGCCAAAATTGCATCATCACTAGAAGCTGGAAATGGCAAGAAATGTGATTCTCCCCTAGAAACTCCAGAAGGAACACAACCCTGTCAACATATTGATTTCAGCCCAGTGAGATCCATTTTGAACTTCTGACCTCCAGACTTTTAAGACAATACACTAAGTTTGTAGTTATTGTGTACAGCAATAATAGGAGACTAAAACATGGGCTTCTGGGTGGCTCAGCCAGTTAAGCATCCGACTCCTGATTTCAGTTCAGGTTTTGGTGTCAGGGTCATGGATTCAGGCCTCACATTGGGCTCCATGCTGTGCATGGAAACTACTTTAAAAAAAATAAAAGGGGGAAACTAAAACAACATCCAATTGTGGGAGCAGAGGGGATACTTCTGGTCACAATCCCACAGACCTACATTCACTCCCAAACCAACTCTGTTTTGAGGCTGTGTACTTCTCCTATCCAATACCTCACTTCGTGTGACTTCTGTGTTCTCCAACCCATTCCTCTGTACTCCTGCTCTAGGCCATTGACTAATGGGTACTCTATCAGCTCATGGCTTATCTCCTATCTCCAGCTTAGGTATTGATCCAACCATAACTATGATGAATGGGATACTCTTAGTAATGGCTGACCTGGTCTGGCCACTGAGTACTGTGCTGGCATCTACCACCATGTAACTAATTCTGTCCTGTTCATTTGGGGCAGGCTGATGGCATCTATAACTGAGAATATGGTCTCCCTGCCCCAGTAACAGGCCTTCTCAACCTATCACTTCTCTAACATTTGCATGCCCCCCTCCACCAACTCTGAAACACTCAGGAACCTCTGATTCCTTGGACATTATGCATGGACCCTGGAAAACTGGAAACTGTCTCAGGCCCAGCTATGGACACTTCCCCAGCCAGTTATAATCTACATTATTCCCCTAATCAGCACCATGTTATCAGGCACCACAGTGAAAGTGGAACACCTTTAAAGGTCTTAAAATTTTCTCAAGCTATGACTTGAGAATGTAGAATAAGGAAGACATTTCCTACACTAGGTTTTCCCCAAACCCCTCTGGTATTTCTTCTCTCTACCCTCAAATTCTTTCCTCCTACACCAGAAGAGAGTCTTTCTTCTTCCTCTGTCTATATGAAAGGAACTACCTCTAAGGAAGGTCTCCCAAAAATACTGACCCTCTTACATCTACACCCAACTAGACTATAGCATCCCTGATAGCAAGAATTCACCTTCATGTGCTTAGTCCCCACCTGGTATCTGATACTAAGTGGGCACTGATGTATGTTGAAATGCACCTGAATTAAATAAACTGAATTATATTGAATTGAGAAGTGATGATATGGGCCTGGGAGCTAAACATAAAAGAGGAGGACAGCCCGGGTGGCTCAGCGGTTTAGCGCTGCCTTTGGCCCAGGGCATGATCCTGGAGACTCGAGATCGAGTCCCACATCAGGCTCCCTGAATGGAGCCTGCTTCTCCCTCTGCCTGTGTCTCTGCCTCTCTCTATCTCTGTGTCTCTCATAAATAAATAAAATCTTTAAAAGAAAAAAGAAAGAGGAGCTTCAAGGTCCCAATATAATGACATGTGTGTGCACACACTCACACACCAGGGTAATGGGGTTATGACTTATATCTGCTGCTTGGCATAAACTTCCCAAGAGGACTTGTGAATTCAACTTGTTGCCATCCCTTTTTTCCCCTCAAATCCCAAGGCAGCAGTACAACATGACACTCATAGAATTCCAGGCTTAAAATCCCAAACTGTATTCATTATGTTTCAAACATCTCTGGGCATGAGAGGAAGGTTGGTGGGGCAAACCTTCCAAGGATCAGTTTGCAAGAAGCACTAGGGAGTCTCCTGAGCCATAATCCATTCCAAGGGAAGAAGGAGTTGAAGTGAGCAAGTCTGGACTAAAGAGAATAGTAAGTCAGGAAATAAGGGGCAATTTTGAGTACAACATAATGGCTGTCTTTCAGGTCACTGTCTAGTCCAGTCCTTATGGATTCATGCCAGAAGCCAAGATGAAGGACATTACACACTACACTAAAGAATAAATTTTAAAGGGAGATACTTTTGTTAAAATATATATATATATACATATATATGTATATATATATACACACACATTTGTGTGTGTATTTATTTAAATAAATGTATATGATAAAGTTGGTACTCTAGAGATTAAAGGAAAGTTTGAGTTCTATATAGGGTAATCGTATATTCCAGTTTTCTCAGCACAGTCCAAGTTTACACCTGTTGTCTCAGCATGGAAACTTCTTCCCTCTTCCAACCAAATTTTAAAGTGTCCCAGTTCAGATAAGAGATTATATGGTCACCCTAGTTCTAAAGATTTTGTCAGGATAAATTTAGGTAACACACATACATTTTCCAACACATAATGCCCTTATGTTCATAAACGGAGCCTCTCATTGGAAAACACTATAGAACAAGAACAGAAAAAAGAACATGAACAAGTCCCATTTTTATGAGACTAGAAGACATCTGTAAAGCAGAACCACAACAGATGAATCCAGAAGCAGAAAGAGGAACGCTCTTAGTGGGGCAGAACAAAGTAAAACCCAAATCTTCAAAGAGAGAAACCAATGAGGAGAGAACTAATTTACCTAAAGCGCCCAAGAAAGACTAAGAAACTGGAGTCACCAAGTACCAGCAAGGCAAGAGTAAAACCATCACTGTGTGCTACAAAGCAGTTAGCCTTCCTCACCCCACTGAGAAATATATATAGATTCTCTGGATGAATGGAATTAAACTGGCTCCATTTCAGGAACATCAGGCACAGAGGAAGGTATGCATGAGACACTAAATTCAAATCAGGAAGAATTAACTGGGCATTGTATTCTAAGGGTGAGATCTGCAAACTTATCCCTTATTCCAGCTTCAAAACACTGTTGTCTAATTTTATACTACTCAAGAAGATTTAAGAAAATAAACAGTCTTGAGGGAAGAAAAAGAAGACCTACAAATAATGACATTTGGGGTCAATCTGGCTGGCCAACAAAATTTCCTACGTGAAAAATCAAAGAAGTCAACAAAATCAGACCAAGCCTAATTACCTTTTAAGTGCCTTGTTCTTAAATATGAAAGGATGCCAGACATTCATAGCCAGCTGGAAACTTGAAAGACAGAAACAAAAGCAAAGAGGAAGAAAGAAGTTAGAAAAAGAAAAGAAAAGCAATAAGAAACAAAGCAAAAATATTCAAGAAAGTTATAATTATTGACTTCAGGGAATGAAGAAAGATAGTATGCTATTTTCTTAAAGAAAATAATCAGAGACCAAAAATAAGCTCTTAAAATTTAAATATTATGCCTACTTTCCTTAAAATATTTAGCAGACAGGGGGACCCCTGGGTGGCTCAGAGGTTTGACACCTGCCTTTGGCCCGGGGTGTGATCCTGGGGTCCCGGGATTGAGTCCCACATCGGGCTCCTGGCATGGAACCTGCTTCTCCCTCTGCCTGTTTCTCTGCCTCTCTCTCTCTCCCTCTCTCTCTCTCTCTCTGTCTGTCTATCATGAATAAATAAATAAAATCTTTAAAAGAAATATTTAACAGACAGGATGAAGAGATGGACAGTAGGAAAGGAAAGACAATAAAAGTAGAGGATCAGTCCAAGAGGCCTAATATCTGCCTAGTAGGAATTCCAAAAAGAAAGAACAGAAAAAAACTATGGTGAAGACTATTTCAAAGAAATACTACAAATAGATTTTCTAGGACTGAAGGCTACAACTGTTTTGATTAAAAGAGCCTACCAAGTGTATTACACTTAATAAATAAAAAGCACATCATTTGTGAAATTTCAGAACACCATGGATAAAGGGAAGATCTCAAAATATCTTAAAAGCTTCCAGAGAGGAAAAAAAAGTCACATACAAAAAAAAAATTAAGAATGAGAATGGCATCAGATTTTTAAACCACAATTCTAGAAGCTAAGAAAATAGAATACCTGTAAATGAGTAAAATGGATTCATTCTATACCCATTTAAATTATCAATCCATTTTGAAGGTAGAATAAGGTAAGCAGAGCCTCATACAATTTATTTCACATATTCACTTTTCTCAGAATACTATAGGAGAATTTATCTCACCAAAATAACAGAGTTAACCAAAACAAAACAAAACAGAACACAGGACCCAGGAAATAAAAGAGATTCAACATAGAAGAAAGGCAAAGGAATGTCCAGAATGGGAAATCATCCAGGAAACAGATAGTTATGATTGAAACAAGGGAAGAAAGCTCCAGAAGAGCAAACCCCAAAATTGTTAAATTTTTAACTGATAGATTTCTCTGGCAAATGTGTGCATAGAAAATTGAGTTGAATTTCATTGATCTATGGGAAGATGTGAGAAGATTCAGCTGGAGATCCTAGGAGGTGAAGGAAGAAAAAAAAATAATGAGCTAACTATTAACTCTAGGGAAAAATAACTTGTCCAAGTAGAAAATAAAATAGTGTATTCTTAATCCAGAAGTGGGCAATAGTAAAGTTATACTAAAAACAGTAAATATATGGGGGGATGCCTGGGTGGCTCAGCAGTTTAGTGCTGCCTTTGGCTCAGGGCGTGATCCTGGAGTCCCGGGATTGAGTCCCGCATCGGGTTCCCTTCATGGAGCCTGCTTCTACCTCTGCCTGTCTCTCTCTCTCTCTCTCTCTCTCTCTCTCTGTGTCTCATGAATAAATAAAATCTTCAAAAAAATAAAAATAAAAACAGTAAATATGGACTTCACTATAGCTATAATGTATGGTGCTCTCATTATATTGGAAGTGTCAAAAGAGAGAAAGGAGTAATAGGGATCTAAAATTCTCACTTCCCCATCATAGGAAGGCAATAAATAATGTCTAAATGTGATTAATCAAGAGAGAGAGAGATATCCATATTTGGAAATATGGAGGCAAATATGGGAAGAAAAGAAGATTACAAGTTCAAAGACATTGCTTCTGAAAATGTGCAGGAGGGCTGTTAAGAAAGGGGCAGCCAAGTCTTTTTTAGATAAATCTTTTAGCACTGCTTGACTTTTTAAAATTATGGGCATGTACTTTTTTAATAAAAATAAAAATACTCTCTTAACATAGTAGGACTCCTTTGTAGGTAGGCTCTTTTTCTTTTATCTAGTAGTTTTTTAGATTATGATAATAACTCTATGTAAGATGACAGGAGTCCAAGGCACTCATAGGGGTGAAAAGCATTATCTCCATCTCCATTTCAAAATCAGTGTTGCAGGGCAGAATAGATCTGACACCCCAAACAGTGAGTACCAAGGACACTTTTCATAATTTCTGGCACCCAGTACTGTTTGAATAGCCTTCCTGGGCTTAGAATCAAGTTTCTACCATAGGACCACCACCTCCCCAAGGGAGAAGTCAGAACCTTATTTCCCCCCTTTTTTGCAGCCAGGGCACAAGCAGGATAATTCAGTAGGAAAGAAGATGATCTGAAATCTCAGGTATAGGAAATAAATCTCCAACACACACACACACGCACACACACACACCAAATCATGGGTAGTAATTCTCCCAAGATTTGAAGAGTTGACTTCATACCAAGCCTTAGATAAAACTGAATATCCAAACATGTGAATGAAATGAGAATGGACATCCTCCCTGGTGCAGAATTCCATTCACTTTCACATTTCCGGCAGAGTTCAGATTTGGAAATAGTGAATTAAGTGCTGCCAGACGCCTGGTCAAGGCTCTCGGGGAGAATTCAGATGAGCAGCTGCTCTATCACCTCCCTCCACCGCATGCTTATGAGTAGTCTTGTGCCCACTCGGGAAAGAGCCAACATAAGTAGAACCCACAAGCATCCAGAGGGTCACTTAGGGTATCTAAGCTCCCTCCCACACAGGTGGGTCCCCCACTCAGGCTGGGGCGGAAGGAGCATGCTGATGCATGACCGGGCAAAATGTAAAACAGAGGGAAATGGGAAAACGTGCCAAGGACAAAGAGCTCTCAGAAGCAGGGAGCCTTCTAGATCATCTGTTCTGAAGAAGCAGGCAGAGAGGCCAGAAACAGAGTCAAGACTAGCAGTCTCTACCTAGATGCAGCAGGCAGGCTCAGACCTCAATGTCAAGAGCAGCTCCGTGGGCACCAGGGCACAGAGGATGAGAGTTTACAGAGTTGCTGAGGCCTTGCTCTTGAACAGAAAGAGGGTCATTGGGGGGCACTGAGTCACACTGAACCCTGAGGGGTGAGGTGGTGGGCAGAGTCACTGAAGAGGTAGCTGACATCATTGTCATCAAGAGTTGAGGCCCACATGGGCCAAGATGAAGTAAACCGGAGAGCACCAGTCTGATCCAGGGCAAGATAAGGGCACTGAGTAAGCATGGCCTGGACCCAATATGAAAGGTTTACCATGCAAAGGGTGTGCAAAATTGATTTTTGGTAAGCCAAAGCTTTTTAAAAGTCTATTGAGTAGTAATTTTTTTTAATGGAACAACAATTGCTAAAGGAACCTCATGTAATATAATCTTTGAACTGTGTGTAACTTTAAACCTCTGGATATTTGAATTTCTGGAAGCAAGTCAAACAAGTACACAAACAGAAATAAGTGCTTCTAGTGTTTGCACCCTGCCTGCCATTAGGAGGGCATATGTAACAGCTGAGTCTCCCAGGTGAGAAAGGAAAAAAAAAAAAAAAAAAAAAACCTCACGGAAGCAGAACTCTGTGGGGCAAGAGGAGAAGAAGAGGTCCTCTTATTTGTCCTTATAAGGATCCGAATCTTGACTCTAACTGTCCTTTCAGATTCACCCAGCTTGGTTATCTGCATAAAATACCTGAAGACTTTCTTTAACGTGAAATTCTGTGAGGGCAACAAAATCATTTTTTGAGAATGCCTAAGTTCCTGTGAGGACACCACTCAGGGTACTCAGCTTGTCAATACATAACAAGTGACAAGACATGCAGTAGGTTCGCATCCTGAATTCCCATTTCCTACACACTGCAAAGCTGGTGGTAACTGTCAACCAGCAGGCTGAAGGGCATTCATATTCGCCCTGAATCCTTTTGTTTCTTTATTTTTTTAAGATTTTATTTATTTATTCATGAGAGACACACAAAGAGAAGCAGAGCCACAGGCAGAGGGAGAATCAGACTCCTGAGAGAATTCTCATGCGGGGCTCAATCCTAGACCCTGGGATCATGACCTGAACCAAAGGCAGACACTCAACCACTGAGCCACCCAGGTGCCCCGAATCCTTTTGTTTCTATTTCAGATAATTCTTGGCAAATGATGCTTCTTCCTTATCCTCTACCTTTACAGCTATTCCAATTGTACTTACAGTTTCTAAGTACAGAAGACTTCTGTCATCAGCAAGCCTTTTTGGATTTAGCATTCACAGTTTTGACCATCTCTTGAATGGCACCAAAGGTCCATAGCATGTAGTATTTTGTAGCATCTCCAAGACAAATTTGCAGTCCTATATTCTGTAGGATCAGCAGTCTGAACCAAGTCATCAACTTAGCTGGTGAATAACCCTAACCAAATCCCCAATTCTGCACACAATTCTCAACACAATTCAGTCATTCTCTCCTTTGTGGCCTTATATACTGTAACCTTTATGAAGTGACTCAAGTTTTGTTTCTGGGTGAAGAGTAGCTCCCAAAAGAAAGTCAGCAGGCTGGTGCTAATGATAAAAATGAAGACAGCTGAGAAAGTACTGGTTCTTATCAGAGATGGAAATACTGGATACATTTAGGGTAGAATGTCAAGTTTGGCAGCATCTACACTCTGAAGGTCTCCATTAAGCCTTCTATATAAAAACCAAAAAAAAAAAAAAGGCAATTTGTAAAACTGCTTTAGGACCTATTACAGCCAGTATAAAAATTGCTCAATGGGTGAGCCACAAATCATTTTTGTGAGTCACTGAAATTTTTCAGTTATGCTTATGGAGAAAAGTACATGTTGTAATGGTAGGGATTCTTTTTGCTCTTGAGACATACCTTGAATAAACAAAAACATATCTCAAACATCCATTCTGTAGGGTCTTTGTTAACTGGTAACTGGGAAAAGTTCTTCTTTCCCCCAGCTCACACTGCCAGTCATATGGCAGCCATACCTGTGATGCTGCAGCTCTTGGCAGTTGCTCCAACCCAAGGACCTTGTGCTGATGTAGGGCTTGCCCTTTATCACCATCATTTACTCTGGGGATGGGTAGTATCATAGACAGAAATTTCTTTCACACAGTTCTAGGAGCTGGAAGTCCAAGATCAGGTGGCAGCATGGTCAGGTTTAGGGGAGAGCCTCTTCTGGTCTTATAGGCAGCTGCCTTCTTGATGTGTCCTCATATGAAGGAGAGAGAGATCATCTCTCTCATGCCTCTTCTTATAAGGGCACCAACTCCTTTTATGAGCACTGCACATTCATGATCTAATTATCTCTCCAAGAAGCTATCTCCAAATACCACTACATTAAGGATTAAGGATTCAACACACAAATCTTGGGAAAACATAAGCATTCAGCCCATAATAGGGAGAATGTTCCCTAGGTGGGCCATCTCCTCCTGCCTGGAGTCCATGCTGAAAATAACTCCCTCTGAAGGCAGAAAGATCCATGTCTTGACACTCCCTTGGTAACAACACAGAGGAATCCCCAGAATTGACTGTGACTATTCAACCACTCCCTTCCCTTCATTCATTGCAAATTTTTCCTTTTTGTGGTAGGTCCTTAAAAAAATAAACAGCCTCGGGGCATCTGGGTGGCTCAGTCAGTTAAGAGTCTGACTCTTGATTTGGGCTCAGGTCATGATCTTGGGGTCATGAGATGGAGCCCCCAGTCAGGCTCCATGCTCAGTGGGGAGTCTATTTGCAGATTCTCTCTCTTTCCCACTCCCTCTGCCCCTCCCCCTGCCCTGTGCACTTGCTGTCTCTCTCCTTAAAGATAAATAAATAAATATTTAAAAATAAAAAGCATAGCTTTTCATTGTCTTGAAAAGCAAAACTCCTTATAAATTGCCCTGGGCCATTTGTATACACATATACACACATTATTACCTGGGGACTATAAATTCTACAAATTGATGTGCCTAACCTTAACCCCCAAGACCCACCAAACCACAAAAATTTTCATCTCTCTTCAGAAGATGTCACCATTTTCACCCATTCTGGGCCAAGTTCACTAGTTCCACTGCCTCCAATGCAGGGTATGCTTAGCATATTTGACACCTGGACAGATTCTTTTATAAATCACTCCTCCTCTACAAAAAAAAAAAAAAATTCGGTGATAATCATAAAATAAGACAAGTAATAATGGCAAAATACAGACAGTAATAAATTTCTTCTATTGAATTTTGTATGTATAAAATCATGTCAGTAAAACTAATAACAAATAAAGTATTACAGCATGAAAAAAGAAAAAAAATAATAGATGAAAGCTTTTTAATCACTTGTACTCACCTCTCCAATCTGTGTGCCCCCAAAGGCTGAGGAAAGGGGCAAAAGGACCACAAAGAAATGACAAAAAGGAACACTGAGGCAAGCAACTGTCTTGTTAAAATCATAAGATGACCCCCTCTGGCCATATCATTCTTGGTTCAATCACAGGAAAGAATTTAGGCCTTCTCATATCTATCCTATTTAAGCATTTTGCTCTTATTCTGAGCATCTGGTATATTCAGAACTCTTTTAGTAAACATGTGCCCAAGATTTCTGCTAAGACAACACAGTGTCCTTCTGGATCTTGGCTGTTTTAGTTCAGATTCATGGCTGGTTCTCTAGTTACTAAGGCTTGTTTCCTAGAAATATATAACAGCTTACAACATGTTCCCATTATGTGCTAGTTATCATCTTAGCTGTTTCATCTTTTTTGAAATATGCCTGTGCATAAGATTTGGTCCTCAAGTCAGAAAGTCCATGCACAATAATCTTTCTGGGGTACAGAGAGTATATAGCCTCTTGGCCCATAAGAACAGCTGCCCTCTGTCTGGGCTTTAACTTTGCATGTTTTACACAACTGTTGAATCCTCTATTTCATATGTATTGCTATTTCTGCATATTAAAATTAGTCTCTTGCCAATTGACTTACTCAATAGATATATTTTGAGTCCCTACTCAAGCATAAGGAATTTAAGAGCAAACCAAACCCAGCTCTTGACTTCAAGGAACCTAAAGTCTACTAAGATTTAGACAGTAGGTAAATACAACATAGTGGACGTTCAAGAAGTCTTGGCTCTTTGCCATATGACAGTATTTCTTCCCTCTGTGAACTGGGTAAATATTCACTAGAAGACTAATTTATGTAAGTTACAAGGAAGTGAATGGATGCCTTTGAGTTCAATAGTTTTTCTTTTGCAAATTTGTTAAGTTGTAAAATCTCTGATAGAGAATTTAGAAATACCAACTACCAATACCCAAAGGAAAAGGAAAATCTCTAATTGGATGACATGATTGCCAATCACCCAGACTATAGAATAGGCAGGTTACATGAAGAAGTCATGTCTACAGAACTGGATGGTGGATTGTCCTCCTTCCATGTTACCCTCATAGAATGAACTAAGAGTAGGGTGCTCTCCAACTCTGCAGATACTACACACAGTTCAAATGAGAGATCACACCCGCAAAGAGCTGAGAATGCACTTTTGCCAAATGCTGATTATTTAACATTATCTTAAACAGAAAATGAAGAAAGTATTTCAAAGCACTTATGATGAATATCTATATCTTAGAGTTCTGAACCATTCACTCACTGCCTTATTTCAAGAATCTATACTTAATTTTAGGCCTGTAAAGAAAAAGAGAATGTCTACCGATATTTGGCCAAAATTGTTCCCAATACGGATGGGTAGGATATAAAAACCATTGTTTTTACCATAACAATAGGAAAACACTCTTTAAAACTTTCAAAAATCTGTGAATGCAAAAAGTCCAAATGAATTAAATTCCAGAGAGGGACAAGCCCTTACTAGATCAATAAAAACTGCTAATCACTTTTGTCCCTGGAGGCATTGACCAAGTCAAGACAGGGCAGGAGAGGATCAGATGCCAGAGATTGAGGGACTTTGTCAGGGAAAAAAGAAAAAAAAAATAAGCAGCCAAATGCCACGTGTGAGCTGATAGAGCATATTGTAATATGGAGAAATTCTAAATGCTAAACTCTTTATGCCAGCCAGCCAATGCTCTCCATGGAAATTTTGCTTAGGAAATGGTGGTGTAGGAGCAAGAGCTAGGCTAGAAATCAGGAAAGGATATTTCATGAACTTATAGTATTTATATTCCTAAACTCTGCTGAGGAGAGGGAGTAGATCCCATTGTTAAGACACCTGAAACCAACGATGAAGCTAACTGAGCAACAAGTAAGCCCAAACCCAACTCATCTCCTGAGTAGAGAAAAGAGATCAGTTTTTACCTAGCTGCCTGATGGAGGAAAAAGCAATACCCTTCTGGGGTAAAATATCCAGATTTCACTATATTCTTTCATATAATGTGTCCCATTATCAGCAGAAAAAGCAAACAACACAAGCAAACCCACAGATGACAGAGACATTAGAATAAGAAGAAAATATATTTTAAATAGCTATTATATAGATTATAAATAAATTAGAATAAAACCCAACAAATTGGATAAAAATATGGACAATTTCCATAAATAAATAAAAACCAAAAATAACCAAACTGAAAAATAAAATATATGAGTTAAGGAACTTATTTGATGGGTTTCGTAGCAGATTGTACAAAGCAGAAGACAGGATTAAGGAACTTAAAGATAGGTCAGTAGAAATCATCTAAGCTGAAGCATAGAGAGGAAAAAATAATAGGGGGATAGGAGGGAGAAAAAAAGCATCAGAGACCTCTAGGACAATGTCATATATAATCGGAGCCTCAGAAAGAGAGAAGAGAGAACATCTGAATGTTCAAAATGAAGAGATAATTACCAAGAATTTTCCCAAATTGATTAAAGTTATAAATTGCAGGTTCAAGAGGCTGAATGAAACCCAAACAGGATAAACCACAAGAAATCCACTCTAAGAAATACCATGACTAAATTTTTGAAAATCAAAAACAGAAAAAGTCTTGAGCAGCTAGAGAAAACAACACCTTGTCTATAGGGGAAAACCAATTCAAATGACACAGATTTTTCATTAGACGAGTGGTTACTTCTGGATGTACTATGAACTGGAAAGGGACACAAGGAAAATTTCTGGGTGTTGGAAATATTCAATTCCTTGATCTGAGTAGTGGTCATGTTGTAAAAATTCATCTAGCTGTACAATCAAAACACGTGGCAGACAGTCTCTCCTTTGCTGTCCTACCTCCTGCTTCCTTGCAGTGTTCAATAAACTTTTATCACTTCTAAAAAATAATAATAATAAATAAAATGTTTGCAGTTTTGGTATGTAAATTTTTCCTTGATAAAGTACCATAAAAATGATAATTAAATGTTGATTTGGAACAAGAAGGAGAAATGTGGGAATAAATTAGCTATATTAGACTCCTCTATAGTGTGGTCTAGAATGGTTGCACCACAATCATTCCCAGCCACTCAGCCGCTGTGGGAGGACACAGAGAAAGCTGTCTATTCTAAGAAGTTTGGCTGTGTTTCGAATGACTCCCTCACCATAGTAAGATGGTCAGACTATAGGGGTCAGTGCCCCCTTTAACACATTCTTTTTGTCATATAATTAACTCCAGCCCTTGTCAAAACTAACCACTGTTTTCAGAGCCTAGTAACTAACCCAGAGATTCTCCACAGGATTTTCAAACCTCTTACACATTAGAGTTGTCTGGGAAGCTTTAAAAAAAAAAATCAATGGTCAGCCAATCACAGATGAATCTTATCAGAACTTGTGGGATAGGTCAAGGTGTTGGGTTTTTGTTTGTTTGTTTGTTTGTTTGTTTGTTTGTTTGTTTGTTTGTTTTAAATATTAAAGTACAGGAAAAGCTCATTTTAAAAGCCTTTTTTAGGGCAGCCCCGGTGGCACAGCGGTTTGGAGCCGCCTGCAGCCTGGGGTGTGATCCTGGAGACCCGGGATCAAGTACCACATTGGGCTCCCTGCATGGAGTCTGCTTCTCCCTCTGCCTCTGTCTCTGCCTCTCTCTGTGTGTCTATGAATAAATAAATAAAATCTTTTTAAAAAAAAAATAAAAATAAAACCTTTTTATAAAGGGTGGGTTGGTGGCTTAGTGGGTTAAGTATCCAACTCTTGATTGCAGCTTAGATCATGATCTCAAAGTCATGAGATCAAACCCCAAGTTGGGCTCTACGCTGAGCATGGAGCCTGCTTAAGATTCTGTCTCTCCCTTTTCCCTCTGCCCCTCCTCCCTCCACTCACACTTGAGCTCTCTCTCTCCCTGTCTCTAAAATTAATTAATTAACTAGTTAATTAATTAATTAAACCCTTTTTTAAAAAATAAATTGCTCCATGCAAAGCTTGTAAAAACCAAACATTAACCGATGCAAAAGTATAGACGTCCATTTTAATATTTTTATTTTCAATTTACTGAACAAATGCTAATCTCCTTACTTTCTTTTCAGAAGCTATTTTTTTCAATGCCTGTGCTAATTTGCTTATTATAATTTTCTAAAGATTTTATTTTTGGGACACCTGGGTAGCTCAGTTTTTGAGCATCTGCCTTCCACTCAGGTTGTGATCCCCCGGTCCTGGGATCATGTCCCACATCGGGCTCCCTCCAGGGAGCCTGCTTCTCTCTCTGCATGTGTCTCTGCCTCTCTCTGTGTGTCTCATGAATAAATAAATAAAACCTTTAAAAAAAGGTCTTATTTTTAAGTGATCTCTACACCCAACATGGGGTTCAAATTTACAACACTGAGATCAAGAGTCACACTCTCTAGCAACTGAGCCAGCGAGGTGCCCCTAATTTGCTTATTATACTAATTAATTATATTAATGTTTATGTTAACTTGATACTTTCCTGTTAAGGGCTTTCTGGACTTCATATGCACTAAACATCTGAAAGGGAAACCCTGTTAGGAAGAAAGGGATGTGAAAATAAAGCAATAGGAAGGGAAGGGAAGAAACGTTCATTGACAATAATTAGGAAATATAATGTTTTATATTATTACTCTTTCAAAATTAGTTCCCTGGGCTCTCACTAATCAAATTATAGAAGTTGAAGGGATTATAACAAGAGATTACTTCAACCATAAAACTAGGTTTTTAAAAAAAAAGATTTATTTATTTATTTGTGAGAGTGGGGGTGGTAGGGGCAGAGGGAGAGGAAGAGAAAGTCTTAAGCAGACTCCATGCTGAATGTGGAGCCTGACTCAGGGCTTGATCTCACAACTCTGAGATCATGACCTGAGCCAAAACCAAGAGTTGGACTTTTAACCAACTGCACCACCCAGGCTCCCTCTAAAATTGTTTTCTAAAGCTCTTCATGTAACTGTAATATGCAGCCAGGATTGAGAATCACTCCACCAACTACATGTGGTATTGAAACTTGATCCCCAAGTGGAAGCAGATCTGACTACAAACAGACTCCAGATGGGCAGCACCAAACTGGGTCCAAAAAAAGAAGAGTCCTTTCCAACATAGGCCACAGGGGGGGAAAGTGGCAATGATTACAAAAGAGCATGTCAAGCTGCTTACATTTTCTAGACTGCCCCATCTTCCGCATGAGACCTTCATTTTTGTTCAGTCCTCAAGAGCACATCAAGAGACATCTAAAGAAAGAAAACCACAATCGCTTCTCGGCCTTTTGGCTAAGATCAAGTGAAGAAAGAAAACCACAGTCCAGGGATGCCTGGGTGGCTCAGTGGTTAAGCATCTGCCTTCGGCTCAGAGCGTGGTTCTGGGGTCCTGGGATAGAGTCCCACATTACTTCCTGTGAGGAGTATGCTTCTCCCTCTGCCTGTGTCTCTACCTCTCTTTCTGTGTCTCTCATGAATATATAAATAAAATCTTAAAAAACCCACAATCCAGACTTCCTGTTGGACTCAATTTCCTACCCAAATCAATCAAAGAATTTTTTCCCACAAGATATATAAGACTTCATATCCTCAGATTTCAGCATCTCCAAAATAGCTTGGGGAAGACACCTGGCCTCCCAACACTGGACGCTTTTGTTAAGTTTACCCTGAAAGAACTGGCTACACTGCAGGAAATGTTTGCAAGGCAGACAGATCCTTGGTTTTATGTGCATACCCTACTGGGATATGAGTGCTATGGCATCTTTGCCAAGGTTGGTGACAGCAGCCTCAGCTTTCCCAGATCCTCCCTGTAGAGCTCAATACCAAATTTAGCATCCCTGCCCTGGTCAGGGGGACTGGCTGTGCTGAGGGTAAGCCCCAAGTTCCTCCATTCATTCAAGATTGCAGTTTCTCTTCTCTAGCTCCGCATCTCAATTCTAGCTCTCACTCAAGCCCACTCTCTGTGGCTGGGGTTCTGACAACTGTCTTGTATTTGCAAGTTCTTCCCCCTGAAAGCTAAGCCCTGTTCTCTGTGTCCCTGTTCATTGTCAGAAAACTCTGAAGGAATGTGAAAACAGGCACCTTATCCTCTTGAATATCCTTGGCCTTCTGCTCACAGGCCCACAAGGCTGAGTTCCACCACCTGCTCCATCAAGCTCAAAATGTTCCACAGCCTTTTCAACATAGGTGTTGGATTTCTAAGCCACCAGTATTTTTTTTAGCATTTTATTCATTTATTTGAGAGAGAATGCAAGCAAGAGAGAGAACACAAGCAAGGAGAGAGGTAGAGGGAGAAGGAGACTCCCTGCTGAGCAGGGAGCCTGACACCCAGCTCAATCCCAGGACTCCAGGATCATGACCTAACCCAAAGGCAGACGCTTAACCTACTGAGCCACTCAGGTCCCCTTCTCAGTCATCCTATTGAATCTATTCACGTAGCTTCTTCAGGGTCCTTGGCTTCTGTCTTCCCCTTTTTTCCAGCTTTATTGACATATAACAGTATATAACTTTAAGGTATACAACATGATGATTTCGTGTATGTATATATTTCAAAATGATTACCACAATAAGGTTAGTTAACATATCCATCATGTCACACAGTTTCCTTTCTTTGTGTGTTTGGCAAGAACATTTAGATCTAATCTCTTAGCTACTTTCAAATATACAATATAGTATTGTTGTCTATAGTCACCATGCAGTACTTTACATCCCCAGAACTTATTTATCTTATAACTGGAAGTTTGTACCCCTGGACCACCTCCATCCATTTCCTCCACCTACCCTACCCCTACCCAGCCCTGGCAACCATCAATCTACCCTCTGTTCCTCTGAGTTCAGTTTTGTTACTTCATTTTTTAAAGATTTTATTTATTTATTCATGAGAGACACAGAGAGAGAGAGAGAGAGAGAGAGAGGCAGAGACACAGGCAGAGGGAGAAGCAGGCTCCATGCAGGGAGCCCGATGTGGGACTCGATCCTGCGTCTCCAGGATCACACCCTTGGTGGAAGGTGGTGCTAAACCACTGAGCCACCCGGGCTGCCCCATTTACTTCATTTAGCATTAATGCCTCAGGAAGGATTTCCTTCTTTTTTATGGCTGAATAACATCCCACTGTGTATGTGTGTGTGTGTGTGTGTGTGTGTGTGTGTTACATTTTCTTTTTCCATATATTCATCACAAACACTTAGATTGTTTCTATATCTTGGTCATTGTAAACAATGCTGCAATGAACATAGAAGTAGAGCTATCTCTTCAAAATAGAAATTACATTTCCTTTGGATATATACACAGAAGAATTGCTAAATCATATAGTAGTTCTGGTTTTAATTTTTTGAGGAAACTCATACTGTTTTCCATAGTGGTCACACAAATTTACACTCCCAACAGTGCACGAGAGTTCCCTTTTATCCACATCCTCACCAACACTTGTTAAAATAGCTTGTCTTTTTGATCACAGCCATTCTAACAAGTGTGAGGTGATAACTCATTGTGGTTTTGATTTGCATTTCTCTGACAATTAGTACCTTTTCATGTACCTATTGACTATTTGCACATCCTTCTTTGGAAAAATACCTATTTAGGTCCTTTACCCATTTTTCAATTGGATTACCTGGGGTTTTTTTACAGAGTTGTAGGAGTTCCGTGTATATTTTGGATACTAACCCCTTATCAGGTATGATTTGCAAATATTTTCTTTCATTCCATAGGTTGCCTTCTCATTTTGTTGATTGTTTCTTTTGCTGTGCAGCAGTTTATATACATATTCCCACTTACCTATTTTTGCTTTTGTTGCATATGCCTTTGGTGTCATAGCCCAAAATTACCAAGACAAAGGTCAAGGAGTTTTTTTCCCCTGTGTTTTCTTGTAGTTTTACAGTTTCCATTCTTCTGTTTAAGTAGTTTTTTAAGAAAGAGAGAACTGGGGAAAGGCAGAGGGAGTAGGAGAGAGAGAATCTTAAGCAGGCTCCATATACAGCATGGAGGCCAACACGGGGCTCAGTCTCACAACCCTGAGATCATGACCCTAGCCAAAATCAAGACTCGGACATTTAACCAACTGAATCACTCAGGCACCTCCCCCTTTTTTAAATATTTTATTTATTTATTCATGAGAGACACATAGAGAGAGAGAGAGAGAGAGAGAGGCAGAGACACAGGCAGAGGGAGAAACAGGCTCCATGCAGGGAGCCCTACATGGGACTCAATCCTGGGTCTCCAGGATCACACCCTGGGCTGAAGGCGGCACTAAACCACTGAGCCACCTGGGCTGCCCTTGGGTGCCCCTTATATTTAAGTCTTTAATCCATTTCAAGTTATTTTTTGTAAGTGGTGTAAGATATAGGTCCAATTTCATTCTTTTGCATGTCAATATCCAGTTTTCTCAACACCATTTACTGAAAAGATTATAGCTTCTCGTTGACTACTCTTGGCTCCTTTGTCAAATATTAGTTAACCATATATGTGTCGGTTAATTTCTGGAGTTTTATTAGTTTCCTTTGATAGTGTTATATGTGCCTGATTCTTCATGATCCACGTGGTCTAGCATTGGTGTCTGCGCATTGGAAAGAGCAAACAGCTCATCCAATCCTTACAGATTCGTTTTGGCAGGTAAAGACCACCCTCTGTCAGTTCCCCAGGCTGATGAGATTACCTCTGGAATCACAGTCATGCTGGGTTGGGGCCATATCTGCAGTGGGCTCTGCAGTTGGCAGTCTTGTTACCAGTCAAGCAGGCATAAATCTTGTTTGGTCCCTGGGTAGGTGACATTGACTCCAGTATCCTGTTCAGTAAGGTGGTGTGGGGACAAGGGTCCACTTTAGGGTCCACAGCTGGGTCCTTAGCTTACCTATTAGCAGCTGCATGGGTGGATATGGTTCCTGCCACATCCCTGGGAAGGCTCCTGTAAAGTCACTGGGTAGGTCCCTGGGTGGGCAGAACTAGCCCTGAACCCTGGTTGAGAGGGGCTGGAACCAAGTCCCAGGGCTGTTCTAGGATCCATACCCAAGACTGAGGTCTACAGACCTGGCTTTGGAGATACAGATGGGCATGTCTCCCACCATATTCCTGGGCAGACTGGACTGCTAATAGCCTAAGGCTGGAAGGCTTAGAACTTAGTCTAGAGTCCTTTCAGAATCTCCGTAGAGTAGAGGGGAGTGTCTCCCACTGGGTCTCTGGGCCAGCAGGATTACTGACAGACTGTCAAGCTCTGTCCTGACTTCTGGCACTTGCCCCAGATCCAATTTCCTGAGGTTCCAAGTACATCCCATGAAGATCCTTTCAGAACTGTGACTCTTGGAAATTCAGAGTTCCTCACATGGGAGGAAATGGCATTATCCTGTTACTTTGTCTTTTTCAAACAAAACAAAACAAAACAATGGGCATTGATTATACATCATGCACGACGACAGAATTTTGGACAGGAAACGATTGCTTTGCACTAGAGGGGCAAATAGCTTTCATCTCTAGCAACCCTGATCAATTAGCGATGTCCACCATGGCCAAGTGGAGAGAGTAGCAGGATGTATGTCAAATATGTGCAGACACTGAGTGTATTCCAAGTTAGCAGCAAAGTCAGGCCTAAAACCTAGATTCCCTGATACCCAGTTGTTCACACATTCAATTACCAAATGTCCAGCCAACATACATCTGAGTTTATCAGATAGAAATTGGGTATGATCTGTTGCATTGCAGAACAGTTCTTTGCCTTGAAATGTTTTTACATGGAAAATATCAAGTATTTAGTAAATTAAAGGGCTGCTTGGCAGAACATTAACTACTTGACAGCGAGACCTAGGAGTAGATCATTAGGGGCACTCATCGAATGACCGCCAGAGACAAATTAAGTTAAAATCTAAGCTCAGAGATGATCATGTAAACTCATAGTGAAAAACACATAGTTCAGAAGAATCCCATTTACCCTGAGCTTTTTCAGAATCATGCTCCCTGAGGGGATAAATATATACTCAAATTGTAAAGGGAAAAAAAAGCATAATATTTTATTTTTAGGTCTTCATAAGATGTGAACGTGATTCTTTTTGATATAATGATTTAAGTTAAATGTTCATTTCCAAAGTGAACGAAAGAGAAGAGTTTTAAAGTGTGAATATCCTTTGAGCCAGCAATTTTCTTGAGTTGATGGAATAGCCAGAAGTCACAAGAAAAGACTTAATACCCATCTCCTGGGAGAAGAAACCTCCAAGTGACTTTTCTAATTGTAGCTGAGGTGTAATGAGACATGATGGAATAAATAGTAAATTAAGGAAAGGTATCCAGGGACTGGGACTCAATAGACATGAGTTTTTGGGAAAGAGTAAGAGGAAAGAAGGAAGGAGGGAATTCGGTCCTGCAGACTCCCTGCTGGCCACTGAGCCCTGCTGGGCTGGCACTGGCTACAGACCCCTGACTGGGTGGCACAGGGGTCCTCAGGGGAATAAAATGATGAGGAAAGACAGTCAGCTGCCTGTGGAATTGCTGGTTAAGTGTCATTCTGGTTGATTCAGTGGCATGCTGGTGATCTGGGGTCATGCAGTGCTGGGCTCCAGGACTCAAGCCCACAGGCCAGGATTTAGGTACAGAGTCCCACACTTGCCCCCAGGGAAGACTCAGAACCGACTGCCTATCCCTGGTCAAGAGAATAGCTCACCATCACCTTTTGAATCTGCAACACAATCTAAGTCCACAGCATTTTGAAAGAACAAAGATTGCCAACAATAAATGAAGAAGGGGTTCAATATCCACAGTAGCAAGAGCAAATTAACATTTTTTTAAGACCCAGGCTACTACTCCTGAAACCAATATTGCACTGTCTGCTAACTACCTAGAAATTTTTTAAGATTTTATTTATTTATTCATGAGAGACACAGAGAGAGAGGGGCCGAGACATAGGCAGAGGGAGAAACAGGCTCCCCTCGGGGAGCCTGATGCGAGGCCTGATCCCAGGACCCCACAATCACGACCTGAGCCAAAGGAAGACAGTCAAACACTGAGCTACCCAGGCACCCCACTACCTAGAATTTAAATAAACATTTAGGGCAGCCCGGGCGGCTCAACGGTTTAGCGCCGCCTTCAGCCCAGGGTGTGATCCTGGAGACCTGGGACCTGCCCCTTGCCTGTGTCTCTGCCTCTCTCTCTGTGTGTCTCTCATGAATAAATAAATAAAATCTTAAAAATAAATAAATAAATAGGGATCCCTGGGTGGCGCAGCGGTTTAGCGCCTGCCTTTGGCCCAGGGCGCGATCCTGGAGACCCGGGATCGAATCCCACATCGGGCTCCCGGTGCATGGAGCCTGCTTCTCCTTCTGCCTATGTCTCTGCCTCTCTCTCTCTGTGTGTGACTATCATAAATAAATGAAAAATAAATAAATAAATAAATAAATAAATAAATAAATAAATAAACATTTAAAAAAAAAAGACCCAAGATACTACCTATGTTATACCTATAAAGTGCAGGCATTGAAGCTGCATTGGGATTTCCATGTACAAGCTCCTCCCTTTATCCACAGATTTAATTACCTGCAGTCAACTTCGGTCCAGAAGCAAATGATCCTCCTTGTGACTTATCGTCAGGTCAATAGCAGCCTGAAGCCATGTTACATACCTACATCACTCACCTCACCTTATCTCATCACATGGGCATTTTATTATCCCACATCATCACAAGAAGCAGGGTGCCTACAGTACAGGAAGATATTTTGAAAGAGAGATCATATTCATGTAGCTTTTATTATAGTATGTTGTCATAATTGCTCTATTTTATTATTAGTTATTATTGTCTATCTCTTGTTGTGCCTAATTTATAAATTAATCTTTATTGTAGGTATGTACAGGAAAAAGCATAGCATATTTTCCCGGTTTCAGGCCTCCATGAGATGACTGGGCACATACCCTTGAAGATAAGGGGGGGGGGCCTACTGTATATAGACAGAGCTCACTGATTTTTTAATCTACCTTTTTTAATAAAAGGAGGCAAAACAAAATTATATCAATGATTCTTGTGGACTGGAACTGTATATCTATGTCAAGTGACTGCCTTTGGCAATTTTTTTTCATTTTTTTAACCGCATAATTACAAAGCTGCAAGGTGTACGGTGTATAATGAAGTCGCTGGTGTAACCTTAACTGGCTCCATGCTAATAGGTGTCTCTCTCGTTTTGCAAATTATAACCTGCAAAATGATGACATGCCTGGGAAGCAGTGATCGGGACTCATGAAGCTTAGCATCAAGAGCCAGAAAACGCCCATGAGAAGCCATCACAGGCAGATTTATGATGACATTAGACAAGATGTGTATGGCATTAATTAGACCCTCCGAGTTTTGCTAGATTGCAGCCCCAGACAGAGTGTCAGGCAGTAACGCCCCATCCACGGTGTCTCTCAGCCACTTACCAGTGACACCTTGACATCTTTGTCAGATGCAACCTGAAAACTAGAAGCCTCCAGGCCCAGGCCCAGAGGGCGCAGACTCTAAATATTCCATCCTGCCTCCATCTGGTGGGCAGCCAGGGGAAGCTAAGCTGAGGAGGAGGAAGCAGGGCCTCTCCCCCAAGGAGACATCTCAAGCTTGAAGGGAGAATGGATGGGCTGACTGAGAAGCTGGAAACAGGACTAGAGGGGCAGGAAGAAGGAGTTTGGAATTTTGTAGGTAAGACAAGACAGGGCTAGAAATGGGAGCAAGAAAAGAGGTGTCTTTGTATCTTTTGATCATTAACTTATTGATCCTCATAACTGAAGAGACCAAAAACTTCTAGCCAATCCTTGATCCTTAATCCCTGGTAGAACATCCCACCAAAAGCCATCCAAACCTACTTGCACAACCCTCAGCCACAGAAACTCACTACTCCCCAGGCAGCCATTTTGTCTTTGGACAACTGTGATGATTAGCTCCTCTAGGACACCATCTTCCTGCGGAACTATCCCCCTGTAACAGACAGCTGCTGGAGGAAACGTGGAGTGGCTCTGCCCTTCTGCATGTGACATGTATATGCAAGTATTTTTGGGTTTTTGTGGGGTTTTTTAAACTTTATTTATTTATTCATGAGAGACACACAGAGAGAGAGAGAGAGAGAGAGACATAAGCAGAGGGAGAAGCAGGCTCCCCATGGGGAGCCTGACACGGGACTCAATCTCAGGATTTTGGGATTATGACCTAAACTGAAGGCATACTCAACCACTGACCCACTCAGGTGCCTCACAATATTTTATAAAAGCTATTGTGTCCCACAGACTACCCTTCCTCAATCTGGCCTAGATCTGTCTCTGACCCACTGGGCCAAGATCACCCAGAGCAGTAAAGAGAAACATGTTAAATAGAGTAGTGTATAAGACATGTGGAAGAACTCACTGATAATGAGGAAGTGGTAAAGGATAATTTCCTCCTCCTCCATCTCCCCAAAAAGTAAAATCATGACTCTCCTACAGATAAATAAACATATGCTAAGGATTTTATTTAACTCATTCCCAAATGAGGAAACCGGTAAGAAATAACAACCAGTTGAGAGAAGAAACCAAAGGACAGACACACTTAAAGACAAGGAATATTGAAATGAATGGGCGGGCACATAGGAACAAAACTGGCTTCTCTCACAGTGTGGAAGGAAAGCCATCCCCACCCCCCTTTGTGGCCGGAACTATCTTTGCAAGTCCATAGACAAGAATTCTTTTGCAGCTGGCTATCAGTGATTCACATCCACAGTTTAAAAAAAAAACCACTCAAAGACAACGGAAGATGTATTCGTTGTCTAGGGCTGCGTTAACAAAGTGCCACAAAGTGGGTGGCTTAAGAAATAGAAATGCACCGTGTCACAGTTCTGGAGGCTGAAAGCCCAAGATCAAGGTGTTAGCAGAGCCGGTTCCTTCTGGGGACTGTGCGGGAGGATATGCTCCATGGCTCTCGCCTGGCTTCTGGTGGTTTGCTGGCAATCCTTAGCATTCCTTGGCCTGTAGATGCATCATCCCAGTCTCTGCCTTCATGTGCACATCTATCCTGAGATCTCCCCTTTCTTCAAGGACACTGGTCATATTGGATCAGGGTTCCCAACCTATTCCAGTAGGACCTTATCTTGCGTTTGACTACATCTACAATGACCCTATTTCCAAACAAGGTCTCATTCTGAGGTATTGGGAGTTAGAATTTCAATGGATGAAGTGGGTGGCCAAGGAGGGACAAAAGTTGACCCATAATAGGCTCCAAGTCCCCATAGAATCAGAATACAATAATCTGAAAAGGTATGCTCCCATCAATACACAATTTTCCATGGAAATAGGAGGGGTTTTCTTAAAGAGCATCCATAAAACAATTTCAGAAAATATTGCAAATGTGGAGGCCTGGATGTTCAGAACTTGTTCCCGGTTTCTTTGTATGATTTGTCTAAAGAGTAAATTTTGTTCTGCTGATCATTCTCCAAATAGCCCAATGGGAAGAAACAGTCACAACTCAAAAAGGCTAAGGAAGTGCCCACTGCACCAAATTTACCCAAAAAAATCTTGTCTCTCTAACTCATTTGTAATGGAAGCTGGTTGCACTGATTTGAGGGTAGGGGAAGAATCTCTGTTATAACAATAATTCATTAATATAGTGTCTTCTAGTGTAATTCTCATGATCTTTTGAGGTAAGTTTGATCCCCATTTTTTTAGAGAGGGAAGGGACAGAGGGAGAGGGAGAAAGAGAATCTTAAGGAGGCTCCACATCCAGCATGGAGCCCCACGCAGGGCTCAATCTCACAACCCTGAGATCCTGACCCAAGCTAAAATCAAGAGTCTGACACTTAACTGATTGAGCCACCCAGGCATCCCCCCTTCCATTTTTAAAAAAGAGCTGAAGGATTCAAATTAATCCCCTAGAGCCAGAAAGCTGTATACAGGATGTATGGCAAGCATCCTTACTCTGCTTTATCTTACTGTCCTGCCTTCTTTCCCCTTTGTCCAAATATCCTTATCAGGTATTTAAACTGTTGATCAGTATTTATGTCTCATGCTATATCCCGATGCCTTCTGGAAATAAAACAAGGAATAAATAAGTTAAAAGCCACACAACCAGAACTTGAATGCAGTGCTTCTGCCTGTATCAGCACAGATACCAAGACGATGAGCCCTGCCCCCAAACACCACCACCACTTCCACACCAGGCTCCTTGCTCAGTGGGTCTGGTGAGTAACACTGGTGGTCAGAGCCCTGGGGGAAAAAACTGACAAGTGCCCCAGATTCTACATATCACACATGTAGCCAGACTTATGTCAAAAACATGAAAAAAGAAATTATAGCTCCTTGTAGCATCCTCATATCAACAAGATCAACAAAAATGAGAAGTATGGGATCTCAGGACTGCACAGTACCTGGATATGCTGTGTGGAGAAGACTCAATAAATATTAGCAGGTGCTCACTAAATATCAATTTGGTTAATTTCCCCCTTTCCACTTCTTGGGTAAAACCAGACCCACATAGCTTGCACATTAAATTCATCCCTTTCAGAACATATTTTTCATGCATTTTCCAGTGAAGTAGAAGGGATATATAGAGTATCCTTTTTAGAAGATGAAAATGTTCTGGAGCTCTGTTACATAATAATGTAAATATGCTTAACTGAATTGTACACTTAAAAATTGTTAAGATGGGGCGCCTGGGTGGCACAGTCAGTTAAGCATCCAACTCTTGGTTTCAGATCAGGTCATAATCTCAACGGGTGTCTACTTGAAATTCTCTCTCCTTCTCCTCCTCCTGCTTGGGCTTTCTCTCTCTCTAAATTAAATAAACAAATCTTAAAAAAAAAATACCTAGGGTTGGTGATACCTATATTATGCCACACTTTATTAGTTTGCATGTTGACTGCAAAAAAAAAAAAAAGAGAAGAGAAAAAAGTAAGAAAGACATTTTAAATAGGACGGGGCTTGGTCTAGTTATCTTTAGGGAGGAGGTTTTCAAGAGATTCTCATGACAGCCACACTCTTTCTCAAGTTGCTGGTAATTTGGATGAACCATGCCCTTCCCCAAATCTCTCCACCCACCCTGACCCACCTCTGAACATACCCTTTACTTCAAACTCTCCTCTGTGAGTGAAAAGCAACAGCAAGTAGTAAAACCTATTACTCAAATATAAATTGCATGGTGACAGCAGAGGAAACGGCTGCTTTCTCTGCCCAGGTCAAGAGAGGAGAATCCACAAAGAAAGTCAAAATGGCTCTTTTGTTCATCAAATATTTATTGAGCTCCTACTATGTGCCAGATACTGTGATAGTTTCTTCAGACTATAATTCTAGGATGTGGCAGACATTTCTCTGCAGAGTTACCACTACTGCACAAGGGATGGGCAAATTTGTTCCCTCCTGGGAGCAAAACATTAGCTAATCCCTTGCACAGACAGAGATGTGAACCAGCGTTGCAGTAGAATGCAAATCCCTCTCTCCCTGGCTTAGAGTGTCTTTATATTCCTACAGCTGCAAACTACATACTTTTTCTTGCAATGAATTCATATGAATCAAAGGCTTTATCATGCTTTATAGACCCTTCACAAATAGAATTAATCCAGCAGGAAAGAGGCATGACCTGCCTGTCACCCACAGTGACAAAAGGGTGAAGGGCCACATCCTTTCACTCCGGTCTCCTCTTAAACTGAGAAGCACTGAGGACAAGAGCTGGAGAGAATTTCAGGAAATGTCCAGCCACCACGTCTTCTAGTTATGGTGGGGGTACCTCCTGAGACCCAGAGAAGTTAGGCAGCTTGCCCCCAGCCCACACAGCTGGAGCTAGTACACAGATCTCCTGACTTCATGCCAGGGACTTTCCCAACACACCTTAAAAGGTTTGGTTTAATTTTAAAGCACTCACATTTCTCCTCCTGCTGATTTTTAATACCTATCACGTTCTCCTGTGTTTGCTTGCTGTGGGTTTTATATTACTGGGGCTTTTCATAGTAAAATAAGGGAGATCTTGATTTAAGTACTTCTTTTAAAATTTCAGGCTAGCTCTTATGATCATTGGAGAATCACAAGCAGTAGTCTTTAACTGGTTTATTCATAACATGAAAAAATGCCAGAGCTCCTCCCCAGACTTACTAACTCTGGATCTTTTTTTTCCTAGCTCTGAATCTTAAAGAAGAGGTCCAGCTCTTGTATTAAGTGCCACCCCTCTCCTTCACCCAGTGACTCCAAAGATTGGGAATCATGGCTCCAGGTTGTTTCAGAGCAAGTTCTGCAAATGGTCCCTTCATGGGGCACATTTGTTCAGCGCAATCATTTGACAAGGAAACTAGTTCTTGTAAATATTAAGAAAATCAGATGAGGGGCTCCTGGGTGGCTCAGTTGGCTACATGTCTACCTTTGGCTCAGGCTATGATCCCAGCAACCTGGGATCAAGCCCCACCCCCACATCAGTCTTCCCACTCAGCAGGGAGTCTGCTTCTCCCTCTCTCTCTCTCTCCCCCCTCCCCATCACTTGTTCTCCCTCTCTCTCTTTCTCTCTCTCTCTCAAATAAATAAATAAAATCAGAAAGAAAAAAGAAAGAAAGAAAGAAAGAAAGAAAGAAAGAAAGAAAGAAAGAAAGAAAGAAAGAAAGAAAGTCACAGGAAAGAATACATACACATACATCCCCCTTCCACTCTAAAAACAGAAATGTTAGATATAACATTTTAAATATACAAAAATACATAGTTATGGGATACACAGATTAACTGTCCTACATTCATACAATAGAATAGTATTCAGTAATAAAAAATAATAAATGACTAAAACAAGTACCAATACGGGTGAATCTCAAAACCACTATGTCAAGCAACAGAAGCCAGATACAAGAGAACACATTGTAAGAGGGCATCTAGACCAAGTTCAAGGAAAGACAACACCTACGGTGATAAGAATCAGGTTAACTCTTGGGCAAATGGTACTGCCTGGAGGGAGACTTTTCTGGAGTAATAGGAACGTTCTCTCTTGATCTCAGGGTTGCCCCATAAGCACGCTTAAGTTTTTGTCTTTTACTGCATATAAATTATATCTCAATAAAGCATTATCAACATGAAAAGGCAAAAAGACAAAATTCAGGCCATGCTCAAAAACAGAAGAAAAGAAAAAAAGGCTGGAGGACTATCAGATTCATTTCTTTTTCAAATTCAGCAACTGCCTGTCAGGAGAGAAGGCATGGGTCCATGCACGGTGATGAAAGGAAGCTCACCTTTCTCTGCAGTGTTTCCTACCTTTGATGACAAGCAAAAAGGATAAAATAATTTTTAATTCTGGGCTATGAGACTATGGGTATTTGTTAAATTATCCTCTCCACTTTTCTGTTGTGGTTGGGTGTTTTGTTTTGTTTTGTTTTGTTTTAAGGAAAAGGAGAGATCAAAGTAAAGAGAGACCAAGGTCACAGAGTAACATGCAGAAGGCATGTCTTCTGTCACTGAGTTCAGCCACCTTTCCACTCTCCAAAGCTAGCTGCTGGGGGCATTCTTCCTCAAGCATGTGCATTCAAGCAGCCACCAGTGAAAGGGCCTCACGTGTTAAAAGATGTTATGCCTTGTAGTATTTGCATTTTATATTCTGTTTGGGTATTAATGTCTTCCCTTCATTCACTCAGATGCAAAGATGAGCCACAGCCTCTCCTCTGAAGCATGTGATCTATCTTAGTTTCCTCATCTATAAAATGAATAGATTGAACCAATGAATCTGTAAGTTTCTTCATTTGTTTGGGCAATTGGCCAGCTACCTGTTTGGAGTTTTCACTGTTTGCCAGTCTCTGACCTTATGGCCCTTTCAGGTCTGACGGTCCATGGGAGAATCAATCCAATCATTTATTCAATTTTGAAGGGACACAATTCAGCCCATAATGTGGAGCTTTGAAAAATAGCAATGCCAGGGTAGGGGCACTTGGGTGGCTCAGTTGGTTAAACATCCAACTCTTGGTTTCGGCTCAGATCATGATTTCAGGGTCGTGAGATCCAGCCCTGCAATGGGCTACAGACTAGGTGTGGAGTCTGCTTAAGATTCTCTCTCTCTCCCTCTCCTTCCACTCTCTCCATCTCCTTCTGCCCCCATCCCTCCCCTCAAAAAAAAAAAAAAAGGAAAAGAAAAATAACAATGCTGGGTCCCCACCAAACCTGATTTAGTGGGACACGGGTACTTTTTTTTTTACCATTCCCAGGGGATTCTAACATGTATCCAGCATTAAGAACCACTGGGGAGGGCTTCATTGGAGCTAAACAAATGTGGACCATAGTTTTCCCAACTATAAAGTGAACCAGCTAGACAAAATTATTTTAAAGTCTTTTTTCAACATTGAAATTTCATGGCTCAGAGAAAAGAAAATTGTCCATAGCCCAATTTTTCTTTTCATCCTAGACAATGCTACCTTTCATGGCATCCTCATAAGAAGTGGCACAACTGGGGTTCAAGAGCAAGTGTAAAGAAACTCAGAAGTTTTCAGGAGACCCAACTTCTAGCCAATGAGATGTTCCCCAGTAATACAGTCGGGCAGGATGCTCATGGCATGCTGCCCAAATGCTTTTGCAGCTAAAAGCTATCGGGAAAACATTAAGGGGCCCTGTCATTACTGTCTCCACACGGTTGCGATGGGACTCCTCTGAGAGCAAATTTGCACAAAGAGTATGGTATGCTAATTAAAATGGAATTCTGTGTGGATGTTTCATTTGTGGATTAGTTAAATGCAATTAGCATTTGGGGCAAAAGTGCTGTGGAAAAGAGGCTGAGCTGGGGACTTTGTTGGATGGAATAGAAAGGCTGAGCTTTGGCTAGGGTGCTTAGGGGAGCTGACTCTGCAGTCTCACTGGGGGCTCCGCCACAGTGAGGAGAAATCCACAGAAACAGGCTGGCGGAACCCAAAGGCCAAGCCATCTGACACATCTGCTGCCTACTTGAGCTTACACTGTCCTTCTTTCTACTTCCTGTCTTGCTCACCACCATTGGAAGCACCATATTATAATAGCAGAGTGCTACCTGACATATTCATCTGTGGCCAACTGGTAAACTAAGACATCAAATATCATGTTCTTAGAAAACCTCTACAAAGAATCTTTTTTCCAAAGGGGTTGGGGGAAGGTCCCAAAGTCCTAGATGTAGTAGATAGGGAGCCACTTGAGACAAATAGGTGGAGAGCATGTGTGAATTGGGAGAATTTCTTTTTCTTCCCTCTGCCCAAAGGCAAGATATAGAGGCCTAGAAATAAGAGACAAGGGTTGACAGAAGATGAAGCAAGTTAGAGGGAGTATAGTGGCTGAGATCCTCCAGTTAATGAGAGGGAAGTAGAGAAAAGGGAAGAAAAATATGAGAGAATCCCCAGGAGTTTGAGTGTATCTGTAAATGGATAGACTAAGGTGCTCACTCATTCATTCATTCATTTGAAAGAGAGAGAACAGAGGGAGACGGAGAGGGAGTAGAAGGTCTCCCTGCTCATCAGGGATCGATGCAGGACTTGCCCTGAGCCAAAGGCAGACACTTAACCAACTGAGCCACCCAGGTGCCCCTAAGGTGGTCTTTCTTGACTGACATTAGAAACTAAGAGTCTAGGATGCCTAAGAGGCTCAGCAGTTGGGCACCTGCCTTTGACCCAGGGCATGATCCTGGAGTCCCCAGGATTGAGTCACGCATCCCTGCATGGAGACTGCTTCTCTCTCTGCCAGTGTTTCTGCCTCTCTCTCTCTCTTTCTCTCTCTCTCTGTCTTTCATGAATAAATAAGTAAAAATAAGTAAAAAAAGAAAGAAAGAAAGAAAGAAAGAAAGAAAGAAAGAAAGAAAGAAAGAAAGAAAAGAAAGAAACCAAGAGTCTCACCAATGCCACACATATTACAAGACATGGACAAGACACCAGAGATGCCAGCAGATGTTCCAGACAGGAAATGGTCAAGAATGTCCCCACATTCCTTGCTGATTGCATCTGACATGAAGGAACCCCAGAAAATCCCTTGTGCCCAAAGGAGAGGAAGGGAGAGGCTCACAGAAGCAGAGAGTCTTGGTTGGCACCCTTGACCAGGGATTTCCATGTCAAGGGGCAAGATGATGCTGGAGTGGAAGGTTTGAAGGGCAGTCTGCCTCAGCCCCAGGATCCCAAGTTCCAGCCAGAACCAACCCTGAAGCTCCCCCAAAAGAGACTTCTAGTGTATTGGGCACAGTCCAGACAAATCATACCAGTTGTTTGTACAAAAGAGAATTTACTATCAAGAACTGTTAACTAGAAGGGGCACCTGGGTGGCTCAGTGGTTGAGCGCCTGCCTTCAGCTCAGGTTATGATCCCTGGGTCCTGAGATTGAGTCCTACATCAGGCTCCCCACGGGGAGCCTGCTTCTCCCTCTGCCTATGTCTCTGCCTCTCTCTCTGGGTCTCCCAAGAAAAAATAAATAATCTTTTTTTAAAAAGAGAGAGAGAGAGAGAAAAATGTTTAGAGAGATTTTTAAAAATCCTGAATCACTTGGTGAAAAGTCATCAGAATTTACATTAATCTCTTGAAGTTTTATCCTCATTTGTATTTTCATCACTGTGTACATCTGATAAATTTTAGAACAGTGACATTTTTGCCATTTTTCAATCATCCTAGTGTTGAATGTCTTATATTTTAGCCTCAAGTGACTTCACTAAGCTTAATAAAAAACAGTTCTGCAAATTGGGAAGGGTCACTTATATCAGATTGTACATTTTAGTCACTAATTATGTCTTCGATTGATATAGTTACTACAGTCAAATAAAGAGTTCTCAACTCCCAGACTTTTTGGGAACTTCAATTAAACCTGTTTACCAGCTGGTTCCCTTGAGAAGTCTCAAGGACAGAGCAGAGAGGGGGCAGGGTGATTAATGCAGAGGTGTCATTCTCAGTCAAGACCAGAGGCCAGGGACCCGATCTTAAGAGGGACAGAGCGAACGTGGTTCCCTCTGAAACCACAGCCTTGTTGACCACGTCCACCAAAGGATTCAGCTTCTCTTCCTCCACCCCTTGCACTTCATGCAAACATAAATGGGCAGTGGGGAAATTAATGAAGCACCTTGTGATTCCTGTCATAAATCACAAGCATGAGCATCTACCTTCGGTCTGGCAATTTTAAAGTTTATTATGTTCTGACTCATGCAGTCAAGAATGACATCAGTACCGTCTCAGTTTTGATATATAAGAGGATGACAACTTTGACGAATGCCCACTTTTACCTTCCCATTTCTGAAAGCCTATATGTGCCCTTTCTCCTTCCAGAGACAGTAAATTCACATTGGCTTAGAAGACACCTTCCCATGGCAGATGTCAAACTTTCTCTCAGAGTTTTTCTCCTTAGAACAATTGGCTCAGTGGGGTGCTCCCCAGGCAGAACTGTTCAGGGTTACTAGGACTAGAATCCCCCTCTCGGTGGTTATGACTATTGTTCCAGGGTAACTTAAAAAGTAGGCAGAAAAAAATTGGGCTGCCATCCACCAGAGCAGCTTTGTCATCTTCATGAAGTCCCATGGCCTGAAAGGAAAGTTAACACAGTCTCCAGCTTCTCTCAAAAATATCCATGTGTTGATCAACATCATGGTTGTGTGACTCCAGCATAGCCACCATCTATTCTTTTCCCCTTGCACACACATGCCACCCTCCTATCAAGATATGGAGTCTGGGAATAAACTGGAAATGTTGCCTTGGGCATTAGCTCATAGACAGAGCTTTTCTTAAGTCCTCCAGGCTGATGTGGGCACCCTCTTCCTGGTACCCATGGCGCTTGGCACATTCTTCCGTGACAGCACTTACCTTATCGTGGGTAACCGTTCCAACACCCATCAGATTACAAGGCCCTTGAGAGCTCCGAGCACAAGGTCTAGTGGGCAGGGGCATCGTAGCACAGTGATTAACTCCCAGGCTTTTGAAGACATTCAATATCATAGGTTTAATGACTGCTTCCTCCACTTGGGTGTGTGACTTTTGGCAGTTCCTGAATTTCTCTGATTCGTACTTTCTGTACCTGTGAAAGAGGGTGAAGATACTTATCTCACAGTATTGTGTGAGCATCACAATGAGAGGATATGTGTAAAGCACTCAGCCCAGGGACTGACAGAGCAAAGCCTTCAATATATGGTAGCTATTATTATTATTATTAGGTACTCAGCAAATGTTATAGAACAAATGAAAACACTTCTAAACGCTCACCTGCTCTACTGAGATGGCTCTCTATCTTATTCCTCTCCTGTCACCTCCTTCAATCAATAGCTTTCTACCTAAGCTGTACAATTACCTGGGGAGCATTGCAATGTCTGATGCCCTGGCTGCCTTCCAAGTCAATGAAATCAGGACGTCTGAGGTTGGACCTGGGCAGCAGGAGCCTTTATGGTCTCCAGGTGATTCTAACATGGGGCCAAGGTGGAGAACCACTCCCCTAAATAGAAGTGCTTCTCAAAGATTAGTCCTGTGTCCTCTGCTCCTCCTGCTTTACATGTCATCCCTGTGGGAATGCATCCCCACTCATCCTTCACAGCTGTCCCCTGGGCTGGTGACTCCGGGACTCTCCTTTAGGACCTAACTTCTGTCCCTAGTACCAAACGTGCATGTCCTTCTGCTGCTTGGCCCTTTCATTGAGATAGCTCACAAACCTTTGGACCCACAAATCCAAAACAGGAGTCTCTGTTCTCTCATCCCCACCCTCAATCTACCCTCGTCCTGGGTTCACCATCTCAGGTAAGGGCAGGAACAGCTTCCCACACACTGCTCACTCCTAACTCACTCACCTTCCAGCTTCATAGAAGTCAGTCATGCAGGGATTCCTGGGTGGCTCAGCGGTTGAGCATCTGCCTTCAGCTCAAGGCCTGATCCTGGAGTCCTGGGATCGAGTCCCACATCAGGCTCCCTGCATGGGGCCTGCTTCTCTCTCTCTCTCTCTCTCTCTCTCTCTCTCTCTCTCTCGAACAAATAAATAAATAAAATCTTAAAAAAAAAAAGTCAGTCATGCAGACTCTCAGTTTCAGCTTTGTGTGGCCTCTGCATCATCCCCATCTTTATGCTCAAACTGCCTCTGCCCTAAATCGAACCCCAGATGCCTCTAGCTTGGACTCTGCCATGATCTCTTATTCCAGTCTCTCATAAATCTTCCCATCTTTCTGCAAAGTGTTCCTAAAACAGTCTGGTCACACCACTTCTCTGCTCTAAGAATGTTTCCATTGTCCTCAGTCCAACCCCTTGCCTGGGCTCAGGGCTTTCTAAGATTTGAAACCAACTCCCCTTCCTTATCTCCCACCTAAACCACCCACAGCTTGCTCTCCAGCCATATGGGTTTATCCTCCCTTCCCAGGACAATTGGCCCCCACACCCTGCAATCTAGCCTTCCAACTTTCATCCAAGATGCAGCTCCCATCTCATCCTGTCTGGCTCTCTGCCTGCCTGCCTGTCTGTTTTTCTCTCTCTCTCTCTCTCCTCTTCATATTCTAGCTTTCCTCCTTCTTCAGAAGCAATGCACCACTCAAACCTCCAGAAAGAGTTCCAACTTCCTGCGTCAGCCACAAGCCATAGGAAGCCTAGCATTCCATTGGGTTTCCTCCAATGCTACTCTTATAATGGAAAATCTCATGATCCTCACTTCTCTGTATGATCCTAACCTGCCCAGATATGGGACAATTGAGCACGCTGAGGCTGCTTTCAACCCTGGATCTAAAGGGGGGTCCTGGCAAGCGGGAAGCTCATTTTCCTATTAGCCCCCATGATTGAATGAAGTGTTTTCAAGCCACTTTTTCACTATCTCAGGGCTGAGAATTTTATTACCTATCGTGCACAGGATTAAGAACACAGATTCTGGATCCAGGATGCTTTGTAGGTTCGACTCCTGGCCCTGCCACTTATCACCAGTGAATCCTTAAGCAAGCTACTTAGTGTCATTGCTTCAGCTTTTTTACTTGTAAAATGGAAATACTACTACTGACTTACAGGGTTGTGCTTGAAAATTAAATGACTTAATCTTTAAAGGTCCTCAGAAAACTGTCCAGCACATGGTAAGGTTGGCATAACTACTTGTCAAATACACAAGGAATCTTACTGAGCACATGCTAACAAGCCACCTAACAGAGTGTAAACCTCCTCGGGGCAAAAATAATGTCTATTTGTCAGGAATATTATTTCTGAGTTCGAGCTCAAAAAAATATGTGAGCGTGAGTGCTGATTGCTGGTAGAAGTGGAAACTGGTACATTTCTGGGAGATTATTGGATGATACATATCAAATTTTTTAACATAACTTCCCTTTGATCCAGTAATTCTACCTCTCAGAATGTTTTCTATGACTTAACTAAAAAATGTGAAAAGATGCAGCCATCAAGATTTTCTCTGTGTGTAGTAGGGAAAAATGGAAACAACCTTAATGTCCATAATGTTGGCTACATCAGGCATGGGACACATACATGATGGAATATCATGCATCTATTAAGAGATGATGTTGTGTGACTGTATTCTGAGGACATGGAAATATGTCTAAGATATATTACTAGGTTTCAAAAGTAAGCTACACAACAAGGCTGGGATGACTTTGTTTTTTACACATGCAGGTACATGTGTTTACATATGGATAGAAACACACTAGTAAGAATCCACATCAAATGTTAAAAGTTATCACATCTGGGCAGTGAGATTATGGATGACTTGCACCCTTTTTTCACTTTTAAATTATAAAAGGGTATGTTTTTAATTCATCTGTCCTTAAATGAAATAATATTGAAATATATGTGGTAGGAACAGTGAAGTTTCCCTCACCTTCCCTGGGCACTTACATAACATCACACCCCCCAGATGCAACTGAGTAGCGGTCTCCCTGAACACTCTCTTCTCGACCTTTGTCTATGTGTATCCACACATACTCAGGTATTACATGAGGTTTTTAGGATTTAAATAAAATTGGCACCAGTGCCCACAACTACACCCTGCAGGAGATCCAATGCCTCCCTCAAGATTTCTGCAAATCCCCAAAGACACATTGTCGTGACCTCTGTTGGCTCTCCATCCCTGTCTGCATCCATCTCTGTCTTGCTTATATCATTCATTCCCTCCCCTATATCTTCTTTCCTCTACTTTCCTCTACTCTCACCAATCCTAAGGGCTCCTTTTTCCTGACTTTGCTCAAAACCACACCCCAACCCACACATCAAGAATTTGCTGAGGGTTTGGTTGCCAAGGGTAAAGATTTATTTCACAGAAAGACAGTTTGCGATGTTGTATCAAAAATGTCCTCTTGGGGTGCCTGGGTGGCTCAGTTGGTTAAGCATCTGACTCTTGATCTCAGCTCAAGTATTGATTTCAGGGTCATGAGTTCAAGCCCCCAATGGTTTCCACTCTGAGTGTGGAGTTTACTTAAAAAGAAAAAAAAAAATTCTTGAAAATCCTCTTGTCTTTCCCTACCACTCCCCTCCAACCAATGGGGATTATTCTTCATTTCCTTCTCAGAAGATTCAAGGCTCCAGCCAGGTCTCTGGAACTCTCTGTATTGCCCAAGACCCTCCTCATATGTATTTTGTGTATTTGAAAGCTTATGAACTCTGCTCAACAAAATGTCATGTTCTTTGGGTCTCATCTTTATGGTGACATATAGAGGACCCCAAAACGCATTGGACAGCTGAAGCATCCAGATACTTCCCTAGCTGGTACCTCAAGATGAAAGTGGATGGTCACTGCATTCCATAGAACACTGGTCTATGTGGGTGATGTCTTCATGTCACCCTTCAGGAGTTCTAAAAATGATTCAAGATAAAGGATGAATATCCAATTCTCCCTGTAGAGACATCCCTCCTGCTTCATTGCCCTCTAGAGGGGCTTCTTCCTACCACTGACATTAATGTTACTCTATCTGCACAGAATCCTGAGTTCAATCAACTGATCCAAGGTGCCCCAGGCTTAGCACCAGATCATTGGGCAATCCGGAGGTATAATTCTACCTTCAGGAGCATCACCTGTCCCCACTTGCATCCTCACTGCCCACATCCCACCTCCCTTCCCTTCTCTCCTACCACTTTGGAAAGTCCCCTTAGGAATACCTCCCAAAAGTCTGAGGAAGTTGTGAAAACCCTCTGAGGTCAACCTTAAACTTGGTGGCAAGAGTGGGTAACCTGTTCAAAAGCCAGGCATACAGAGAATGAGGTCCAGAAATTTCCTTCTGGTAAAGACAGGCAAAGGAGGCCCCAAGAAGTGGGCCATAAAAATCAGCATCTATGAGACTCAAGATTTCTTGAAGGGTTGAAGTCTTTTTTTGGACTGATTAAAAATCCCTACCCAGCTCCACCTGCTGAGGCACTAGTCTGAGGAGATTGGCTGACGTGGTGCAAAAAGAAATCAGGAGCTCGATGGACTCGTGAGTAGCAGACACGGGCTGTGGGCACAGGGGAAATTCTAACGAAAGGCAATGCAGGGTCTGGGGAGGATCATTCCAATGTGTTGTTAGACACGCTCTGTCGATGTTGTAACAACACTGGCAAGGCCCCTGAACAGAGGCGTTGAGTGAGACAGTGAGGCTCTGAGTCCCCAGCTTCACAGTCGATGGCTTCTTCTGCTTCAAGGCCTCAGTCCCCACGGCTGGCTGCCTAACAACACTCAAGCAGGTGGTTGGAAATGTGGAGGGAAGTGGGCACACAGATGCTTGCATTTTGACCATGTACCAACAGAGAGGGGAAAAAAATCTCTTGGAATGTGCATGCAGAGAACAATTGCTAGAGACAGCATGGGCATTCTGAGCTGGAATTCTGAGCTGCTCGAGAGCAGCATCAGGGGGCATGCATCAAGGGGGTGCCGGGGCTCTAGGGTCTACCCTAGACATTCATGGCTCAGGGGAGTGGCAGAGGTCCCCATCTCTGTCACAGGGCTCCCAGCAGACTTAGCCAGGCTCAGCAATCCTGTCCACTGTTTGGCTACCAGTAGAGATGGTTACATACCAACAGGTAAACTATCTCCTGATACTTCGCAAAGGGAATGTGGCAGATGCGGGACAGGGCAGAGGATGTGAACAATGCAGGTCTTGAGGATGTGGGGCTCTGAACGATCCCTGAGCCAGCTGCAGGCAGCCTTGGGATGACAGCCAGGCACTCTGGAGTTCAGCATTGCAAATACCTTACTGGATGAAGGATGGGCTTCACAGGCTCAGGCAGGGGGAAGGCAAGCCAGTAAGCAACAAGCTCCATCTGTGGATCTAAGACGTGCTGGCCCCATGCTCTTCCAGCCATGGCAGATGGGTGCTTCCAGACTCATCTCCAGCATGCTCCAGCAACAACTTTTAATGTTTGGGTGCGGGGGGGTGGGGGGTGCGGGATCATTAAAGATACTCCTTCACATGTTGACAGCTCACCTCACTTCCAACTATAAAGCACTGTAAGTCAGTTGACCAGTGAAATCCAAACTCTCACAACACTGGTGCCAGAACCATCCAAATTAGCCAACGGTTATTGGGATCTAAGAAGCTGAGCAGGTGCATGTGCTGAGCAGAGACATCACTGTGCCAATTAAATAATCGCTAATAGAGTAGTGTTTATGGTCATCTTCCCATGTGTCACACACAGTGACAGTGCTGAATGCTCTGCACAGATAACCTCCATGGGAGGCCTACGAGGTAGCCATCTCTTTCATCACCATTTTCCAAGTGAGGAACTGGAAGCTCAGAGAGATTGGCTTATTTTTCCCCAAGCAGCACAGCAAATACGTTACAGAACTGAGAGTCCAAAGCCATGCTTTACATTGTCCCCTGGGAGGGGACAGAAAGGAACAAGCATGTATTCGGCTACTATGGTGTGCCCAGCATGCTTTTAAGGGCTAGAGAGACAAAAGTGAAAAGAAATGCTCTATTTCCTGAAGAAGCATAAGGTCTCCTGAGGAAGGAGTGCCAGTTATAAAGCAATAATAATATGAGGTCAGTGGTTTTCCACGACTTCTCCAAGAGCCCTTCCAGGCCTGCGCTGGGTGCTCACCACCACTCCCACAGCATCTTCTGTTGACTCCCCAGACGTTGCCTGTCTCTGTCTACCCTGGGCTCTGAGCGCATAGGGGACAGAATTACCGCTCGGTCAACACTGTGTCCCTGCTGTGCAGCACCAGACCTCACAAACGCCAATGTCCCAATTGAGAGATTCCTTTATTAAAATGAAAAAATCAAATACTGAATGTATATGTTAATTGGAGTGTAAAAACTGAGATGTTCACACCCTCAAGAAACAGAGGACATACAGGGACATGGAGAAGCAGACAGAATGTGAGGCAAGACCTAGTACAGAGCTCACACAAAAGCTCGCCCATCGGAAGGAAGTGGTTTAATAGTTGAAAGAGCACCAGGCATGAGTCAGAAGAGATCCTGGTTCAGCCAGGCCTCTGGTGAGATGAGGTCAGGTGGTTAACTCCAGAACCCCACTTCCATCATCTCCAAAACGGAAAGAATCGTGCTGGTTCTGCCTATGGCACACCACTGTGGCCAGGCATGCTCAGTCAAGGAGGAAGCCTGGTGTCAACAAGTACTTTCTAGGGGCGCCTGGGTGGCTCAGTGGTTGAGCATCTGCCTTTGGCTCAGGTCGTGATCCCGGGGTCCTGGGATGGAGTCCCAAATTGGGCTCCCCGCATGGAGCCTGCTTCTCCCCCTGCCTGTGTCTCTGCCTCTCTCTCTCTGTGTGTCTCTCATGAATAAATAAACAAAAATCTTTTTTTTAAAAAAAAAAAGTGCTTTCTAACTATCAAGAGCTCTTCAGGAGTCAGGGACTATGGTGGCCCATTTTCCCACCAGATGGACATGAAGGTCACCAAGGCTGGCATGGAAAGTGGCATCTCAGAGCCAGCTGAGAAAGACCTGACTAGAACCTCCTATCAGCCTCTTTCAGAAGCACTCGTCTCCCACTGGCTCCCAGGACTCCCCACAGCACCCCTTCCTCCCTCAGGCCCTGGGCCCAGTAGACAAATCAGCAGACCGGGAGCGTCTCTTCCCCAGGAAGACACCTGTGCAGCTCTACCCAGCCCGCAATCTGAGCGGAGTCATGCCAGACCCCTCGCTCCCCTGAGAGGCCCCTTCCTATGTTCTTTGCCTGAGGCCACTCAACAGTGTGAACGTCACTCACCTGGCGTGTAGTAAACCAGGCTCTGGTCTGATCTCTGCCTCATGTGGGCTGTGTTACCTGAGGGAGGGCGCTGTACCTCTTGGAAGCTATTTACACACCTGTAAATACCAAGACCAGGCTTTCTCAGTTTTGGCACCATTGACATTTTAGGTCACAGGATCCTGTGCTGTGGAGGGCTGTCCTGTGCACTGTGGGACATTTAGCAGCACCCGTGGGCTCTGCCCACTAAGGCTAGCAGTATACCCCCACCCCTAGCATGACAAGCAAAAACATTTCCCGACACTACGAAAATCGCCACCATTTGAGAACCACTGCCCTGAATGATTTCTAAGGATTTCCAACCAGTTTCAGCTTCTCCAGCCAACCAAGCTTTTGGTCCAGGCTTTCCCAGGCTTGAGACAGACACTCCCTCACATCAGCTGTCACCCCCTCTTCCACAACCACATCCAACACAAGAACATTCCCCTCTGTCTGTGGGTTTCATCAGTTATCTGCATTCTAGTATTTCATTTAAGGGATGGTCAGAGACGGAAATCGTAGCAGGAAGGATCCAGCCATCCTATCGCAGGGCCCAAAGGTAAAGCAGATTTCTGGAATGGCCCTGGAGTCAAGCAGAATCTGAACTTGAATCCTGATTCTGTTCTCTGTCCTGCCCAGATACACGGAATCTCCCCCAAGCTTTGGTTTCCTGTCTATAGAGTAAGATAATAAAATAAGGTTGGGGGAGGAGGGTTGACATGCAGATGAAATGAAGTAAGTATTGAATGGGACTGTCACTGTGTCTCTGGCTCTAGGAGGCTCTGGATGTGAGGGTGCCCCTCCCATCCCTCTGGCTGCTTAACTAGATGACTTGTTCAAGCCAATGTTTACAGCCCACGGCTCTACTCCAGCTCCCTTGGCTGTGCCAGCGTGTGGCCAGAGCGCTGGCCAGTCCTCCCTCTGGCCTCGGCAGCAGATGTCTGGTCCCTGGGCCAGATCTCCAAGATGAGAGCTGATCTCTATCTTCAGAGCTGCAACCAGGGCTGAGCGATGAAGCACATCTTTACATCCTATCGATACATCCGGACTAAGCGGGAACAGCTGCAGGGAAATTCATCCCTTGCTGAAAACAGAGTCCTGTTTTAACCCTGTCTTGCCTCCCCTTCCTGCTCGCCTTCCCTGATCCTTGAGGTTTGGTAACTTAAGGAGAAGGAAGTCGAGCCAACAGGAAACAGCAGCTGCCTAGCTGCTTATAATAAACACAGTGAAAATTCACTTCAAGAACAAATCTAGGGGCACCTGAGTGGCTCAGTCGATTTAAGCATCTGCCTTTGGCTCAGGTCATGATCCTGGGATCCTGGTATCAAGCCCCACAGGGGCTCCCTGCTCTGTGGGGAGCCTGCTTCTTCCTCTCTCTCTGCTGCTGCTCCCGCTGCTTCTGTTCTCTGTGTGTGTGTGTCAAATAAATAAATAAAATCTTTTTTTTAAAAGAACAAATCCAGGAGCACAGGCTGAGTCCTGCCTACTAATGAGGCTGTCCCTTTCCCTGACTGCAGTGACAGCATCTTCCCAGAGATAAGGCAAGGGATTCAAAAAGCACACGGATCTCCCAGTGTGTGTGTGATATGGGTCTGTCTGCCCAGTCTTCTCTCTGTCAGAGAACATCAGAGCACATCAAGTGCTTCAGGAGGCTCTGAGCAAGTTCTGTAACTGCTTCGTGTCTCAATTCCTCATGTGTACAGTGGAGGTGATGAGATCCAACATGGTGCCACAATCCGCCCAAGTTTTCTTGATTGCAGTCAACACTGGATTCAGAGGTGCTTGGGGGGGCTCAGTCACTTGAGCATCCCATTCTTGATTTCAGCTCAGGTCTTGATCTCAGGGTTATAGGATAGAGTCCTGCATCTAGCTCCACGATCAGTGGAGAGTCTGCTTGAGATTGTCTCTCCTTCTCCCTCTGTCCCTCCCTCCCTTCTATTAAAAAAAAAAAAAAAAAAAACTTCAGATTCAGAGTTTCTTAAGAACTTAACATAAATATATTTTTAATCTTTACAATCATTCTATGTAGCTGGTATTATTATTTTCTATTTAATAGGCAAGAAAACCAAGACTTAAGGAGTTTTGGAGAGTTATCCAGGGCTACCCATGAGCCAAGGAGCCATGAAATATCACATCCAATTTGGCTTAGGTCTGTTTCATTCCAGAGCCTGAATATCACTGGGTGGCATGACCAGTACTCTTCAGAACTCTGGAAATGTCTGAAATTCAAAGCAAAGATTCTTGCTACAAGTTCACATTTAAGAAGTTAAGCAGAAAATTCTTCACTATTTACAGATCTATAGTGGCAAGGAAAAGAAACTGATTTTGCCTAATTATGGAAAAGGTAGTAACACCAAAGGAGATCAGAGGCTCTCAGAGTCAGTTGGAAGGCAGGACCCCAGCATGGACACTACTAGGGCATAGACAGCTCCTGGAAGGAGCAAGTAGAGGGATGGCAAGATCAAGATGCCACCAGTGGGCAACACCAGGCATTTGCAGGCTTTTCCTATTTGCTCAAGATTCTAATTCCTGAAAAGGATCATCTGATTGGCCTGGTTTGGTCACATATCCCTATGTTTATGGAAGGACAGGATGCCATCAGACTAAAAGCACTGTGGAATTGGTAATTGTCAAAAAAAGATTTTGGGGCATGGTTAGGAATGGAAAGTGGATGTTGGATGGCTGAAAGTATACCCTCCACTACCATGATGCTTCCCAAAGTTCTCACATCATGGCACTAAGAGAAAAGGAGGTGAGCTGGGCTATCTTGGGTGTAATGGAGCTAAATAAGAATCAGTTTGCTAGATTTTGAAGGAAACTTAGAATTATCCAATACACTCCCCCTTTCTTTGTTACAAACAAGGAAGCCAAGGATAATGAGTGACCTCAAATCTCATCACCAGTTAGCAGAGCTAGCACCATCCAGTGTTTCTTCCACAATATGAAAGCTCACTCACTGTCCAGAAGAATTGCCACCCATTCTGAACCCCAAGTCAAGACTCTGTGCAGTTCCAGAGATCTTTCTGGAAGATCAGATCAATCATCCTACTCTGGACTTTGTAGAGCTTCCTTCTCCTGAGGAGCCAGCCATTCACACATGTAGGAGGCAGAGAATGAGGAAGCTCAGCCAGCCACAGGACAGCCACATGCACACATTGGACCTGAAAGGGAAAACGAATTGCTCTTTGTGCATTTCTTCTTCTGCATTCCAGGCTTATGCAGTGCTTCTTTGCTGTGTCTTTCCATCCTTTCCCTTTCTGGGGGCCTTGATAGTCACTGTAACCACATTTCCCACTATCCTGATGTAGGGAAGCCTGGGGTGCCCTCCATAAGACATACCCAAGTGCCAAACTCAGATAAAGTGGGACTTGTTGGGTTTTGGTCTCTCGGATAATGACATATGGGCTGTCATTGCTTGTTATCCTCATTTAGATTCTGTATCCCCACAGAGGTGGAGACAGAGGGAAATATGTATCCCCAGATGCCAGGGCAGGGGTGGCCCCTGCAAAGATGCTCATCTTTCCAAATCCTAGCCCAGCTATGCAGCCTGTGGGGAGAGTGGGCAGGACTGTGTATAACATCATGCAAGGGTATCATTAACCTGTTGACTCCATACACTCTATTCATATACTAAGGTCAGGGTCATGAAGATAAATAATTAAATAGTCAAACTTCTGGAGAGGGAATAAAATCGCTCCAACTGCATTTTAAGTAATCTTCTGAGAATGTCAATGTCACTACCAGGAAAATGGCTTATGTGAGAGGAGATTTTTACTCTTAGATGGTGGAAAATCATGAATTACTTTATTTATTCTTCCTCCTTTCCAAATGCAAGAGAACTTGTGTTCCCCTAAATTAAAATGAGGTGCTCTCCAAAATCTTCAAGATCGTAAAAAGCAGTAAATGACTGAGGAGCTATCACAGACGGGAGGAGGCTACAGGCCCACAAGAACCAAATGCAATGTGGGATCATGGACTGGATCTTGAACTAGAAAAGGACATTAGCGGAAAACCCAGTGAATTCTGAAATATGTCATTTAGTTAATAGCATTGGGCCAAAAGATGTTCATGTTAACAGGAACTAGGTGAAGAGTATTTGAGAACTCTCCCTGTTACCCCTGCACCTTTCTGATGATCCAAAACTAAAAAAGTTCATTATAGGGGAGGGTCTCAAGTAGAGAAAAGGATGTACCACCCCCTGATATCATGCACAGAATGGGTAAAGGGGAGCCTTGAGTGAGACACAGTTGAGAGCAAATCTGGCTCAGTGTGGCTCAGGCCCTGAGCACTTAGAAACACTTCAGCAGAAATGCCAGAGAGCAGGCTAAGGGAGTGGGCAGAGATACTGTAGGAAGCAGGTAACCCCAGCAAAAAAAGCCAAGAAAGGTCAACCTGCTGCCTCTTCCCTGCCATGGGGATTCCTCTCATCCTTGTGAAAAATAAAAAGCAAATAAGCATCAAACTGGGCCAGATTGGGCACAAAGTTCCCAGATTTAAAAAAACAATAGAGGGATGCCTGAATGGCTCAGCGGTTGAGCATCTGCCTTCCACTCGGGGTGATCCTGGGGTACCAGGATCAAGTCCCGCATCGGGCTTCCTGCATGGAGCCTGCTTCTCCCTCTGCCTATGTCTTTGTCTTGCTCTCTTTGTGTCTTTCATGAATAAATAAATCTTAAAAAAATAATAAATAAAAATTTAAAAACAGTAGAGATGAGGGAGAGAGGGAGACAGCATGCAAGAGCGAGAGAGGGAGCTTTTTAATAAAGGCAAACCTTAAAAATTTTTAAGTAGCATTAAAAGTAGAGCAAGGTGATGGGTGCCTGGGTGGCTCAGTCGGTTGAACATCCAACTCTGGGTTTTGGCTCAGGTCATGATCCACGTCTGGCTCTGTGCACAGTTGGCTTCGGATTCTTTCTCCCTCTCCCTCCCCTTCCCCCCACTGTTCCTTCTCCCTCTCTCTCTCTCTCTCTCTCTCTCTCTCTCATCAATAAATAAAATAGTTAGAAAAACTAGAGCCAAGGGTCAGGGGAAAAAATGGGAGAGGAGAAAGATGAATGTGAGGGCTCCCAGGGGGAAGGAGAGATCAAGCTGAGCACACAAACTCACTGGAAAGCGGGTATGCCCTTGTGCCCTTCCAACAAGGCTTTCTGCGGGACTGTGCCCCGCCCGCCCCCCCCCCATTACTAGCAGGACAGCATCACACCAGTGGGCACCTGCCTGCGCAGTGAGCAGGCCGCCTCTAAACTGGGGCCCCCACCTGGCTGCACGTGAGGGCTCACAAAGCCCCACACTCTTGCCAGCACCTCCCCTATGTTGTGCAGCCACTTCTCAGCCAAACTCACCCAAGACACTAGCCAGCTGGGGGCACCTGGTGGCTCAGTGGTGTGGTTGAGCATCTGCCCTCGGCTCAGGGCATGATCCCAGAGCTCAGGGATCAAGTCCCACATGGGGCTCCCCATAGGGAGCCTGCTTCTCTTCTGCCTAAATCTCTGCCTCTGAGTCTCTCATGAATAAATAAATAAAATCTTAAAAACAAAACAAAACAAAAAAACGCAGCTATGAAACAAAGTCTGCTGAGAAAGGCTCCAGGGAGCAGTCTTCACGTTCAGGATACATCCATCTCTGGGCTTCCTCTCGGTTTTTCTTCGTTTCCCACACATCCATCAGTTGATTCAGCCATGTGCACTGCAGGTCTCAAAATTGTTGCAGGTGTGATCCTCTTATCCTTATTAAGTAGCCTGCTAGTTATTACTATCTTGGAGCTGAGGAAGCTGAGGATCAGTGGGGTTAGTAGATACTCATGACAATGATGGATGGCAGAGCTGAGACAAACACAAGTCACACTTCAAGGCCAATCCTGTCCGCAACATCACACAACCAGCATGAACTGCTTATTGTGTGTAAGGCTCTGGGGGAATATAAGAAGCTTTTTTTAATGGTCCCTGTCCTCAAGTAAATGAACAAAGAGTCCAAAATGCCCCCCCTACAACAAAGTGAATAAACACTTATTAATAATAAAATCTAAGCAAATGATGAAAATGTGAATTAAAACTGCAATGCAACTGTTAATGGATTCTTGAACTACAAAAGACATGCTCTAAGAAAAAAGGTTAATGGGGAAAAAAAAAAGAAAGAAAAAAGGTTAATGGGACACCGGGGTGGCTCAGTGGTTGAGCTCCTCTCTTCAGCCCAGGGTGTGATCCTGGAGTACGGGGATCAAGTCCCACATGGGGCTCCCTGCATGGGGCCTGCTTCTCCCTCTGCTGTGTCTCTGCCTCTCTGTCTGTGTGTCTCTTGTGAATAAATAAATAAAATCTTTAAAAAATAAATAAATAAATAAATAAATAAATAAATAAATAAATAAATCTTTTCTTAAAAAAAAAGAAAAAAAGTTAACATAGGGGCACCTGCATGGCTTAATTGGTTAAGTATCCTACTCTTGATTTCAGCTCAGGTCATAATCTCAGGGTCATGAGATCAAGCCCCACATCAGGATCTGCCCTGGGCAGGGAACCTGCTTAATATTCTCTCTCTCTCTCTCTCTCTCTCTTTAGGGAAAGAGAGAGAGAGAGAGGAAATGAAAAGAAAAAGGAAAAAGTTAACATAAAACTAAAATTCCTAATTATTTCAACAGAACTAAAGGGATATGATTATTATTTCATTTTTGTAACCATTAGCAAAATATAAGTTTAAATATGTATATTAAATGTTTAAATGTAAACAGAATATAAATACACACTAGAACTTCCAATTTCCGAATATGTATTTGAACAAATCATAGCTGAAAACTTTCCTAATCTGGAAAGGGAAACAGGCATTCAGATCCAGGAAATAGAAAGATCCCCCCCTAAAATCAATAAAAACCATTCAACACTAACACCATTTTGAAGACCAAAGCTTATGAAAAATGCCTTGAATTGCAAGCTACTCATTCACTCTGTTATAACCATGCAAAATGAAAATTCAAGACTACTGTATCGGATGAGTAACTTTTGACCAGGATAATAAACACAATTTCAGAGAAAAAAAAAAAAAAAGTTCAACACCTCGACATCTAATAGTTAAGCTTACAAATTCCAAAGATAAAGAGAAGATCCTTAAAGCAGCAAGAGACAGGAAATCCCTGACTTTTATGGGGAGGAGTATTAGGGTAACAGCAGACCTCTCCACAGAGACCTGGCAGGCCAGAAAGGGCTAGCAGGATATATTCAGGGTCCTAAATGAGAAGAACATGCAACCAAGAATACTTTATCCAGCAAGACTCTCATTCAAAATGGAAGGAGAGATAAAGAGCTTCCAAGACAGGCAGGAACTGAAAGAATATGTGACCTCCAAACCAGCTCTGCAAGAAATTTTAAGGGGAACTCTTAAAATTCCCCTTTAAGAAGAAGTTCAGTGGAACAGTCCACAAAAACAAGGACTGAATAGATATCATGATGACACTAAACTCATATCTCTCAATAGTAACTCTGAACGTGAACGGGCTTAATGACCCCATCAAAAGGCGCAGGGTTTCAGACTGGATAAAAAAGCAGGACCCATCTATTTGCTGTCTACAAGAGACTCATTTTAGACAGAAGGACACCTACAGCCTGAAAATAAAAGGTTGGAGAACCATTTACCATTCAAATGGTCCTCAAAAGAAAGCAGGGGTAGCCATCCTCATATCAGATAAACTAAAATTTACCCCGAAGACTGTAGTGAGAGATGAAGAGGGACACTATCTCATACTTAAAGGATCTATCCAATAAGAGGACTTAACAATCCTCAATATATATGCCCCGAATGTGGGAGCTCCCAAATATTTAAATCAGTTAATAACCAAAATGAAGAAATACTTAGATAATAATACACTTATACTTGGTGACTTCAATGTAGCTCTTTCTATACTCGATAGGTCTTCTAAGCACAACATCTCCAAAGAAACGAGAGCTTTAAATGATACACTGGACCACATGGATTTCACAGATATCTACAGAACTTTACATCCAAACTCAACTGAATACACATTCTTCTCAAGTGCACATGGAACTTTCTCCAGAATAGACCACATACTGGGTCACAAATCGGGTCTGAACCAATACCAAAAGATTGGGATCATCCCCTGCATATTCTCAGACCATAATGCCTTGAAATTAGAACTAAATCACAACAAGAAGTTTGGAAGGACCTCAAACACGTGGAGGTTAAGGACCATCCTGCTAAAAGATGAAAGGGTCAACCAGGAAATTAAGGAAGAATTAAAAAGATTCATGGAAACTAATGAGAATGAAGATACAAGCATTCAAAATCTTTGGGACGCAGCAAAAGCAGTCCTGAGGGGGAAATATATCGCAATACAAGCATCCATTCAAAAACTGGAAAGAACTCAAATACAAAAGCTAACCTTACACATAAAGGAGCTAGAGAAAAAACAGCAAATAGATCCTACACCCATCAGAAGAAGAGAGTTAATTAAGATTCGAGCAGAACTCAGCGAAATCGAGACCAGAAGAATTGTGGAACAGATCAACAAAACCAGGAGTTGGTTCTTTGAAAGAATTAATAAGATAGATAAACCATTAGCCAGCCTTATTTAAAAGAAGAGAGAGAAGACTCAAATTAATAAAATCATGAATGAGAAAGGAAAGATCACTACCAGCACCAAGGAAATACAAACGATTTTAAAAACATATTATGAACAGCTATACGCCAATAAATTAGGCAATCTGGAAGAAATGGACGCATTCCTGGAAAGCCACAAACTACCAAAACTGGAACAGGAAGAAATAGAAAACCTGAACAGGCCAATAACCAGGGAGGAAATTGAAGCAGTCATCAAAAACCTCCCAAGACACAAGAGGCCAGGGCCAGATGGCTTCCCAGGGGAATTCTATCAAACGTTTAAAGAAACCACACCTATTCTATAAAGCTGTTTGGAAAGATAGAGATGGAGTACTTCCAAATTCGTTCTATGAGGCCAGCATCACCTTAATTCCAAAACCAGACAAAGACCCCACCAAAAAGGAGAATTACAGACCAATATCCCTGATGAACATGGATGCAAAAATTCTCAACAAGATACTAGCCCATAGGATCCAACAGTACATTAAGAAAATTATTCACCATGACCAAGTAGGATTTATCCCCAGGACACAAGGCTGGTTCAATACTCGTAAAACAATCAGTGTGATTCATCATATCAGCAAGAGAAAAACCAAGAACCATATGATCCTCTCATTATATGCAAAGAAAGCATTTGACAAAATACAGCATCCATTCCTGATCAAAACTCTTCAGAGTGTAGGGATAGAGGGAACATTCCTCAACATCTTAAAAGCCATCTATGAAAAGCCCACAGCAAATATCATTCACAGTGGGGAAGCACTGGGAGCCTTTCCCCTAAGATCAGGAACAAGACAGGGATGTCCACTCTCACCACTGCTGTTCAACATAGTACTGGAAGTCCTAGCCTCAGCAATCAGACAACAAAAAGACGTTAAAGGCATTCAAATTGGCAAAGAAGAAGTCAAACTCTCCCTCTTTGCCGATGACATGATACTCTACATAGAAAACCCAAAAGCCTCCACCCCAAGATTGCTAGAACTCATACAGCAATTTGGTAGCGTGGCAGGATACAAAATCAATGCTCAGAAATCAATGGCATTTCTATACACTAACAATGAGACTGAAGAAAGAGAAATTAAGGAGTCAATCCCATTTACAATTGCACCCAAAAGCATAAGGTACCTAGGAATAAACCTAACCAGAGAGGTAAAGGATCTATACCCTGAAAACTATAGAACACTTCTGAAAGAAATTGAGGAAGACACAAAGAGATGGAAAAACATTCCATGCTCATGGATTGGCAGAATTAATATTGTGAAAATATCAATGTTACCCAGGGCAATTTACACGTTTAATGCAATCCCTATCAAAATACCATGGACTTTCTTCAGAGAGTTAGAACAAATTATTTTAAGATTTGTGTGGAATCAGAAAAGACCCTGAATAGCCAGGGGAATTTTAAAAAAGAAAACCATATCTGGGGGCATCACAATGCCAGATTTCAGGTTGTACTACAAAGCTGTGGTCATCAAAACAGTGTGGTACTGGCACAAAAACAGACACATAGATCAATGGAACAGAATAGAGAACCCAGAAGTAGACCCTGAACTTTATGGTCAACTAATATTCGATAAAGGAGGAAAGACTATCCACTGGAAGAAAGACAGTCTCTTCAATAAATGGTGCTGGGAAAATTGGACATCCACATGCAGAAGAATGAAACTAGACCACTCCCTTTCACCATACACAAAGATAAACTCAAAATGGATGAAAGATCTAAATGTGAGACAAGATTCCATCAAAATCCTAGAGGAGAGCACAGGCAACACCCTTTTTGAACTTGGCCACAGTAACTTCTTGCAAGATACATCCACGAAGGCAAAAGACACAAAAGCAAAAATGAACTATTGGGACTTCATCAAGATAAGAAGCTTTTGCACAGCAAAGGATACAGTCAACAAAACTAAAAGACAGCCTACAGAATGGGAGAAAATATTTGCAAATGACGTATCAGATAAAGGGCTAGTTTCCAAGATCTATAAAGGACTTATTAAACTCAACACCAAAGAAACAAACAATCCAATCATGAAATGGGCAAAAGACATGAAGAGAAATCTCACAGAGGAAGACATAGACATGGCCAACATGCACATGAGAAAATGCTCTGCATCACTTGCCATCAGGGAAATACAAATCAAAACCACAATGAGATACCACCTCACACCAGTCAGAATGGGGAACATTAACAAGGCAGGAAACCACAAATGTTGGAGAGGATGTGGAGAAAGAGGAACCCTCTTGCACTGTTGGTGGGAATGTGAACTGGTGCAGCCACTCTGGAAAACTGTGTGGAGGTTCCTCAAACAGTTAAAAATAGACCTGCCCTACGACCCAGCAATTGCACTGTTGGGGATTTACCCCAAAGATACAGATGCAATGAAACGCCGGGACACCTGCACCCCAATGTTTATAGCAGCAATGTCCACAATAGCCAAACTGTGGAAGGAGCCTCGGTGTCCATCGAAAGATGAATGGATAAAGAAGATGTGGTTTATGTATACAATGGAATATTACTCAGCTATTAGAAATAACAAATACCCACCATTTGCTTCAACGTGGATGGAACTGGAGGGTATTATGCTGAGTGAAGTAAGTCAGTCGGAGAAGGACAAACATTATATGTTCTCATTCATTTGGGGAATATAAATAATAGTGAAAGGGAATAGAAGGGAAGGGAAAAGAAATGTGTGGGAAATATCAGAAAGGGAGACAGAACATAGAGACTCCTAACTCTGGGAAACAAACTAGGGGTGGTGGAAGGGGAGGAGGGAGGGGAGTGGGGTGAATGGGTGACGAGCACTGAGGGCAGCACTTGAGGGGATGAGCACTGGGTGTTATGCTGTATGCTGGCAAAGTGAACACCAATAAAAAATAAATTTATTATTAAATAAATAAATAAATAAATAAATAAATAACTTCTAATTTCCAACTAGAAAGAAGAAGAAAAAAAAGAATATTTCATTAATTTAATAAATACAAATAATGGGGAAATGAGGAAACAAAAAAATATATAACAAATAGCATAAAACTAAACAGCAAGAATAAGACCACACATCCTGGATGCCAAATAAATGTAAGAGAGGTGAATTCTGCTATAAAAAAAGTCAAGATTGGGCAGCCTGGGTGGCTCAGCGGTTAAGCGCCGCCTTCAGCCCAGAGTGTGATCCTGGAGACCTGGAATCGAGTCCCACGTGGGGCTTCCTGCGTGGAGCCTTTTCTCCCTCTGCCTGTGTCTCTGCCTCTCTCTCTTTCTCTGTCTGTCTCTCATGAGTGAATAAATAAAATCTTTAAAAAAGAAAGTCAAGATCCTTAGAACAGATTTGAAAAATAAAAATGGAATTATGTGTTATTTAAAAGAGGTGAACCTACGGGGTGCTTGAGTGGCTCAGTAGGTTAAGTGCCCAACTCTTGATTTTGGCTCAAGTCCTGATCTCAGCTCTGTAGTCAGCAGGGAGTCTGCTTGTCACTCTCCCTCTGCTCCTCCCACTCCTCCCTCAAATAAATTAATAAATAAATAAAAATCTTTAAAAGAGATGAGATGAGCCTAAAACAAAATGACACAGTGAAGTCGAGAAACATTGGCTGAGCAAACAGATATTGAGTAAAGCAAACAGAAATAAACAGGGGTAGAAATATTAAAGGGCTGAAGATAAAATGTTAGACCAAGAATCTAAACAGTTTAAAGGAGGATATTATAAATGACAGTCACTCCATGAAAAAGTTATAAATAATAAGTATATGAAAATGTATGGGGATCCCTGGGTGGCACAGCGGTTTGGCGCCTGCCTTTGGCCCAGGGCGTGATCCTGGAGACCCAGGATCGAATCCCACATTGGGCTCCCGGTGCATGGAGCCTGCTTCTCCCTCTGCCTCTCTCTCTCTCTCTCTGTCTCTCTCTCTCTCTCTGTGACTATCATAAATAAATAAAAAATTTAAAAAATTTAAAAAAAAAAGAAAATGTATGTAGTAAGCAATACAGAAATGTATGTAGTAAGCTGTAGAAGGCAACAGCTCTTAGAAATGCAGAGAGAATTCAGTAAAAGAGAAAGAAAAGCATAGCCAGACAGTCTAAAACAACTCTCTTCAATTTTTTTCTTTACATAGACAAAAAAGGAATAAGTATATAAATTATTTTAGCAACATAATTATCAATCTTGATTTAAAAGAGATGTAGAAAGAGAACCATGTACACTTTGTTAAAAAAAAGAAAATATTCTTCATGTCTATAGAAGATTGAAAAATAGTGATCATGTACTTGCCCGTAACTATATGTTTCTTCTCAAAAGTTAATATTTGCAGGTCATGTTCATTGACTACAATGTCATAAATTCAGAAGCAAATAATTTAAAGAGAAACAAGCAAAAAGTTTTAACCACTGAGTAAACCTGGAAATGATTCTTTAAATAACTTAGGAAATGAAACAATTTAGAAATAAAATAAAATAACAATTTATTTTTTTAGAAATAAAATTTAGGGCCAAAAAAAAAATAGACCACTTCTTTTTAATCTCTTTGGGATATGGCTATACCCATACCCAGAGGAAAATTCATAGCCTTAATTTTTTTTTAGATTGTATGTATGTATTTATTATTTGAGAGAGAAAGGGAAAGCATGAAAGCAAGTGGGGGGACAGAGAGGGACAAGCAGACTTTGTACTGAGCACAGAGCCCAAGATGGGACTCAATCTCAGGACCCTGAGATCATGATGTGAGCTGAAATCAAGAGCTGGATGCTCAACTGACTGAGCAACCAGGCACCCCCAAATTAATTATTTAATTATAAGAAAGATTTGAAAATGAATTTTACACAAATAATAAGCACATGTAAAAATATTCAGTATCATTAGTCCTCAGGGAAACTAAAACCATGATGAAATACCATTCCACACACACTAAACTTGGTAAAATGAAAATGATTGACAGCACCTGAAAAGTAACTATGATTCTCATATGTTGCTGGTGAGATGTAAAATGGGATATTCAGTTTGGAAAAATGGTTGGCAGTTTCTTAAAAAGTTAAACATATATCTACCCTCTAGTTCAGGCATTCCATCTGTAGGCATTTATCTAAGATTTGATTAATTAATTCCTAAAAAGGGTTTAGAGTCGTGCCTGGCACACCAGTACATGCTCAAGAAATGTTAATTATATTGTTTCTAAAGAAAGGAACTGGTGGCAGAGAGCCCAGATGATTTGGAAGAGTCAAGTCTTCTTGCCCTATTGTTTGGTCTCATATTTTAATGATGTGCATTGTACATGGAGATGGAGATCACACACATCAAGTAGTGTGATGACACCCTCCTCATTAAGGAATTCCTCTTCTGTTTTTTTTCTATGAACAATAACAGAAAACATCTTTTTTTACGATAGGATAATCTTTTTTTAAGATTTTATTTATTCATTCATGAGAAACACAGAGAGAGAGAGAGAGAGGCACAGATACAGGCAGAGGGAGAAACAGGCTCCATGCAGGGAGCACAACATGGGACTCTATCCTGGGTCTCCAGGATCACGCCCTGGGCTGAAGGCGGCGCTAAACCACTGAGCCACCCAGGCTGCCCTAACAGAAAACACCTTAACAGGGAAAACACCCATTAGGCCATCTGAGTCAGAAAACAGAATGTGAACTATAAACACTGTGCTGGCATTTCCTCTGATCTCCCTTTCAGGAAAAGCAGAGACTGGCTGAGGACAGAAGATCAATGCTAAGGGGAATTGGCAAGTCCCTGCCCACCTCTGCTCAAAATAACATCTACCAATGTAGACATCTACTCACCAATATCTATTCAGCAAGAATAGCACCATTTAGAGGAAACCAGCATGGATGGGGACCCTGGTCTGCATCCCAACCCTGTGGACATGGGGCACAAGAGCACCCCTTGCCCCATTTGTCAGTGTAGGGGAGCTCATCTGTGATGTTCCACCTAAACAGCACCCAGGATCAGCAGCATTCAGTACATTTTATTTCTCTGAGTCAAAGCCTAATTCTTGGTCACAGAATTCTTCTGACAGTTTAACTGCCTATATTGTTTGGATTTTGTTTACAATATATACACTATATCACTATGTAATCAGAAGAAACAACAAAGATATTCCCTCTACAGGGGGAAAAAAAAAGCAATAACTCCGGACATATAACCTTCTAAACATTTATTAGCTAATCTCTTAACAAGGCAGATTGGAAAAAGCAGACATGAGTGGGCGAGCAGCAAAAACTGCCAATAATAATAATAATAATAATAATACCAATAATACCAGTTGCATGACACTTCTCCATTGATGGGGTACTTTCTCAGATGTGATTTTGTTTCATTTGTACAGCAAAATAGCACAGGCTCTTCCCCCCAGATATCCACTTTTCCCTCACTGCCAGCCTCTGTCACCCCAATAAGAGACTCCCATGCCCACATCAGTAGATACATCTCTCTCCATTCGACCATCCCCATCCTGCTCTATATTCCTGCAGAGCACCAATCACTACCTGACCCTGAATACAGATAGATCCCTATCTATATCTACTTCTCCAGAAGTAGCTCTAGATCTAGATATTTCTCTAGATAACTATAGATATGGAGCTTATCTTTCCTACCAGAGTGCAAGCTCTAGGAGGTACAGAATCTCATGTGTCTTATTTGCTGTTGCTGCACCAAGGGACAGAGTAGGCACTCAGTAAATTTTTGTTGTATGAACAAATGACTGACAGCCTCTATGCTGGCCCTGGTGATCCCTCCTCCTGTGGTCTCCCCTCCTTGAGTGTGGGCAGAACTGAGTGACTCGGTTCTAACAATCAGGATACAGCAGAAGTGACAGGATCAGGTCCTCCAAGATCAGGTCATAAAAAGACTGTGGCCGGGGTGTATACTTTCTGACCCTCGAGGATCCCCAGCTGCCATGTAGTGAGGACACTGAGGGAGCTTATGGAGAGGTCCATGTTGTAAGGAACTGTTACAGACTGGATTGTGTTTCCCCAAGATTCAAGGCTTGAAGCCCTGACCCGCGGTCTGCCTATACTTGAAGATAGAGTCTTCAAAGAGGTCATTAAGGTTAAATAATAATAATAAAGGTGGAGCCCGAATCCAATATGACTGCTGGGATACCAGGGATTCACACGCACCGAGAAAAAGCCATGTGAGGACACAGCAAGAAGGTGACCATCTACAAGCCAAGGAGAGAGGCCATAGAAAAAAGCAGACCTGCTGGCCCCTTGATCTTAGACTTGCAACCCACAGAATTGTGAGAAAATAAATTTCTGCTATTTAAGCCGCTGGCCTGTGGTATTTTGTTATGGAGCCCTACAGATGAAAACAGGAACCAAGGCTGTGTGAATGATCTGGAAAGCAGATTCTCCAGCCCCTGTTGAGCCTTGAGATGACTGTAACCTTGGTCTATAGCTTAACGGAAACCTCATGAGAGACTCAAAACCAGAGCCACCCAGCTCAGCTGGGTCCAGATTCCCAGCCAACAGAGAAACCCAGAGATAATAAATGCTTGGTTTTTTTTTTAACCACTACATTTTGGTATAACTTGGCACACAGCAATAGGAACTAATACAGTGGATGATGGTTCTTTGAGTTAGGTGAAAGCAGTGTTATCATTATCCCCTGTTCATGAGTGAGAAAGCTAAGCCTAAGAGGTGGAGTGCCTTGCCTGAGGTCAAACAGCCTGGTAGACCCACTCAACAGACAGTAGAGGAAGCCAAAGATGAGCTTGGCTTTCACCTAAGTTTTGCTTTGGGCTATCCTGGCAGGACTATCCAGGTGGGGGCACCAGAGGGCACCTAGAGAGAACATTCCAGAAATATCCCAGAGTGTCACTTTAATGTCTCTTTGGAGTCTTTGCTGCCAAACAGTTAAAAGAGAATAGGTATTTTAACAGGGATCACCCTGGTAATCATACCATACACAGTAATGAGGCCCCTTGGACATAGTCTAAGACAATTGCCTCCCTCACACCAAACTGCTTTTGAGGGTCATGTTCAAAAGGACCCCAGTGTGTAGGATCCTATCAAAAATTATAATAGCAATGACTTATAGAACACTAGCTATATTCTAGGTGATGTTTTAAGCGTTTTATTATATTCCTTTAATTCTCTGGAGCCATTCTGCTATTATCCCATTTTACGAACAAGGAAACTGAGGCACCAAAATGCTAAGCAATGTGCCCAAGGTTGCACCCAGCTAGCAAGCAACGGAATCAAAATTTAAACCCAAGCATTTCAGCTCCAGAGGCAATGCTTTAACATATTTTTCTCTAGGTCTTCACATTCTTTAATATCTACAATGGAATAGAAATGTGTTGGCAAGTCTCTTTACCCCATAGTCTCTCTAGTTTGAAAACATCAAAGTGAAAAATGATCACAGCACATGAAGGATATCTTGCCAGGCCCCATGGAAAGCTTTTAGAGGCTCCCCGCTGCCCTGAGTGTGACTTATGATGTCCTCCAGGCTCTGACTCCTGCCTTCCATCCCAGCCTGAACACACAGCTCCCTCCCACACGCATCCAGCTGGGTTTCCTCTGCGGACATCCGCACAGCCAGCACCCACGTCTCCCTGCCTTGCACAGGCTCTATGGGAGCACACCTCCCTCCTCTCCCCTCCTGCTAAACAAACCTCATGTTTACCCCTTCAGGGCAGCCTTGCTGCCACCTTCACACCGCCTTAACCCAGCCCCCGACCCCCCACCCGTGACTCCCCTGACCTAGCCACCTGTGTCTTACCCTCCTGTCTCCCTTTCCCACTGGACTCTGATTTCTACAAGAGCAGAAACAGGTTATTTGTCTTTATATTCCCGCAATTAGCACAGCACCTGGCACCTATTAAGTACCAGTTTGTTGAGTGAACACAAGCCCCCGAAAGAACCTAGCAACATTTTTAGTTATGCACTGCAACTGTCTCCACTAGACACTCCCAGAGCACAGAGCCATACAAAAGTCACACTAGAAGAGACCCAGGAGAGATGCCTGTTTAGTCCAATACCTTCAATAAATAGGTTTACAAAAAACAGCTTCAGAGGAAAGAATCAACCTGTCTCGACTAGTCAAGGGCAAGTGTGGGAGCACAGCGGGGTCATGTTTCCAGATGTCTGAGCCCCCCAAACTCTCAAAGTCACCTTATTAGTTTCCTATTGCTGCTGTGACAAATTATCATAAGCTTAGCTTAAAAGCAACATAAATTTATTATCTTACGATTGCAGAAATGGAGAGTCCAAAATGACTCTCACCAGGCTAGTCATAAATGGAGCTGGATTCCTTTCAGAAGCTATAGGGGAGAATTGGTTCCCCTCTCTAGCTTTTAGAGGCCACCACATTCCTTGACTTGTGACCCTTTCATTCTTCAGAACCAGCAGGGTAGCACCTTCTGTCCTCCCCTCTCCTTCCTCCTCTTTCCCTTATAAGGACACTGATGACAATCCAAGTAATCTTCTCAAGATCCTTAGCTTAATCACATCTGCAAAATTCCTTTCACTGCATAAAGAAACCTATACAGATTGTGGGGATTAGGACGTGGACTTCTTCCAGGACCATTCTTCTGTCTACCACAGCATCCAAATGCTTCTGATGCAAGCAGATTCATGATCTAATAGCATCTTCTATGGGCACGATGATTAAAAACAAAACAATATTAACAAAATCCAACCTTCACCAATGTATTTTGTTCTCTTTTTCTACTTCTGGAGCTCCAGTTTAGAAGAACTGGCAGGAGGAGTGGTTCTCAATAGATTTATATAAAATATAGTCTTATGTGTGAATAAGTGCAGTCTACTCCTCTCTAGTGTTTATGGCTTAGGCATGTGTTTCTAATATTTAAATCCTTCTGATTGATTCCCTACAGAGTCAGGAATATCTAATTTGCAAAGAGAGGGAGGGGCAGGAAGAAAGGTTTAGTGAGTCTCACCATGTGCCAGTTAGTCTGGGTCTTATTTAATATAAAGCTCCCCATAGCCTTCTGAGCCTGGCTCTGTTATGTCCTGTTTCACAGATGAAAAACTCAGAGAGATGAGGCCACTTATCTAACTGGCAGACCCAGTAAGTGGCACAGTGGGTTTGAGGCCCATAGTTCCTTGGCTCCAGAATTCATGCTCTTTCCACGAGGCTTTGTTCCTTGCCCCCTACCCAAATTCCAACTTTCTTCTAGCTGCCAGGTTGATTGTTTGATGAAAAGAAAAACAGAGAAAGGGGAATAGGGTAGGAGAAAGAGTTGGAGAGAACCAGAAAGCAACTGTCAGGGTGGCTCGATTTGGTTGAAATTTCCCATGAGTCAGCAACGCTGGGGAAGCCCTTCCGGAGGCGATGGGTGCCCCTCCACCAAAATCTGCAGTAGAGGTCCAGGAGGCTGCTGGTTGCTAGGCAATCCCTTGCCAGCCACACTTCATACCAATCTAATTAGCAGATTTCACCTGAACTCCAACAGTTGCTAGGTAACTTTCTGGGAGGTTTTTCCCCTCCCTTCCAGGCCAATATGGATCCCAAAGACAGAGGACCACAAGGTGTTTGTGTAAAATGCATCCATATGTAAATTTCTCCCTTGCGGCCTCACTGTACCCACCAAGAGTAAGCAAATCCAGAAAATATCATTCAGTGGCACTGGCCTTGTAAAAAGAAAGGTCCCATGAGCCAATGAATTGATCCTTCAGAGACAGGAGACTAATGGGGCCAGATAAGGCCAGAGATCAGAACTGTCTTTGAGAACCACAGAGGACAAGAACTCTTACTGGCAACTCTGAAGTGACCAATCCTTTGAATCACCTAAGAGGAAAAAAAAAAAGGGACTAATATTTATGAAGCACCTGTTACTACCTGGCAATGGGTTAGATGCTTTCATAAACATCTCATTTCACCTTCGCAAAATCCCCGTGAGATGGGCACCTGTTACCATCCACATTTTAGCGATGAGCAATTACAATTCAGAAACAATAAGAAATTTCATCATGATCTGTTCCCCCACACACACCCCGGCAAAGGAACAAGAAGTTAAAGACAAGAGGGTCTGCCCAGGCCTGGGTGGCTCAGTGGTCGAGTGTCTGCCTTTGGTTCATGTCGTGATCCCCGGGTCCCAGGCTCGAGTCCCACATCAGGCTCCCCTCAGGGAGCCTGCTTCTCCCTCTGCCTGTGTCTCTGCCTCTCCGTGTGTCTCTTCTGAATTAATAAAATCTTAAAAAAAAAAAAAAAAGAGGGTCTGCCCAAATTCCACGCATGATCTTTCCATGACTCCCTGCATGGACTCTTTCCGCAGGATGGCAAGTATTACTGTTTGTTCAGTATAACCTCAACATTAAAACAAACTGCCTGCAACAAAATGCAAACTGGAAAAACATGAATTCTCCTCCCTTGTTCATCCAGGGATTTAACACGAATTTAAGGCAACGATTCTTAAATTCTTTGGTCCCAGAACCCCTCTACACTGTTATAAATTAATGAGGACTCCAAAAAGCTTTTGTTCATATGGGTTATATCTGTTAATACTATATTAGAAACTAAAACTGAGAATTTTTGAAAATAGTTATATATCAATTAATCTCAAAAATTACAAAAAGGAATCCATTTCATGGTTAACATAAATAATTTATTTTTATGTAAAATCACTACTTTTGAAACAAAACAGAAAAGAATGAGTAGAGCAGCCCTGTTTTACATTTTTGCAGATCCCTTTGATGTCTGGCTTCACAGGATAGCAGGGTTCTCATCCCTGCTTCTACAATCAATGTGTAGCTTTATCACATGCCAGCCACTCCCTTGGAACATCTCTCTCTCTCGTTCTCCACTGTACATTTGTGAGAGAATGGGAGTGACATAAGCAAATGACATCCGATAGTCTTATAAAAATAGTTTTGACCATGAGGACTCTCTGAAAGGGTCTCAGAGGCCCCCAGGGATCCCCAGACCACACTTGGAGAAACACTGCCTCGGGGCATACTAATTTGAATGCCAAAAATGTAGTCAGGGTTTGACTGTGTTCCTTGGCACTTTCTAGCCAACTGTTTTAGAATGTCCCACATCTCTCTTGCCTGTAGCATTTCATGGTCCCTTAAAACCACAGACTGCCCTCTCTGGTATGCAATCTCTGCCACTCTGTCTGCAAAAAACAAGCTATAGATACTGCCTCCAGATTGACTGAGATGGTACAAAACAGAATCCATAGTTTATGTCTTCCCAGCTCCCCTTCCCTCACCACTTCTGATAAGTGGTGCAGAAAGAAGCAGGAGATCTCCTGGTCCTCTGTGACTAATAGAATGATGGATATAGGAGCCAGCCAGGCCAATCAGAACCCTTCCTTGAATCTTTTCACCCTGGCTTGCAATTTCTTTTTCTCCTCAAGTATTAGCATGTTATACCAGATCGTCAACTCTATGCCAGTCCTTGACAGTCATTCAGCCTGCCCTCCCACCCCAATCCCACCCTAACAGCTTCACATGTTGAGGATTCCATGAGATGATTTCCATGGGCTCTTTAAAATATATATATATATTTATTTATTCATGAGAGACACACAGAGAGAGGCAGAGACACAGGCAAAGGGAGAAGCAGGCTCCATGCAGGGAGCCCAACGCGGGACTCAATCCCGGGACCCCAGAATCATGACCTGAGCCTAAGGCAGATGCTCAACCACTGAGACACCCAGGCACCTCTTCTATGGGCTCTTTTAACATTGAGGTTCTGCTCTAGTTTTTCCTGCTGAACACTTCATTGTCCCTGTGAAATTCCACCTTGGCTTTACTGCCCATTAGGGTCCATGTGGCTGAATTACTCCCCATAGACTGGATGGGATGGAGCACGGATACTCTTCTCCTCACTCCCTCCCACCCTCCTGCAGTCTTGCCCAAACTATTCTTCAAGGAGTCAAAGTGTTCTCTGCCTTCATGGCAGGAGTGAAGCAGCCCAGGTTGCCCTCCTGGTGCAGCTAAGCACCACCCATTCCAACACCCACACTTCCTGCTATCGTGGTATACATGGTAAATGTGCCTTGTGTCTTTGGATAAGCTATTTTCTCTGCCCTAGGAGTCAGTCTGATTCACTTCAGCAAGCACTTACTGAGTGCTTAGATATGCTGTGCCAGACACTTCGTCGAGAATACACAGTTGGGAAGATGAAACCTACCTCAAACCATGGATAGTGGGATCCCTGGGTGGCGCAGCGGTTTAGCGCCTGCCTTTGGCCCAGGGCGCGATCCTGGAGACCCAGGATCGAATCCCACGTCGGGCTCCCGGTGCATGGAGCCTGCTTCTCCCTCTGCCTGTGTCTCTGCCTCTCTCTCTCTGTGACTATCATAAATAAATAAAAAATTAAAAAAAAAAAGATTTAAACCATGGATAGTACCAAATCCTATAAATACTATGTTTTTCCTCTACATACATACCTATAATAAAGTTTGATTTATAAATCTGACACAGTAAGAGATTAAAAACAATTAACTAATAATAAAATAGAATTATTATAACAACATATTGTAATTGTAATAAAAGTTATGTGAATGCAGTCTCTCACTCTCAAAATACCTTATTATACTATACTCACCCTTCTTCTTATGAGAATGTGAGAAAATAAAATGCCTACCTGATGAGACAAGGCAAGCTGAATGACTAGGCATCGTGATGTAGCATTAGGCCACTTCTGATCTTCTGACAATAAGTCAGAAGGAAGATCACCTGCTTCTGGACCACGGCTGACCACAGGTAACTGAAACTATAGAGAGCAAAACTGTGGATGAAGGGCAGTGCTATAACCACCAACTACAATAGCTAGCTAGCAAGCATCATGTTGCACATGGGACTTTCGCAGTATAAATGATAGAATAGCCACCCAAACCTGGCTTGAGCAAAAAAAGGAGGATTATTGCCTCTCCTAACTAATAAAGCATCTAGAGCAGCTTAATGTTGGTTTTCTCCATTTATCTCCCCCACCCCAGATCCATTCCCTGCCCTTCTCTATCCTGTTCTGCATGATGGAGGCTGACCTGGGCTCGATCTCTGTCTTTGAGATCATCACCCAACCAATGCAAGTACCAGCAGGAGACTGGAAGGCTTGAGTGAGGGGTGAGGTCAGATTATTTACTTCCTACCAGTCCAACTCCACTTACTCTCTGCGTGGTGAATCTGGCAATGGCTGCCCCCCTCTTTCCCAGGCTAGCCCCTGTCAGGTTCTGGCAACAGTGTTCCCTCAGCCCACCCCTTCAGAACTAAGGGTACCAGTAGCCCCCCTCTGTTGCCAGAGAGAGAGAGAGAGAGCCAGATGAAATGCTGGTAGGGTTAGAGAGAAAAGAGATCACCAGTGGTGGGGACTGACCCTCTGCCGACTCCCTGTGCCAGGAAGTTCTTGTCTCCCTTCTACATCAAAGGCAATTCTCAGCTCTACCCTGCTCGCCATCTCTCACTAAGAGGAAGCCAGCTCTGGTATGTTCCTCTATGGTTCTCTGGACTGTGGCCCTGTTCCAGTGCAGTCACAGGAACATACTTGCTGCCATTTTGTTTTGAAATAATAAGCCACCCCACAAGTTGAAGCTGATGTGCCAAACCTCATCAGAGTCAGTGACTTCTTCCAAAATTATCATAATGGGCATGGATGCATGTCAACTTCCAGATTATCAGAGATCCCATCTCTTTCAGCTTAATGCAGCAAACATATTGCATGGAATTATTTGGGAAATTTAAAAGCACCATACAAATAGCAGGCATAATTAATGCTGTATTAAAGGCCTTGCCCTGGGCCCTGTCCATCACTCTGCCCTTTAAGGGAGAAATCCTGTCTCCCATGACAGTATTACATCAAAGGCAGATCCTTCACATCCACTGTCCATTCATCACCTCAGAACTGCCTGCTCCACTCACACCACATCCCAACCCCCTCCAAATTCCAAGCCCTCCTGACCTCATTGCTCTTTCTCCCCTCCCTCTTCTGACTTGAGACCTTCCTGGAGATGATGTTGCCTCTACCCTGCACTGTGAAGGCTTCCCCTGGCTACCCTGTCTCTACCCACACAATGCAGGGCCTCCCTCTGATCCAGAATGGTCAAGCACTCCTTTCAAGATGCTTTAGGTGCTCATGTCCCCCTGATCCCTAAAAAAGAAAGTGGACAACTCTGGAATACCAAGCCATGATATGACTTCTAAGGAAAATACACTTTACTTTCCAGTGTTCTTGATATTAAGTGGTGGGAGAGGGTAATGAAATACTGCAAGCCCCTAGAAATAGCTCTGTGACTGTGAGACTTGTCTACCAGTATACTCAGAAAGTCTAAAATGATGGCTGATAATCTTGCAGTCAGTTCGTTGTGATCCATCCAGAGTCAATTTGTTGTTCTTCTGTGCTTTCTCCTCCCTCTGTTTGGATTTCTACATCTATGGCTGTGTAACATAGACATTAAAAGCAAAAGTTATAGAATCATATGACCTATTTTCAAGTTTTGGCACTGTCCCACACTGGCTGTGTGACCTCAGACAACTGACTTAATTTTTGTGAGCTACAATAGTCAAGTGAGAAAAACAACTCTGCCCTGCCCACCTCATAGATATCTGAAGCCTGAGACAGTGAAAGAACCCAGTTAGTACTCAAAAAAAATATGAACTATAAAAAAAAATATATGAACTATGATTATTTTATTATTATAATTATTATTGATAAAAACCCAGGTGTACGTAAATTCTGTTTTCCTCCCCTTCCCATCACCACACAGCACCTTTCAAGTCACCCTTTGAATGCAGCCACCTACTTTACCCAAGACCACTGGGGAACTATTTTCCTCATAGAGCCCTCTAAAAGAATCACCACTCAGAGCTCATCTCTCCATAGAAACCCAGAGAATAAATAGAAGCAGCAGGTTTTCAGCGGTTTCCACTCTGACTGTTTCAATTAAATTAAATCCCACAAAACTCTTCCATTAGCATGTGGGTGGAGAAGACAGAGATGTCTCAGTGACCTTTGTTCCATGGTTCACTCAGACCTTCCAATTATTTTCAGCTAATATCTGATCTCCTTACCTGGTATTGTTACAAGGAAACTGCACCAATGTCTGTGTGAGGAGATGTGATTAGGACAAATCTGTTATAACCTTAACATCTCTTTCAAGGGCTGAAATTATAAATATGTTTTTCCAAATCATGAAATCCTTTATCAAGTACTTGTCCTTTTCTTCTCCTTGTGGGCTCTCTCCCATAAATACCTTTCCTCTGTTCACAGAGTCTTGATCTTACAGAAAAGTAAGTGGTAAAAGAATAGAAATGGGATTCTCTATCTCAGTTCAGATGAGAATGTGCCAGATATACCATGTATATTCAAAGTCCCATGGCTGTGAAGGCACATCAGAAGTCACTGTGCCATGTATAGGATTCCCAAATCTTTCCCCATGAGGACTTTCGTCAAGAACAGGAATGCGGACAGCAAGATCTCTCATTACCACTCAGTTATAGCCAGGTGGTATCTCAAAGGTCTGGCTTGGCTGGCTGCCGCGGGAAGAGTTTTAACTGCAGTAAGATGAAGACCTCAAGGAACAAGAAAGGAAACTCTATTGTTGGTGTCAAGAGGGGCTATAGGGAGGTAAAGACGAGGATGTTCCTGGTCCTAGCTGGGGCAAGGGAAGTGGCTCTGCATTTGGATCAACACTGAGTATGAAATAGAAAAGTGGTAGCTCTATATTGAGGAAAATGCAGCCTTTTTCAAAGAATGATCTACAGATATACATAAGCCAACATGGAAATATCTCCAAAACACATCATTAGAAGAAAAAAAGCCAGTCACCTTGTATCTACTTATCTACAGTATTCCGCACATACAGAAGACGCACATTAATTTGATTCCAAAAGCAAAAGTAGCAAAAGCAAAAATAAACAAGCAAGGTTACATCAGACTAAAAAGTTTCTACATGACAAAGGAAACCATCAACGAAATGAAAAGGCAACCTACAGAATAAAAGAAAATATTTGCAAATCATATATCTGATAAGGGGTTAATATCCTAAATCTATAAAGAACCCATACAACCCAACAGGAAAAAAATCAAATTTAAAAATAAAGGAACTAAGTAGACATTTTTCCAAAGCAGACATACAAATAGCCAATAGGTACATGAAAATATCCTCAACATCACTCATCAGGAAAATGCAAATCAAAACCACACCTGTTAGAATGGTTGTCAGTGGTGGCAAGGATGTAGAGAAAAGGGAACACTTGTGTACTCTAGGGGGAAATGTAAATTGGTGCAGCCACTATAGAGAACAGTATGGAGGTTCCTCAAAAAATTAAAAATAGACCTACTGTATGTTCTAGCAATTCCACTTCTGAGTATATAACCAAAGGAAGCAAAATCACTATCTCAAAGAGATAGTTGTATCCCCATGTTCATTGCTGCATTATTTACAATAACCAAAACAAAGAAACAACCTAAGTGTCCATCAACAGACTGAATGGTTAAAGAAGTTGTGATAGATACATAGATAGAAGAAAGATAGATGATAGATGATAGATGATGATGAAGATAGATAGATGATAGATAAATGATAGATGATTGATAGATGATAGATGATTGATAAATAGATGATAGATTAGATAGATAGATAGATAGATAGATAGATAGATAGATAGATAGATAGAGGCATATTATTCAGCCATAAAAAGAAGGAAATCCTGGCATTTGTGACAACATGAACAGACATTGCAGGCAAAAGTGAAACAAATCAAAGACAAATACTATTATGATCTCACTTACATGAGGAATCTAAAAAAGCCAAGCTCATAGAAACAGAGAACAAATTGATAGTTGCCAGAAGTAGAAGGTAGAGGATGGAGGAAATAAGTGGAGTTGATCAAAAGATACAAATTTCCAGATAAATAAGTCCTAGGGAAGTAACGTAGAGCATGATGAGTGTAGTTAACAATACTGTGAGGTATATTTGAAAGTTGCTAAGACAGTCTATCTTAAAAGTTGTTACCACAAGAAAAAAAATCCTGATTGTGAGATGATAAATGTTAACTAAACTTATTTTGATCATTTTACAATATATACATATACCAAATCATTATGTTGTATGCCTTATGCTAATACAATGTCGTATATCAATTTTATCTCAATAAAATGGGGGGAATTTTTTTAATAAAGAAAGAAAATCTCTAAAATTGACATAAAAATGCATGTACATGGAAAATAAAACTACTATATGTACATACATGCATAGAAGAAGATCTGAAAGATTTGACACCAAACGATTCATCGTAGATGCATCTTGGGAGGAACCTGGCCTTGAGTAATGTAGAAAGAGAACTCTGATCCCACCACTTGGGAACTGCTGCATTCTGACATGCCCCATTCTGCATGTGGGAAGTCTCTAACCTTTTCATCTTCCCTTTTATAAGCAAAGACAAGGGTCCCTGGGTGGTTCAGTCAGTTAAGCACCTGCCTTCAGCTCCAGTCATTATCCCAGGATCCTGGGATCAAGCCCCGCATTGGGCTCCCTGCTCAGTGGAGAGCCTGCCTCTCCCTCTCTCTCTGCCACTCCCCCTGCTTATGTTCTGTGTGTGTGTGTGTGTGTGTGTGTGTGTGTATGTGTAGTGTCAAATAAATAAGTAAAATCTTATTTAAAAAAAATCAAAGACAATGTCCTTTGCTCCCTCATGCACATGTGTATACACATGCTTCTTGTTGGTGATTCTCAGATGCCACCACTTATGTGCATCATTCTGAAATATTATTTTATTTAACCTAGACACTGAATTTGAGTCTGACTTTTGGGTTTTATCAACATAGAATCACTTTACTGCCTATATCTCCCAAAAACCATTACTCCCTACCCTATTCATTGCCCCCTGTCTGCCAGAGGAGTCCATGCTTGGCACCTTTTTCTAAGCCAGCACTAGCCCCAGGTGACTGCTCAGTGCTTACCTGTACTCCTGCCTCCATGGCCACATTGGCATGTTTCTGCATCCTGGCTGTCCCTACTGTGGTCAGGTCCTACTGAACTTCCACCAAGATTATCGCAAGTGACTCCTAACTGGTCTCCCTGCTCTTACCTAATCTACCCTACATTCCACTCGAGGGTGAGTGATCTAAACCCCAGATGCAGCAACATCGCCACCTGAAATTCTTCAATGGCTCTTGTCACTCCTGAAGTGGTGGTTCTCAAGGTCAGGGTACACCAGAATCACCTGGGAGCTTCTCTAAAATGCAGATCTCTGAGGTGCCTGGGTGACTTGGTTGGTTAAGCATCTGCCTTCGGCTCAGGTCATGATTCCAGGATCCTGCGATGGAGCCTCACATAGGGCTCCTCGTTATGCAGGGAATCTGCTTCTCTCTCTCCCTCTTCCTCTGGCACTCTCACTCTCTCTCTCTCTCTCTCAAATAAATAAATAAAATATTTTTTAAAAATTTAAAAAGAAGAAATCTGCTAATAAAAGACTCAACGATTCAGATCATATAAATAAATAAATAAACAAACAAACAAATAAAATGCAGCTTTCTGGGTGCCTCCTCCAAAGGCTCTGATCCAAGCACCTGGACTTTTAACAAGCACCTAAGACCTATGATTCTGGTGCAGAAAGCATGGGGATCAAACTTTGAAAAACACTAAGTGGAGACTAAGGGAAGCCCTATTTCCTTAGAAAGGTCATCAGACCCTCATAACCCGATTCTTACCTCTCCAGCCTCGCACCTCTCCCACCTCATACATTTCCTGCAACCAACACAGACACGCATTTTGTCTCCCACTCACTGTTCTGCCCCTCAGTGTGGTGTTCTCGACTGTGCCCGTGATGCCCTTTACCCTTCTCTGCCAACACGCTTCATCTGGCTAATGTTCAGACATCCTTCGAAACCCAATTCAGTCAGGCATCACCTCTCCCAGGAAACCTTCCTCAACACTCCCACATTATGTCACATGCCCCATCTTGTCCTCCGAATACTCGAGCTTTGTCAGACAACTGTTACTTCATTTCCTAGGTTTTCTAGATATCCTGGATTCTGAGGTCTTTGCAGGCTGGCCATGTCTTATTCGTCCTCCAGAACAATCACAAAGCCTAGCACACTGTGGGCAGCTCCTCTGGTACACTGCAGACGATTACACAGGGACAATGAAGGTATTTTCTTTGGGGCATGGCAAGTTGTCTGCTGATGGCTGAAAAAGCCACATCAGGGCAAGACTTTAGTTGATGCCTCTCTAAATCCTCAAAAACCAGTTGGTCAAGCAATAATACACATGCTTCCATTTCCATTTCAACCAGAGGATGGTTCTGTTCAACCTCAGGTTTGATGTTTCTTTCCAACCCCAAGGAAACAAAGACTGTGACTCAATACTTTTTAGCAGCAGTTTGGCTCCAGGATTTCAACATTCAAGATGTCATCCACCAAGCTCATGCCACCTGCACTACAATTGAGAAAGAGGATTTTGTCTGGTCCCCCTCAGCAGAGCAGACAGCTTCATACTGGGGGTGATCCTTGCTCATCCCACAACCTCCCTGTGCTACCATGCCATCCCCTGACCATATCCTCACTACCAAATAATTTTGAATTCTGGTAAGTTTTCATAAAGACCCTACTCACTTAGGGGCAAAAGTGAAAAACCCTCCCTCCTTCCTTGCTTACCTGCAACATGAATCCAGAGGTCTTCGATAAATGATTCCATGATGTTCATCTCATTCCTGGAGGATTTGTGCTAACCGGTCATAACTCTGCTCAGTTCCAGGTTATGATTCTTTAACTTGCTGCTATACATTGAGCATCTTTATTTTTCATAATGAGGTTACACTACCTTTCAACCAAAAAAAAAAAAAGCCAATGTATTTTATGTATTAAAATTAAAACTCTGATAGGTTCTCCTCACCTGTTGCTGGATTTTCCAAAGTAACAGATCATATGCAATAAAACAGGGATGTGAACAGGTCTTAATGCAAAAAAAAAAAAAAAGAGAAGTTGAGGATGAAGCAAGTTTTGGAAAGCACTTGATTAAATGATGTTAAGCAGATTTCTCTGCTGCAGAACTTCTTGGGGCCTTCAAAATATGAATGTCCGTGATAAATTTTCAAATGAGGACTAGAGCATGTGATGATACCCAAAGCCATTTGATCTCTGGACATTGTGCAGAACACTTCAAGGGACAGAACACTTGTTTGGAATCTCCGTCCTACAGGAAAAGAGAAGGAAACCTAGGAAGGCTTGCATAGCCTGGCCCAGCCCACCTTCCAGACCTCTCTCCTTCATTCTGCCTTCCTGATCTGTATTCCTTTCCTACTGTGACTGTAACAGATTACGACAACCTTGGTGACCTCAACAATGCAAATGTATTATTTTTCAGTTATAGAAGCTAGAAGTCCGACACAGATATCATGGAAGGAAAGGCAAGGTGTGAGCAGGGCTGTGTTCATTTCTGGAAACTTCAGGGAAGAATGCATTTCCTTCCCTTTTCCAGCTTCCAGAAACCCCTATACCTTCCTTGGCTCAGGGCTCCTCTCTCCATCCTTCTTGAGCTGCATCATTTTACCTCCCTCTCCTGCCTCCACTTTTAAGGACACTTAGGATAACACCTAGGCCACCACGAAGAATCCAGGATAATCTCCCCATTTTAAGGCCAGCTGACTAGGCTTCATTCCACTGACAACTTTACTTCCCTGTGGCAACAGGGAAGTAAAGGTAACTATGTAGGTAACATATTCACTTGTATCAGAGATTAGGATGCAGGCATTTGGCAGCAGGAGAACCATCTTGTGCCTCCCACACTACACTTACCATCTCTACCTATGGTACTCAGAGAAAAAGAAAATTTATTTTGTACCCCTGGTTTCCTCAGTCTCCAGTGCCCATCCCCACCCTTACCACTGTCTTCTCTAAAAAGCATCCTACTCGTCACCTGGAGCCCTATTCCAAGCTCACTTCCTCTGTGAATGCCTCCTAGAATTCCCCAGGCACAACTGAATACTCTGCTCCCAAAGCATTTCATACATGTCACCAAGATAACACTCACCACATAGTCATAATCATATAACAGCTGATGTTAATTGAGTACTTACTAAGATGGCCGGCACTGTGCCATGTCTTCCCCCTGCCGCACTGTCTCATTCATGCCTCAATGCAACCCTCTTAAGTAGGCACTCCTGATACTCTAGCTCCTCCTTCAGTCTTAAGCTGTGAGCACTTACAACTCATGAACCACATATACCTTACTCATCTTCACATCATCAACACCTCATACAGGGATTAGCACATAATTCAGGCTTGTTTCATTTGGATCCATTTAACTGCACTGCTAGTTCTTTGAGCCGAAAAAATGCTGTTAGCTACCCTATTACATGATGGAATCAAAGCTTTTCCAAAGGTCAAATTGAAGGCATGTGACACCTGATTTGTCTCAAGTCTTGGGGTCAGGAGCAAATGCATCTCCTGATGGATCATAATGGAGCCCAGCTGTTTGAAGATCACCATGCAAAGCCCACAATGACCAGGAACAGTTTGCAAAGCAAGTGCTGTGTCAGGAGCAGATTTCCGCTGCAGCATCTGCAAACACCACTGGAGTGTCCAGCTGGTCATGTGTGCCTTCTAAAAGAATGAGCCATCCATCACTGACTGATGACTCAGTTCTTAAACCAACGGGGAATAAACATTTGGTGGGCATACCCCATTATGGGTCCATACGAAATAAATTCACCAATATATATTAACATATTGAATGGTAACATTTCCTCATACAATAAATAGTTGCTGAGGACACAGAATTTTCAAGCATAGAAGATGAATAAAACCAGGCTCCTGCCTGTTCATGGTCCCCTAGGAGTGAAAGATGGGAAAATGAATCAGTACTGTGAACTGTGATATTATAATAAAGTTCTTAGACACTTGCTTGATCCCATAAACTCAGTTTCCTCATCTTTGAATTGAGAAGAATACTAATACCTACTTCATGGAGTTTGTGTGAGGGTCACAAGAGTTAATGCATGTAAAGAACTCAGAACAGGGCCTGACACATAGAAAAATCTGATCAATGTTAACAATAGACAAAGTACTGTGGAAGCAAAGAAATGGATCTGGCCTGTCTGGGGCCAGAAAAGGCTCCTCAGGAGAGGTGATGTGAGGCTAGGCCTCAAAGGATAAGGAGATGCCCACATGCCCAGAATAGCAGGAGAAGGAAGGAGAGTCTAAGAACAAAAGACACCAAGATTTAAATGATAGAGATAATGTATTCAGTCATCAAATCCATTTCTTCATCCTCGTGGGCACACAGCTAAACTACATTTCCCAGTCTCCCCTGCAGTTAACTGAGGTCACATGATTGAGCTCCAGCCAATGAAAGTGATGCAAGATCTATCTCCTAACACTTTCTGAGTACCTTCCATGGACTTTCATCCTCTCTGCTGCTGGTTGGGTGACTGGGATGAGCTTGCAGACACTTTTAGAGATAGAAGGAGCCTGGATCTCCTCATCCTGGCTTGGCGAAGAGCTGCCCAGGAACATCACATTAGACTGTATATAAGTAATATATAAAATTTTACTGCATTAAGGCACTGAGCTTTCAAAGTTTTGTTACCTCTGCAGAGCCTACCTTTACTTACTTACCCTGACTAACACAGTATGAAAGTTCATGTCAGGCTTGAACCATAATTAGAAGTTGTTCACTAAAATTTAGATTTATGGGGGAAAAGGCTAGAAAGATAAATTTCCAGGGATCAGTTTGCAAAGAAACCTAGATGCCTCACTAAGGACTGAAGAGTTTGTCCCATAAGCAAATTATCAGGACATTATCAAAAGGTCATAACTAGGGGAATAGCAGAATCAAACATATGCTTTCAAAAGAGCACCCTGAAAATGAGGAAGAAGAACCTGGGTGGAGGTGAGGCTAGAAGTGGAAATTCAGTTATTAATGCCCATTAGCTGTGAGGCCTTGAAGACAAGGACTGTATCATGCTCAGCATTCTATCCCAGGGTTTAGCTCCATACATGGCACATTAGCAGGCACTCAGTGTGAAATGGATGGATGGATGGATGGATGGATGGATGGATGGATGGATGGACGGACGGGCAGGCAGATACTATTACAATAATCCTGTTTAGAGTTGATGAGGCCCCAGGATTGTGGCAGTGGAGATGGAAAGGAAGGGACTGGACTGGAGATATATTTAAGGAGTCAGAGTAGACAGGGTTTGGGGACCTATTGGCTATAGAGGATGATGGATTTCCAAGAAACATCAAGTTCGAGGTCCTAAAGTCAGAGCCCAGAGGCAAGGAAGACAAATAGTAGACAGGAGCCCTGTCGCCAGCCAGGCTTGCAGAAGGACCATCTCGAGACCTGGCCTTTTGCCAGACATTCAACACATATTTTCTCATAATCTCTGCAAACAGCCTCGCATCCCCCATAGAGACAAAGGAATTAAAGGGAGCAGATTTATCGATTTCCTAATATTTCCTGGCACGTCTTTTGGGGCTATAGCCAGGTCTGCTAAAGGTCTATATTCTCCCTTCACTCCCCTCCCGCCTTCTTTCCTTGAAAGCCAGTGTTCTCTCCCAAATGCTCCTCTTCTTCAACCTTTTGAGGGGTTCCCCACCTTCCTGATTCTGCGATTCCCCACTCTGAAATCCCTCCCACCTAAGCAGGCAGTGACATTCTATTCCACGAATCAACAAACTTTCTCTACAAAGGACCAGATAGTAGAAATTGTACATTTTATGGGCCATTCGAGCTCAACTCTGCTGTTTAGCTAGAGACAATATGGAAATGAATGAAATGAATAAATATGGCCATTTTCCTATAAATTTTACTTACAAAAACAAGCAATGGGCCCGATTTGACCCTGGGGCCATAAGTTGCCAACACCTGCTCCAGGCTGATCCAAGGCCATATTGGAGTGGAAATCACAGCAGGCAACCAGGAGACCTGAACTGTGTTCTGGTTTTATTGTGTCAACATGAGCAAAGCATTTAGACGCTCTGGATCCAAGACAAGGGAGAACAGGGATGCTGTTGTCTGTTATGCACCCCCCCTCACCCCTCCAATGTTGCAGATAAACAAGGAACAGGGAACTAACCAAACACTATCAGGTGCCAACCAGGGACTACAAATCCTACATTCCATATTTGATTTAATCCCCAGAGGAACTCAAAGATGTGTTCTCATGCCCACTTTTCAGATGAGAAAGGCAAGTCTCAGGTGATATAATGCTGTACTCTCGGTGACAGGTGCCAGCCCATAAATAATCATCTCATCACACTGAGATGCTAAGAAATGACAGAGCTAGGTTTCTACTACAGCTCCAACCACTTCCAAGTTCAAGCTCTTTCCAGCAGATCACACTCTCTCCCAAGGAGAGATGCTGCCAGGGAAAGGCCAGCTGACCAGCTCTGGCCGGATTGGTTCTCAGCCTCAGCACCACATCCCTGGGTCTGGCCCTCAGCATGCAGGACCAAGAGCTGATGAGTCACTGGACAGACTCCCAGTAACCAAGTCCACAATGAACTAGCTATAACTCAGAACGCCTAAATGCCTCTTTCTCATGGAGGACATCATTCTTCTTTTTGTAGCCAGAATGTTCTAGTCCCTTAACCAGAACACACCCCTCCTCCCTGTTACCAGAGCACACAAAGTTCAAATTAGAAATCACTGTGGCTAAGGAAGCAGTGCCAAATCCAAGTGGTAGTGGTGACTGACTCTGTTGCTGTCAAGAAGTAGTGTTTATTCTCACTTTGGTAACCTTTGTTTATCTCCTTTTAGTCAAGGGAGCAAAGACAGCGCTCAGAATAACACCTATAAAAAAATTTTAAAATTAGGGGTGCCTGGGTGACTCAGTCAGTTAAGCATCCAACTCCTGATCTCAGCTCAGGTCTTGATTTCAGGGTGGTGAGTTCAAGATCCATGTTGGACTCCATGCTGGGCATATTAATTTATTTATTTATTAAAAATAACAAAATAAAAACACTGGATTCAAAGTGGATTTGAATTCCCAGCTCAAATCCTACCAACTCTATAGTCTTGGGGACACTGCTTAACCTCAACGTTCATCACCTGTAAATTAATTATTGAATAATGTCAACCTTAAAGACAGTTTGAGGAGCATAAAATAATGTATAAATGATAACATATGTGCCAGGCACATAGTAATGGCTTGGTAGGCATGAGCTATTTTATTATTATAATTATTATCACCACCATCATCACCATGATTACTTCTTCTACAGTATTATTATTTATTACTATTACTGTTATTGTCATGAACAGAGGTTAAGGGACATCTCAGAGCCAGCTACACTGGGAAGAATCTGGGCCTTGATAAATTTCAGCTCACCAGGGCCCGTAACAACTCCATTATCACAGCCATAAACCACTGGGGGCACCTTCAACACGCTGGCTGATATAATGCTGTACTCCGGGTGACAGAGGCCAGCCCATAAATAAATCAGACCAAGCTTCAAAGCCAGAGTATTCAGACTCCTAAAATTTAGTGGTATGCTTCTCTTCACAGCTAACACCATGCTCCCATCACAGGGACCCAAGTTTTCCATCACTGCTCGCTGGTCTAATGGAGAAGGGAGATGGGAAGGTAGAAGTAAGGGAGGCCATGAGCAGAGGGGAGGGGGCACAATGGTGGTGGTGCTGGGTCTGTCTAGGGATGGACAGACCACCAGACAACCACTACAGCCTTTCCAGTGCTCAGACCTACTGCTGTTTATTACCTGGGCCATTTGAAACTAATGGAAACTGACCAGGACACAGCATGCAGGATGCAGACCTAGGGCATAACTTTGTCGCCAGAACACCAGGTCCAACAGTAGGCTGGGGAGTAAGGTTACTTTGGTATGCCTTCCCCCAGGCTATCATGAAAACTAAAAAACAGATCTGTTCTCATTGGTCCAGGCCAGCCATCCCTGGGAGATGGGGAAAGAGGCTGAAATAGGGAAGCGAGGCAGGGAACAAAATGTCAAACGTGCAACCTGTACCTGCTCGTCACATGCCCACTTTGCTCAGAGATCAATTACATAACAAGTTTATATGCTCCAAAGTCAATCATGACATCAATTCCAAAATGAGATTTATTTCCTCTCCTGGGTGAAAAGTTGCATATTGACACACGTCTGCTACTCAGTGCCCTTCTTGTAAATTAATGCCTCTTTCCATCAGGGTCTGCATGGTGATGAGAGCAGGTGGTTGTTAGTAGCAGAGTCAGGCTCCAGCTGCATGGTTTGAAATGAAACTCCAGGGTGCAGCTTGATCCCAAGCGATTCACTGTCTCCAGGCTAAAGCCCACACCTTCGTGGCCACCCCCAGAAAAGGCACATTCCCTGAGCTCTGTGAGATGGGAAGTGGTCGCCTTCCCTGCTCCCTCATGCTCTTCTGCCCACGCTCACCCCTTCCTGAGCGCAGGCAACTTGGTAAGGCAGAAAAAGAGGCACTTTGCTACAATAATGATGCCCCTTGGTTCTCCCATAAGAGGGTATTTCTAATGGCAAAGTACATGTCTTTGGTCTTCACTCTGACAACTCAGCAGACCTAGAGGACCAGGGCTGGGGCTGTGAAAAGGATGGAGGAGGAGAGGATGGAGTCAGGACTCTGTGGGGGAGAAGTGAGAGCCTAAAAAGACCAGGAGGATCCCAGAATGGAAGTGCAGAAGAAGGGGAGCAATCAGAGAGAGAAGAGCCTTCCAGGGACTGGGCAACAGAGATTTAGGTATGGACTGGGAAGTGATCCAAAGCAGCAGCAAATAAATAGCTTTTACCCTCTGTGCATTCTTCAGTAGCTGGCTGTGGGTTAGAATTTTCTTCCGGCAATAGTCTGCATCACCACACCTCTGCAGATGTCATGGATATTAGCAAGGTTCCCTCCTGTGCTGGTACTCTACCTGCCTTCCCCTGACAGCCCATTGAGAGCCCAAGAAGGACATCATTATAATGATAGTAATAGGGATTATAATAACAGCAAACAGGGATTTAATGCCTCCCGTGTGTTGGGTGCTGGTCTAAGCACTTTACAAATATTAACTCATTTAACTCCTCTTGAGAGCCCTCTGAGGGGTACAGCTATTATCCTAATTTTAGTAATAAGGAAACTGGAGAGCAGAGAGGTTAAGGAATTTACCCAAAGCCTCACAACTGGACAGTAGGTCAAGCTTAAATTCAACCCAACCACTCTGGCTCCAATGAATGACCACAGGCCAGGATAAAGCTGAGGCCTAGAGCTTGTGGCCATGTCAAGGAGTTTGGCACCAGGAAACAAAATGAAAAGAAGAGGTCAATGGCAAAAATGAACAATGAGGGAAGACTTGAGTGATTGCCTAGAAGATTCTCTGGCATTCAGGACTGGTTTGGTATAAAGGAGTATGGCCCACAGTGAGTGGATGATTCCACCTTGGCTGGGTAGGCTGGGAGTAGCAGACAGAGCAAGCAGCCAGCACCCATTACATTAGGGAAGGAGATTCTGACAAGTTCCCACCTGTCATCCACTGCTGCTCCTGCATGTGACCTTTTCCCCTTCTCTGACACTTTCACTATATTGAATAGGAGGAGCCCATTAGTTAGGCAACAAATACGAACTGAGAGCCTCAGCTAAGCTAAACACTGTCCTAGGTGCCTAGGGTCCATGGCAGAGATCAAGACAGAACCCTGCCCTTAATGTGCTTGTTTCCAAATGCAACCAGAGGAGTAAATTTTGAGCCAGAAATGGAGTGACTGAATAGGATGAGCACATCTGAAAGGTTGCTTTGAAAACAAAAGTCCAAATATATTCTGAGAACAAACTGATTTTTTTACAGCCTTTTTATGCCAGTCTGTAGGGAATGTTGGTGCTAAGGAAACCAATCTGATAAATTTTCATCAAAAATTGGGAAATTAGGGCTCCCTGGGTGGCTCAGCGGTTTAGCGCCTGCCTTTGGCCCAGGGCGTGATCCTGGAGTCCCGGGATTGAGTCCCACGTCGGGCTCCCGGCATGGAGCCTGCTTCTCCCTCCGCCTGTGTCTCTGCCTCTCTGCCTCTCTCTCTCTCTCTCTCTCTCTCTCTCTCTCTCCCCATGTCTATCATAAATAAATAAATAAAAATTGGGAAATTAAAAAAAAAAACTGGGAAATTTTCAGGGCACCTGGGTGGCTCAGTGGTTGAGCCAATGTCAGCCCTGGGCTCAGGTTGTGATCCCAGGGTCTTGTGCTCGAGTCCCACATCAGGCTCCCCGCAGGGAGGGAGCCTGCTTCTCCCTCTGCCTATGTCTCTGTCTCTCATGAATAAATAAAATCTTTTTTAAAAATTGGGAAATTTTCTTGCAAGTGGTTCTCTAAGTCTTCTAAGGTTTAGCTGAACACCAAAAAGTTGTTCCAATAATCTCATCATAATGAGTCATTTGTATCACCTTTTATGAGTTCCATTCATTTTTTAAAATGTTTTTAAGTAGGCTCCATGCTGGGACTACAGAGACTGAACTCATTGCCTGGAGATCAAGACCTGAGCTGAGATCAAGAGTCAGATGCTTAACCGACTGAGCCACCAGGCACTCAAGTTCTATACATTCTTAAAGTGATAACATTTTAATGCACTTTGCAAATTATGGTGTCTTCCCTGAATGATATCTAAAGTTCACTTGACAGCCTTTATGTAAGCGTGTGTGCCATTCATTCCTTCATATAGTCAACAAGCAATTATTGAGTGCCTGCTCTGTGCTGGGCACTTGGAGTACAATGGTGGGAAAGACAAAGGCTTTGCTTTCAAGGGATAGCAAAGTGGGATATAGTGGGGACACAGATAACAAGAAAACAATTATAATACAGCATAAAATATAGCACCAAGCGGATGAGCACCCAGTAGTCCAAGGAGGACCTGGACTTGAGCAGTCAGACTGCATGAAGGAAGTGACATCTGAGACCTGCAGGCTGCAGAGAAGCAAGCATTAAAATACCCAGATTGAAAAAAAAAAATGCCAATACTTCTGGAAAGAACACTCAAGTTTAGGGAAAACCTACATTTGAATCCTAGCTGACCTGTTGGGTGCTGTTGGGCAGATTCCTTCATTTATCTGAACCTTGGCTTCCCAGTTGATGAGATGAGCTTATAATATTTACTCTGCAGGCTCAGGTTAAGGATTACTTATAAATTGCCTAGCACCGAGCCTGACACATAGTAAGTGCTTTCTAAATGGAAACCATTGTTTTTAGGTTAGTGAGAAGCCAATAAGCATTCATCCCTTTCAGTGCAGCAGGGGTAACCCTGAGCTGAGAAGAATGTGGTGGCCAGGGACTATAAAGTAAAAACATTGCCATATTTCCTCATTAAAATCTGGCTTCGCTTTGGAAAGGGGGAGATTTTTCCTACCTCCTCTCCCATATGCGGTGATTAACTAACCTGCTCCAAAGTGGGAGAAATGCCACTTTCCCCTCCAATAAATAATAAGGTGAAATTTTCCTACATGCTCCAGGCCACCCGGGGCTCATCTTTGTGAGCCAGCAGGAAACCTCTCCTGAGTGCTGAGGGTGACTGTAATTGAATCATTTGGCATGAAATTGGGGAAGGCACCGTAATAAATCAGACCTACTCCTGCATCCTCAAAGAAGCAGGCACCTAAGAGACCCAGATGCCAAACTAGCTGGGAGGGCCCAGCCACTGGGGCCACCAGAGGTTACATGCACTTCTGTACAGTTGGCAAATAGACACTTCCTGGAAATGTTGAAAGGAAGGATATCGAAAGGTCATCCCACCTATTTTTTGGCTCCAGGTAGCCTGCATTAACCTGCTGTACACAGATTGAGCTTTTGATGTGCTTATGAAAGAGATTCCTCAGGCAGTAGAAGCAGATAGTGGGATACTTTCCCACAGTAGTTCTGAGTCTGACAGTCTTGGAACCAAAGCTCTTTTCCATCTCTTACTAGCTGTGTGTCCTTGGGAAAGTTACCCAACCACACTGAGCTTCTTGGTTTGTAAAAATGGGGAATATAAAAATATGACCATATTAGTGTCCTACTGCTGCTATAACAAACTGTCACAAATTTAATGGCCTAAAACAACATAGATTTACTCTCTCAAAGTTCTGGAGGTCAGAAATCTGAACTCTGATTCACTAGGCTAAAGTCAAGGTTGCCTAGGTGGATTAAATCCAAGGTGAATTAAAGACCCAAATGTGGGACCAGAGACCATAAAAATTCTAGAAGGCACGGGCAGTAACTTCTCTGACATCAGCTATAGCAACATTTTTCTAGAGATGTCTTCTGAGGCAAGAGAAATAAAAACAAAAATAGACTATTGGAACTACATCAAAATAAAAAGCTTCTCTGCAGCAAAGGAAATAATCAACAAAACTAAAAGGCAACCTACTGAGCAGGAGACAATATTTGCAAATGATAAATTCAATAAAGGGTTAGTATCCAAAATTTATAAAGAACTTATCAGACTCAACACCCAAAAAGCAAATAATTCAATTTAAAAATGGGCAGAAGACATGAACAGACATTTCTCCAAAGAAGACATCCGGATGGCCAAAAGACATGATAAGATGCTCAACATCACTCATTATCAGGGAAATACCTATCAAAAGCACAATGAGATACCACCTCACACCTGTCAGAATGGCTAAAATCAACAACACAAGAAACAAATGTTGGCGAGGATGTGGACAAATAGGAACCCCCTTGTGCTGTTTGGAATGCATACTGGTGCAGCCACTGTTGAAAAACATACAGAGGTTCCTCAAAAAGTTAAAAATAGAACTACCTTACAATCCAGTAATCACACTACTGGGTATTTACCCAAAAGATACAAAAACGCCAAGTCAAAGGGAAACATGCACCCCTCTGTTTATTGCATTATTTACATCAGTCAAATTATGGAAGCAGCCCGAGTGCCCACTGATAGATGAATGAATAAAGATATGATATACATATACAATGGAATATTATTCAACCATTAAGAAAATGAAATCTCGGGATGCCTGGGCGACTTAGTGGTTGAGTGTCTGCCTTCAGCCCAGGGCATGATCCCAGGATCCGGGATCGAGTCCCACATCGGGCTCCCTGTGAGGAGCCTGCTTCTCCCTCTGCCTGTGTCTCTGCATGTCTGTCATGGATAAATAAATCTTAAAAAAAAAAAACTTAAAAAAAAAGAAAATGAAATCTTGCCATTTGCAACAACATGGATGGAGCTAGAGAATATGATGCTAAGTGAAATAACGCAGTCAGAGAAAGACAAATACCGTAGGATCTCACTTGTATGTGGACTTTAAGAAACAAAACAAATGAGCAAAGTTAAGGGAGGGGAGGAACCAAGAAATAGACTCTCACCTGCAGAGAACAAACCGATGCTTACCAGAGGGGAGGTGGAGGCAGTAGAGGAACTAGTGATGAGAATTAAAGTGCACACTTATTCTAATGAGCACTGAGTGTTGTATGGAAGTGTTGAACCACAATGTCGTACACCGGAAACTAATAGAACACTGTATGTGAACTCTACTGGAATTAAAATTTTTAAAGTTAATAAAAAAAAAAATAAAAGTCAAGGTGATCAGCAGGACTGGATCCTTCTGGAGATTCTCAGGGAGGGATCCATTTCCTTGCTGTTTTCAGCTTTTAGTGGCTGTCTGTATTTCTTGGCTCATGACCCCTTCCTCCACTGTGAAAGCATATCACTCCAACCTCTGCTTCATCACTTTGCCTTCTCCTCTGCCTCTGACCTGCTTGCCTCCTTCTTATAAGGACCTTTTGATTACACTAACTTTATCACATCTGCAAAATTACTCAGATTCCGGGGATTAGGATGTGGACATATTAGGGAGGACCATTATTCAACCTACTGTAACCGTAAAAAGACAAAAGAAGACACACTTTCAAAGTACCTTACACAGTTCCTGGCACCCAAAAGACCCGTGGTAACTTCCCATCCTTCTCTCTTCCCTGCTCTCCACAGAACACCAGTGCCCAGAGGGACAATCGCCAGACATGCCCTGCCCTGATTTCATGGCACCAACGGTGCACTCCAGCACCAAAGCATTTTTTGCCCACCTGGAAGCTGCATATCCTCTCACTGAGACTGACTATCCCTGGCTCTGTGATGAGTCACCTCTGGCTATCACAGGCCATTCTTCTGGTCAGGGGTTGTCTGCTTGCAAGGAAGAAAAACCCACTCAAACTAGATGGAGTCATTGCAGGTGAGCATCCAGGGACAGGAACCTGGGCCACAGAGAGTCCTCAGCTGTGATAGTCTCAACTCTCCCTCTGGACCATGTGCTCTTGCAGCTCTGCTTCTCTTGGCTCGTGTTCCCCAAAAACCAGCTATAAAGTCTCTACCTCCATTTCAGCTTGCCCATGGGCCTGACTGGCCTTGGCACCAGCTCTGACCCCAACACTGTGTGACTTTTCCTTGCCCAATACCACCTCATCCAGCCAGTCTCCACAGGCTTTGTTCAACTTACCAATAGAAATAATGAATTGACTCCATGCATCGCAGAGGCCTGTCTGAGTCAGTTTGTGCTGCTCTAGCAAGTACCATAGACTGGGTGGCTTAGGGATGCTTGGGTGGCCCAGCAGTTGAGTGGCTGCCTTCAGCTCAGGGTGTGATCCCAAGATCCGGGATCAAGTCCCACATCGGGGTCCCCGTGAGAAGCCTGCTTCTCCTTCTGCCTATGTATCTGCCTCTGTGTGAGTGTGTGTGTGTGTGTGTGTGTGTGTGTGTCTCATGAATAAATAAATAAATCTTTAAAAATAAAAAAAAAAAGACTGGGTGGCTTAGAACAATGGAAATTTCCTTCTTAGAGTTCTGGAGGCTGGAAGTCCAAGATCAGGGTGTGAGCATGGTCAGGCTGTGGTGAGAACACTCTTCCGGGTTGTAGATGGCCAACTACTCATTGGATCCTCACAGGGCAGAGAGAAAGAAAGCAAACTCTCTTGTAACTCTTATATGGGCATGAATCCCATTCATGGGGGCTTTACCCCCAGGGCCTCATCTAAGGTCAGTTACCTCCCAAAGGATCTATCTCCTAGTACCATCACACTGGGTGGTAGGCTTTCAACAAATGAATTTTGGTAGGGACACAATCTAATAATCATCTCCCTGAGTTAGGATCCACCTATGGTTCCATTAGCTGTATGTAGTTAAGGGGCCAAGATCCCAGGGCACAAATCTAGGCTCTTAGAAGGAGAAAGAGCAGTTTCCAAAAAGTCAGTCTGGGCTACACCCTCGCTTTAAGGCATACATACTTGACAACCATCCATCTCTAAAAGGGACACACAACTCTGCTAATATTCAAAAGTGATCATTAGTTTTATTAGTGCTTGGAACACCCGGGAATCATTAATAATAAACTGCTGCCTAATCGTTAAGAATGAGAACTCCATGAATTGTTAATCACAAATCCCCACTTCCTTGCCCTACAGCTGACAGCCTAGAATAGTAAAAGACACCAACAGGGCCCAGAATCTGATGCTGCCAGCTGCTCTGTCCCTCAAAGCAGAGCTGTCCATTTTCTCCAAGGATCCACGAAGCTCAACACATGGGTGAGACAGCTTGATCTCAGGACTCTAGGAATGTCGTCCTGTAATCTTAGACCTAAAACAATCATTGTAACGCCGGGACACCTGCACCCCGATGTTTATAGCAGCAATGGCCACGATAGCCAAACTGGGGAAGGAGCCTCGGTGTCCAACGAAAGATGAATGGATAAAGAAGATGTGGTTTATGTATACAATGGAATATTACTCAGCTATTAGAAATGACAAATACCCACCATTTGCTTCAACGTGGATGGAACTGGAGGGTATTATGCTGAGTGAAGTAAGTCAGTCGGAGAAGGACAAACATTATATGTTCTCATTCATTTGGGGAATATAAATAATAGTGAAAGGGAATATAAGGGAAGGGAGAAGAAATGTGTGGGAAATATCAGAAAGGGAGACAGAACGTAAAGACTGCTAACTCTGGGAAACGAACTAGGGGTGGTAGAAGGGGAGGAGGGCGGGGGGTGGGAGTGAATGGGTGACGGGCACTGGGTGTTATTCTGTATGTTAGTAAATTGAACACCAATAAAAAATAAATTAAAAAAATAAATAAATAAATAAAACAATCATTGTCCGGCAAGACAAGAAATCTAAGCCTGATGTCTGAGCTTTTAATGAGTAATGTAAAATGTGCCTATTTAAGAAAATGTGGAGTTGAGTCTTGACCTCCAAAAGCCAAGAATTAAATAGCAGGCAGGGAAAGAGAAAGAATCTGACCAATGAAAGACCTCAGCCACATCTCAGAAATCATGGGGGACAGAGTCACCATGTCAATGGTGTTACTTATCACTAAGGTCTTGCGAGTCTCGTGACCACATGGCCATTGTCCCAAAAGGGATGTGGGATATCCTCATGTGAGTAAGCCTCCCCCGCTCCCCTCACCCCCCCAGCCCATGGAAAGGTAGCGGAATAAATGTGAGCTTGCTCCCACCCAGGCCCCACCAGACTTCCTCTGTTCCAAAAACACTGGAAAAACAGAGGTGGTTTAGGAAACTCTATTGGAACAACCAGACTCTTGCCATCAGGACAAAAAGAGGGGACCCTTCTCAGCCAGAGTTGACAGGGTCCTGCCTCTGCTGAGCCCAGTGTAATGGAACACAGAGGGAATGAGAGAGGGATGCGTGCTCTGTATGTTTATCAGCCCCTTTCCAATTTTGTGTCTGAAATCAAACAGCCAAGGATCTGTATGCTTTGAATTTTAATCTGTCCCTTTAGGGCAGTCACAGGTTATGAATACAGAGAACAAGTTCTGGGTACAGTGAACCAGCTATGTACATACATTTATCCCTGGTGTTTCCCTTTACCAAGTCCTCAGCATAGAAGTCCTCCTGCCTTATTTTAGCCAAAATTCTCATTCCCAAAAAAAAATTTTAAAAAGAGAGACATTTTTATTTCCATCCAATAAAGACTATCTGACCATGCTCTGAAGGCACACAGAGAGGCTGATGAAATCTCCTTTAGTCTCTCAAACACTTAATCTACTCTGACATCTCTGTCCCCAGGTGACCATGGTAGGGAAGGACTCTGCTATCACCGGAGGTTGGCCACCACAAAAGCAGATTCTTCATTTTCAAAACATCTTATCCACAGTGGCAAAGAAGAAAAACCCTAAGTATTCATTCTGTAGGGTCTCAAAACTGAAATAGAAGTTAAAATAATTATCAAAATGTGAATATTAGAACTTGGTGAGGAGCCATTGATTTTAGATATCTTGGATTTATGTATTCCTTTTATGTTGCCTCATGTTATGTGCTCCAATATCTTTGGTCATGTTCTGCATTCTCAAAAGTTATGTTGCTGTCTATAGATGTAAGAGATGGAGTTCTAAATTATGAGGGGTGGGGGAGGGAAACACATTATCTGAGTAGGAAAAGATGACGCCACAAGCAGCTCCTGAAGTTCCCTATAAATCAAAGCACCTGACACTCAACTTGGCCATGAGTAGATCTGACACTCAGCCAGGTCTCAGTCTACATATTTGGCAAGTATATAATGAATGGCTGATTGGGATTTAATCCTATTTAACTTGCAAATATGAAAAGAGAAAGAAAATGAGATAAGTTTTTTCAAGGCAAATTGGTTTTATTTTTGTAGAATCAAAGGGCAGTTCTGCTTTCTTTTCCCATTTTAGACTCTATTCAAGATGTCCATTTAAATCTAATCAAAGGCTTCTTCTCTTGCATACCGCATCAGTGTTCCTGAAATTAGGGGTGATCAACCACCATACAACTCAGAAAATATCAAGCCGTGTTGTTATTTTTTTTTTTAATTTAAGATCTGCTTTTATAAACAGGTTAAACTACAGAGTGAGCCTACAGACTTCATGTGAATTACACTTCCTCTGGGATTCATTAAAAAAAAAAAAAAAAAAGACTCAACCTTTTCCAGAGGGAAATCTTCCAGCCATGAGCCACCTATGCAAACACAATTATGAAAAAGAACCCCCCTTCGCACAAAGACATTTATCCTTGTATTTTTCCCATTTGAAATCGGCCTTAATGCTAAGTGGACCCCTGCAGTTCATTGATTTCTTTCTCTGCTGCCTTCGAGGACAAAATTGCCTAGAAAAGGGTTACTAGGAGACTCAACTCTGCAAAGTAGATGGAGAAAGTTTCAGCTGGAAAATATTCCTCCAGGGGATGAGCCATGGGGCATTTTTCTGGCACCAGGAGGGTAATCTCATTGGAAACCGAAGGAAACAGAGCTGTACCCAGCAGCCTAAAATTCTAATGATCTGCTCCTTGCTCTGTCTCTATGGCCCTTTAGTCTCTCCTCCACCTTCTTCGGCTGGAAGAACTGCCCATCCTTTGAAGCCCAGCCCATCGACAACTGCTCTCTAAAGCTGTTTTGGCCTTTTGTCCAGATGAAGACAACCCTGGAGGAGAAAGGTATTTTTCTGTGAGGATGAATGAGAAATGGTTTGAAAATAGCAATGGGGCCCAAAGAAAGACTAATAATCACTCCGCACCTCACTGAACAGGACCACTAGACTTCACCTGCCCTCTAATTTGACCACATGTTGTTAAGGGTCAGAATTATATTCCCAGAAACTCCCACAGAGCCAAAGAGACAATCTACTCTCAGAAAATTCCTGGATACCATCGTCAGTGGCTCAGTCAGCTGAGCGTCCGACTCTTGATTTCAGCTCAGGTCACAATCTCACGGTGGTGACATAGAGCCCTGTATCGGGCTCTGTACCCACTGGGGAGTCTGCTCAAGATTTTCTCTCTCTCCCTCTGCCCCTTCTCTCTCTCTCTATCTCTCTCTCTCTCTTTCTCTCTCTCTCTCTCTCTCTTATAAATTAATCTTTAAGAAAAAAAGAACATGGGGATGCCTGGGCTCAGCAGTTGAGCATCGGCCTTTAGGCTCAGGTTGTGACCCTGGGCCCAGGATGAAGTCCAGCATCAGGCTCCCTATGAGGAGCCTGCTTCTCCCTCTGCCTATGTCTCTGCCTCTCTCTCTGTGTCTCTCATGAATAAATAAATAAAACATTAAAAAAAAAACACTATTGAGTAGATGAATGATGGAGGCCACCTACCCTCAGACACAAAGAAAGATGGGCATAGTGTTCTCCAAGAACCACTGAGCATGACAGGATCCAGGGGGATTCTGAAGGCAGGAACCCCAAAAGTGGAAGGAAAGGAGAAGAAAGGAAAGGAAAGAGGAACGGAAAGGAAAGGAAAGGAAAGGAAACGAAAGGAAACGAAAGGAAACGAAAGGAAACGAAAGGAAACGAAAGGAAACGAAAGGAAGGAAAAAAGAAGGAAGATCCAAAGTGCTGACTGACTCCACCACTCAGCTGCAAATCCTCTGTCAAGGGCCACTCTTCGGCACCTAAGGTGTTTTTGACCTATTATCCAGAACTTTGTTGCCTTTATATCCTCTCTTACCAGAGCTCACCCTGGGCCTCACCTAGCCAAATCTTAGAGAGAGCAAAAGACAGCCAGGAATATGCCTCTGATATGCAAACTAACCTATCCAGAGCCATACCCCTCCTGTCTGACCCATGCACCCCAGGAGGCAATGTTTTTATTCATCCCAGGGCCAGGTACCTAGCAACTAGGGGCCAGCTTTATAGCCTGGGGCCCATCAATAGCTGATCCTCCACTGCTTACTTACCCTGCCCTGCCTTGCCTTTGAAAACTCCTATAAACGTCAAGGCCTTGGCATTCCTCTCACTCCTGCCTTTCCACCTCCTGATCAACACTAGTGCTTCCCCATCTGGCCCTGCATGGCATGCCTCCTACTTCTGTGATGTGTGAGTATAATAAACCTCATTTTCCTGAGCTTCTCCCGGGTCTTCTCTTGTGGCTACTCCTGAGAGACCATCACCTAAAAGAACACACAGAACATGCCCTGACTCACACAACATACACACCAAAAGAGACTTCTCTTTCCTGTACAGTTCCACAAGCCGTGGGGCCAGATCACTGTGTCCTTCCTCCAGTATCACCACAACATGATAAGGCTCTTTCTACCTTTGGTTGCCCCATACTCTTTCATTCGCCACTTCTGGATTATATCTAGCCTGCAGCCAATAAAAGAACCAAATAACTCTCCACAGTGTAATCCCACAATGTAAGTTTTTCTGTTAGATCTGCAAGAAATACTCTCTTGTTTAGAGATGGGGTTGGTTCATGGAGAAAGCCGTTTCCCTCAGGAACAGGAGTAAAGCTAAATGAAGCCAAGCAGAGAGAGGTAGACATCAGAGGCCTAGAGAAACAGAGAAGCAGGCGCTCAGTTCCCAGAGTCCTGCCTTCCATTCTATGTGGCACCCCATACTCTAAATAAATAAATAAATAAATAAATAAATAAATTTTAATTTTCTGATTTTTTTTAAGATTTTATTTATTTATTTGAGAGGGTGAGACTGAGCATAAGCAGGAGGAGCAGCAGGCAGAAGGAGAGGGAGAAGCAGATTTCCTGCTTAACAGGGAGTTTGACATGGGTCTTCATCCCAGGACCCTGAGATCATGACCTGAGCCCAAGACCAACCCTTAAACCACTGAGCCATTAAGGTGCCCCAAAATTTTAAAAAGCTGCTGTTTCAGATGCCTGGGTGGCTCAGTGGTTGAGCATTTGCCTTTGGCTCGAGTCAATCCTGGGGTCCTTGGATCAAGTCCCACATCCATCTCCCCACAAGGAGCCTGTTTCTCCCTTTGCCTATGTCTCTGCCTCCTTCTGTGTCTCTCATGAATAAATAAATAGATACAATCTTAAAAAAAAAAATCTTCTGTTTCTAGTCAGCTCTATCCCTTCCCACCATCACATGCTCCTGATTTTCATCACAAGATCAGTCATATCAAACTTTGGACATTGGTACAAGGTCCTGCACCTTCTCAGCTGCAGCCTGCTTGTTGTGTTTCCTGAGAGCACCATTTCCTGTAGAATGTCCCCTCAACCACAGATTCCTCAATACTGTGAAGGACTCCACCACCCACTAAGCCAGGGAAACACTGGCATTTGGGGCTGAATTGTATCCCCTCCAAAATTCATGTTTTGTAGCCCTGATTTGTAGCTCAGAATGTGCCTGCGTTTGTCAATAGGGGCTTTTAGGAGGTGATTAAGTTAAAATGAGGGGAGCCTTGGTGGCTCAATCGGTTAAGCATCTGCCTTCAGCTCAGGTCACGATCTCAGGGTCCTGGGATCAGGTCCCATATCAGGCTCTCTGCTCAGCGGGGCATCTACTTCTCCCTCTGCTAGCTCTCTCTCTCTCTCTCTCTCCCTCTCAAATAAATAAATAAAACATTTGAAAAAAAAAAAAGTTAAAATGAGGGCTTTAGAATGGGCCTAATCCAATCTGACTGGTGTCCTTATAAGAAGAGGAAATTTGGATACAGAGAGACCCATCAAGGCACACAGACGGAGGTAAGACCACCTGAAGACAGATACAGCAAGAAAGTAGCCATCCAAAAGCCAAGGAGAAATGCCCTGGAAGAAACAAATCCTGATGGCAACTTTATCTTGGACTTCCAGCCTATAGACTAATAAATCTCCTGATTCCAGCCACCCAGTCTGGGGGACTTTGTTATGGCAACCCAAGTAGACTAACAGACTGACCGTACATCTCTTGGAGACTTCCAGTGTACACTGACAAGGCAGAGGCTCCGCGAAGTCCTGACATAAGGACGACTGTTTACCTCTAAACAGCCCTTCCCAAACTTCTGTATTTCTTCCCTGCACAGAACTGCCATTATCAAGGCTGATGGCAGAGAAAAGGCCATCTGGATATCAGTAAAAATTATGTTCTTGCTCTTCAGAAATAAAGAGGTAGGTAGAAAAAAAAAAAAAGAGGTAGGTAGATAATTATCAAAACCATTCCCAAATTATAAAGAAAGGAGGGATGCCATTAAAATGTCAAAGTCTTCTTGGTACAGTGAGAAAAGCACCAAAGCTAAAGCCAAAGTTCAGATTCCCTCTCTGCTCTTAACTGACTCAGCCACCTTGGTCAAGTCCCTTGCCTTCTCTGACCTCACTTTCCCCATTTGTAAAGTGAGTGGACCAACCCAATGATCACGTCAGCTAGATTTTGCCCAAGTCATCAAATGCTGGTGTGTCAAGGTTTCTTGGAGTTGCAGAGTTAACTTGCCAGACTCTCCTTCTCTTCATTCCTAACATTCCAACTGGAGTTCTCCTGTGGTTTACATTTTAAATTTGAAAGCATATCTCCTGACTAAGTGCCCAGTTTCTAAAGTTTCCAATGTTCCTGATCTTTAATTTTTCTAATCTTTAGCTGTTATATCAGAATAACACATTTTGATGAATAACCAGGATACCCCAACTCCATATATTTCTTTTACCCTTTGTCCTCTCTTCACAACTCTGAGCATTCATTTTATGCTAACCATCTCCAGGAAGGGATCACATAGCAAAATACAGAGAACAAATGAGTCAATTCTTGGCTTTTGAACTGAAAATTCATAAATCCTGGGTGGAATGGGGGTATAGAAGGTACATGAAGAAGAGTAAAACTGGACTGACTAGCTGGGGATTTCCTGGAAAGACTTCTGATTCCAAAATGGTAGAACAAAAATTCTTTCTACCCCCTGTCTTCCCTTCTCAAAACTCATCCCAAGATAATAAAGAGAGCAAGATACAGGAACATAAACTCCATATTAATGAGGCTACAAGTTATCTGTAAAGTCAAACCATGACATATAGAAATAGAGAAGAATAAAGGAATGAAAAATGACATGGCAGAGAAAGGTCAAAGCTGAGTGCCAGAGAAAGAGATCATAAGAAGCAAACCAGTTCATCACCTCAGACCTACAGAAAGGCAAAAAGGATTGGAGGCAAAAAAAAAAAAAAAAAAATAGCCTGGAACGTGGTGCATGGTAAATGGTGGACTTCTTGAAAATCCATATAAAGAACACATTGACCTTATGATAGCTGAGATCCAAGATGGCACCCAAGGATCCCCATTTCCTGCCACCCACATTTATGTTATGCCCTCCTACGCTGGACCAGGGTCAGTCTGTGTGGTCAACAGAACATCACAGAAGCAGCAGTAAGTCTAGCAACTTCTAGGACTAGGTTATGAAAGACACACTGCAGTTTCTATGTGGGCCTCTCTCTCTCTCTTTCTCTCTCTGTCTCCCACCACTACCACCATGAGCTAGTTTGGGACTTTCTCAACAGCAACACTGGAAGCCAGAAAATAATGAAGCAGCATACTAACATTCTGACTAAAAATTATTTTCCGTCTAAAATTCTTGCCCCCAGTGAAACTATCGACCAAGTGTGAGGTGAGGATAAAGATATTTTTAGATAGTCATAGACTCAAACATTTCATCTCCCATGGATCCTGTTTCAAGAGCTGCCAGAAGCTGTACTTGGTCAACATGAAGGACTAAATCATGACAAACAGAACCACCAGGTTGAGGAAACAGAGTTCCCAGCACAGATGAGAAATAAGGGGGCCCCCAGGAGTATGGCCATTCAGTGGGCCAGGACGGGGTGGAACAGGAGCACAAAGGACTCCAAGAACTTTTTTTCTCCTTGGGGGGAGGTGAGGGGGTGATAAAAGGTTTATATGCAAATTTGTATTAAAAACTGCCCTACCGAATTATTAGGGATATAAGGAGGTTTCACCAGGAATGCAAAGAAAACAAATAAAATGTCACAATTATTAACTTTATGTTAAAGATCTATTTATTTTAGAGAGGGGAAGACAGCAAGGGTGGGGGTAGAAGGAGAGGGAGAGAGAATCTCAAACAGACTCCCTCGCTGAGCATGGAGTCCGAATCAAGCCTCAATCTCATGACCCTGAGATCACAACCTGAGCTGAAACGAAGAGTTAGACACTCAACTGAGCCACCCAGGTGCCCAACAATTATTAACTTTTTAAAAGAGCTGTTCAGGGGTGCCTGGGTGTCTTATTCAATTGGGCATCTGCCTTCAGCTCGGGTCATGGTCCGGGAGTCCTGGGATCAAGCCCCACATAGGACTTCCTGCTCAGTGGGAAGCCTGTTTCTCCCTCTCCCTCTGCTGTTCCCCCTGCTTGTGCTGTCTCGCTGTTTCTCTCAAATAAATAAATAAAATCTTTAGAAAAAAAAAAAAAGAGCTGTTCAAAAAAGGACCTAGGATCAGAGTGCATTCTATAGTGAATATTAACAGTATCGTTGTGCTGTCAAAAAACCTCTAAGAAAATTGAAAGAATGAGTGACTTGAAGAAGGTGAACAAAAGCAAAAAATTCTCATCTCCCATAATAGGAATTAAGCTGAAAATGTCTAAAGTGGACAAATCAAGAGAGAGCCATAAACACATATTATTTATGATCTTGGAGAAATAGCTTTTTCCTTAAATGAAAAAGGATGCCTCGGGGGAACGGAAAGAAGCTGGGGAGGGGGCAAGGAGGGCTGGCGTGGCTCCTTTTCTTTACGAGGCTTTCAGCAGTATTTGTTCTCCATGAGCCGAGGCCTAGAGGAGGAGGACGAGGACTCCCCCCTGAAACTCTGGCATCACATGAGAGTCCTAGCATTTGTCCCACCATGGGAAAAGGGAGAGGGACCCCAGGCAGGACAGAAAGTGTCCCTCACCCAGCACAAGAGGGGCTTGAGCTAGAAATTAAATTCAGCCACACAAAAGTGAAACTCCATTTCTTAGCCAGTTGTGTGAATGACCCAAGAGGCATAGGCGTTCACTGCACGGCCCAGTAGAACTTTCTGCGGTGGTGGAAGCAGAAACTGAACCTCGCTTTCTTGTTGTTGTTGTTGTTGTTGTTGTTGTTAAAGATTTTGTTTGTTTGTTTGTTTGTTTGTTTGTTTGTTTAAGAGAGTGAGAAAGCACAAGCAGGGGGAACAGCAGAGACGGGGAGAAGCAGGGTCCCCACTGAGCAAAGAGCCGGATGATGTGGGGCCCCTTCCCAGGACCCTGGGATCATGACCTGAACCAAAGGCAGACACTTAACCGACTGAGCCACCCAGGTTCCCAGGAACTGAATCTTTCTATTTTATTTAACTTTCATCATTTTTTAAAAGATGTTATTTATTCATGAGAGACACACAGAGAGAGGCAGAGACACAGGCAGAGGGAGAAGCAGGCTCCCTGCAGGGAACCCGATGCAGGACTCGACCATGGGACTTGGGGATCATGACCTGAGCAGAAAGCAGATGCTCAACCTCTGAGCCACCCAGGCACCCCAACTTCATCATTAAATGTAAATATCTATGGGTGGCTAACAACTATCCTCGGGGGTGGCAGAGCCGAGGGCCATCCCTGTCATTCAGTAAATAAATATCGTTGTCTCCTGTGTGCCCAGCTCTGCTCAGGGATATTGAACGAAACATCCCTAGTCTTTCTAGTCACAAGTGTACAGAGGTAGGTAAGACAATCATCACCGTGATGAGTATGTTATTGCAAATTATGTAAGTACAATTAAGGAAAAGGATGGGGTGCCACAAGAAAGTATAACTGAGACTTCTCATTTAGACGGGGGAGGCTCTCAGGAAAGAAAAAAGGAAAGCCAGGCATGACCATGTGACTGGAAGTCAAGGCACCTGCAGCCCAGGGTTGGAGAGGCCCATGGAGGTGAGACTGCACAGATGAGCCAGGATCAGACTATAAGGGCCGCCTAGGCCAAGTGGGGGATCTTATATTTTCTTCTAGGTGACAGGAGCAGAAAAGCTTCCAGTGCAAGGGCAGGCGGCTTGGGCACATTTGCACCTTGCAAAGACGGCTCCAGGACTGGTGTGGAGAATGCAGCAGAGGGGCAGAGGCTCCTAGGAGGCTGCCCCGGGCAGGGGTCTGGGAGAGGTGACAGGGACTCTGGCCAAGCCAGAGGCAGCTGGGTAGAAAGACGTGACCAGGTTCCAGAAGTTTCAGGGAGAGTCCAGGAATGGGTTGGATAGGGGAGGGGGACGGCAAGGAGGCTCCCTGCTTCCAGCATAAGCAAAAGGGGATGCTGTGCCAGAGCTGAGCGGGTACCAGGTGAAGAAGGAGGAGCCAAATCTTAGAGGGTCAGAGTCCCTCCCTTGGCTCCCCCATGGCTCCTCCCTCCCTAGGCCTGGCCCTCAGCTCTTCCTTCAAGAGCTGCGCCCTCTGGTGGCCAAGCTCCTGCACCCACTCCCCACATGCGGGTCTCCCAGCAATCTGGGTCTCCAGGGCAGGTGCTCATTTTCACCTGGAGTTCTCGCTGCCAGTTGGTGTCTCTCCACGCCCCGTGCCTGTGCTGAAAGGGACAAGAGCCTGTCCCAGGTTTTCCGGAGCAAAGACCCCATGCTCAGGACAGGGTTGGGGCTCAGCATGAAAGGCTGAGCGTGGGAAGGACCCGGTGTCAAATTCCAGGACTTAAGTGTGACTGCAAATCCAGGAGAAGCCAGACCAATAGGGGCAGGGGGCAGGGACAGAGCCCATGCAGGATGGAAGGCAAGGGTCGGCAACAAGGCAGAGAGCCCCTAGAAAAGGTCCTGGAGAAGACTGCCCCTACCCCTCCACCATCACCCCTACCCCGGGGAAGTGGAATACAAGACAAGGGGGTCTCCTCCACCTGCCTGCAAAGGAGGTCCTGGGCTAACTCAAGGAGAACATTTCTGATTAATTCTGAAATGCTGCGCCCTTCACACAGAAGAACCACTGCACCCCAAACTCAGCAAAAGCCTCACAACCAAGGTCAGCCTGGTCCAAGCGTCTGTGCCCTGAAGGAGCTCAGTCTGCCGGCTGTTCTGGGGCTGTGCAACCCTCACCATAGCTCTTAGGCTCACCAGTCCCAAAGCGTCCCCTGTGAGGCCTCCAATGAGCTCGCGTTGGTCTTCTTGGCCCATTACCTCACTGTTAACCCAGTCTGAGCCCTCGGGTATGTATCCTTTCTTCATCTAGGACAGAGGTCTTAGAATGGTTAAACACAGAGGATTCAGGTTTGTCCTGGAAATCTGAAGAGTCACTGACACCACCCACCAGTGATTCATGTGCAAAGAAGAAATGGGGACTACCTGGGAGGGTACTGCTCTCCACCTAAGAGAAGAGGAAATGATATATATAAACTTTTGGGAAAGGTTGGTGGGGGTGGAGGCAATTCTGGCCACAACCCTGGGAAGAGGAGTTGGCTGGAATAAGAGCCGCATGACAGTCTCTGCAAGGTGATGTGAGCAGAAGCCAGCTCTGCTTCATAGCCTACATTCCATGCTTCCAGACCACAGGCCTCAGCATAAATGTCACCTCCTCCAAGAGGGCCTCCAGGAACCCCAGACCAGGTAAGTTCCCCCTGCCATATAGTCCCATAGAGCCCTATACTTCCTTCTCTGAGTTCATCAACTTTCTAGCAATTGCCTGTTGACTTATCTGCCCTCCCCCACCCTGGACGTCACCACCATGAGCTCAGGGACATCTGCCTTGTTCACTGTCATATGCGTAGCACCTGCAACAGTGCCTGGCACAGGACCAGAACACCGGCACAAGTGTAGGCACTCTCCCCATTTCAATCCCCTGTCAATAAGGGAGTCAGTTCCTTCCTCAGGGAAGGCACCTCACCATCACTGCCCTCCAGTGCCAGAGACCTCCCCAAGGAGCTGGCAAGAAGCCAGAAGAGGCTGCTCTTTCATAAAAGTAGAGAAATGCTGCACTGGTGTCCCTACCACCCATAAATGGGCCTAGCTGGGAAATGCCTAGTGCACACACTTACACATCCTAAGCAAAGGATTCCAAGGTCAAGGCCATATCTCTCCCATCAGAGATTTAAAATGTTTGCACTAAGGTGTTGCAGACAGATGTATATTAATTAAAGTAACTGTTCTACCAGAAGCAACATCTCTTCAGCCTTACAGAAGCTATCAGATACCACTAAAATATTCAGTGTCGTTTTTCCCAGACTTAAATCATTTCCTCAGCCACAGAGACCATCAGTTTAGAATCTGATGTACAGCTATCAGAGAGAATAACAGACACTTGCTGCTCCAACCTTGACTCCTAAAATAAGATAATAATTCTTTTGACACCTCAGAGAATATACCATCAGTTGGTCAAAAATGAATGAAGTCATCTAACTATATTTCCACGACCCAGTGGGGGTTGATTTAAGCACATTTGTTTTAAAGAACTGAAGGCGGGGAGAGGAGATTGCTGATTCTTTTCTGGAAAAGTCATGGATTTACTACTTGACCGCAGGCTAAAACCATATTAATTTTATTTCAAATGTATGTATCCAAGCTAAGAGAGGTTGTCGTGAAAGGTTTAAATCTTAAATCAAATGTTCTTTCCAATAAGGTCATCAATGACAGGCTGAAATGTTGCAAGGGATGTATTACATGATGGATGTTTGTCATTTATTCAAAGAAAAATGCTACAGAGAGCCTAAAGGGTCATTTCCCAAACCACAAGGTATTCTCAGGAGGTAGAGCTGCCAAATGATGAAGTCCGAATTGCCCCGCTCCCTCCTCCTGCCACATTCATTACTCCTGCACTTTGCAAGGAGGAGCATCCTGCTATTGCTCTACTGTCTCCCCACATCACCTGCCTAAAAAGCTTAGAGCAGCACCGTTTGAGTGTGTGCTCTTCGGGAGATCACCAAACCCCAGGAAGGAGAGAAGGAGAGGAATTCTATGCAGTCACAGGGGTTTGGAGGCTTTTCCTGATCATGCTGTTTATGGACACTTTAGGATGCTCCTATCTGGGGATAACCGAGGATACAGAGGTACGTGTGGATTCAAATTCCACTAGTTGGTACAAGTAATAACACCACAACTATATCCCCAGCTTCTACAACAGTGATGATCAGATATTTGCAGAATCCCTGAAGCCTCTACAACAATCTCAGGCTCCACAGAGCAGAGCTCAAAGACCACTGAGGATTTTGAGTTTGCGTGGGTGGAGGCAAGGTCAGAGACTGACCCCATCACTTCCTTGTTGGGTGACCGTGTATAAATGATCAAACAAAGCACCAGCCTTCCTCCGGGGCTCCCCCAAGTCCTCCCAGAATCCCTTATTTCATGCTAAAGACTGATGGTATCCTCATTGACAAGGAACTATAATAATCAACCAGCAACAGTGATTGCAATAAGCAGAATGCCTCATAGAACAGGTCTAGGTGCAGAGAGCTTTATAGATTGCAAAGCATTTTCAACAGATGTTATCTCATGCCCCACTCCTGACCACCTTCTGTGGGAGGGAGGGAGCCCAAGGCTATCTCCCGAATTACAGACCAAGAAGCTGAAGCTCAGAGAGGTGAAACCACTAGCCCAAAACCACACAGCAAAGAAGATGTACCAGAATTAAGACCGAGAGCTCCCGTCTCCAGCTCCAGTGCTCTCTCCCCTTTGCAGGGTAGCCTCCTCACCCAGTGCCTGGAAGTTCTGGTCACACAGCACACACAGGGGTATATCACACACACGCAGTCTACTCCCCGAGGCTTGAAGTCAGCCTAGGATCCCAGGAAAAACAACTGACCACGTCACATGACTACCATGGATTGAGTTTTGTGAGGGATGGAGCCAATAACCTGGCTCTTGCATGATACCCAAACCCATTTCTTGGGCATTGCGAACAAAGTTTCATACACCTCCAAAGAAAAGACTATGCTAAGGCGATACTGTTGCTCTGGGTTCTCTGGTTAGTGATCTTCCACAATATTGATTTTCCATTCTAAAATTGCATGGAAAAGTCATTTTAAAAGGATAACCTCCTATACTCATTATAACCGCCAGTATGAACAAGTCATCTTTGTTACCATATTCAAGTGGCACTTGGTATTGGAAAACTCTTTGCAATTCACAAGTCTTCTGGACTGGCAACTGCAAGCTCTCTAAGCAAAGCACAAAATCTGGAAAGTCAAATGGTAGAGCAGCCTCTTGGCTTCACACACACAGAAAACACTCCCTCCGTGCTCAGGTCTTTCCAGACTGCTGTTCTCAGAGGTAGGCACCTCCAGTTTCTAACAGTCTCGTAAGTGGCCAGCCTTAGAGGCTTAGGCTCTGGGGATGCCCCATGCTCCTTCCCAGAGGACCCCCTGTATCTGGGCTTCCCTGCCAGGAGGGATCTAGAAGATAATCTTATCTCACAACCTCATTTTACAGATAAGAAAACTGAGGCCAAAAGAATTGAAGTCCCTTGCCCGGAGACCACCAACAACTAAAGGTACAAGCTAGGGCACAGATAAGCCAACGCAGCAGGTGTGGATCCTACATGGCTATGATCATATATTCAACACTTTGGGTTTCTCCAGGATAAACATAACTCCTTTGTAGTGCCAAGCTAAGCTCTGTGCCTTATAGGATCCTTATGTCAACAGAACAAAAGACATACATTATCAGCCTCGTTTAATAAATAAGGAAGCTGAGATTGACTTGTCCAAGTCCTGAGACCAGTAAGAAGCAGAACCAGAATCCCCAGCTTTGCCTGGCTGCGAAGTGTACACTCATTCTTCCTTCCTCAACCTGGGGAGTCTACAGAGGCATTCGGTTGGGCTGGGCTGGAGGCTGGAGGTCACTTGGATTTTGGAAGTACAGTTCCAGGTAGGCTGCTGAGCCCCCTAGTCCTTGCTTTCGGAGCAGAGAACTCTTTCTGCTTAGCTGCCAGTCTAGAGCTTGCAACAGCTAGATGCTTACTGCCCACCTGAAGACACTGAGGCTCTTCTCCTGACTGCGGCCCAGAAGGTGCCTTTTTATGAACACAGTGGCTGGGAGTCGCCACCTTTAACCTGTCCCCACCATGCCAGAGCCTCGGCTTCACACGCTTCCCGTTCTGGCACCAGGCAGCTGGCCAGCTTCAAAGACTGTATCAGGAGGCATAGAAAACCTCCCAGCCCAAGAAATAGGGCCAAGGTCCAGGAGGGGCCTGCAGCTCGGACCCACGTGACTCAGCCTGCCACCTGAAACCTGTCTGACACTAGCACAGACAGCCCCCGGACCGGACAGCCTGCCTCCCCTGGGCCCTGGCTCCATGCTTCAGGAGTCTGCTCACTCAGACTGCCCCTGTTTTCTGGTGGGAAAAGGAAAGCAATTGATTTTGTTTGGGAGAATTTCATGTTAGTCCTTTTTATTATCTCAAGAAGGGTCAGGAAATCCTCTGAAGCAAAATCAATTACAGTCGTGCTCGGGGAGGCCGGAGCAGCCCTTTGGCTTATGAGCAACAGGCAGGTCTCCCGATGAGAAGCCCCGGCCTGTGAGTGGCCGCTGGTCCTCTCCCTGCTGACTTGGACTCTGCCCTCCATAGGGCAACTTCATGGGCTTATAGGATGGCCCTGCCCGCCCCCCAAGGCCCTCAGTAGGGGATGGGACTGGGAGCAGGAGGGGTGAGAACCCCTGGTCCGAGGTGGCTCACTTGATTCCTTCTCCCAGAAATTAGGGAGTGGACACAGAGCCTCAGAATGTGGTGAGAACGGAAGGGGTATTAACCTGGCATTTGGGGAGAGGGTATCTTCTTGCCACATATTATAAAAAGCAGAGGGAACCCATCTTAGCAGAGAAAGAAGCAGCTGATGGATGGGAAGAGGCAGAAAGCCAAGATAGAGCTCCGGCAAGTCTTCAGATCCTGGCAACCAGCCCCCCTGACGAGGCTTGACTGCAGGTGGGTTGGCAGTCCCTCCGCTTTCACAGTTAAGCCGGCTCCAGCCGATCTGTGCTGTTTGCAACCATATATTAGAAATAATGTTGGCGCACCTGGGTGTCTCAGTTGGGTAGCGTCAGACTTCTGATTTAGGTTCAGGTCATGATCTCAGGGTGGTGAGATGGAGCCTTGTGCTGGGCTTCGGGCTCACTGGGCGGTCTGCTTGAGGATTCTCTCTCTTTCTCTCTTCCTCTGCCCATCCCTCTGCTCACGCTCTGTCTCTCTCTAAAATAAATAAATAAATATTTTTTAAAAAATAAAAGAAGGACTAAGTTTTTTCTTCAGTTTCTTTGGTAACTATAAGAAAATTGCCCCCATAAATGTGCTCAAGAAATAGTATGTCATATGAAATATCCAGAATAGGTAAATCCATAGAGACAGAAAACAGATTGGTGGTTGCCATGGGCTGGGGAGTGACTAACTTTAAATGGGCAGGGGAGTTTCTTTTGGGATGCTGAAAATGTGTGAGAACTTGATACAGGTGCTGGTTGCACAGCATTGTTAATGTATTAGATACCACTGAATTGTACGTCTTGAGATGGATAATTTTATGTTATACAAATCTCACCTCAATTTAAAAAAGGAAACTGTGCTATACCTATGAATAATAGGAGGTCCCATTAGAGATGCAGAATTTACCACCTAACTGGCTGAGCATCTCATTCATTTGTTCCTTTATTCATTAATTCAACAGATATAGATGAAGCACTGGCTTCATGCCACTTTGCTGAGGGTGCTATGGTGAGGGCTTGGTGTGGACAGTTAACAGGCTGTAACATTAAAGTACAGCAGGAGGACTCAGTGCTTTGTCCTCTACGACTCACTCCTCCCTTTCTTCTAGAGGCAGAACTCCCCTTCCACAGGGAATGCATTCTCTGTGGCCCAGAAAGGAGGCTCACTCCTTCCAAGAGGTCAATCAGAGGATCCCCATCTTCCTGACAACAATAATTGGTTGAGGAATGGACATGTGACTAAAGATGAGCCCCTCAGGATGTCCCTGGAGCTTTTCTGCCATTGCTACCCTGAAAGACCCTGTCTTTGCACTGGTGTTGCTCAGCAGGAGGATGTAAGCATTGGAGGCTGGTGATCTTGCCCATCAGGGGAGATAACTGGTCCAAGAAAGGGAGAGGGACCCAGAGCCCTGAAATTAGCCACGCCACTGATATTTCCAGTGATTGAGCCAAGAAACTCTCTTCTTTTTGGCTGAAGCCAGTTTGAGTTGTGTTCCATCAATTTTGTTGAAGATTCTTCCTCTCCAAGGAGGACAAGCATTGCAGCAAGATGGGTAGGGAGTGAGTGTGCCATAGAAGCTCATAGCAGGAGCTTCTACTGGAAGATCATAGGTTGTACGAGGCAACCGGTCCTAGAATTTACATTAATATTTGAGATTTTAGCATGGACTATTGAACATTTTTGCTCAAACTGTTATTGCTGTAAATCACTACATGATGATTTCTAAAATATTTAATCTCAATGATGCTTGAGAGACACTACACCACGGCATACTGTAAGCCATTGGAGAAGAGTCTACAAGGTGGATATTCCCAGGGCCTCTGTGTTTCCAGAAACCTGAGAGAATAACAGGCTGGAGCCACACTATGGTCCTGGCAGTGCAGGGGGAAACCACAGTCGACACTGGCAGCCCAGAAGAGACTGAACTGATCATGAACATTTGGTGCCCTGTCTCCCATCCTTTATCCCAGCAGGGCTGAGGTTCATTCCCTCAGGAAGGAAGCAACTCTGCTCCCTTCCTCTCCACCCACCATTGGGATTCCTCTCTAATGGTCTGATTCTCAAAGCCTCAGGGAAACTACCTTTTCCTTCCCTTAACTACCCTACAGGGATGGAATTCTCACTGTTCATGGTTTGTGGCATTTACCTAGAGCTTTCACAGTATTTAGCGTACTTTCATTTACCTTTCTTCATCAGATGTTCACTGCCACTCCCCAAGGTAGGAATTACTCTCTCCCTTTTACAGATGAGAAAACTGAGGCTCAGAGGAGCTGATTAACTGGCTTCAGGTCCCACAGCTTGCAAATGAAGGAGCTGTGGTAAGACAGAGAAGAAATCACCCCATCCCAACACACTGCTTTCCACATAAATACTCAGAGACCAAACACTCTCCTACCCAGGCTTCTGGACTTCTATAGATCATTCTATCATCAGCCTCATTGAAACTTTGTGTCTCCTACTGTTTTAATTGGCAGGGGCCCTGACCCTGCTTTACCAGCCTGGATGGGCTGCCCCATCCTGCCCACATTCTCGGGGATGTCTAGTCTCTTACTGTTTTCCTTCTCACCCGTGGACACCTCAGGAGGTCATGGGCTTTGCAGCAAAGAAGGCTTGACCCCAGCGGTTTCTCCAGAAGAAGGCACTGAATCAACAGAGGAGATGGTGCACGCTTGTTGGATTCAATTTACAATTCTGAGGAAGATGCCAGGAGATGCCTGTCACAGTGTCAGCAAGAGCAGTTGTCTGTGGCACGGCTGGTCATTCTGAGCCCTTTGCCAACCCCGGGTAACATAAGTCTGTCTGGACATGACAGTACATGTTTACGCGCGCACGCGCGCGTGTGTGTGTGTGTGTGTGTATCCTGGGTACGTGTGTAGTTTCATAATGATGGCATCTAAATTGCTGAGTTTGCAAGTCTAAAGCAGAGAACTGCTGGCAGTTTCACTTGGTTTGACCCAATGTTTTGAAAAATGGGAAATTCCAGATTCTTGGATGATTTATTCACAAGCCTCCTCTGAAGATTTGCTTTTCAAAACCAACAAGCCACCCAAAAGAACTGTTTGGTTTTTATTTGACAAGTGTTAGCATCAGGCCTGGAAGAAGCAGGCCTCACTCCCAGTTACACCCAGGATCTGGCGACTTCTGCAGAGGGGGGGTCTCAGCTGGCCTTTCAGAGGCTCCACCTGCTGGAGTCAAGTCAGACCCTTCTCGGTGCTGCCCTGAACAGCAGTTTGCTTCATCTGCTGGTAAGATCATCATGTCCCCTCACCTCAGCCACGGATCTGGATGCAGGCCTCCCGCCTCCCACGCAGCCTGTGACCTTGCCCCTGTGTCTCTGCCTTGCTTCCCTCCTCCTTCAATTCCTTCACTCCCTGGCCAGGCCCCATTCCGGGCAGGCACCCACGGGATGGCTTTTGCGATTGCTTTTAAATGCCTCCGAATTTATTGCGATGAAAATGCTTGTCATTTTTATCCAGGTCTGCTCCCCTAAAAATGTAGGCAGTGTTGAGAATACCTCAAAAGGGCAGCATAATGGGCAGCGCCGCCCCGGTGGCCTAGCGGTTTAGCATCGCCTTCAGCCCAGGGCATGATCCTCGAGTCCCAGGATCAAGTCCCACATCAGTTTCCCTGCATGGAGCCTGCTTCTCCTTCTGCCTGTCTCTCTCTCTCTCTCTCTCTCTCATGAATAAAAAATTTAAAAATCTTAAAAAAAAAAAAAGGCAGCATGCTGTTTTCAGAAAAAAAGAGGTTCAGGGGTACCTCCTGGATGGCTAAGTGGTTGAGCATCTGCCTTCATCTCAGGTTGTGATCAAACTTGTTGAGGACCCAGGGAAGGAGTGAAGATAGCAAACGGTAGATAGCATAGTAGATGGCAACCCAGGAAGGGGCCGAGTCTGTCAGAAGGCGGCGTAGCAAAAGGGGTGAGCTCTAAAAAGACTCCTAGAAGAGTCTGCAAGGTCTGATGTGCCCCCAGGAGGGCTTTTTCAGAGAAAATACCCTGAATTAACATACCCTGACACCACTGGCAGCATAGTCCTGAGTTCCGAAGGTTGGGAAGAGGGAAAGGAGGTGGGTAGAGAGAGGCAGGAGGCTCATTTTATTGAGCTTTGGGTCCCAACTCTAATGGGAGCCCATACAACTCCCTCACTCCTTACAAAGCTGGCCATTTCACCAACACAAACCTCTTGAGTTTGCTAAGGTTATGTGAAGGGTGCAATATTTGGGCCATATTTATACAAAATATGATGTGTTGGGACACCTGGGTAGCTCAGCAGTTGAGTGTCTGCCTTTGTCTCAGGGCATGATCCTGGAGTCCTGGGATCGAGTCTTACATCGGGTTGCCTGCATGGAGTCTGCTTCTACTTCTTCCTGTGTCTCTGCCTCTCTCTCATGAATAAATAAATAAAATCTTTTTTAGAAAAATATGATGCGTTGTTTATCTGAAATTGAAATTTAACTGGGCATCCTGCATTTTATCTATCAAACCTTGGAGGGTAAGGAAGCTTCCAGAAGGGTTACAGAACCAACTGCCAACCCTGGGATGACATCCACCCCCTACCCTATACCTGTTGCCAGAGACTAACCCCACACCACTCTCAGTGCAAATGAGAGACATGCTCACACTGCAGAGGGAATGTCAAGAAGGTCTCAGGATGAATATCCGAGAGAGAATGGTGGGCTCCCCCCACCCTACATCTCCCACCTCCGTGTTCCCCAGCTCCTCACAGCCAGACTGGGCTCTGCCCCAGCACCCAGACCAAGGATCTAAGCATAAACGACTAAAATAGCTCCCCACACCTCACGCATCATTGCCAAGAGGTACTGTGTCCCTCCCCCTGTGACATCTTCTCCAAGGCACAGTCTTGGAGTTGCATTTCTGGTCCTTTCAGCAGTCTTTTCTAAGAATAACCACTTCTGTTCATTTTGACTATGCAAATGATAGATGTGAATGATTATGCAAATGATTCACTGTAAAAAAATAGAGAAAATTCTAAATACGAGAACATGACAGTGCAAGGATGCTGGTATGTTCTCTTGCCATCTTTTTATACACATCTATGAACTTCTTTTTACAAAACTGGCATCAGGCTCAATGTTTGGGGGTTTTTTCTTGCTTTTTTTGCTCAAATTGTTTTTTTCATTTAACGTCATCCCATTCAACTTTAGTTAATAAATATTTACCACGTGCCTACTATCAGCCCTGCACTGTGTGCAGAGCAGTAAACAAGCCTGACACCATCTCTGCCCTGTGAGGCTTACGGTTCGGAGTGGGGGTCAGACATTGAACCAGGAAGATAAGAAGAGAAATAGTCTCCTACCAAGTCTGCCATATAATTCAATTGTACACTTTGCTTTTGAGGAAATCTGTTCCTAAAAATACAGAGAGAATATCTTAAAGAGTTATATTTAAAGCAAATAGTCTGTATACGATTCTAAGGGGTTGAATGTTTCAATGAAAACAGATAATGCCTGATTGTATTTTAGCCTTGATTCACAGGAGTCCTAGCTTCCTGGAATTACTGTTTAATAAAGCAGTTGATGACTGTGGGTTCAAAACGCAGCCTTCTACAGCACAATTCAGGGGCAGCCATAGAATCCTTTGTGTGAACAGACCATAAGTCTTTTATTCATTGTTGCTAAATACAGAAGTCGATTCTAAAGATTCACTTTTATACTAATGGAGCAAGGAACATCTTCAAGCCTGAATATCTGTGTATAAAAACTGACTATTGCTTTGGGATAAACTGTATAGTCTATTTCAATACTGAGTCTTGGGGCAGAGACTACCTAGTGATACACAAAACCCACTTCGTCATCCTGGGCACACACTAAGCTACATTTTCATGCCCCTGTGTAGGTAGGCATGGGCTTGAGACTCATTTCTGGCCCCTGGAATGGAGGTGGGAATAATGTCTCATGCTGGGCCTGGCCTAGGACACCTCCCATGCATGCTCTTCCATACTCCTTCACTTTCTTTTTTTTTTTTAATTTTAAGGATTTATTTATTTATCTATTTATTTGAGAGAGAAAAGGAATATGGGGTGGGGAGGGGTAGAGGGAAAGGGAGTCCCATGCAGATTCCAGGCTAAGCGTAGAGCTGGACATGGGGCTCAATCCCAGGACCCTGACATCACAACCTCAGCCTAAACCAAGTGTCAGACACTCAGCTTACTGCGCCACACAGGTGTCCCTCCTTCCCCTTCTTCTAAGAGTCCTTGGAAGCCACGTGTTGAAAATGACAGGGCCACAAGTTAGAAGGAGGCTGGGTCCGTGAATCGCCACTTGGAGAAGAGCTACCTCCTTGCTGGTCTGGATCACCCATTTTGAACATCACACAAAGAGGATATGAAATCCTCTTGCTGTAAGCCACTGAGATTTGAAGCTGCATCTATTACAGCAGCTAGTGTGGACCGATACAGGAGCCCTGCCCCTCCTTCCCACCCTGAATCTAGTCCCTACTGGGCATCCCAGGTGCTAGAGATGCAGTGCCTGCCCCCCTACCACCACCACTACCACCACTCCAGGCTTCCATCTCCGGTCACCTGTGCCTTTCCCCAATTTCACCACAGAGCCTAGGGCCCAAGCTTGTTCTCGGCAATTGTCCTCCCTGGGAATTGCTCAAAAATCTGAGCCCTCACTGAAGCTGCTTCACCCAGCCGCTCCCCTGGGAAGACTGGGCTAAAGGCCACCAGCCCCCTGTCTTGCGACTCGCCTGATAGCCTCTGCACCTGGAAGCCCAGCACCAATTTCTTTCCATTGAGCAAAAAGGAATCTACACAAGTCACAAGATAAATAGCCGCAGAGATTACAAATAACCCATTGTCCAGGCTCGCCAGCACTCATCCCGTGCCCAGAAACCTCTATGTCACTTTGTCTCCACATCTCTTTCATCAGAAAGCAAAACGGAAAATGCAGCCTTGTTCTGGGGAGAACCCTGGTGGCTGCGGATGGAAGCATCTGAACACATCTGTCCGGCTGCCCAGGGTTTGGGTCAGCAGAGCCTGTGGGCTTCGTGGTCCCTCTCCAAAAGCCCCTTCCTCCTACTGTAAGCGGGGGAGGCTCAAATGTCCCTCCGAGAGCCTGCCAGCCGGGTGCATCACTGTGCTGTGATTGCCATCTTGTGGCAGGAAGGGCTTGAGGCAGGGGAGCGTCCCTGGTAAGCATCAAGAGGACCCAACCAACAGGGCATCAGAAGGGGACAGGCAAGATCAACGTTGCTTCCTCCCACTGCCTCTGAAAGCCCTTTCCTTTGCTTGGCCAAAAACAAAACAAAACAAAACAAAAAAACAAATCCCTGCTTCTTGTCTAGCCTCCTGCAAGTCAAATGCTTTGCAGATTACCTGCAACTACCTCTTCTAGTTTATTTCATTATTATAAAACCGATAACATGCACATTATTCAAAAGTTAAAACACTACTGAAGACTTTAAAGACGACAGTCACAAATCACTCCAAATCCACCCCTCAGAAACAGCCAGTGCGAGTACCTGGGGTAAGTCATTGCCGGCGTCTCTCCTTGCCACCTGCAAACGGAGAAGCAGCGCGGCTTCTAGCAGGTCAGGGCGTGGGCTGTGGCCCCAGGCTGCAGGGGTTTCTCGCTGGCTGTGCCACTTCCTTGGGCAGGCCACTTACCCTGTTTATCTCATTTTCTCATCTTAAAAACAGAGGTAATAGTCACATCTCCCTCTCAGTTTTACTATGAGGGCCCAACCCTGAAATACAGAGCACAGTGCCCAGCCTGTGGAAACCTCACGTATTAGCCATTATTATGGTGGATGTGTGAATAGGCAGATAGGAAGGTAGACTTTTAGGAGAACGATATTTAACTATGCATGTTACTTATACATTAAAAAAAAAATAGAACTAGAGTTACCTGGGTGGCTCAGTGGTTCAGTGTCTGCCTCTGGCTCAGCTCATGATCCTGGAGTCCCTGGATCGAGTCCCACATCAGGTTCCACGCAGGAAGCCTGCTTTTCCCTCTGCCTATGTCTCTGCCTCTCTCGATGTGTGTCCCTCATGAATAAATAAATAAATAAATAAATAAATAAATAAATAAATAAAATCTTTTTTAAAAAAATAGAACTACCAGGGCACCTGGGTGGCTCAGTCAGCTAAGCATCTGACTCTTGGTTTCAGCTTAGGTCATGATCTCAGCGTTGTGAGATCAAGCCCCATGTGGGGCTCTGTGCTCAGCAGGGAGTCTGCTTGAGTGAGATTCTCGATCTCCCTCTCCCTCTGCCCGTCCCCACTCTGCCCGCCACCTAGCACGCACTCTCTCTCTCTCTCTCTAAAAAAATAAATAGAACTACGATATGATCCAGCAATTTCGCATCTAAGCATTAATCTGAAGAAAATGAAACGACATACCCACCCCCGTGTTCACTGCAACACTATTCACAATAGCTAAGATATGGAAACAACCTAAATGTCCATCAAAAGATAAATGGATAAAGAAAATGTAATATATATATATATATGTATATATATATATATATACACACACACACAATGTAATATTATTCAGCCATTAAAAAAGGGAAGAAATCTCTATTTGCAACAACACGGATGGACCTTGAGGGCATTATGCTAAGTGAAATAAGCCAGAAAAGAAAGACAAATACTGCACGATGTCTCTTCTCTGTGTAATGTAAAACAACAAACCAATAAACAAGCTCATAGATACAGAGAACAGACAGGTGGCTGCCAAAGGCAGGGGGGTCAGGGTGGGTAAAATGGGTGAAAGGGTAAAAAAATAGAAAAGTTATAAAAGCTATAAAATAAGTTTAGAGTTATAAAATAAGTAAGTCACGGAGATGTGATGTACAGCATGGCGTCTACCTAATAATACCATATTGCATATTTGAAAGCTGCTTGGAGTAGATCTTAAAAATTCTCATCACACACAATACCTGGTGGCTCGGTTGGTTAAGCGTCTGCCTCTGGCTTAAATCATGATCCCAGGGTCCTGGGATCAAGCCTCACATCAGGTTCCCTGCTCAGCTTCTGGGAGCCTGCTTTTCCCTCTGCCCCTGCTCATCCTCTTTTGCATGCTCTCTCTCTCAAATAAAAAATAAATAAATAAAATCTTTTTTTTTTTAATTCTCATCACACACAAAAAAAGATCTGTAAGTATGTGTGGGGAGGGATGTCAGCTAGACTTATTGCAGGGATCATTTCACAATATGTACACATATTAAATCATTATGCTGTGTATCTGGAACTAACAAAATGTTATCTGCAATCATACTTCGATCAAAATAAAAGCATGGACCATGGACACGGCAGGGATAGGGAATTCACAATTGGAGAGGCTAAGAACTGAGCAGCTGAATCCCTCTGAGTCCCCAGGTGACCCAGCTGTGTGTCTCTCGGCTGGTTCTTCAGCCCGCAGCACGCCCCCCAGGAATGCTGCACTCACTTAAGCAGTTCCCACTCAGGGGGAACAAGGAGTGCTAAACACCAACCAGGGAGAAACAGAATTAGGAGAGTAAACCCATCCTGTTGCTGGCACGAATCTGTGAGTTCCCTGAGGGCAGAGGTGGCTGTCACATACCTGGTTGTCCCAGCTCCTCTCTCTTCACCTGGCTTATCCTGGATGCTCAGCCCCATGTACTGAAGGAACAAGTGACTGTCAGGTGGACGTGGAAGGCCAGGCCTAGAGAGCCACTCCAGGGGATGCCCCCCACTGAGAACTCACTCTGCCAGAATTCCTGCTATCAACACATGTGGTCCATAACAGAGAGCTCCCAGCCAATGCCAGCAGAAAGTACCTTGAACGCACCGGTCATTTCACCCTCATGACTTAAGGGTCATGGTCTCCATCTTGCAGTTAGGTAAACTGAGGGTCAGAAAGCCAGAAGCTTACCTCGGGGCACATAGCTAGTAAGTAGCAGAGCTGGGATTTAAATTCAGGATCCATGGTGTCTGACTCCCAAGCTCTCCCAGCTGATCTAGTTCTTACAGCAAAGGGAAAGTAATAACTTATCCACTTGCTTGTTACTTCCAAAGAACTTCAGGAAGTGTCCACATCTAGTCACAACCCACATTCAGTCCAGCCAAGCAATCCAGGGGCAATTAGAAAATGGCTTTTTGATCCTTACCTCTTTTGCCAAGTACCTCATAGAGTCTAAAATCTTGGCCATCTAGAATCCTTATGATATTGGGGTTTGGGGTCACCTGGGTGGCTCAGCAGTTGAGCGTCTGCCCTCAGTCAGGTCAAGATCCAGGGGTCCAGGGATCAAGCCCTGCATCGGGCTCCCCATGGGGAACCTGCTTCTCCCTCTGCCTGTGTCTGCCTCTCTCTCTCTCTCTCTCTCTCTCTCTCTCATGAATAAATAAAATAAAATAAAATAAAATAAAATAAAATAAAATAAAATAAAAATAGTCACCACAGATCATCCAGGAAACTATGATGGATGCAGCCTCTCCCTCTTCTCTACAATCTACTGCCAACACAGCCACTGCCTTGGTTTGGGTTGCTATCAAGGCACCATAGACTGGGTGGCTTATAAACAACAGAAATTTACTTCTAATGGTTCTGGAGGCTGGAAGTTCAAGATCAGGGCATCACTACGGTCAGGTTCTGGTGAGAACTAGCTTCCCAGTTCACAGATAGCTGTTTCCTCACTATGTCCTCACAAGCCAGAAAAATAAGAGAACTTTCTGGCGCCCCTTTTATGGACACTAATTTTTAACTTTTAAGGGCATTATTCCTATTCATAAGATTGCCTAATTATCTCCCAAAGCCCCCACCTCCAAATATTGTTACATTGGGAATTAAGTATCAATATAGGAATTGGGTGGGGGGAGACAAACATTCAGTTGCTACTAGCTACCAAAGTGACTTTAGCGTCTCTAAAATAGAGTCAAGCTTGCTACTCTCTCACTTAAAATTCTTCCCTGACTCCCTACCACTAAAGAACAAAGCCTAAGACCCCTTACATGACACACAAGAGCCTATGCCATCTGCCTCATCCACCCCAACCCATACTCCCACCTTGGGATAAATCCATGCCTTTAGACAAGCTATTCTCTGTACCTAGAAATCCTTTTCCATTTTTAACATCAAGAACTCCTCAAGGAATATCAAAGACCGGCAAAAAAGAAAACAAAATTATTATCTCTGGAAAGCTCTGATACATCTCTGACAAAATTAATCATGCCCTCCTTCGTGTTCAGCTAAAACTGACACTGCCTGGATCACCTTCATGAGTGTCCAATAAGCGCTCAACAAATGTCCGATGATTGTTTAGAACAGATAGAGAATAACCAAAGGGATATGAGACAAATTTTCAGGGAATAATGCCCTAGAAGAAAGTCTCTCCATGCCCATACATTGCCCTGTCCAGTGACTTCAATGTCACCAAGGAGGATGCAAGAAAACAAGGGGTCATTCCCATCTTTGTTAAAGGTATCTTGGGTATGGTGCCTCCTCAGAGCCCTCATCCCCTTCCCAGTGCCTGGCTTGATGCTGGTGTCTGCCCAGCCCCAAGTGGAACCTGGACCTGTCTAGCTCTGTCCACCCAAGAACCCAGAGGCAGGTGGACCCATTCCCCCTCTGAACTGTGGGCAAGAAGGTCAACTGATGCAGAGCTGACCAATGGGGCCAGCGTGCTGTCCAGTTCCACAGCTTCCCATCCAGAATGTGAAGAATGGACTTAGAGCTTCCGAAGCAGGCAAAAGAGATAGTTATAGGGCTGGAAAGAAAGCTGGAAAGCTCATAGTGGGGTCTTTTCTCCCCAGTCACTGGGATCTGACACATAGGAATGAGGCATGAAAGATTATGACCAATTCCTCTTGAAGTCTCCTAGCCCTCTGAGAAAAGGAGACTGGCAGACAAATGTGCTCTCAACAATGGCCAGCCCCTGGGGCTCTAGGGGCATGGGCACTACTTGCCCAGGACAGGGCTATATGCCCTGGAGCCACTATTACCCCTTCATCCTTTCCTCCCTCCCTCCAGTGGACATATCTACCATGTCCATATGATGAAGCACGAGGAAAGGAAGAACAGAATTCCCAGAAATCCCACGAGCCCCCAGATCTGTCACATTCAGATATCCCTGAGAGAGCCCCTCGATCTCTGTGTACTAATTTGGTTGTGTAAACAGACATTGGATTTGGAATCTGGAAACTTAGGTTCAAGTCTCAATCCAGCCACTTACTAGCCATGTGACCTTATGCGAGTCACTCCCCATCCCTGGGCCTCAATTTGCTCAGGAGCAGGAAAGGATAAATAAAAAGCTACCTCAATGGCCTCTTCCAAACCTAACTTTACAGTCCTCAGTGGTGACCAAAGTAGGAGAAAGGAGAGGGGAGTTATACATGGGGCTCCTGCTCAGCTGAGCTCATCCCCAGATGTAGCAAATGAATGACTGACTGGCTGTGTTTGCACTCATCTGGTCTACCAAAAATGTGCCTGCACTTTGAAAAAGAGATTCCTGATCTTTACCTTGACTTCATATAAAAAAAACATAATTGGGAAGGCAAAAGGGGGGTTGGGATAACTGGGTAATGGATATTAAGGAGGGCACTTGATAAAATGAGCACTGGATATTATAAGCAACTGATGAATCTCTAAATTCTACCTCTGAAACTAATAACATATGTTAATTAAATTGAATTTAAATTTTTAAAAAAATTTTTAAAGAAATAATAAGCAAAATGGCCCACAGAAGGGTCAGGGGATAATCCCCACAGTTTTGCAGGAAAGGGAGATGAAACCCTGGGAGGCAGAGGCAAGGCTAGGAGTGAAGCCCAGGACTCTGGGTCTTCCTCAAGGAGTGATTTCAGGTTTTCCATGTCTCATCTTCTGAATCAGACTTCCAAGAACCATGGTCAAAATGGTGTTAGAGGCACTAGCGCAGTGTGCAGAGAGTATGAACATGTGAATTGTCAATTCTAGGAATCCAGATGCATTAGAACACAGTTATTTGCGTAATCTCAGCAATGGCAGTTTCATATATTTGGAGTTAATTCCATTTTTCTCTCTTATGAGAAAGTCAGCATAATGCAATGGTTCATTCTGCAGATCTAAAGAAAGCAACAGACCCTGTCCTCCAAACACAAACACCCAATTTTGAAACTATTTCAAAGAATCCTCAAACCCAATGAAACCTGCAAATAATCCACTAGGTGTTCTTGGACCCCAGATTAAGAACTCTGGAGAAAAAAAGACCTTGGGCTTTTTAGTTAAAAGGCCAAAGTTCAAATTTTGATGCTACCACTCACTGCTTATATGATGTTGGGCCTGTTCCCAAATCCCCAATTCTCTGTTTATCATCCATGAAGTGAGATAATACTTCCCACCTCCTAGCAGTTGTGGGATTGAAGGAGATGCAAAAGCCTCATATTATAGAGCAGTCGGTAATAAATGCCCACAGAGACTAGTACTCTCTGAGAGCCAGACTGTCTCATGCACTTTACCTGCACATCTCAACAACCCTATGAGACACGTATCATTATTATCTTTGTTTCCATAGATGAGGAGTAAGAGACACAGAGGAGCTAGGAATTTGCCCAAGATGGCATAGCTCTTTTTTTTTTTTTTTAAGATTCTATTTTATTCATGAGAGACAGAGAGAGAGAGAGAGAGAGAGAGGCAGAGACACAGGCAGAGGGAGAAGCAGGCTCCATACAGGGAGCCCGACGTAGGACCTGATCCCGGGACTCCAGGATCACACCCTGGGCCGAAGGCAGGCGCCAAACCGCTGAGCCACCCAGGGATCCCCCGACGACATAGCTTTTGAATGGCAAGGCCATATGGTGGGCTCCTGAAAAAATGTTCTTAACCACCACACCATATTGTCTCACTGAGTGACAATTTCATTTATGCCAGAAGTGTGGTTTTAAAAAAAATAAGTAAATAAAAACGAAAGCAGAGGAAAGAAAAATGGAAAGAAACAGACAGATCTTATGAGAAATGAGTTGGCCCAAAGCCCCCTCTGCACAATTGCCCATGTTGCCATTTCTCATGGCACAGAAGCAGAGAAGCAGTGTCCTGAGCCTGGGGTGGTGGAGGCCCCTGAGGATCAGCCTCACCCCGGTTCCAGCACACTGGTCTCTGAAGACACTTACATGTTTACGTGTGCAGGCTCCACTGCAAGGATGCGTCCCATAAATCACTCTACTTAGTTCTCATTATCTCTATGAGACAGGGATACCACTAGCCTCATTTTACAGATGAGGGAACTATAACCCAGGCTAGAGAGAGGCAGAGCCAATATGAGGGTTTCCACCAATAGGATGTATCAATAAAAAAAGAGTTCCCATGCCCTTGCCCCAATTTCTGATCTTCCAGTCCTTTGTCAGCACACAGACATGATGGTAGTGCAGCGGCCCATTGCTCCCAAGCTGAGGGTCCAGTGTGAAGTGGCAGGGAAATTCTCTGCAGCGTAATACACGAAGAAACTCAAAGTCCTTGTCCCAGGAGCAGCCAGAGAACAGCTCTCAAACCAGGGTTATGTGATCAAAATCTAACTCTGCCTGTGCAGGGACAGTGGTGGCAATGAGACCTCTGCGTGGCTACAGCAACTGTCAGTGGCCCAAAAGGAAGCCTTTCCCCTGGACGGCCCCCACCCCCTCCTGCCTGCACTGCCAGAGTAAAGCACAAAGCCTGGATCAAAGAGCTAGTCCAACTTGGAAAATAACTTCTGAAAAATCATAAGATCTTAAAAGGAATTTTGAGTGATGCCAACTGGATGGGGTAAAGAGAAAAGAGATGCAGGGATAAAGCTATTTGAATACAAAAAGCAAAGAACTGCTCTTAGAGCGAGTGAAGAATTTTAACATTTGCGGTAAAAGGGAATTTAAAAACCACCACCCTGTCTGAACTGTCATGTCCACAGCAGCCTCACTCACAAGAGCCAAGACATGGAAACAACCCAGTGTCCGTCCCTGAGTCAAAGGATAAAGACGATGTGCTATCTATCTACAACATAGACAACAGGACGTTACTCTGCCTTGAGAAAGGGTAGCCAGCCATCTGCAGCAATACAGATGGAGCTCGAGGGCATTATGCTAAGTGATGCGAGCCAGAGAAAGACAAATACTGTATGACCTCACTTATGCATGTTATCTAAAAAAGTGAACTCAGGGCACCTGGGTGACTCAGCGGTTGAGCGTCTGCCTTTGGCTCAGGGCGTGATCCCAGGATCCCGGGATTGAGTCCCACGTTGGGCTCCCCCACAGGGAGGCTGCTTCTCCCTCTGCCTATGTCTCTGCCTCTCTTTCTGTGTCTCTCATATAACTAAAATCTTTTTTAAATTTTTAAAAAGGATGAGCATTACAGCATGTAACCATGAAAAACTGCCTACAGGGGCAGCCTGGATGGCTCAGTGGTTTAGCACCGCCTTCAGCCCAGGGTATGATGCTGGAGACCCAGAATCGAGTCCCACATCGGTCTCCCTGCATGGAGCCTGCTTCTCCTTCTGCCTGTGTCTCTGCCTCTCTCTCTCTCTCTCTCTCTCTCTCTCTGTCTCTCATGAATAAATAAATAAAATCTTAAAAAATAAAAATAAAAAACTAAACTCATAGAAACAGAGATTAGCATGATGATTATCAGGGGCTCAGGGGGGTATAGGGAGATGTTGGTCAAAGGGTAAAAACTTCCAGTTATAAGATGAGTAGGTTCTTGGGATCTAATAATACTGTGTTCTATACTTCAAAGTTGTCAAAAGAGTAGACCTTAAGTGTTCTCACCATAAAAAAGAAATTGTAATTATGTGATGCCTGAAAGAGGTGTTAGGTAATGCTGTGGTGGTAATCACATCGCAGTGTGTGAGTGTACGCCTGAAATGTACACAATGTCATGTGTCAGTTCCAGTAGACCCCTGATATCCGGGATACATTCCAAGACCCCCAGTGGATGCTTGAAACCACAGGTGGTACCAAACCCAATATGTATTATGTCTTTTCCTATACATACATCCCTGTGATAAAGTTTAATTTATAAATGAAGCACAGTAAGAGATTCACAATAAGAACTAATAATAAAACAATTATAACAATATACTGTAATAAAAGGTATGTGAATGTGCTCACTCACTCTCTCCCTCTATCTCTCAAAATATCTTACTATACCATACTCACCCTTCTTCCACAGATGCCAGATGATCAAATGCCCATGGGATGAGATGAAACGAGTGAATGACACAGGCATTATGAGGTCATGTTAGGTTACTACTGAGCTTCTGACAACACATCAGAAAGATCCTCTATTTCCAGACTATGTTTGACTACAGGGAACAAACTTTAGATAAGGAGAGATGACTGTATATCTCAATAAACCATCTCCCATTCCCACAGCTAAGAGGGCAATGAGTTCACCGAAATCATTTTACCAATAGGGAGACTGAGGTCCAAAGCCAGGAAGACTGTTCAAGGTTGTGTGAGTAAATATGTAACAGAGCCAGGCCCCAATCCTCCTGAGCCCCAGCCTGCTGCAGGATTCCTGGAAGAATTCTGTGTTCATTTGCCTCTGTAAGATGGTCACGTCCATTGGGTTGATGGGCTGACTGGATACAGTTCTTAGAAGCCATCAAGCTACGAGCCTGTGAAAGAAATCCCTACCCTAGATCGCATCCTGACCCTTCGGAGGCTAGAATGGCTCAGCCAGAAGGACCCTTCAGGGCCTTTTGCTCAAACCCCCTCATTCCACTCAGAAGGCCAGGTTGAGAGAGGGAAGGAGCTATCCTGAGAACACCACTGCATCAGGGAAGAAATTAACTGGAACTCAGATCTTCTGGCTTTAATTCTACTTTCCCATAATGCTGCAATTTTTTGGTTGTAAGTGTTATGGACTGAATGTGTCCCTCCCAAAATTCACAGGCTGTAGCCCTAACTCCCAGTGTGACTATAAAGGGAATACAGCTTGTAAGGAGGATAATTACAGTTCAATGAGGCCGTCAGGGTGGGGTCCTAGTCCAGTAGGCCTTATAAGGTCCATGATATGAAGAGAGAGAGATGGCAGGAGAGGGCTGCACAGAGGAAGGGCCATGCAAAAATATAGCGAGAGGGTGGAAGCAGGCCAAGGGAAGAGGCTCAGGAGAAACCAGCCCTGCCAGCACCTAGATCTGGACCTCCAGCATCCAGAACTATGATAAAATAAACATCTGTCATGTAAGCTACCTTGTGTGCAGCATTTTGTTACTGCAGCCCTAGCAGATTAATACAGTAAGGGTTTCCCTTGGGCCCCCTCAAGTATTGGGCATTGATTATTCTGAGGCTTGCTCCAGTCTGAGAACCCCCGGGCTCCCTCCACTGTGGGCCTGAATGGCTCTCACACAAGTTCTGTTCAATCAAGGATTGAACATACCAAAGGCAAATGAGCTAATTAGAGGCCTTTCAGAGGACTAGGGGGGAGGAATTGAAAATAATGAAGAATCAGGACCCTAGAACATCTTAAAAGAAATTGTTTCATTATTTCCAGGGTCTTAATTCATGTATAATTTTTTATTCCTGAAGTCCAGTTGTTATTTCCAATTACTATGGGCAATTATTACTATCACAGAGCTTCACACCAACAAAGAATCTCAAAACCCCCATTTGCAAATGAAGAAACAAAAGCTCAGAAAGGCTGTGGGACCTTCCAGGGTCACATAGCAAATAGGTGGCAAGACAGGGAGCTGAAATGATGCAAGTCTTGACTGCCTCCCACGGGGACGTGTGACCAGGATGGTAGCAGCCCCCACCTGCCCTCTCTTTAGAGCTGCCCACTAGGCTTCTCCATGCCACCTTGGCTCATTTGTAGCAATCCAAACCACTGGACTCAGCAAGAAGCTCCTTGACAGAGTTCCCCTTAATTTTGATGCAAGCATCCTTGGAATGGTGAAGTTCTTCTGGGCACAATCACAACACATTTATATCTTTCTCACACTCAGACTAGACAATCATGCCATTGAAAGCTCCAAAGGGGAGACTGCCCACACCCCAGCCCTCTCAGGGAAGAAAAGAGAAATGTGCCACCTAGAAGTGAACTCTGTCTAGAAATCCCAGACAAGTCACCTATGGTGGGACAGGAGCCTTGCAAGGGTGAGTGGGTGGGGAAGCATAGACTTTACAGGAGTTTAGACACCCTCATATCTACTACCACACCAAGCAGAACCAGCCCACTTCACATTTCACCTCTTCCTTTCTGGAACTTAGAAGGATTCTAAAGTCTGGACCTCAGCACCAAGAATAGGCCCAATGGCCCAAGGACAATTTCTCACATTCCCTTTTCATCTCCTGCAGGTCATCTCATTGGGTCATTTGGGCCTCTGGACACCCTTGGGAGGATATAATAACTTATCATCATGCCCATTTTATAGGATGCTGAGGGTCAAAGAAGTCAGGCAACTAGTCCTAAGAACAGTTGGTTACATGGTACAGCCAGGATAAGAACTTAGAGGACCTGAATCCAAACCTGTGCCTCTCTGCCACACTAGCTCTCCCTGGAATCTCCCCATTAGGCAAATTCTATTACATCACTGCCTTGCTTGAAACTGTTTTGTGGCTCTCCCTTCCCCCAGGAGCTAGGATTCCCAGCTACTGAGCCTGTCTGGGAGCATCCTCATGACCTTACCCCCTCCCACTTTGGCTACTGTCCCTCCCACTTTGTGCTCTACAGTTTGCCTCTGTGCCTTTCCCAGTGCTATTCCCTCTGCCGGACATGTCCTTCCCCTCCTTCTCCACTTAACAAATGTCCATTCTCCCTTTAAGGCTCTATCTTTATTCTACCAGAAGAGTCAATTCTTCCTACCTCTTCCTTTCCCTGTAAATGTGTCTGGGGTTGCAGATGCCATGGCTGCCTTGTAATCGTTCCCCTTTTGTACCAGGCTGTGAATGCCTGAAAGGCAGAAACTGGCCCTCCTCCACCTGTGACTCCCCAGCTCCACCAGAGCAGGTGCAAAAGGCTGGCTCCAGGGACTGGAGTAGATTCCAGCTACTGCCCACCAAGCTGCATAGATGGAAGGAGCCGACTCCCAGAACCAGAGACTCCTACTGAAGCAAGAATGCAAACATTCAGACAGACTCTTGGCAAAGCTACTCCTCTCCCTGCATTAGGAACACATAAAAGGCTCCAGCTTCAATCACGCCTTAAATAATAGCAGAATGTCTACATGTTCCTGAGGGCTGGAGAGCTCTTTCCCAAGGATTTCAGTCCTGCCAGTCCCAACAAGTCAGAATGAGCCAAGATCTTTGGCAGGTGCCAGAAAGACAGTCTCAGTGAAGCTCCAGAGTAGACCCTAGAAATGGAGAAAATGGGTACCTCTATACACTCAATGGGTCGTTCGGTCTTTGCTCCACACCTTGTGACACCTGCCCCTCCAAGGGTTAGAAAGGCAATAAATGAAGAGCAAAATCAAACTGGTTAACGTTGCTGCCTCTTAACGGATGACTGGGGACCACAGTGATGGATTCTAATAGGATTAACATACCTACAGTTAATCATGTTATTGTGGGGTCCTGCAGAAAGTGATTATTAAGGCTGGTGGTGGGAGGCAAAGGATCAAAGGGTCTTTAAAAAATACAGAGCTCAAGGGTATACCTCAGACTAATTAAATCATGACTTCTGGATTTGAGTCCTGGGCATCAGAATTTTTACAAACCTGGCAGGTGATTCTAATGCCCAGGTATGATTGAAACCTGCTGGCCTAGATGCAGGGCGGGGAGCAGTGGCAGGCAGGGTCATTCATTCATCCTACTTCCCTGAGACCTGTTCCTGCCAGTCACTGGGCCAAGTGTGGGCGTGGTCGAAAGAAGGGGTTGTGCTGTCTGGCTTCCCTGGCTTCTCGAAGCCCACAGTCTGCTCCCGGAGCCACAAGGCTTGGCCTCTAAGAAGGAGGCTATGATGGCAAGCAGCTGGGGATGGCATTCAGGGCAGGGATGCCCAGGCTTTGGGTCCTCACAGTCCTGAAAAAATTAAAAGTAGAGGAACTCAGGATAAAAGAGCTACTATTAATCATTAAGATCAATTCATAAAAGTGAATCTCATTTTAAGTCCTCTGGACTACAAGATCTTTCAGAGGACATGGGATAAGCACTGGGTGTTATACTATGTATTGGCAAATTGAGTGTAGGTTTAAAAAATGTAAAACAAAGTAAAATAAGTAAAAGAATAAAATTGGAAAAAAGATCTTTCAAAGGACAAAGTCTATCTGTCATTTTTCCCTTTTGTTTTTAAGATTTTATTTATTTATTTATTTATTTATTTATTTATTTATTTATTTATGAGAGTAAGCTCGCAGAGTGGGGATGAGGCAGAGGGAGAAGAACAAGCAGACTCCGGGCCAAGCTCAGAGCCCAACACAGGGCCCTGACCCACGACCCTGAGATCATGATCTGAGCTGAAATCAAGAGTCAGACACTCATCAACAAAGCCATCCAGGTATCCCCTGTCATTTTTCAGCTGCACCTCCCCGGGGCCAAGAAGGCCAGGCATTGGGATGGGATGATACTGATTGCAATAGTGATCATCACCTATGGCTATCGAACCCTGGCTCTTCTCAACAAGTGCCAGCCTAGCCATTTGGCTCTTCTGTGACCTCTCTGAGCACTCACACCCACCACAGGAGGCATGAGGGTCAGTCCAGGTTCAGTACAAGAAACTGCAACAATTCTGGATCTCATAAGCTAGGAGGGATTTCGTAAGGGAAATTAGGTGCTGCAAAGTCATTGGAAGATCAGGATGAGTGGGTCCTCTTCTAGATGCCCAAGACTGATTTCTAGAACAATAAGAACTGGTCAACTTCGGGAGATGCTTCCCTGAGGCTGACACTAGAACTTCTGAGTCCACAGTACAGCCCCATCCCTGGGAGACAGCAGGGCTTTCTGCCTCACTGCTGCCTCCATAACACCACTGACCCCAGGAGGCTAGCAACAGGACCCTAGAACATTGCCCCCAAGCCTCATGTTCCCGTGCCCTCACTTGCCAGCAGAAGAGTAGGAGGAAGGTCTGGCCATCCAAATCTTGGGCAAGTGTCTATATCAGCAAACCCTACATTGCAACCTCAACCCTTCCCAGAAAGGACATCCGGAAAATGTAGATTTTAGCTGCCCAAGCTCTGCTTACAGGAAGGCAGCTTAGAAGGAGGGTGGAACAGAGATTGAGCAAGCCAATCCACAGCAGCACTAGCCAATCCTTGGTAGTTACTAGCACTATTTCTGCATGTTGCAGATAAGGACACTGAGGCCCAAAGAGGGTTAAGTCATTTCCCCAAGGTAACACAGCAAATTAATGGTGGAGGAAAGATTCAAAAGTGAGGGCTCTGACTTTAAAGTTCCCCCTCTTAAAATGATCCCTTTCAAGAAATGACTGTCTGCAACCTTAAACAACATATTATTTTTAAAAAATGTGCTTTTTTTTAACTGCAGAAAATTACAACATAAAACTTTATTTTGGGGATGCCTGGCTGGCTCAGCAATTGAGTGTCTGTCTGTCTTTGGCTCAGGGCATGATTCTGGGGTCCAGAATCGAGTTCTGCATCGGGCTCCCTGCAAGGAGCCTGCTTCTCCCTCCACCTATGTCTCTGCCTATCTCTCTCTCTCTCTCTCTCTCTCTCGAATAAATAAATAAAATCTTTTTTTAAAAAAAACTTTATTTTTTGATATTATACTATCAAAAACCCCAACGATATAAGGCTTTAAATTCAGCAAACCTGACAAAAGTGGAGTTTGCATGTTTAATTTTTTTTAAAGCCATTGTATAAAATTCAGTTTCACTTGTTGATGAAGGTAGAAGGATAGAGTAACACTGTTTCTTTCAACTCAGTGTATCCTGGGAGAACAGAGAGAAGCCAAGGAACCACAGCCCCTGGGGTTGACCTGTCTTCTTGCAGGTAGGTGCCTGGAGAGGTTCCATGAGCTTCCCAGTCCAAGGCTGCTTATCAGAGTCAGAAATGTATACCAAGGAGCTATATTGAAAACCAGCAGGTCAAGTCTGAGCAACAGCTCCCAAGCCCTCACCCAGGGCACCAGCCCCAGAGGCCTGGCATGTGGGCAGTGGGGAGAAATCAGTGAGCCCCCATCATCACAGCAACTCTTGCCCCTGGTTATCTTATCTCAGGATCCTTGGATGGTTCCCCTCCCTTCTTCGATCTTAAAAATCTGCCCTTTACATGTGGGATCTAAAACTCAATCAACAAAGGAGACTGGGAAGACAGTGGAGGAGGAGGACCCTAAGCTCACCTTGTCCCACAGATGCAACTAAAGTCTCAGTCAACATAAGTCTGACTTCTTCCCTGTCTCTAACACAGACAAGAAGAGAACATTTTAGGAGAAGAAAGAGAGGCTATAAATTCAGATGAGAATAAGACTAACTGAATTTTTTTATATGTTTTTAATTCTCTTCGCTCTCTATGACCCTGGGAACACATGAGTGATTTACAACAATTATCCCTTAACCGAGCATCTCAATCTTTGCAAATTCAGTGCCATGGCATGCAGAGAGGAATAGAGATCTAGTTGGCTAGATGAATGACCGAATCAGTGGATGGATAAATTGGTAGATAGATAACACCAGAAGGAGAGGGGGACAGAGACAGGAAGAATAAATGTTTAACAGTCAACCTGCAGGGTCAGGGCTGGAACAAACAGTCTCTCCAGAAATGTCAGGAAAAACAGTGTGGTTTCAAGGAGCTTCCTGGGGCATACGTCAAAAAATATTCCAATTGTCAAAAGAAACAGCAACAATAAAAAAAAAAAAAAAAATCAAGGCAGCCTGGGGGCTTAGGGGTTTAGCACCGCCTTCAGCCCAGGGTGTGATCCTGGAGACCCAGGATCGAGTCCCACATTGGGCTCCCTGCGTGGAGCCTGCTTCTCCCTCTGCCTGTGTCTCTGCCTCTCTCTCTCTCTCTCTCTCTCTCTCGTCTCTCATGAATAAATAAACAAAATCTTTAAAAAAAAATCACAGCCTTCCAAACTACAAAACGGCAAACGGAATAATTATGAGCCGCAGGAATTAGAAACAGACCAGGAAGCCAAATGGAAAGAGAGACCTGTGAGAAACCTTAGTGTCTCTATCTACCACCAGCTTCAAAGTCAAGTTCAAACCAATCAGTGAAACTCCTGAGAGGAGCCTGAGGCTCCAAGAAATCCTACCAAGGTCACGAATCGGTGCTCTGCTGTGAGGCAGGCACCTAACCTCCCGGCCCCAACAGCAGAGGCTCCCCGCTGCTCAGACCCCGGGGGGTTAATCCCCGAGCCTTGGAGAAACACTCCAAAATTAAAGGATCGTTTTGGCAGGCGCCTGCTCTTGGGGGGATAAGCAGTAGCAGCCAGGTCCAGCGGCCCCACGAGAGCCTAGAAGTCCACGCGCACATCCCCCCCGGCTCTGTGCCCCCTCGCGCCTCAGAGGAACAGCAGGCTCGCCACCCGGCCTTCTTTGCTGCCATCCCACTCCCATGAGGCTGTCCCAGCCCCCAGGATAGGCCTTGGCCCTGTTTCTGCCTATACAATCTTGCTCTCATAAACGGCTCCCTGGTCCTACTGTTTGTTTACTGAGCACCTGCTAGCTCAGGGCCCTCTTCCAACAGACATCCTAGCCCGCCTGGCTCCCGCCTCACTCCTGCTGTCCTTCTCCCAGAGATGGGGGCTCCTTGTTTGGTGACAGGTGCCGTGTTATTCAGAGAGAGGCCACCATGCCCACAGAATCCTAAGGATCTCCCACATCAGGGTTCCTGCAGCTGGCTTCTGCCCAACTCAACCCTCTTCACTGTATCCCAGCCCCACCTCTGCTTTAGGCTGCCTGCCAGAGCTCCACAGACACCTCCTGCCTTCTCACCAAATCTTCCTCCCTCTGCAGAGTGTTACTCAGTGGGGCAGGTCCAGACTGTAGAACCTGACGGCCCTGCCCATCTCCTACATGACCTTGGGCAAGCCTCTTCACCTCTTTGAACCTCATCTATAAAAGGAGGATAAGAGTTTTCACTGGGCCACGGAGAAAATTCAAGGCATGATGTGCATCCTTAACCAAGTGCGGTGTCTGGCACACAGAGAGTGCTCCCCAAAGGCCAGCTCCCCTTCTTTTGCCTCCTCCCACCCCAGATGGCCTGTAACTAGTCATACCTCTCTAAATCCAGAGATATGACAGTGGTCATTAAAACAAATTTGTCACTTGATTCTATAGCCAGGTGGCACATGACAGCCATTAATTTTTCACATGAAAAATGACTCTGCTAATTGAAAAACATCAAAAAGATTGAGGTTTACACAAATGTTCAGCTCCGTTTATTTTTTCTAATTTACTTTTCAGCAGTCAGTAAGAACTTAATGAGCTCTCATTTATGGCTTCCTCCCTATTTATAGATATTAGCGCCTGTGGTGTTCTAGATGTATACACTGAGAGCACTCGGCCTGCACTACACAGCCAGCAGGGAACAGTTACAATACCCAGACGAATTCTAGATGGGAATTCCAGTTCCTCAAATACCTAGCTGATTGACTCTCTGTTCGTCAGGAAAACACCTCAGCTGGTACACTACATCAGCTGGATTCCTTTTTTTCCTTCCTTGGCATATATATTTTTTAAGATTTTATTTATTTATTCATGAGAGGCACAGAGAGAAAGAATCAGAGACATAGGCAGAGTTAAAGGCAGGCTCCCCTCAGGGAGCCCCATGTGGGACTCGATCCCAGGACCCCTGGATCATGACCTGAGCCAAAGGCAGATGCTCAACCACTGAGCTATCCAGGCACCCCAGCATAGGTTTTTCTGTCTTGTCTTTTACTGTTTTATTTGGTGTGAAAGGAAAGTAGGTAACATTTACTGAGCAGTTACTCTGTGCCAGGCACTGTGCTGTGCCCTTGACCTGAATTATCTAACTTTGTGCTCATCATCACACTGTGAGGAAAGTGCCACTATTAACCCTCTTGCCAGAGGAGGCAAGTGAGATGTACGGGGAGATTGGAAATTCAGACACCCAGGTATCTCTGGATCCAGAGCCCACTTTTTTATTATCGGGTCTAGACAGCTTTACTCTCTTTTCAACAAGCAGAGCATCACTGATGAGCTCTGTTCGTTTGAGGAGGGAGATGGGGAGGAAAGAGCACCAGGCCAAGGGTCAGAAGATACATAGTTCAAGTCCCACATCTGCCAAGAGTACCCCTGACCTTGAGAGAACCCCTCTGCCTCTCTGCTTCTAAGTTTAGCGATCTGGAGTAGTGTTGGAGATGGAATACTGACATCTGCCCCTCTTCTCCTCCAGCTGATCAGCCACCAAAGACACATGAGGAATTAGAAAATGGATTTATTAATGGCCAGTTTTGTACCCAACAACCACCAAAAGGAAGAGCCCTCTGGCAAACCTGGAAGGGCAAACACAACTGGACAGAGGCCAAAGTGGAAGCCTCCCATCCCTCCCTACTTTAGAGCTTAGAACCTCCAGGTCATGGGATCCCTGGGTGGCTCAGTGGTTGAGTGTCTGCCTTTAGCTCAGAGCGTGATCCTGGAGTCCTGGGATCCAGTCCCGCGTCGGGCTCCCTGCATGGAGCCTGCATCTCCCTCTGCCTATGTCTCTGCCTCTCCCTCTCTGTGTCTCTCATGAATAAATAAATAAAATCTTAAAAAAAAAATACGAAGAATAAGAACCCCCAGGTCATGAGAATATCTCTCCAGACACACATGCACTGAGAACAGAGCTCTTTGATTCCTGGGGCAAACAGGATGGAGTGGAAACACAAGGAGCCCTGCCCACCAGTAAAGCATGACCAAACCAATCCTCGGTGAAGAAAAAAGAGAAAGAGGGCAGAGAAAGGATACTCACATGGCTGCATTTCCCTGAGCAGAGGGCCCTGATGGAGGATGTTCCCTCCTCTGCAGGCCGAGGTGGGTGCCTGGGGAGAGGAGGAGAGGGAGCCCCACCATTTCTTCCCTGTAAAGGAAGGGGCTGGGCCACTGAGGCAAGAGGCCAAGCAGATGGACTAGAATGACCAGGAGCAGAGACGGAAAGTGAATGGATTCCAGAGGTTTGTTGGCATCTGGCTGCAGATCAGAGCTGCAGTTGGGGAGACAGTGGAGTTTCTGGTTTCAAGAAATGGAGGATGACATCCCTGGAGATAAGGACCCCTTCCTATTCATTTCTGAGTCCCCTGCACCCAGCATGGAGGGAACTTGGCTCAGGCTCAAACTCAATTCAGTATCTGTTGAAAAATAAGAGAATGAATGAACAGAACAGGTGTGGTTTCAGTAGTGTCCTGAGACAATAGGCCCACGGGGTTGCTGAGATTTGATTCAGAAGCCTTATGGCACTACAAGGAGGCTGGCTCATGCTGTACCTGTTCCTTTTGACACCTTCCCGCCCAGTCACATCATTAACAGCCATGGAGGTGGCAGTCTCTACAATAGTGTCTGTGGGGAGATCATAGAAATTGGAATAATTCACTTGGGAGATTAAGGTGTTACAATTCTTGCATAATCACAGGCCTCGGGCCTTGAGAAGGCATTCAAAATTTAGCCTGGAGCCTTGGGCTCCTGACTCCTCTTCCAGTGCTCTTTCCCTGCACCATTGGGCAGGTGCAGAGGCTGCTGTGGAGGCACAGCTATACACAGCATGGGACTCTGTGATGAACTGGGTTTGTCATCCCCTCTTAGCACCGTCATCCCATAAGCACCAAAGAATCACCATCCTCTCCTGGGACTTCAACTAAATGCCAGGGACAGAGGAGTAAAAAAAGAGAAGAGGTAACCTCATCCTTCCCCTTTCCGATATTCCAAAATTCTGTTCTGCAGATCACTCACCATGGGAGATACTCCATAATGATAAGAGTTCTGAGCCCAAATACATTTGGGGAATACCAGATGCTATATCTCCTCTTGACACTTGACACAGCTTGTTAACAATGTAAAGACCCTGAGAAGTCCTGCAGTCAAGAACAAACTCATTGGACCACTTCTTTCACACCATACCTATTTAACATTCCACAGAACCCCGTCAGGGAAAGACTGCCATAAATTAATTTCAACAGCCACGTGGAAAATGCCAACTCTGACATCAGCCCCAAGGACCAAAAGCTCTTTAATAGAACAGTCTATTGCTACAAGTTTCCTATGCAGTCCCACGAGCATCGCAAATGCCCCGGTCAAGCCCCAGGCTTAAGGCACCCATCCCCGAGACCATGGGCATGCAGAATGAAGCGCACACTCCCCATTTGATCCCTGGGCAGAAGGAGGAGGAGGCATGACTCGAGCTGGCTTAACAGAGATTTACTTCCCCGGCATCCTTTGGAATGGATATCCTGCATGATTGAGCCGGGCTTTGTTCAATTCTCAAAGCAATTTGCCAGGAGTGAGAAAGGAACGCTTAGTAAAGCAAGTTGGTCAGTCCTGGATGATTACTTCTTATTCCAAAACAATTACTATAAAGGTAAAATGGGTTATGTTGCTGTAAAAAATATGACTCTCTCCAAACAGTAACACATGAATTCCCAACCAGAGGCTCAAGGCCACGGCCAAAAGCAGGCCAGGCATAGGAAGTATGGGGAAGACTTTTTTGCCCTGTCAAACTGTGCTGGTTTCCAACAGAATTAAAACAGACAAGAGAGGGCTAGATAAGTGGAGGGGGTGGGGGTGTTGTGATGCCCTGGAGACAAGTACCTACTTAGCAGTCTGAGCCCATCCCTACAGGGTGTCATGTCTTCTTCCACCCGAACCCCTAGTCTCATGAATCAACTAAAAGAATAGGGTGAAGCAGGGTTTCTCAACCTTGGCACTACTGACATGGGAGTCAGGTAATTCTTTGTCATCGCGGGGGAAGGGGGGCTGTCTTGTGCACTATAGGGTGTTCGGCAGCATCCCTGACCTCTACCCACTAGGTGCCAGTAACACCCTCAACCCTCCCCCAAGTCATCTCCAGACATTGCCAAATGTCCCCAGAGGGTAGGACGTGAGGCAAAAATCACTGCTGGCTGAGAACCACTGGACAAAAGCAATACAGGTCTGTGGGAGGCATCCCCACCAGGTCCCTGGATCCAGCACAACTCCAAGAGAAAACTATGCTCATGATTGGCCTCTCCCAGGGAGCCAAGGGGAATGTGTTCAAAGAGGCTGTCACTTTTCTGGGCACTGAGGGGAATAGGAATAGCATGAGTCCTTGGACATGCTACCCTTTGGCTGGCATCCTAGCAACGCACTTGCTCTGCAGTGGACAGTCCAACATGAGGGACAGAAGCCACCAGATGCCAAGACAGCCCTCCCGACAAGCCTAGGAGACCATCCCGGGATGGTGGCTATCAACCATTCCTATGCTATTGAAGGAAGGTGGCTTAGAATAGAAAGGTGTCGAGGGGTGCCTGGCTCAGTTGATAGAATGTATGACTCTTGAGTGGTGAGTTCGAGCCCCACATTGGGTGTAGGATTTACTTTAAAAATTAAATTAAAAAAAAAAAAAAGATGTCCTGTTAGACTCAGAGAGGTCCAGCAGAAACAGTTTCAGAACCATTTCTCAATACTGATTGTTCCTCCAGGAACAACCTACAGGATGACACTGCTGTCTAAAGACCTGAGTCCACCTCCCACAGTTTATGAATAGTCCTCCCATTAACACCTGCTTCCTGTGGATAACAATGAGAGGAAAGCCTGGGCCTGGACTTGGACACTGTGATATGGGTTCTGGTGCTGACGTCTGCTCAAGGCCGTTCATTTCAGCTGCCCCAGTTTTCCCTCCACCCTCAAATGAAGACAGCAGCAATCCCCACCTCCTCCAGTCATTTCAAAGTTCAATCGGGTTAATGTGCATTGAAGGCACTTTGCAAGCATGGAGCACCGGGCAGGCATCAGTTGTTTCTGCCAGTTGTTTCAAGAGGTAGTGTGAAAGTTGCAAAGTGAATCCATTTTAATCCACTTGAAAGTAGATGCTGCACAGACATGTGCAGAGGAGAAGCCTGGGAAGGAATACCTGCTTTGAATACAGTGATTAAGAGCCCTAAGAGGGAAGAACAGCACGTAAGGCAGTGTCTTTAAGATTTTTAAGATTTTAAATGTGAATATTAAAACTCAGACTCTCAGGCCCATTGAGAAAAGAGAGCACTCCTCTTCAAAGTGGTCTTTTCTGTCTCTTTTTTCTACTTCTTTAGACCTTTATTCTCCTTTTTTCCCCATTCACCTCATTTCCATCGCTGCTCAGGCACCTCAAATGCACTTAATTGTCATTGCCAGCCTCATCCAGAGCCCCTGTGAAGCATTTAACTGCTCATGGCCCTGTACCAAGAAGATTACTTTAGGTGGAGGAGGAGGTAGGGAGAGGGGGAAGGGAGGAAGTGAACAGAGGGGAAAACTGGACCTGACCTCTCGGGGGCTCTAAGCCCCAGACTGGACATAAAAACATGAGAGCGGGAAGGGAAACTAACTATGACTGGAACCCAGTGTGTGCCAGGGACAGTGCCAGGTGCTCCACACAGCTCCCTGCCTCCAATCTTCACAGCATCCTGAGGAGGGCAGCCAACCCTGAAGCATATTCCATGTAATACAAGTCCCTTCCCTGATTCTTTCATCCCAATACTGTTTACTGTGTGTTCTGTGTCAGGCACTGGTCTCATTAACAAGGAAAGCAGATAGATCGAGACTGTGCCTACTGTTTGCCAGACCCTTTTCTCTATACGTTGATTCATTTAATCACAACTTTAGATAGATGATATTAGGGAGAGGGAGAGAGAGTCTTAAGCAGATTCCATGCTGAGCACAGAGCATAACGTGGGGCTGGATCCCATGACCCTGAGATCACAACCTGAGCCAAAACTAAGAGTTGGATGCTTAACCAACTAAGCCACCCAGGTGTCCTGCAAGTAACTACTTCTAACCAAGGGAATATGGTAAATGCATAGGTTGTCACTTCCACAATTAAGCTGTGTAAGATCACAACTTCCATCTTGCTAGCAGACCTCTCCCTTGCTAGATTTGAGAAATCAGATTGCTGTGTTGGAGTGACCCACATAGCAAGAAACTGAGGGCCAGGCCTCCAGCCAACAGCCCACAGGGAATTCCATCCTACCAACAACCACACGGGCTTGGCATCCCATCCTTCCCCACCAGAGACTTCAGCTGAGACCCCAACTCTGGCCAACACCTTGATTGTGGCCTTATAAAAGACACCAGAGCAATGACTCAGCTGAGCTCTAGTCCCAGATTCCTTACCACAGACACTGTGAGATAATAAATCTGTGTTATTTTCAGCCACAAGGTGTGTGGGAATATGTTAGGCAACAGTCAATAACTAATACAACTAGTAAGTGGCAAAGGTGGGGTTGATACTCAGGTAATCCGGGTCCCAAGTCTGTGCCCTTTCCCACTATGCTATACTACATCTCCTGTCCTGTCTAAGGAGATATTATGGTGGCAAGAAAAATTTAGAATGTTTAGAATATTACTTGAAGATTCATATTGCATGAAGAGAAGTCTTTGAGTAGAGTCTTTATTTTGCCCACACTTACCTGATCACACAGTTCTGTTCACATGACACCTGTCACCTCCTCCCAAGCCAGGATCCCACAGAAGACATTTTCAAAAATCCTGAGACAGTCGTACTCCCATGATTTTGCAGATGAGGACACTGAGACTCAGAAAGTTTAAAGAATTGTCAGAAACCATATATGCAGGTGCTGAGCCCAGGCAGTAGAACAAAATGGCCTGAAGAAAGCATCAGTGGATGGGTCATTGTGTGCTGCTTTAGCCTCAGACCCTCAGAAATCAGCCAGCCCCACACCCAGAAGCCCTCGGCATTCAGATGATGTCACCTGCCTACTGGGAAAGAAGGAAGTCGCGTCCCCAGTGGCCACCACTGCAAAAAAAGAGTGTAGTAAGAAAGGCTAGGTGGGGAGGCATGGCCTGGGGAGCAGAGGAGAAGGTGCCCTGGGACCTGCATCTGGTCATATGCGATCACGCCTTTCCTATCTCTTTGCTTTGCCTGACCAAGCGGCATCTGGGGCTCTGCAAGTGCTGCCCAGAAGTGATCTGCAGAGCTGCTCTCTTCTTAGACCCAGGGGCCATCAAAAATCATTCCCCATAAGGGATGCCTGAGTGGCTCAGTGGTTGAGCGTTTGCCTTTAGCTCAGGTCATGATCCTGGGGTCCTGGGATCAGTCCCACATGGGGCTCCCCGAGGAGGGCCTACCTCTCCTGCCTATGTCCCTGCCTCTCTCTGTGTCTCTCATGAATAAATGAATAAAATATTAAAAAAAAAAAAAAAAGAATCAGGGACAGCCCGGGTGGCTCAGCGGTTTGGCGCCTGCCTTCAGCCCAGCGCCTGATCCTGGAGGCCCGGGATCGAGTCCCACGTCAAGCTCCCTGCATGGAGCCTGCTTCTCCCTCTGCCTGTGTCTCTGCCTCTCTCTCTCTCTCTCTCTCTGTGTGTGTGTGTGTGTGTGTGTGTGTGTGTGTGTGATGAATAAATAAATAAATAAAGATCTTTTTAAAAAATCATTCCCTGTTTGAGGGAGCTTCACATTATCACACCTAATTAGTTCACCTTTTCAACAGACCTCAAAGAAATGAGGGGAAGAATGGGGGAACATTGCCAAATGGTGACGCTGTCCCATGCTGCTCTTCTCTCCTCCATTCTACAGATGTGGACACTGAAATTCATGAAGATTAAGGCATCTGCTCAAGGTAAGAAGACAGCAGAGCGAGGATCTAAATGCAGGTGGGCCAGAGGCCAAAGTCCAGGATTCATGAAAACGCAGCTTGAGACAGGCAGAAGTTTCGTAGACACCCCCACCCCTCTCTGCCTTTCACATACAGTTGATGAAAAATGGATGCTTTGGGAACTTGCGGAGAACCAGTGGTGCTAGGGGAAGACGCCTGCCTCTTGAGCACATGGGACACTCAATCCTTCCCGTTTCCAGAAAACCTTGGTTCTAAGAATGCCTCTAGAAAGGGGATGTTTTATCCCACTGGTGGACACATGTAGGAAAATGCCCTGAGGGCTGGCTTTGGGTGTGAGATTTGGTTTCCCTTTAATAGCCACTTGTATAAATGAAATGAAAGGAGCAACACTTCCTGAAATAACACAGAGGGAGTTTTGTCATCAGGAAGTCTTAGAAGCTGCGTGGCTCAGATGGAGCCGAGTTCGTCCACAGCAGAAGTTCGGCTTGTACAGAGGTGTGATTGTGGTACACGGCTGGCAGAGCAATGTGAGCGGGATCCACAAACAGCCCTCCAGTGCAGACAGGCAGTGAAAGCAACACCTCAGTTAATATTCTGTGGGGCTACTCCTAGGCTCATATTTCCTTCTGAAAATGTGTGTGTGTGTGTGTGTGTGTGTGTGTGTGTGTGTGTGTGTTGTAAGAGTCGATCATCCCTGGATGGGCAAATAGCCTTGATTCATTCCATCAATCCACAGAGGAATGTGGAAGAGGAAATTTGCATGTAATGAATCCACCTCCACCTTTGCCATGTATTATTTTGTGTGAGGCTCAACCTGCAAGGCCCTCCCCCACCTCCTATCCCCCATTAACAAATGAGAAAAAAAAGGATCTGAGAGTTTTAGCCACCTGCACAGTGCCACACAGCTAGTCCATGGCCAAGCTGGGAACTCACCGGGTCAGTCTGGCTGCTAAACTCACACCCGTCCTCTGCACCTTGCTACTTCCCAAAGGAGAGGTGACAGAGATTGACGAAGCAAACTCAAACAGGTCCAACTGTAAGCCTAGTGTCTGTACTGGCCACTTTGCATATGCAATGCTTACAGTGATCCTGCAAAGCCTGTCTTATTTTATTCCCTTAACAGATGAGAAGGCAAAAACTTTCAGAAAGTTTCAGCAAACTGCCATGAGATAGCTGCCATCCGGACCTAGGTCCATCCAACTCCAAATCCTGGGATCTTTTGACCACCCCATTAATCCTCATGGACATAGGTCTGCCCCTCTCCCCCACCTCTCTGCCCCCTCCGACCTACCCCTTCCCACCCTGCGGCTGATTCAAGGGAGCTTAGAAACAGGGCTGGGAACCAGACCTGGCACCAACACACAGAGGGAGTTTAGGGGGATCAGTGCCTCTCTACCAGCTATGGTGAGAAATGATGGATTCCAGGCCACAGCTAAGAACAGGTTTCATTTATGGAGTGGCTTGTATGCCCTGGATGAGGGAGGGTTTGGACTAAGGAGAAAACATGCATTTGTTGCCTCTGGCCTAGTTATTGTGCTCGCTCAGCTTCAGTGGTCCCATCTGTAAAGCATGGTCAACTAACCATCCCCGAAGGCAATTAACCCTGCAGATGCACAGGCAGAGGGGAGGAGGTGGTTTCTGGACAGGAGCAGCTCAAGAGGCAAGTGTGTTTGGTCCAAAGCCAAAATCATTCAAGCACCAAGCAGCTAAAGGAAGTTCACACGAGACAATACAAGCTCATCTTGCACGCTCGCCTTCCAGAGCCCGCTCTCCTCGCCTCTCAGTTCTAGAAGATCTGGGAATGTTATATGTCAGTTTCTTGTCTGTTTCTCTTTGCCTAGATAGGAACCAATTTGCCTCATTTCAGTTGTTGGATCATATTATGTGATTCCCAGTTTAAGTTCACTACATCCATTTAGGAAAGCATTTTAGAATAATGAAATATGTTTTTAAGTAAGTGTTTTAAAAATCAGTCTCCCTCTTCTTGCAGGAGGCAAGAGATCTCAGCCGGATGTTCTGACTTGTTTGGTTTCGCCCTTGATCTCAGCACAGCAGGCTGCCTTGAGTCGTGACTCCCCATCGCATCATCCACCCATGTATTGGTTAATTCCCTCGTTAGCTAAAATGTATTTATCTATTTATTTAACAATCACCAAGTCATTGAGTGTGTTGGTTGCTTGGGAAACACGGTCATAGATGAGCAAAAAATAGACACTGCCCTTCTCCTTGTGGAATTTAAATCTAGTGGAGAAAGAAATTAATCACATACTATACACACACACACACACACACACACAATAAGAAATCAGGATAAGGCCTTAGAAGGAACAATCCATGGTGCTTTAAGAGCAGATAACAGAAGGATCTGACCCAGATGGAGAAAGTGATCCAAAGAATGAGGATGGAAAAAAATATATACATATAAAAAAGAAAAAATTTTTAAAATTAAAGAATAAAAATAAAAAATAAAGAATGAGGATGGAATGAAGGCTCTGGGACAAGAGGTTGGGAGTGGTGGCAGTGGGAGAAGGTACATGCTCTAGAAAATCAGAGGAGAGCAGATAGGAGGTTATCACAGAACTCCTGGAGAATGGTGACATTTCCTTGGATGAGGCTAGTGGCTACAGGGTGGAGAACAATGCTATTACAGGGGCGCCTGGGTGCCTCAGTGGTTGAGCACCTACCTTTGGCTCAGGGCATGATCCCAGGGTCCTGGGATTGAGTCCCACATGAGGCTTCCCTCAGGGAGCCTGTTTCTCCCTCTGCCTGTGTCTCTGCCTCTCTCTCTGTGTGTCCCTCATGAATAAATAAATTAAAAAAGAAAAATAACAATGCTATTACAGCCGTATCGTTGACTGAAGGGTGACAGGAGGTACAAGGATAAATGGTTGGCTTTGGATTTGGGGAAATAGATGTTCTCACTGCTCCCTTGACTGTGCTCAGAACCAGGCCACAGTGAATCTCACATCCTTTCTGTTCCAGAAAATGCCAGGCCCCATACTAGATTCAACATAGACAAAACAGGCAAGGCTCCCACACTAGTGTGGAGATGGACCTTCCTTTCCAGGCTGACCCATCTGCAGCTCCATCTGCAGCCACTGTCTCAGCCCCTTTGGCTGATGTGACCTTGCTGTCACCATCCGTTCTGTCCCAGTTTCCAGCAGCTCCTCACACATCGCACAAATCCCTATCTCAGCCACTCGTCTTGGGCCTGCATCTGATGACTGTATTTGGCCTTTCTGGTGTCAATCCTTGCACACTGTTAGTTCAGACTCTGTTCTTCCTCTGGTTCATCGCACTATCCCTGCAGGGCAGGCTTCTATAATTAAGACAAATGTAAGAGAGCAATTAAAATCCTTGTGACACAGAGCATGAGGGTGTCAGTTTTTGGTTTTGTTTTGAGGCGGAGAACAATAAATGTAAGAGAATATAACAATTATCTACATGACCCGAGATTGCCAGAAAGCAAGAATAGAAAGTGTTTGATTCTTCTGTGAAGTCACCACTGTAAAGACAGGTAGATTTTCTCGTGAAGGAATATTTACAAGGTTCTAGACGAGGACCAAGCTTGAGTCCCCACTTAGCTGTTGACTTAAATAAATAATATCAGAGAATTTACATAATCTGTCTGGATTTGGTTTCTTTTCCCTGTAAAACAGAAAACAAAATCTATCCCACAGGGTCATGATGAGGTCCAAATGGAATTATGGCAACCACAAGCCACTGCACCCAGTGGGTCTTGTTACTGCCATCGGATCTGTGGGCTCATTTTAAAGTGTCTGTCCTCATGTTCACTTTCTTCAGACATATTTCCTCTGCCCTCTGTTCAAAGGCAGAAGACTTGTTCAGAAGCTTAACACACACTGTCTCTTCTCTCTCATCCAGAGGAGAAGGGAGTGAGGCATTCCAGTCCCAGAATTTCAGCCCAGTGGGCTCTCCCTGACAAGACCCCCCAACCCTATCCATTTTTTTCGGTCAGTGAATACTTAATGTGGATCAATTTTGTGGGTGGCCACCATTTGGGTGCTAGAGGTACAGATTTTTTTAAAGAGACCACGCTTTAAGGGGCACCTGGGTGGCTCAGTCAGTTAAGCATCTGTCCTCAGCTCAGGCCATGATCTTGAGGTCCTGGGATCAAGCCCCAAGTCAGGCTCCCTGCTCAGTTGAGAGCCTGCTTCTCCCTTTCCCTCTGTCCCTCCCCCTGCTTGTGTTCTCTCTCTCTCTCTCTCTCTCTCTCTCTCTCATAAATAAAATCTTTTAAAAAAAACTTTTTAGAGGCACCTGGGTGGCTCAGTGGTCGAGTGTCTGCCTTTGGCTCAGGTCATGATCTCAGGGTCCTGGTATCATGATGGGCTCCCCGCAGGGAACCTGCTTCTCCCTCTGCCTATGTCTCTGCCTCTCTCTGTGTCTTTCATGAATAAATAAATAAAATCTTTTTTAAAAATGTTTTTAATAAAGTTAAAAAAAAAAGAGCACACTTTAAGAAGCCCATGGTCAGGGAAAATAGGTCAACAAGCAAGTATAATGATAAGACATGCACCTTAAGATAAGTCAGGTGGGTGTTTAACATAAATGGCAACCATGAAGATTTATCCAGAATCCAAGAGAGACAGAAGAGGCAAAACCTGAATAGGGCAGGGGACAAATGCAGTCCACCTGTGATATTCATGGGGATCAGGAGCAGGAAAGAGATGATGACAGGAGGGCTTTCTTTTTTTTTTTTTTTTTTTCCAGGAGGGCTTTCTTGAAATCAAAACCATGTTGGAAAATAGAGAGAATCGTCCGTTAGGCTCCTCTCTGAGTGTTTTCCTGTCAGGTCAGGGTATTTTTTGTTACAGAGGAATCAAACTCTCTTGGATTGGAAAGTGAGACAATTCACTCACGCATATTGTTTTATTTGTTTTATTTTTTTTTAAGAGAGGGAATACTTTATTCAAACCCATCAGAGAAACGGACAGCTTGGGTCTATAACAAAGCATTGTGTTTTAAAGCATAGGTCAGTAATTGTATATGAGAGTATACACTGCTGAGCACAGAGCACAGAGCACAACTTTTCAATGTTCAAAACAGAATAAGCTTCCCTGTAAAAGCAGCACCTTTGTGACATTTTTAACTTTAGTATTCCTCTCTTTCTTCTTCACCCTCTCCTTTAACAGAATCCACACCAACCTCCTCATAATCCTTCTACAGGGCAGCCATGTCCTCACGGGCCTCAGAAAACTCTCCTTCCTTCATGCCCTCACCCACATACCAGTGAACAAAGGCACGCTTGGCATACATCAGGTCAAACTTGTGGTCCAGGAGAGCCCAGGCCTCAGCAATGGCTGTGGTGTTGCTCAGCATACACACAGCTCACTGTACTTTGGCCAGGTCTCCACCAGGGTACCACAGTGGGAGGCTGGTAGTTAATGCCTACTTTGAAGCCAGTGGGGCACCAGTCCACAAACTGGATGGTATGCTTGGTCTTGATGGTGGCAATGGCAGCATTGACATCTTTGGGAACCACGTCGCCACGGTACAACAGGCAGCAAGCCATGTATTTACCATGGCGAGGGTCACATTTCACCATCTGGTTGGCTGGCTCAAAGCATGCATTGGTGATCTCTGCTACAGAAAGCTGTTCATGGTAGGCTTTCTCAGCAGAGATGACAGGGGCATATGTGGCCAGAGGGAAGTGGATGCAGGGATAGGGCACCAGGTTGGTCTGGAACTCCGTCAGATCCACATTCACGGCTCCATCAAATCTGAGGGAAGCAGTGATGGAGGACACAATCTGACCTATCAACCTGCTTAGATTAGTGTAGGTTGGGCACTCAATATCGAGGTTTCTACAACAGATGTCATAGATGGCCTCGTTGTCTACCATGAAGGCACAATCAGAGTGCTCCAGGGTGGTGTGGGTGGTGAGGATGGAGTTGTAGGGTCTACTACAGCTGTGGACACCTGGAGGGCAGGGTATATGGAGAACTTTAGCTTGGACTTCTTGCCATAATCGACAGAGAGACGTTCCATCAGCAGGGAGGTGAACCCAGAACCAGCTCCCCCTCCAAAGCTGTGGAAAACCAAGAAGCTCTGAAGACCCGTGCACTGGTCAGCCAGTTTCCAAATTCGGTCTAAGACAAGGTCAGTGATCTCCTTGCCAATGGCGTAGTGCCCTCGGGCATAGTTATTGGCAGCATCTTCCTTGCCTGTGATGAGCTGCTCAGGGTGGAAGAGCTGGCAGTAGGTGCCAGTGCGAACTTCATCAGTGACTGTGGGCTCCAGGTCTATAAACACTGCCCTGGGCACGTGCTTGCCAGTGCCCGTCTCACTGAAGAAGGTGTTGAAGGAGTCATCGCCTCCCCCAATGGTCTTGTCACTTGGCATCTGGCCATCGGGCTGAACGCCGTGTTCCAGGCAATAGAGCTCCCAGCAGGTATTGCTGGTCTAGACACCTGCCTGGCCAACGTGGATCAAGATACACTCACGCATGGTTGCTGCTTGGCGGCTGCCGGGCAGATGGTGGAGAAGAGGAGAGGTTGTTGCTTCTTACAGCGCGACTCTTAGGCGGTTGATGTAAGAGAACTTACGCATATTGTGTTTTTTTTTAAGATTTATTTTTTTTTATTTATTTATGATAGACATAGAGAGAGAGAGAGAGGCAGAGACACAGGCAGAGGGAGAGGCAGGCTCCATGCCGGGAGCCTGACGCGGGACTCGATCCCGGGACTCCAGGATCGCACCCTGGGCCAAAGGCAGGCGCAAAACCACTGAGCCACCCAGGGATCCCCCCCCATGCATATTGTTTTAAAACCACATTGCAATCAAACCCATGACCTGGTAAAAGCCTCCAATGAGTTGTCTTCTTTTCTTTATCCTTTTGTTTCCCCCTTTTACAGTAATGGACAAACATGATATATATACCACCCACACTGACAAACTTGAGCAGAGCAACTTTGAGGAAAGCAAATATTTTTTGCAATAATTACACACACGCAATAATCAAGAGACAAAGGAACTAGCAAACTCTTTAAGTTACATTCAAACCCTCATCCCTGTCATTTACTTGAAAATACTAAATACCTTAAGGGCAAATCACTGAAGTGGCTGAGCAATCTCTACTGCAATATTTAATGAAGCTTATAAATCCTGAAATCCTTCTGGGACCATTGCTGGATGGCAATGGAACAGTGTTGGGGGTTTCTGAAATTGCGGGTGCTTAATTATGTCTAACAAAGTCGATTATCAATAAAGTGTGCATCCATGTCTGAACTTAATTTGTCTCTGCCTCTGTCACTCAGGGTGTCCAAGAATCTGTCTGAACAGGGTTGGCAAATCTTTCCTATCAAAGTCCAGATTTTTATGTTGTTTTTTTTTTTTATATTTTATGGTTTGCTAGCCACAATGTCTTTGTCATGATGATCCAGCTCAGTCATGGTAGGATGATAGCAGTCATAGGTAACCATAGAGGTGCCTGGCTGGCTCAGTCAATAGAGCATATAACTCTTGATCTCAGGGTCATGAGTTCAAGCCCTACACTGGGCATAGAGATTACTTAAAATAAAATATTTAAGGGGTGCCTGGGTGGCTCAGTCAGTTAAGCGTCTGCCTTTGGCTCAGGTCATGATCTCAGGGTCCTGGGATCGAGCCGAGTTCTCCCTCTCCCTTTGCCCTTCCCCCCAACCCCTACTCATACTCTCTTTCTCTGTGACTTAAAAAAATAAGATCTTTAAAACAAAGTAAAACAAAAAACAAACCAAAAAAATAAGCAGGTCCATGTTCCAACAAAACTTTGTTTATGGACACAAAAATTCAAATTTCATATAATTTTAATGTGTCATGAAATATTATTCTGCTTCTGATTCTCTTTATACCATTAAAAATATGCAAAAACTATTCTTAGGCCATAGCAGTCTGGAAACAGGCAGCTGGGTGAACTTAGACTGCAGTGATAGTTTGCCCATCTCTGATTTTTGAGTGATGGATTGTACTATGTTGCAACAGTTCAAAGAACATAAATTCTGGGGCACCTGAGTGGTGCAGTCGGTTAACTCTCTGACTCTTGGGTTTGGCTCATGTCATGATCTCAGGGTCATGAGATCAAACCCCTTGATTTGATCTCGACCCCAAAGCCGAGAGTCTGCCTGAGATTCTCTCTCCCTCTGGCCCTGCCTCTGCTCTCTCTCTCTCTCCCAAATAAACCAATAAAAATAAAATCTTTAAAAAAAAGGAGGGGGTGGCACCTGGGTGGCTCAGTCAGTTAAGTGTTTGTCTTTGGCTCAGGTCATGATCCCAGGAATCCCACATGAGGCTCCCTGCTCAGTGGGGAGTCTGCTTCTCCCTCTGCCCCACTCTTATCTCGTTCTCTCTCTCTGTCTCTCTCTCTCTCTCATGCTCCCTTGCACTCATGCTTTCTCCCTCAAATAAATAGAAATAAAATCTTTAAAAAATAAATAAATAAATCCTGCCTTTCTGCAGTCCTTACACTTGGGCAGCCAGATGAAATCATTACCCTCCTTCAGTCTCCATTTCTTCTCTCTAAAATAAAGATAATCAGAGGAAACTGGTGAGAATTAAATGAGGTTATGTAGGTAACAGAAGTTCCAGGAAAGTCCGGAGAGGTGAGCTCAAAATTGAGTGCATCCTATGCCAGCTCTTCTTTCCCTTACTTTCTAACTATCTTTCTACTGTGTTCTTCATTTCTTTCTCTTCCTTTGTATTTAATCTTACCTTGTAGCTACTGCTTCAATAATGAAGTATGAAAATGGATTTGCTCCCAACACAGGGAAAACCAGCACCTTCCCTTGTCGACTTGAGTGCTCCCAGCCTGACCCTTTCCCTCGAGACATCAGTGCCTGGGCTGGCCCCTGGGGGGCTGGGTATCAGCTCCCATTAAATATCAGGGAAAGACTAATGAGGCCACAACTGATTCATCAAGCTGGGTCCTATCTCCCTGTGAAGGCATCCCATTAGGGACACAAGGTCTCTTTGAGAGGATTTGCAGTAGCAGCAAATGTCAGGGGCAATTATGTGTGTCTCATCTTTCTTAAAAGAACTGCCACCCACTCCCCCCCCCCACCTCAACCTCCCTCTAGCTCCCTAAGGTTTGCAATAATTACAGCTACCAATCACAACACCGTAGTCAGAACATCCTCTCCCAAGCTCAGTGTGTCCTACAGACTGGATGGAGGTGGGAGGCATCCTTCCGTATCATGGAAGGAAAAAGTGAACAATGAGACCCTAGATGAAGTGGGGGCAGGGAGGAGGGGTGGCTTGAGATTCCTGAGAGCTGGAGAATGGAATCAAATTGGGTCTTCAGAACCACCAAAACTTGATCCTTTCCAACTGTGAAAATATCCAGAAGTTATTTTACAAAGGCATGCTCTGAACATACTGCTTCTTAAGGAATGGGATCAGAAGTCCTCCCGCATCAAATACTTTCTATCAGATCTTTAGAATACCCGAGGAAGTCTATTCCCACTAGCCAAGACTCCACAGTCAAACAGGTGTCAGGAGGAGTAGCTGAGGGATGCCTGGGTGGCTCAGCAGTTGAGCATCTGCCTTCATTCAGCTCAGGGAGTGATCCCAGAATCCGGGATCGAATCCCACATCAGGCTCACTGCAAGGAGTCTGCTTCTCCTTCTGCCTATCTCTCTCTCTCTCTCTGTGTGTGTGTGTGTGTGTGTCTCATGAATAAGTAAATAAATCTTTTTTTTTTTTTGAAAAAAGATTTAGCTGAGTTGTATTAGGGACAATGATTAGGAGTCATTAAAATTAGGCTTTAGAATTAGGAGTCAGTCAATGTCCACTCTGTCCACTCTGCCACTTACTGGCTTGTGGATGCTGAATTTACTTAAACCAAATAACCAATAAGACAGCAGCTTTTCAGCTGCTGGGTTTTCCTGTTAGTATTTCTTCCAGAAAAAGTCCTTCTGATGTAAAGTTCTCTCCAAAGGTTTATGCCTTCAGTGAGATTCTTTTTTTAAGATTTTATTTATTTGTTCATGAGAGACACAGAGAGAGAGAGGCAAAGACACAGGCAGAGGGAGAAGCAGGCTCCCTGCATGGAGCCCGACATAGGACTTGTTCCCTGGACTCCAGGATCATGCCCTGGGCCAAAGGCAGGAGCTAAACCACCGAGCCACATAGGGATCCCCCTTCAGTGAGATTCTTAATTCCTCCGTGCAAGGAGCCTGCTTCTGCCTCTGTCTGTGTCTCTTCCACTCTCTCTCAGTCTGTGTCTCTCATGAATAAATAAATCTTAAAAAAAAAAAAGAAAGAAATTCTTAATGGCAGGGAGTACCACATATCCCTCATTATCCCCAGCAACTACCCAGGTGCCTGGACCCAGCAAAGTGCTCAAAAGGACCAAAGTCTATCTAATGACTTAAGAGTTTTGGAAAAGGGAACAGAGAAACAAGAGGGAATGAAATTATTAATGAAATAGTTCAAGATAATTTCCAGAGAGAAGTTTCCATTGAGTACCCAGAACAAGGGATGCAGAAAGCCACATACCAAGGATGTCATTATAACCCTATTTTACTAAAAATAAAGAAATAGATTCCAAAAGATTCCAAAGGAAAATATTTTTTTCCAAGTTATCTTGACAGTAAAGAGAATTTTAATATTATCCAATCTCTCAGTAACAATAGTATATGTCAGAAGAACAATGCCCTAAAATTCTAAGGGAGTTAATTTTCAAACTTAGGTAGACATTTTCATACATCCACATTCTTTTAAAAATTATCTGATACACTTTATTTTAGGAAGTTATTTGAGAATGTGCTAAAGCAAAACAAGGGACCAAGCCAGGAAAATGGAAGATGTGGAACCAGGAAACACAGGTATAACAACCAAGAGAGCAGGAGAATCCTTGATTCCAGATGGGAGCAGAAGGAAGGAAGCAGACACCTGATCTAATGGCACAGCCTGGGGTAGGGGTAGGGTAGGGTAAACATAAAGAAAAGCAATGCAAGAAATTAAATGTTATCAAAATACACCATTTCTTTTTGTAGTAAATAATATTTACTTATTTATGATAATAAAAATACCATTTAACTGAAAATAACAAAATTGCCATATTAGAAGGATTAAATAGGAAAGGGGAGACTGGTGCAATAGACATAAGTCCTCATTTGTTATAGCAGGAAGAAAACAGAATATCTAAAGATGATAGTTCATGAAACTGTAGCATGAGCATATTACTTAGAGGTCTAGAAGCAACTACCAGGAGGAAGGACTAAGGGGATTCAAAATGCCAGCTTCTAAAAAAATTTTTTTAAAAATGTCAGCTTCTAAGAAGTAGGATTGAGGTTTAGCAGAAGGGAGACAGGGAGCATCTTTTCACTGTAAATCTTTTGGTACCACTTGATTTCTTTATTTTTTTAAAGATTTATTTATTTATTTGAGGGAGAAAGAGCATGCACACAGAAGAGGAGAGGTGCAGAGGGAGAGGGAGAATGTCAAGCCAACTCCACGCTGAGCGCTGAGCTCCACACAGGGGCTTGATCCCACAACCCCAAGATCACAACCTGAACTGAAATCAAGAGTTAGACACCAAACTGACTGAGTCACCCAAGCGCCCTGGTATCACTTCATTTCTTAACCATGCATATCATTGCTTTCACAAAATTTTTAAAATCTGAATAAAGCAATTAACCTGATGGACAAAGACTAGAGGAGGAACACAAATCACCTTATGTACTGGGGGCTTTGGGTAATTGTTTTCCTTCTCTTTGTTACATTTTGTTGTCATGGTAAAATTGTATATATCTATACAGATATACATATATGTTTATATGTTATATACATTATATATTATATAACTACTATTGCATACTATATCTTTTTATATCTATCTTACGTTTATTTATTTATACATTAGGCCTAATTTCAACACATGCTATAACATGAAAATGTTTAAATTATTATAAAGAGGATTCTGGAAAGCTGGTAGCAATGGGATCATAATTTCTCAATGATCTCCAAATCAAAAGAAGAAGAAGCAACTAGATAACAAAACCAAAACTGCGCCACATTTACACCAAAATGTGACAAGATAGGGCAGCCTGGATGGCTCAGCAGTTTAGCGCCGCCTTCAACCCAGGGAGTGATCCTAGAGACCAGGGATTGAGTCCCATGTCGGGCTCCCTGCATGGAGCCTGCTTCTCCCTCTGCCTGTATCTCTGCCTCAGTCTCTCTCTCTCTCTCTCTCTCTCTCTCTCTCTCTCTCTCATGAATAAATAAATAAAATCTTAAAAAACAAAACAAAAAAAATGTGACAAGGTATACTCATGAACCCCAAAATACAAATGAGTGGGAACCAACCACAAGAGCCACAAGACCATCACTATCAGCATTATTGGTCTCTTCTGTGGGGAGAAGCGACCCAGGAGCACCTGAGAGCAGGAGACCCTGACACAGGCCACAGGTGTTCTCTAGGAAACACAGAGGGCCAATCTCAAAGCAGCAGCTGCAGTGGGGAAGGGTCTGGCCCTCTCCCAGCCTGGGTGAGCAGAGGTTCTGCAGGAAAGAGCAAGGGCTCACTTCTAGCATGGGGCCCCACACGGAGGGGACTCGGCACACCAGAAAGCATGTTCATAAAACAAAATGAAGCCATGACTGGCTCCAATCAAGTTCAAATACATTTTTCAAACAACAATGCATAAAAGAACATTACAGATCAGAATTAGAAAGACTCAGAAGTGAGGTGACAAAACCCAGGGAAGAACAGAAAAGGGAAGAAAAGCACTGTTTTGGAAATGAAGACTAGACCAGAGAGAACACAAGATCAGATAGACACAACATGGTTCTTGAGAGAAATAGAAGGTGAAATGGTGGTGGGGTGCAGGAGCTGGGGGGAGTAAAATAAAAAGAAATAAAGAATGGATAAAAAAGGGAGACTGACAAATACTAATGACAGGCAAAGAATATCAGAGAGTAGAGCTCCTGAAGAAGAAAACCCACGGAAGGGAACAGAACAGATACTGCAAAGGATAATTCAAGAACACGTTCCTCAGTCGCTATGTTGTACACGTGACACTAATAGAACACAAATCCTCACATTGAAAGAGGAGACCTCACACCTGAGAATACCTACCCAGAACAACCAGCTCTGACACATTCTGACAACTGGATTTTTAAAGAAAAAAAGAAAAACTCCTTTAACCATCTGGAAAATAAGAGCATGTGACTTCCTAAGGAAAAGCAATTGAGACTATTATCAGAATTGTCCAACAGCAACACTATATGCCAAAAGGCAAAGGCATATTTAGGATACACAAGGAATAGAAATAGGAAGCCAAGATTTTATACCTAGCAAAAGTGGAAAAGGCTGTTTGTTCTCAAACTCAGGAACATCCACGTGAGAGCTGAAATGGGCCCCCAGACCCCAGACGGGGCGGGCCAGGGGAGCCAGAAGAAAGAGACAGGCTGCTCCAGATGGGCAGGTGCAGGGTTAATAAGCAAGGGAACTTACTTCCCAGGCTGGTCTAGGGCAACTGCAAGACAAGTAGATCTCCACCTCCACCCACCATAATCTGAAAAGCTTCTGTGGAGGCTTTCATGGGATTGGACCACATATATTGTCCAGATTCCAACGGATTGCTATCTCAAGGCTGCACACTTCAAGGGCCGGGGTCAGGGTGAGAGGAGCCTCCGATTGCCCCAGCCAGCTCACAGGTTCACCAGTGGTCACATCCTTTCAATGGCCTCTTCCAAAAAAAACTTAGACAAACCTTATCAACATGCAACAAAGTCACTGCCCCACCTCCAGTTCTGTCTACTGAAAATGTTGAGACCCAGAAACCAGCTTCAGTAGCAATGAGCCATCACTAGCAACCAGAGTGCATGGTCCTGAAATAGAATTCTCATTCAAAGAAAGCGGTGAGTCTCAGAGCAGTGATGTTCCTTCCAGGTCTGGAGCAAGATGAACGTGAAACATCCTGTCATACCAAATAGCGATGAAACAATTTTAAAAACCACTAGAGCAAACAACAACAACAAAAAACCACTAGAGCATGTCTAAAAATTCTAAAAAACAAAAAATCAGAAAAAAAAAAAAAAAAACAGGAGAGCTTGTCTAAAGGACTCAGAAAGAAACTTGAAGAAGCTTCCACTGACCTGAGACAATAAATGCAATGGATTAAAACCCATCAAATATATTTAAATCCATAGGTTTGTAAATATATTTTTTTTAAAAAAATTGGAAACCATCGGAGGATAGTTAGGAAATTAACTTGTCTTGAAAACTGGTCAGTAGAGGGAAATAATCCAGCATTTATCCTGCCATTCCTATATGACTGGTTACCAACACTTGGTAACCAAATGATAAATGAGCGTATCTCTCTATAAAAGTATTCCAACTAATAAATGAAAAAGAAACGATGGAATCAGAGTATTACCATTTTGCAACCTTAATGAACTTAACGCATCCAAAGAAAGACCAGCAGGGACATGCTTGACTCTACCACAAGCATCCCACCCACAAAGCCCAGACTGCAGAACTCTGCCAGTCAAATGGTTGGAATTCTTCAACAGATAAATTGTGAAGGAAAGAAAGAGGACGAATAAGGAATTTACAGATTGAAAGACACTTATAAGAACTATCACATTTTTTTATGCCAATATTATCCGGGAGCACACATTTGCATAACAGAATGAAAAAAAGCAAAGTGGCTACTACGCAAATCAGGAGAGTGGGGTTTGGATGGGGACAGTGCACATGGAGGGGTCCCCGGAGCAGGGCCAGAATTCGATTTCTTGATCTGAGCAGTGTTGATGTTATAATAAGTCATTGAGCCATGCTTTTGTTATGTGTGGCTTTTTGTATCTGTGTTTTCTTTCTCAATAAAAAATTATGATATGCTTAAGTAAAGACAGTCAGTTGGGGATTTTCACGCAGGGTCGATGAGGGTATGAACTGATAAAGGTTTTTGTAAGGCAATTTAACCATATCTATCTATATTTCAAATTAATACTGGTCCCATGTGCTTCACAGGGTCAGAAGAAAATAAGATAATGAATGTGGCTCTGCATGGATAAATGTGAAGGTCTATAGAAATACCAGATAAAGAGGAACTCCGGCTAACTGAGCACCTGCTGAATGTCAGGGACAGGGCTATGGGAGGCGCTTTCAACACATCCTCTCACTGAACCCTTTACACATCTCTGCGAGATAATTATCATCGTTTCCAATGTGACAAAAAAGGCTCAGAGGGGTTCAGTGACTTACCCAGAGTCACTTAGCCAACAAGCGAGAGAACTTTTCGCTTCAGAAATTAGTACTCCAGAGTAAGAGAACAAGGAGACACCAGCATCTACCGTGTCAATGTATCAAACAATGAAGAAGGATGAAACCCAAGGCTTTTACTGAACACAATGCAATGTTCTTAGTGACATATAAAAGCGAGAAGCCCAGAGGCCTTGCATGAGAAGTTATCCTTTGCAGAAAGTGCAACAGTGTAAAATTCATTAGTATCTTTTCAGCAATATCATACATAATTTTTTTTACAATATCTGCTTTAAGGATTAAATGGTTCTGCAATTTTCAAATGCATGAACATATAGATAGGTCTTTGGAGGGACTCGAAGTAATTCCACTCAACAGACAACTAAATGAATGCCCAGCTGAAGATTCAGGGCATCCTCTGTATTGATGGACTTACCAGCCCCGTAACCACTGAGCACCCTTCCTGATCCCTCCTGAGACAGGTCTGCATCCCATCCTGGCGGCCACTGAGCCACAGGCAGAAATTTGGCCTTTAGGCCTCTGGATGTGAGCACCAGGAAGAATTCTGGCAAGAGGAGGAGAAGCCAAAAAGAGAGAGAATTCACAAACACGAATGTGGGTCATGTAGGTTCCCAAGGGAAAGACCATTCGTTCCAAAGGCCACTCTGAGAGCAGAAAGAGCACTGAACTCAGAGTCAGGACACCTGGGGGCCTGATTGCCATTTACTGGATTTGTGACCTCAGATCAAGTCATTTAACATTTCTGAAACTGAGCCTTCCCGGGGTATAAAAGGGTTAATAGCACCTGCCCTGCCTACCTCTGGAGGCAGCTCTAGCATCACATGAGGAAATAAGTATAACTGGCATTTATTTGTTCAATGCTTGCCATGTGCCGGACCATGGGGCATGGCTTTGTTGCTGTAGTGCCTCCTAATTCTCCACCAAGCTCTGGAGTGGCTCTGCTGTTCTCTCTTTTTTATAGGGCAAGAATCTGAGGCTTGGAGAGTGTCAAAGATTTGGGCTATTTAAAAGCAAGTTGACTGACTCTGTGCTCTTAACTATGACACCGTACTGCCTCCTGGAGCACATCCCCAAGAAGGCCCCATGTCTTTAAAACTGTGCAACAGGGCACCTGAGTGGCTCAGTCAGTTAAGCATCTGCCTTCAGCTCAGGTCAGGATCCCAGGGTCCTGGAATCAAGCCCTGCATTTGGCTACCTGCTCAGTGGTGAGTCTGCTTCTCCCTCTGCCTCTCTCTCTCTGTGATCTCTCTCACTCTCACTCTCTCTCAAATAAATAAAATATTTTTTAAAAATCCATAGCTAACATTTAAAAAAATAATAATAGCAGTAATACAACTTATCAAGACCTTACTCTTGCTGGACTCAATGCTAAAGTGCCATATGAACATCATAAGCAAGTTATCCAAAACTTAGAAATAAAACAAAATGATTGCTTCATGCCCTTTAAAAGTCATGTTAGGGCACTAAGAAGAGTCACTGCAGTGTCCATTCTCAGCAAACATAAGGGATGACTGAGGCAGAGCGATCCAAGAGGAGGGAGAGGTCCGCGGGAGTCCCAAGAGCTTCTCGGAGGACCCAGGGTGCCACCTAAAGAGAAGCAGTTAGGGAATGCACAGGGCATCTTCTTCATAAGAGGTTGGGGATTCCACAGAGCATGGAGGAGAAGTGGCATGAGGTGGCTGGAGGGGCAGGGGGGAGGAACTCCTCCTGTCTTCCAAACTCAATTTCAACATGGCCTCCTTGGGGACCCATTAGATCTGGTCAAGCTCCCCCCACTCCCTCCATGTTCCCAAAGCACTCTGCCCTTCCACTTTGATCACACTGGTTGAACTGGTAATTACCTAACATGGGACTTTCCCTTCATGAGGGTGGGGACTGTATCTATCTAGGACTACTAGGAATCCAGGGTGAACAACAGAACACCTGACACACGCAGTCTCTCAACTGAGATATCCTAGGGGTTGGGAGGGGTTGGGGAAGGTAGGAGATGGATGATCTGAAAATCTAGATGAAGGTACCATAGGAGGAAGGAATTATGTTGGAAGAAGCAAGGGTTTGAGGAAAATAGCATATAAAATAACAGTATACCATCTTACTGGGAATTTTATTTCACTTTACTATGCCAAGCCCATGTATGCTCTGACGGGGAGGCAGGACCTACAATGAGGGAATTTTATCACTGCTTGGCTGTCAATGAGAAAATGCATTTGCCGGCTGCTGGCTGATTCAAAGTTTCACGGTTTATTCTCAACTCATCATCTATTTTAAAAACTACTGACTTGAGCTTCGCCTCCAGCTACCTATATATAGTTCATCTCTCCTTATGCCTCAGGATTCCCTCTTAAGCTCTACTTTACAATTTAACCTCTAAAATAGTCCCAATTCCAAATATTCTGACCTGCTGTCTATATAAACCATCAAAATACCTTAGAAGTTTCATCATTTCTAATTTCATATTATACCTCTAAGATGGCTTCTCATATCTGAGAGAGGCACAAAAATCCTTAGCCAATCCATGTATCTTGATTTGGGATTCTGGAAATATGCTTTTGGTCACATTTCCCCTTTGTTCTCTCTATAATCAAGTCAGACTTTTTTAAGCTTATAAAATTATGTATCTAATATGTGGAGAAAGCATTGAACTAGATGTTGAGTTACAAAGATGAATAAAGTAATAACAGGAGAAAAATGTGTTAACAAATACAGTCAGGAAGGAGGGAGGGGAGACTACTTTCTCTGAGGAACTAGAATTAACTTCTCTTAGACACAATGTGAATTATGTAACTTTTGCTCCTTTTCCAATGGATGAAATCAAAATACAGCACAAGCAAACTCAAATGATAGCTATCATTTTTCACTCATTACTCAATATCTAGTGGTAAGATTTTTATCATTGCCTGTCAAAGAGAAAGAGGGAAGTGATTCTCTCATTTACTGTCGGTGGGAATGTCATTGTCATAGATACTTTAGACCAGAATTTCTATCAAAATTTTTAATCAAAAATTTAAATGTGGGGACACCTGGGTAGCTCAGTCAGTTAAGCATCTGCCTTTGGCTCAGGTCATGATTCCAGGGTCTAGTCCCACATTGGACTCCCTGCTCAGTGGAGAGTCTGCTTCTTCCTCTCCCTCTGCCTGCTGCTCCCCCTACTTGTGCTCTTTCTGTCTTTCTCTCTCTCTCTCTCTCTCTGTCAAATAAAATCTCTAAAAAATATTTTTTAATGTGTTTAGCCGGCAATTCTACTTCAGGTATCTCTCGTGGAGAAATACACATGTATACAAAGAGACCTATATAAGGAAGCTACTTGCAGCATTGCTTACAATACTAAGACAGGAAACTACCCAAGTGCTTTTCAGTAAGACATACTATGCAAAAGTTACAAAGAATGAGCTAAGTCCATCCTATCACATCTGTCAGATAAGTGAAATTAAATGAAAATAGTTGGAGAGTATTAAAATCTGAGACCACTGGAGCACCTGGGTGGTTCAGTCAGTTAAGCATCTGCCTTCAGCTCAGGTCATGATCTCAGTCCCACATCAGGCTCTCTGCTCAGTGGGGAGTCTGCTTCTCCCTCTTCCTCTCCCCCTGCTTATGCTTGCTCTCTCTCTCAAATAAATAAAATCTTTAAAAAAGAAAGAAAAGTGGTGCTGAGCCATAGTCTGAAAAAAAGGTTTTGTTTCTTGCATCTGAACACAAATAATTCGATGACAAAAATAAAAACAAAAAACCTACTAGGAAGATACACATCCAACTATTTATTAATAGAGGTCCCCTCAGATATGAAGGGAAAAGACTTTCAATTTTTCTTGAAGTACATTTTTTCCAAAAAGCATATTTGAGTATTTAAGCTAAAAATTGAAAAAAAAAATTACAGTTCAACTTTAGTAACCATACATGGCCTACACATTTGGATTCCAATTTCTCCAGTCTTACACCTCCATTTTTCCAGACCCTGATTCATTTATCTTTTTTCTCTTCACTGTGTGTTTTGGAAAACCACTTCAAACCTTCCATAAAAAGACCATATAAACAAAGAAACAAATGCAACAAAGGGTATAGGTACCATGATAGAAGTCCATCCTGCTAGATGCGCAGTGTTTGAAAGGGAGAAAAAGAAAAGGCGAGGAGGAAGCATCCGCAAGAACAAAGGTATGGGGGAGAAATTTCAAGTAGCTCAAGATTTCTGGAGCACCAGGTAAATGAGAAAGCTGGAGAGACGGGAAGAGGCCAGATAGATAATGGGCCTCTCTACCAAATGAAGGAGCTTGAGTATCATCTTGTCCATGACTGTGGTCACAATGGATTATAACGGCAGCAGCTAACATTCATTGACAGCTTGCTCTGGGCCAGGTGCTGGTCTAGCCTGATAACTGGTCCTGCAAGGCAGCTCAATTATTATATCTTTTCTGTAGATGGGGAAAGGAAAGGATTTGGGAGAGATGAGCTGTAGGATTTTAAGCAAGAGTAGTACGTTGAGATTTGTATTTTTAAAACACATCTCTATACATACTCAAATATTTACAGATGAAGTGATACATCTTGGCTTGGCTTCAAAATTACCAGAGAGTGTGTAGGTGGGGACATAAAGATTTCCAGGAGCTGATTATTGCCAAAGCTGGGTGATCCCTCCAAAGAGGTTTATTATATTAGTATCTCTCCTTTTGAATATGTTTGAAGTTTTCCATAATAAATGTTTTTTTAAATAAAATCTCTGGCTGCAATGTGAACATCCAACTGAAAAGCGTGAAGCAGGAGGTAATGACACCCAGCCAGGGGATTAACAGATGAGGGCTGATTAGAGCTGGGGAAGCAGCAGGATAAAGAAAAAAGGACTTTTTGCAAGAAAAATAAAATGGCTTAGTAACTAGTCCTTGTGGTGAGGAGAGAGAGAGAAAAATCTCAGGTTTCAAGTCAGTCTCAGGTACCTTGTTGAAATGACTAGGTTAACGGAGGAGCTGTTAACGTGACAGGGAATGCGAAGACAAGTTTGGGATAGTGGAGGGAAGGGTGTGGAAATGTGTTCAGTTTGGGATGTGCCAGGTTTGCTGTGGCAATAGGTTAGACCTCCAAACTGATGGCCTTGAGTATATATTCCCAAAATAAACATATTTGTTTATAGATGACCCATACGATCTTTAGTATAAATACATTTTGCACAGCGTGGGAGTTGTACTATTTCCTTCCCGCCATCTATTAGGGCTGTATACTGTTAGAGTAAGCACACCCTACTTTGAGAATCAGTGATCAATTTAAGGATGATGGCTTTAGAGACTGGGATGTTCAACCTCTCCAAAACTCAATTTATTTCCCTGTAAAAAGGAAGTCTCAGGGCGCCTCGGTGGCTTAGTCCAACTCTTAGTTTTGGGTCGGGTCATGACCTCTGGGTTGTGAGATCTAGTGCTGAGTCTTCAGGCTCTGTGCTCAGCTGGGAGTCTGCTTGAGGATTCCCTCTCTCCCTTTCCCTCGGCCCCTCCCACTGCTCACACTCCCTTTCTCCCTAAAATAAAATCTTTTTTAAAAAGCTGCAACTAGGGACACCTAGTCCCTAGTTGGGACACCTGGGTGGCTCAGCGGTTTAGCACCTGCCTTCAGCCCAGGGCATGATTCTGGAGTCCCAGGATCAAGTCCCACATCAGGCTCCCTGCATGGAGCCTGCTTCTCTCTCTGCCTGTGTCTCTGCCTCTCTCTGTGTCTCTTATGAATAAATAAAATCTTTTAAAAAGTTGCAACTATAAAAAAAAAAGTATCCCTTTCCTTAGAGGGACAATGAGAATTTCATGAGATTACATGCATATACTGATGTCAGCAAAAGTACAGTGTCAAAGGCTCAGAAATGCTATTTCCACTCCACATCCTACCTTCTCCCCACACCTCTTGCCCCAGCCCCCATTTCCTCAGGAGAATGGCAGGAGAGACAATGCTTGTGTCTCACGTGATTTTTCTTTGTGATGAATTTGGAAATGCATAAAATGGGATGCCTAGTAGCCTGAGCTAGCTGGTTGCAAGCGTGGTAGGCACTTCCTTTCATGCGCATTTGCTAGTTTCCATCCCATCCTCTAGCTGAAGTGCAGAAATGCTGGTCACAAGCCCTGCAGTAGGTCACCACATTCTGTGCAGACTTGATAAGGGCTCCATAGCCTCACCAGAGACTTACATATGCACACTTACATCTGGAAAGACTTCTCATCTGTAATTTGTTCAGACAATAACAAGAATTTCAACAGATTAATAATTCTTTAGATCACTATTAGTGGGGATAGGGGAGAGATGAGTGGGATACACCAAAGATTTCAGTTTGTCATCACTCCAAATAAACCTGAGTATATCCTGTGAGGCTCTGGACGGCAAAATATCACATCACAGCTCAAGATGCCCCCCCAATCCCAAAACAGACAGGAGCCACATTCATGCTATCGTAGCAAGTGCCAAGAGAGAACTGTAAATGAGATCATGACTGTGGCTCTCAACTCCTCGAGGACTTAGCTTGGCACTAGCTACACAAAGCAATGAGAATCTGACTCAAATTCCCAACTCCCATCGAGGGTAAATAAACATTCAAAGACAAGACACAGGTTTGGTAGCCTGTCTGTAGAGCAAACAGCACATTTATCTATCTTAGAGATCAGAACTGGGAATTCTTTGCTCTGCCCCTCGCAGAGTATAAAAATGATCTAGAGGTGTTAAAAAGTAGTTAAAATTTCAACTCCTACTTCCATCATTTTCTCTAGAATGATTAATTCCTGTAAATCCTTATACTCCTAGGAACTGAAAAGCATATGCAAAATAAGCACATCAAAGGCTTGGTATCCGTATCTGAAATAAACAATGATGCAGCTGAAGTTAAAGAGGAGGTGATGGTAAACAGCTATGAAGAGCCTTGCCTTTGATTACTTGCAGTCCAATGCTGCCCTCTAGTACTTCATGAGAGGAATAACATGAACACATCAACAGTTTCAGGACTGACATTTTTAGCATTAATATCTACTACGGAAGTTGTTGCTCAGCAAGGAGGGGACAGGTAGGGGCCTCTACAATTACACAGCCAATAGCCCACCTTTAATAAAAAGTGTCTTTTCAGAAAGATCCCAGCACACGTTAACACAAGACCTATTGGGCTGCTCTAGGTCATCACCAGTAGATGGCCTACAAGGACCTTGAAGACACTGAAGATGCCCTTCACTGAGCTGTTTGTTTGAAATACAGTTAAGTGGGATCCGTTATTTCTTTGGGCAGAGTCAGAGCCATTGTCAAAAAACTTCTTCCTCTAACCTGACTTTTCCAGGTGTTCGCAAGGGGGTGGGGTGAAAGTTCTTAGACCTACTTGATACTTTGCATAACTAATACTCCTTAAATACATGGTCGATGTCAGCATTCCCTAAGAAATGGTAGAGACTGGTTTAAAACAAAGTTACACTACAACCAAATTAGGCAACCATCAGCCCTGGAACCTAAATTAAATGGAACTTTTTTTTTTTTTTTTTAAGATTTGAGAGAACGAGCGAGCATGAGCAGGGGGAGAAGCAGAGGGAGAAGACTCCCCACTAAGCAGGGAGCCCAAGATCATGACCAGAGCCGAAGGCAGATGCTTAACCGACTCAGCCACCCAAGTGCCCCTAAATGGAACATTTAAATTGACATAATAAATATTTCTAGGAAATGGAGCGGCTAATCAGGACACATGTACCCCCATAAACACCAATGACAATTTGAAGTAATATGCCCAGAAAAGTCTTATTTCCATTATCACCATTCCAAGAAAACTTGGAAGTTCAAAATTAATTCCATGAGATCTCACTGCTCTCCTATCAAGCCAAGTGACCTCAATAGCTCCAAAGAGGCTCTGTTAGCTGATACACTGAAACACGGAGAGTTCTATGCTGGGAAAGGGGGAAATAGTAATTAGGATAAACTGTGAAGTAGGAGAGTATCTATCTGTATTATTTCTGGCTCCTGACAGGTGTTTCCAATCTCTCATGTTTAGTCAGAAAAGAAATGCATCCCAAACAGTGTGTTTGTGTGTAGGTGGGAAGGAAAGAACAACATAATTTTCAAACAAAAGTTGCTATTTATTAAGACATTGCTGTTAAATAAGCACAGCTGACTCAAATCATTATACATATATCAACACACATTAGAAAGTTTCTGAAAAGATATATCAGAATGGGCTTCTCTTGTGGCTCAACTGCATCTGAGAAAAGAACAAAAGAAATTATACATGATTTACAGCTGCTAGTCATCAACAAACATACATGCTGGCTCTATAATTTGGAGAGGCAGGACAGACCGCTTTTCCCCTCTTGGCTAATGTTTTGTTCAACAATTAAACCTATATGTACTCTCAAGAGTCTCCTCAATGTGGAGAGAACATGTATGAATCTCAGAAAAGACCAACTTAGTCAATTGTGATGAACAAGCCAATGCAAAGCTCAACCTCAGAACCACCACATTTCCAAGTCAAAGATCAAGCCATGGAAAAGGGAAGCATGTCCTACTATTTTAAATACTGGGCAGCAAAACTAAGGACCAGCCATTACCTAGCTCCATGACAAGCTACTATTTAAGTTGCCAAAGAGCAAGCCATTTTTAATCTCTCAAGAAGCATAAAAATAAGGGGGTTTGAGCCATGGAAACTGTAACTGTATCTGAAGATACTTCTCACTATTATGTCTATCCTTTGTGGATTACATGTTCAGTAATAATAATTTTGATGACCATTACCGAACACCATATTAGAAATCTGACCTCAGAATAAGAGCCCAATTGTGATTGGAATAAAAATTCCCAAGGAGGGTTCAAGTCCAACTAGGCTGTTCATGATCTACTTCCATCCTACTTCCCCACCCGAAGATACAGCAACCCAGGTACAGCTAAGGTGGTCCCTTTGTTAAATGACAGCAATGGATGTAACCTTTAAAACCTAGAGAATAAAAGATTTTCTTACTTTAAATATTCTCTTTAGAAGTCTGAGTAATGGTGCAACCTGAAAAAGTAAAAGACAAATCATCTAAACAACTGTGTGATTACCAGGAGTATTGTCAATCAGATCACGGAATAGCAAATAGGAAGATTTTCAGGGGGAAAAATTGTGATCGTAATCATTCTCACCAGGCAGCTAGGTTAAGACTCCTCAATCTGACATTCTGAAGGATCCTAAAGCTAACTCCTCAGATTTTAGTAAAAACATTACACTTGTGGGACGCCTGGGTGGCTTCAGCTCAGGGTGTGATCCCAGGATCAAGTCCCATATCGGGCTCCCCCCGCATGGAGGCCTGCTTCTCCCTCTGCCTACTCTGTCTCTCATGAATAAATAAATAAAATCTTTAAAAAAAAAATTACACTTGCTCCACAGCATCAGTGGGGGTCTAGGAAATACCTCATCAGTCGTACCCAACAGACATGTTAGTCCAACTCACTTGCTAGAAACAGTCTCACTAGATAGCAGTGCTCTCAAGAAGACCCTAATGCTTCTAGTGCTTAAACTTAGAGAAAAGAGGATGCAATTATAATAAAATCAAAGCTTTGGGAGAGAATTTCTAAGTGCAGTAGGAACCTGCATGCTTTTATAAAACTTGAACTAAAAGAACCACTCCAAAAATGATTGGGAAGGAGAATGATGGAATGCATCAATTTTCCAGGTGTATCCCATTTTCCTTTCAAAGCAGAACTTGAGATCATACTGTTTGCTATATCCTCTTTTCACAATTATCTCCTCAAAACCAATTTACATTCCTCCTTTTCTTCATGCCAGATTTCAGTATCTGAAGCATACACACATAAACATAGGGTCCTAAGCAATATTCACCATCAACTCAAGGGAGCAAGGACAGAGGCTGTGACCGAAGTTACAGGCTTCCAGTTCATCAGCTCCCCCAGAAGAGCCACCTCGTCACCTGTATCTTCTAGCAACTGTGCAATTAGAGTTTGTTTGTTCCCGCTTTATAGCCAAATATGTTGAGTGCAGAAAAGAATCTGGGCAGAGCATAACTTTTAGATCTCTCTATGGTTGATATCCTTATTTACAGCTAAGCTGCGGGGAAAGCAGTACCTTTTTCAAAAAAAAAAAAAAATCACTTAAATCTGGTGGAATAAATATGAATTATCAAATCGACAAGGGTTAATCTAAACATAAGGCACTAAGAAAGTGGCATTATTAAAGTGGCTACTCTTCCTCAAATTGACATTCTCAAAATATACCTTACCACTCCCCCAAATAAATATTTTTTTAATTAATAAATAAACCTCCAGGTGAACTTTTCTTCTAGTCACATTTTATGGTAGAAAGATGCATTTTGTTACACAATGAGGAGGACAGTCAAGTTAAATTGACAAGCTTAACTCTACAATTAATCATTTATGACTGTAGTTGATCAATAAGCTGTAGAATTAATAAACTGCATTTAAGTGTTGAAATGAGAATATAACAACAGTATCTCTTCATACTCTCAAAAGAAGGTTACAAGTATTTCTGACGTTTAAAACAGATAAATAACACCCACCTATATAGCAGGGCCTTGCCCTTTTCGTTCCCCAAGGCAAAATATCCACTTCTGGGAGAAAAATCCATGGTATGAACAAGAGAAATAGTCTTCTTTTTAATGACTGGGAAGTTTGAAAATACTGTACAGGAGGGAAGGTGAACCTGTAGGAAATAGTTCAAAACTTTAAATCACAATAACTGCAAACTCATCTTTCTTCTGGAGGGTATTATGCTGAGTGAAGTAAGCCAATCGGAGAAGGACAAACATTATATGTTCTCATTCATTTGGGGAATATAAATAATAGTGAAAGGGAATATAAGGGAAGGGGGAAGAAATGTGTGGGAAATATCAGAAAGGGAGACAGAACGTAAAGACTGCTAACTCTGGGAAACGAACTAGGGGTGTTGAAAGGGGAGGAGGGCGGGGGGTGGGAGTGAATGGGTGACAGGCACTGGGGGTTATTCTGTATGTTAGTAAATTGAACACCAATAAAAAAAAAAAAATAAGAGATAACTTCTCTGGAAAAAAAAAAAAAAGATGACTGTTAAAAAAAAAAAAACTCATCTTTCTTAAATTTTAGGTATTGTCCACCTTTCTGATGGAACAGTAAGTTCATTTTGATTGTAGTACATATGATGTACAATTCTCTCAACAGAGCAAAGTGTTCTGAAATTAAAATTTGCTTTTCGATTTGCTTTAACTAAGAGAAAGGAGGAAGAGAAGAAAAGTGTCTCCTTGATACTTCTAATGCAGCATCTAGCATGGTGCTCTGCGAGATTCTGATGTTTGCTGAGTGAATGAATAAATGAACACACACACTAAAGTAGAAGTTCACAACGGTACCCATTACTGCTGTAACGTAATGATCACGGTAAACAATACTAAAATTTGGTCACAATTGTGACCTCAATTATGAAGAGTCTGATTTTATATAACTGAAGCCTAGCAAAGTCCTACCAACTATTCCAATATCACATAATTTCCTTTCTACACTTTTATTTTCAACCTATATAATGTATTCTTGGCCTTTTCCAATCTCCTCTGAAGGAAAACAAACTCATGAAAACCTGCTTCGTCAAGTGAAACTGTGTTCCAATTTAGACAGAGCCAAAAACTCACTTCCAGGCCTGACCTAAACATGGGGCATGGGGGCGGGGACCACACAGGCTCTTTCTCCAAAAGAGTCTACTTCAGGGGAAAATGAGCCTGAACCTAAGACTGATGCAACGAGTCCTCATCCGATTTGTGGATAAACAGAACGCTAGCACAAAAGCAGTTACCTGAGTAGACTAGGATTTTAACAACTCTCACTTTCAAATATTCTCTACCTCTTCTAAAACATACTGTACCTTCATATTCCAAGATATGCGGAGAGCTATCGCTCAGCTATTTATGTTGGTAGCCTGTCACCCTCCACATGTTTAGATGAGACTTTAAACCATCCAATCAAGGTTATTTTCATAGATGAGCCCCAGGTAAAACCTAGTGATATGCACATCTGTCTATAGATTTCAGTTAGTCACTTATTAGGCCCTATTCATTCTGATATGTACCTACTGACCGTTTTGTTAAGTGTAAGAAAGCAAAGTTCAAGGTGAATCTCCAAGCCACTTCCATTCTCAACTTTCCCAGAAAGCAGAGTCTTCCTGTGCAGCATAGCATCAACGCACAGACAGTAGTACTACTGAGAAGTGGTCTAGATCCATTACAGCCAAGAAGCTGGCAGTGCCTGGACTTAATCTTAACTTTTAAAGTTCTTAAATACCATTTTCTATATAGGTTCCTTGAAAAATATATTTTTAAAAAAACTAAATATTTAAAGCAGACTAGTTATTTCAGGAGAGAAGCCACAATGTGAATATTGCAAAATTTATTTACACTTACTTTGGGAATGTGGAAATTATATGAATTTTTGAAAAGTGGTTTGGCTTCTTGTATTTTGCTTAGGCTGTTCTAAGTTTGCATCCTCCAAGCAAGCACCGACTTTAAACAGGAGATCCAAGTCATTATGGGAACAGACCATCAGGAAATAACCATTTTCTACAAGTGCCAACTGTCCTATGCCTCACTTTTGTTTCCACCCTGTATGTCACCTGGTACTTTTAAACTATGCCCCAGATAGTTGCTTATTAACTTTGCTAGCATGACTTTGAAGTCTGAGAAGCTGCTTTTCTGACTCTTCCAAAATGAAACACACCAGAACTGACCTTTCCACTTGAATAACTTCTTAAAGATAATTAAGCCATCCTCTTTATTTTCTAACCTAAATTGGAAAAAACAGTCTCCTAATTTGGATTCATGTAACTTTATACTTAGGTCAATTTCTTATTACAAATAGGGAACTCACTATGGGGCAAACATTGGGGCATAAGACATAACATAAATTTTTTAAAAGCCATTTTTACCAGAAGGTCACTGTGTTATTTTTAGCTAAATAAACAGAAGAGAGTATCAGAAATACTGTGGTAAATACACATACTTAGCAAAGTTTATGATATAAATGGTGATTCCTCAGACAACAAATAACCTACACAACTGTACACAGTGGCCATGGCTTCATACAACAGGCCAGTGTGCTCCTTCTGACAGAGGATAAAAACCAATTCATCAACCACTTATTTTTATATTTTATCTCCTCTAGACTTGACTATCAAGAACAAAAACATGTTTACAGTGGTCTCCTAAGAGACCCAGCTGTATCTATTTGTGAAGTACCCCCGCCCCTAAATCAGCACTTCCTCCTTCAAACCAGCCAACTCCCACCCACCTGCTGAGACATCAGCTGTGCTCAAACCTCTCTTTATAGCCCTTGTATTAAAAGCTCTAGTTGAACTGTTAATTAAGAAAAAGCTCAAGGGCGCCTGGTGGCTCAGTTGGTTAAGCATCTGACACTTGATTTTGACTCAGGTCATGATCTCAGGATGCTGGGATCAAGCCCTGCCGCAGGATCCATGCTCAGAGGGGAGTCTGCTGCTTGAGTTTCTCTCTCTCCCTCTGCCCCTTGCGCCCAACCCCTTGCACTCACGCATGCTCTCTAAAATAAAGATTCTTTAAAACAAAAGAAAAGAAAAAAACACAACTTCTTTACTTCAGAAAGTTCCCTTTACCTCCGACACCACATCTGCATTACATTTAAGGGCCAAGGTATCAAAATTCATCAAGTAAAAAGCTCACTCATCCTTAATTTAATGGATAAAAAGTTCCATGACTTTCTACTATCAAAGATCGTAGATGCACTAACAATTTAACTTCTGAGTCTCTTACTGCCACAATGGCTTAGATTTATACTCACTGCTTTGTGCTGGGGTAACAGGATTGTTTGGATCATTATAAGAGACTGCCTTTAATGATACTAATGCTGTTTCGCTGAGGCATTCTGAAGCTGCTATGCCTGGCTTCTTTCCATTAGATATTATGGTTGACTACCATTTAAAAAATGGGATTTGGCTGTTACTAATGAATTCCTTGTGTGATTTTGCCACAGTAAAAAACCATAAATGCTGCCATGCTCACTGAAGCAAACTAGGCAGAACTAACTACGAGGCGTCTAGCAGGATATATTATGTCAACAGGAGACGGATCCCATGGTTTTCTAGAACAATTTAATACCATTAAAATGATAAAAGGTCAATGTGTGCTAGTCATCCACTCCCATTAGAGGACTGAGGACTTTAAAACTGACTTGAATTAGAACCTTCTCATGCATCAAACCATCCATTCAACATAAAGGCAGTAAAACACAATGCTGTATTTTTCACTCTTTTCCAACAGAATTCTTTGTTCCCTCCAAGAAAATCTTATGGAGAATGCCAACATACACCAATGATAACAGCAAAGCTGCTCTGTGTGATATGGGTAGGGCTTAGCCTCCTTGCTCTACTTGCCATTTGAAGGTTTGTACACATTCCAGGGAAAAGAGGAATTCAGTTGGAAAACCACTAAGTACTAGGAAGAATGGAGAATCTAGAAGCACAGTTCTGCCCTTTACTAGCTCTAGCCTTTGGGTGAGTTAATCCTCTGAGGACTGTTACTTGGCCCCAAATTATTGTGAAGAACTCTTTGTAACTCTTCGTAAACTATGTGCTGCTATTACACAAAGCTAATGAAGCATGCAAAACCTTTTGCAGCACGAACAAGATAAATCTAAGAGTCTAAGGGCTTACAATCTGGTAGTACACACGTAACAACACAGTGCAGCACTGCCATTCAGAGTACTGTGCCTTGTGTGGACCTGGTGCCTGGAGCAAGTAACTGTTAAATAATAAGAAACTGGTTCTGCCTCAAGAGTAGGTGACTTCCCGGAGACATGGTGACACGTGAGCTGGGCTCTGCAGCTGGGAAGAAAGGAGGTAACGCAGACCTGAGGCTGCAAGGGCGGCCCTTACATCACCTTTGGAAACTTGACTGATCAATAGTTCCTACACTGACTCAACACTGTCCCTAGAGGATAAGGATAGCTCCCCAGGCCTAAAGCATTCATACCACGTGCTTTCCATGGACCACCTGCCTTTACTTCTCCAGGCCTAGAATTCTGGTACATGCTAGGCAGAGGGCAACTACATGATCAACCACCAATACGGACCATGAGCACGGACTTCCTAATGATAGAGCACACTTAACATATGTAATCACAACCTCCTACAGGATTAAACATGTCCTGTGTGACTCCATTAGGAGAGAACAGAAGCCGGCACCTGGTTTCCTTCAGATTTCGCCCCAAGCGCCCCTCCCTTGGCTGACTGTGCTGTGTATCCTTTCCTTGTAGTAACTCTTGGTTACGATCTTGAGATCATATACAGAGTCCTGTGAATCCTAGCAAATCACCAGCTTGGGGAGAGCTTGGGGCCTCCTGGCATGGAGGCATATTCACAAGTACTAGCTAGCCAGGTAAGCTGTTATCTTTTTACATAATTTTCAAGTTCAATTTATTTTCAGAATCTAAGAATTGCCTCCCTTCCTCCATTAGGATAGTAGGACTTAAAAGGTAAATATAAGGAAAGACAACTGTAGAAAAATAAAGTGTTTGCTATAAACATATTCCCTAAGACAAATTTAGCAGCTACTGTGCATCATCCCTTCTGCAACTACACCCAAAAGCCATGATACTAGTAAAAGAATACTAGTAGCTTCAAAAGAAGCTACTCTTTTGAAAATAATCCAACACTCTTCTTTCCTATTATCCCTCAAAGTTTTCAACTTAAATTCTGAGGTTTTTTTTTTTTTTTTGGATACATATCCTTCAGTACATTTTAGATTTTTTTTTTTTAAATTAGGCTCCATGCCCAATGTGGAGCCCAAGGATTATCAATGATTTTTTTTTTTTTTTAAAGGTAAAGCTATATTACCAATCTGACTGCTTCTTTCATTTCTTCTGAAGCAATTGCCAAGATTTCTGTAGTAGGATTGAAGGTCAGAGAAGTAACACCTGTAACCAAGTTCATTATAGCTTTTACTGGCTTTGGATTTGTTTCTTGAAGACAAGAATCTTGATTGTATATGTTTACCACTCCACAATTAGAACTGCAAAGAGAAAAGGGAATACAACAAATTAAAAAAAGAGCAAAAGGGCTTTCACAACCTAAGTGAACATAGATTTAACCCCACACACTGATATTTGCAGGAATCACTTCATATTGTGTTACAAACAGACCAAGACTGTAGAGTTCATCCCAAGGCAAAAAAGCTAGACCCACTCTACCAGTTCTACTGCAGTCTTGCTCAACTCTGTTAACTCTGGCAGCCTTTCAACTGTGAGCTAGAAAAATCCAAGATAGCACAGACTCTCCATTATTCATTCCTTCAATAAATATTTATTGAATGTCAACTTTATGCCAAGCACTAGAGTTAAGTGCCTGGGATGCAAAGGTGAACAAGACTGAGACCAAGCCTGCCACTCCCACAGTGTTTATGCCCAACGCAACATTTGAAAATGGGAACAAGAGCTGTCCTTCCCCTATTTAGAGCACCTCTTTTCTCTTTTATTCTATCATATTTGTGAGAACTGCCAAAACAGTGTGGAACAGCAGCTGTAATATGTATCTTTGTTCTCTCTCCTGGAAATATCTATAATCAATGAATGATGGAAGTGATCATGTACTGTAAGTTTACTGAAATGTTTACCAGCAGTGAATTACATCCAATACTCATAAAAAGTAAATCCCGATGACCTGCCTATTAACAGAATCATTCACAGACAAGAACTTTCAGTAAATGTTCAGACTACCTCCTGTTATGGGTATCATTTCTAAGGAATAGGGACCAGGCACTTGTAATTCATAGGTACTTAATTCAAATTTTATTGGCAAATGCAGCATAAACCTGAAAGATGTAAGAGATAAAGTCTCAAAGTCACAAGGGTGACATATGTACATTCCACTAAACACTCTCATTCCTAACACTCAGATATCTTCATTTATTCTCTTAGTACATACTGACTGCCTACAATGAACCAGACACAGTGCCTTAACAAGACCAATTCAGTTCACACAAGGTTCTGTACTTGCAGTGACAACCAAGCATACAAACAGTATGTTAGTGCATCAAGTCTTCAAACTATTTACATATCCATTTTCTCATTTGATTCTAAGACCTTTTAAGTAGAACTAACCATAACCACTCAGGAGACACAACATATATCCCTGTTTTATTTAGTTTTGTTATGGGGACGCCCTGGTGGCTCAGTGGTTGAGCATCTGTCTGCCTTCGACTCAGGGCATGATCCTAAAGTCTCGGGATCAAGTCCCACATTGGACTCCCTGAATGGAGCCTGCTTTTCCCTCTGCCTATGTTTATGTTCTCTGCCTCGCTCTTTTTTTTTTTTTAATTTTTGTATTTATTTATGATAGTCACACAGAGAGAGAGAGAGAGAGAGAGAGAGAGAGAGAGGCAGAGACACAGTCAGAGGGAGAAGCAGGCTCCATGCACCGGGAGCCCGACGTGGGATTCGATCCCGGGTCTCCAGGATCGCGCCCTGGGCCAAAGGCAGGCGCTAAACCTCTGCGCCACCCAGGGATCCCTCTCTGCCTCTCTCTTTCTATGTCTCTCATGAATAAATAAAATCCTTAAAAAACATATTTGTTATGGACTGAATATCTATGCTCCACTAAAATTCCTATGATGAAACCTTAATTCCACCCTCCCTCCTTATTAGGGAGTGGGGCCTTTGGGAGGGAATTAGGTCATGATGGTGAAGCCCTCCTGAATGGGATTAGAGTCTTTACAAAAGTGACCCCAGAGGCTCTCTCCCTCTTTCCACGTGAGAACACAAAAAATCGACTGCCAGAACCCAATCATGCTGGCACCCCAACCTCAGACTCCCAGTCTCCAGAAATATGAGAAATACACTTCTGTTATTTATAAGCTAGTCTATGGGTCTTCATTACAGCAACCCAAATGGACTAAGACAAATTTCATCTTTTCCTTACCCATATTTTTAACTTTAACTTGGATCAAAATATCTACTCATTGTACTTACACCGAATCTCTTTTCTTACTGAACACTGATTTATGGCTAAATCCATCTTAATTAGGTACAAAAAGTTATAATCCATATGGCTCTCTTCTATATATCAATTTTAGATCAAATCTTACTATCATGAACTTTAAATAAAGGCCTGCTCATTCTTGCTTGACTGTTGCTTAAATCTGTGGGACAAAAATGGCACAAGTTAATCATTTTGATATATAGAAACTTATTTTAATAGTAGTATTTCTGCTAAAAGAATATAACTGATTCTGGGATGCCTGGATGGTGTAGTCGGTTGAGCATCTACTCTCAGTTTCAGCTCAGGTCATGAGATCGAGTCCCACTTTGGGCTCCAGGCTCCATGCTCTATGCAGAGTCTAACTGGGTTCCTCTCTCCCTGTCCCTCCTCTTCACCCTCGTGGACACTCTCTCTTTAAAATAAGTTTGTAGGGACACCTGGGTGGCTCCGTGCTGAGCGCCTACCTTCAGCTCAGGGCGTGATCCTGGGGTCCCAGGAAGGAGTCCCACATCGTGCTCCCTGCACAGAGCCTGCCTCCCCCCCCCGCCCCCACCTATATCTCTGCCTCTCTCTGTGTCTCATGAATAAATAAATAAAATCTTTTTTAAAAAATAAATGTTTAAATCTTAAAAAAATGGATATAAAAAATGGATATAAATAGATTCTAATGTCACTGACAGTGTTAGTATTTATTGAATGAGTACTGTATGTCCAACAGTACGTAATAAGGAATACAAAATATCAGAAGGAATTTATCCCAGAAAAAAAAATATCTGCATGAAACAGCCAAAAATATAAGAAAATATAATAAAGCACATTAAGCTCTGTATGTGAGCTATGTTCAGAGAAAGGAAAAATCAGTATGAGGTGAAGCTGGACCAGATGAAGCATAGTGGAAGACCCTGGACTCAAGCTGGACAAAACAAAATACCAGTATCATAGGTAAGGGGAAGAACAGAACAGAGAAATAAGCATGCTTACTAGCTTACCCCAGAACTCGTAACTAAAGAAGCAGACATGACTGTCATCCATCCACCCACAACCATAGCTGACTGAGCTAGAAACAAGTTCCTGAATCCCAGGTAGTCAATGTATTAGCAGAATAGCAACCACAGAGTGTCCTGGTACACAAAAACTTTCACAAAAAGGAATGATGGCAACAAGCCAAACCAATGTTTGTCTTATGAACTAGGACTAGGAACCAAGGTTGTGGTGCAAAAAAAGAAGAGCACAAAGAAATTAATATTATGAACAAAAGAAATTAATATTATTAACAAAAGAAATTATAAGGTAGAACAGTAGTTATTCAACCAGGGACAATTCCCCCAACCCCTAGCTAAGGGGGGCTAGGCGTCCCCCTAGCCACAGGTGTCATATAGAACTTAAACTGGCTGAACAAAGAATTCTTTTTCAAGACCAAAAAAGACCAAACTCTTGATTTTCTTCTCACTCTCAGTTACCTCCCTTCTCCAATGACTCTGGTCCCCAGGGTTCTACTTCCCACCTACCTCTAGCATCTCATTCACCTCATTTTCTCCTATGGACAAGACCACCTGTCTCCTATCCCATCCAAATCAGTGCCTTTACTCTCAGCCACACCACACTTCTGCTTGTGGGAATGAATGCACCTCTTTCAACATGCCACCTCCTCCCCGCTCATACTAAGACAAGTCCATTCTTCTGGCTACTCAGGCCTGGAACCCGAGAACATCCTGCTTCTCTCCCATCCCAATTCTCTAAGCGGCTATGACATACATCACAAACATCAATGCCTGTCTCTCTTGCGTTTGTTTGTTTTTTTTTAAGATTTTATTTATTTATTCATTAGAGACGGAGAGAGAGAGAGAGAGAGAGGGGCGGGGGGGAGAGAGACATAGGCAGAGGAAGAAGCAGGCCCCATGCAGGAAGCCGGATGTAGAACTTGATCCCAGAACCCCAGGATCACGCCACAAGCCAAAGGCAGACGCTCAACCGCTGAGCCACCCAGAGGCCCCTCTCCCGTGCTCTCATTCCCACTGTCCTCAGCGACAGCCCCACCAGGATTACTGCAACCACCTCAAAGCTCCCTGCACCTCTGCTGCTCCCCCTAAAGGCTGTCACAGGAATTGTCTACTTCAAACCCTCAAATTCAGATACAATCACGATTCTCCTCTACTTAAAAACCCTTGATACTTTCTCTTTCCACTCAATGTCATGTCCACAGTCTTCGACACAGGGTAAAACACCCCTACAAGTTCTCCCTCTCCTGTTTCCCTCTGTAGCCGAAGCCCTCAGAAGTCATCCCATCTGCACCCCACTCAGAATCTAAACCTGAATCGTCTCCCCTCCAGACCCTTCATTTCCACTACCTGCAATGCCTTTCTCTGAATCCTACCTGGCCCTCAAATGCTTAGCTCAAGTGCCAATACCTGCAAAAATACTTTTCCAGATGACGGTTAGGACAGCCTTCACCTGTTTCCTGCGCTCTTAAAAAACACTGTATCTCAACTGCAGACCTCATGAAGACTTGTCTATAAAGAGATACATGGATATACATCTGTCCTCACCACAGGACCAGAAATCATAAGATGGTGACACGCTGTTGTTCTTCTATCTCACAGTCCCTAGCTAAATGGTCAATGTTTTTAGCAATGAAAAAAACAAGGCAGAAACACAACATTCAATAAAACAGGTTTTCCCGGCACTGTGAAACATACATGTCCTGAAGATTTTCCTGGCACTGTAAAACATATATGGCCTGAAAATTCTCTACATGAACTAAAATGAAACCCATTTTATATATTCAATGAGAGTGCTAAAATTAAAGGACAATTGGGACGCCTGGGTGGCTCAGCAGTTTAGCGCCTCCCTTCTGCCCAAGGTGTGATCCTGGAGTCCCAGGATTGAGTCCCACATCAGGCTCCCTGCATGGAGCCTGCTTCTCCTTCTGCCTAAGTCTCTGCCTCTCCCTGTGTCTCTCATGAATAAATAAATTAAATCTTTTTTAAAAAATTAATTTTGGGGGGATCCCTGGGTGGCGCAGCAGTTTGGCGCCTGCCTTTGGCCCAGGGCGCGGTCCTGGAGACCTGGGATCAAATCCCACATCGGGCTCCTGGTGCATGGAGCCTGCTTCTCCCTCTGCCTATGTCTCTGCCTCTCTCTCTCTCTCTGTGTGACTATCATAAATAAATAAAAATTTTAAAAAAATTTAATTTTTTGATAGAACAATTAATTCTGGGCCCTAAATCCTAATGAATTTCATATTTTTCTATAGCCCTGAATTATCCAGTATTTTCTGAACATAAAATCAAAATATTTGATCGAGGTTGGCAGTGTGGAAAGAACACAGAACTGGGAATGAGACAACCTGAGTTCCAGACCTGGCTCTGCCAATAATCAGTTTAATGATTAACAACCAATGAAAAAAGTTAAATTAACCAACTCTTAGACCTCTTTATCAACAAAGTGTGATTCAACACACCTTCCTATGATAATGAAATGCTCTGTATCTGCACTGTCCAAGATGAGAAGCCACTACATGCATGCAGCTACTGAACACTTTAAATGTGGTACTGGCCACTGTGATGGACATGCAGGATTAGACTAAGATGCCATCTGGACACAAACAAGGGAGGGAACAGAAACAGGACAGTAACGAGAATAAACGAATACTGAAAATATCCTACAGCACAAAGATGAAAGAGACACTTGTTCATTAGCTTTAAGTTCCAGAAGACTAGTTCTCATATTTTCCAAACCCAGAAAGGTTACTGATATCACAAAAATCCTGAAGCAAAGTCTTAAGCTAAGGATTTAAAATCCAGATTTAAGTAGAAGAAATAGCAATCCAAGGTACATTTAGAGATTTAAAGAGATAAAAAAAGAAAGCTATGTAAAAGCTGAAACAGAATAGTTGAAGCAGATTTTCCAAAGGGATTATATACATGGTACAAAAGGATTCATACTCAAGACAAACTATAAACTGTCTTTGCTTCTTATAAGATTTCTTAATCTACAAAACTCCTAGTAAACTGCCTTTACATTTTTTTTTTAAGATTGTATTTATTCATGAGAGACACAGAGAGAGAGGCAGAGACATAAGAAGAGGGAGACTCAGACTCCCTGATGTGGGACTCTATCCCAGGACCCTTGGATCATGACCTGAGCCAAAGGCAGAGGCTCAACCAATGAGCAACCCAGACGTCCCGCCTGTACATATGTAAACACAAATGCAGAAAGGTATAGCTTCAAAACAGGCAGCAGAGTCATTAAGAGTTCGGGCTTTGCAGCCAGACTATTTGGGTTGTAACTGCTGGCTCTACCTCTTACTCTCTGTGTAACATTAACCAAGTTACTTAACTCACAATGCCTCAGCCCCCCAACCTGTAAAATGGAGATAATAGTACCCATATTGTGAAGTAGGAAATGAGACTTAATTTATATATGAAAAATATATAGATACACCCATACACATATATAGTTAATATACACACACATATGTACATATAGTTATACAAGAAAAACAGTCCTTGGCACATGGTAAATGATGGGAAAAAATTTGCTGATAAGTCTTTCCATTGTAATTATTAATCAAAGTTTGAAACTATTTAGATGGGAACAATAAAGGCAATTTTATTTATTTTTTTCTAAAGATTTTATCTGAGAGTGAACACACGAGCGAGGGGAGCGGTGGAGGGAGAGGGAGAAGCAGACTCCCTATGGAGCAGGAAGCCCAATGTGGGGCTCGATTCTAGGACCCTGGGATCATGAGCTGAGCCAAAGGCAGCCACTTAATTGACTAAGCCACCAGGAGCCCTAAAAAGGCTATTTTAATTTGTGTATTTATAAGGAGCTGATAAAGGCTAGAGCCAACAAATCTCAAATCACCTGATAGAACTTTGATCTGAAAATGCAAAAATAGATACTTCTATGGCATTGACCTAAAGTTCTCAAAATGCAAAGACCCCAAAGTGGTTTGTAGCTTGCACCCCTAGTAAAGACAGGAGGCTAAGCTAGTGATTTGTGGCATGGCTGCAGGATGAGACATTCCCAACTTCCTCACTGTCAGCAGAGAAAATAAAACAAAATAAAGGAGACTCACTCAGTCACCTTATAAGGATATCTGAATTTGGTAAGCTACCTTCTGAGGTCAGAGGGGCCTCTGCACACAAAGGGCTATCACACACAAGACAGAATATGCCATGTCTCAATTCCTTTTCATTCTTCAATATACAGTGCTTTGCACCTAGTAGACATTCACATGTCTTTCTTTTTAATGACTGACTTCCAGACCAGCTAGGAAGTCACAGAACAAGACACCCTATTGCACTTACAGAAGATGCAGCAAAGGTATGACCTAACTACAGATTCCACCCAGTGGAGTGAGAGAGGTACTGCACCTGAAAAAGTGAGACTACAGGGTTCTAGGCCCTACTCTGTCAATGATTTCAGTGGTCTCCTAGAGAACACTTCAGAGCATCAGTCCCTATCCACAGAATGAAGGTAGGCCAGACATTTCCCAAGTACACTCTAACACTGATGTTGCATAAATTAATATGAACACTTTATAAAAGCATATTGCAATCCTTACATTAACAAATGACATAAAAAACAACGTAAGTAGGGGCAGCCCGGGTGGCTCAGCGGTTTAGCGCCGCCTTCAGCCCAGGGTGTGATCCTAGAGACCCGGGATCGAGTCCCAAGTCGGGCTCCCTGCATGGAGCCTGCTTCTCCCCTCTGCCTGTGTCTCTGCCTCTCTCTCTCTGTGTCTGTCATGAATAAATAAACAAAATCTTTAAAAAAAAAAAAAAAAAAAAACAGAAGTGGAACTATTTACAATCTTAGTTTCCCTATCGCCCTATCAGAGCTAAAACCGCATTCAAAGCATCTACCTTATGTCAGGACACTGAATGAGAAGAATTAACAGATACAAAACAGAGGAGTTTTTAGACCAAAGGAGTCAATTCCTAACAGCAGAGGCCTAGAGAGAGGGGTTTCAGGGCAGTACTACGAGGAGGAGGGCAAAGAGGGCAGCAGAGGGAAGAGAGAGGAGAAGCAAGGCACTGACAGAAGAAAGGGGAAGGGGAGAGAAAGGGAGCCAGCACCAGCCAGTGGGGTTCAGCTACTCCTGCCTCTGGCTTCTCCACTCCTCGCTACCTCTCTAATAACCTCAGAAATTCCTCTAACAAGGTTAAGGCCTTTCTCTACAGGTATAACAATAAAAACCTAATAATGGTCTTTGACCAAGAACATCAGAATTCTATTACACTGAGGACAAATAAATCAAATGAGTTTAAACTAGTATTAGATTCTTTCCTTTTTGGGCTCTTCAAAGGGTCCAATGAATAAAATAATAAAAGTAATTCAAAAAAGAGAGGCAAGGACCAGAAAACTAACTTCACAAATTTAAGTGAAGGTCATTTGGGGGCAATTCTGCTTAAAATTATTTAAAATTAGTTTCAACATCAGCTTTCATTTTAAAGGAGCTTTACTCCCAGAAGTTCTGCTAACCATGGACTACTGCCATCATGCACACACTGGGCAAATGCTGGGCTCACATGGGGGCATCCCTCCCTATAGGTCTGTAGTAGGTGTGGTGACTAGAGAGAACATAGGACAGGAAGGGGCCTTTGTCAAGGCCTTTATTTGGACCTGGTCTCCAAGCTCCACAGCCTGGTTTTACCTTCTTTCCCACTCCCACCCCATGCCCCAAAGGTAGTAGGTGACCAATTTTCAAATGGTGGTGGGGATGTTTACAAGGATTTGTCCCAATTTTAACCTGAAGGAGGGAATGAAGAAAGCATATGCCATACTAACAGATGGCAAGACCCACTTCATCTCTCACCCAGGGAGATTTGACTGAAGTTGTGTACACACTAAGAAAGTCATAAAAATCCACTGTCAGAAGATCTAAAGTTTCAGGTGATGAGTGGCTTGGAAAATAAGATAATCAGAAATCCAGGTAAGTCTCCAATGCCCCCTCGCCCCATGCATCTTTAGAATCAAACAGGAGTGGGCACCTGGATGACTCAGTAGCTGAGCCTCTGCCTTCGGTTCAGGTTGTGATCCCGGGGTCCTGTCCTGGGATTGAGTCCTGCATCAGGCTCTCTGTGGGAAGCCTGCTTCTCCCTCTTCCTATGTTTCTGCCTCTCTCTCTCTCTCTCTCTCTCTCTCTCTCTGTGTGTCTCTCATGAGTAAATAAAATAAAAATACTAAAAAAAAGAATCAAGTAGGAGAATAGAGCCATCTTTCCACTAGTGTAACAACCATTTCTTTCCAGTAACAACACAGTAACATGTTCTAGATAATATTTTCAAAGTTTCTACAATATTAACAAACAGTATTTCTTAGCAACATGTTTGATTTATACCACTAGCCAAAGAAAAAAGTGCTTTAAGTATCTTTGAAACTTAAACCTAAAGTTTAACTTATTGTTTCCTTATCAATGGCAAGAAACCAAAAGAGTAATAAGAAAACCTGATGTGATTAAATGAATATTTCAAATATAAGAAAAAATACAGGGATCCCTGGGTGGCGCAGCGGTTTGGCGCCTGCCTTTGGCCCAGGGCACGATCCTGGAGACCCAGGATCGAGTCCCACGTCGGGCTCCCGGTGCATGGAGCCTGCTTCTCTCTCTGCCTGTGTCTCTCTGGCTCTCTCTCTCTCTATCATAAATAAATAAAAATTTAAAAAAAAAGAAAAAATACAATGATATAAAGCAGTCCAGTATTTCTTTGTCAAAGAGCTGATAAGCCACCATTAACATTATTAAACATTGCATTAAGAGGTGCAAAAGACCTGGGTGTACTGATTTTTATTACTGAACAGTTTATAAATAGAACTACTTAAGCACTATCTAGTGTATTTAATTCTTTAATATTTTTCCACTAGCACAACATGATTAAGGTTACAAGAACCTCTCTTTACTTACCCACAAGCCACATACTGTCCATTCCTAGATGTGGCAATGCTTAATCCATATAAACTGCCTTCATCAACGAATCTATTAAGGCACTTTCTAGAGTTCACATCCCAAACATAAACTTCCCCATCACCTGAATTAAAGAGCCAAAAAAGAGTTTGGTTAATTTTGTTTTTAAGTTGAAAGCCAACTGAGCTGACCATCCTCAGCCCCTCTTCAATAGTACAAAGGGGCTAGAAACAAAAACTCACTATAAATATCCTACACCTAGAAAACTGGCCTAAAAATATTTCTGATATACATTCCCACATCTAGAAAACTACATTCTAACTAGCTATCTAAAAATAGTACCTTTAAGTTTAGAGTGAAAATCACTCTAAACTGAGTTTCAGCTCAGGTCATGAGCTCAGGGTCCTGGGATAGAGCCCCTTGTTGGGAAATCCTTGCTCAGCAGGGGGTCTGCTTCCCCCTCCCTCACTAGTGCACTCTCTAAAATAAATAAATCTGTAAAAAACAAACAAACAAACAAAAAAACCCAAAACAACTTTTTAAGCCAGTTATAAAATAAATCATGGAGACAATATATAATATGGTGAACTACAGTTAACAACACAGTAGAGCATATTTGTTTTTTTTTTTAAGATTTATTTATTCATGAGAGACACAGAGAGAGAGGCAGAGACACAGGCAGAGGGAGAAGCAGGCACCATGCAGGGAGCCCGACGTGGGACTCGATCCCAGGACTCCAGGATCATGCCCTGGGCCGAAGGCAGGCACTAAACCACTGAGCTACCCAGGCGTCCCAGTAGAGCATATTTGAAAGTTGCTAAGAGAGACGTTATAAGTTCTCATCACAAGAAAAAAAATTGTAACTGTGCGGTGACAGATGATATCTAGACTTATTGTGATCATTTGCAATATATACAAACATTTAATCACTGTTGTGACTTAATATATGTCAATTATACCTCAAAAAAAGCCCCTAATGCTATGTTATCAGGTGCTATTAGCTGAAGTATAGCAAAAATTATGCTAAAGAGCCCCACAGATATTGAAGAATAGTACTCACAGGTAGAACCACTCTGATGCCTCCCACTACCAAGCAGCATGAACTACACTAAGATTATGATGGCCCCAAGATCCTACAGTTAAGGGACTAAGAGTCCAAGGCGGCACAGGACACAGGCAAAGAGCAGAAAAGTGCCAGATTAGAGACTGCCAAGAGTGAGAAATAGTTGGTCAACTGCACCACAAGAAGTCAGAGGGTTAGATCTGAATTGTCTTCCGTCAATAATGAAGAACATTCAAAACGTTATCCAAGTGAAGACATACTTCTAAAAGAAAAAGGGTGATGATTCCAAGTAACTTTCAAAAACAAAGTCTGAAAATGAATCATCTTTTAAATAAGTATTTTCTTTCCATCTTTTCCCTAAACATGGTAACATGGTTAAACAGTTAGCTCTTCACTATTACTAGTTAGTAAATAATAAGGCAAATGGCAATGACAAATTATTTATTTTTAAATTTATTTATTGATGAGAGACAGAGACAGAGAGAGAGAGAGAGAGAGAGAGGGGCAGAGACACAGGCAGAGGGAGAAGCAGGCTCCATGCAAGGAGCTGACGTGGGACTTGATCCCAGGTCTCCAGGATCACACCCTGGGCTGAAGGCAGCACTAAACCGCTGAGCCACCCGGGCTGCCCGGCAATGACAAATTCTAAAATTAAAAATGACTTTCTAACTAACACAAAAGTCTAAAATCAAACACTGTTTTTGGTTAAATCTGAAATATAAACACATCCAAAGCCTTTAAGAAAAACTTTAGGGAGATCCCTGGGTGGCACAGCGGTTTGGTGCCTGCCTTTGGCCCAGGGCACGATCCTGGAGACCCGGGATCGAGTCCCACGTCGGGCTCCCGGTGCATGGAGCCTGCTTCTCCCTCTGCCTGTGTCTCGGCCTCTCTCTCTGTGTGACTATCATAAATAAATAAATAAATAAATAAATAAATAAATAAATAAATAAATAAATAAATAAATAAATAAATAAATAAAATTTTAAAAAAAAGGAAAAGAAAAGCTTTAGATGATCATGTCATTAACTTACCTGAAGAGGCATATACTTTCTTGCTATCTGAAGAGAATGTGGACGCTGCAACCCTCCCATTAATTTTCATGCTACCAATCAATTCTTTAGTCTGGAAGAATAACAAATATTACTTATCAAAATGCTAAGAGGTGCATGGAAGAATCACACTGGCTCAGTGGGATTCGTAGTACCTACTCAGCTGTGTTTGTCCCTACACTCGGAAGCTCTTCCCAAGTCCCACTGTGCCCCTCTGCTTAAGATGCAGATTTCAGGACACTGTGAGTTATGGTTCAAAGACTATCCCTACACTAAAATCTTATCCTAAAAGAACAAGCAACCACTAATAATGGTTCACCTTCATCGACAACAAATGAAGATATCCAGCAACACCGTTTATCAGCAAGAAGGACCCATCTGGAGAGACTTCAAAGCTCCTCACTAGCTTCTCTTTCAAACCTAAGAGAGGAGACAAATCAATAAGAATTAATATGTTGGTTTTTTTAAGGATTTTATTTATTTATTCATGAGAGAGACAGAGAGGGGCAGAGACATAGGTAGAGGGAGAAGCAAGCTCCCAGTGGGAAGCATGATGCAGGACTCAATCCCAGGACCCCGGGATCCCAGGAGCCAAAGGCGGAGGCTCACCCACTGAGCCACCTAGGCATCCCTAATATGGTTTTCTGTAACATTATCATTCACTGGCAATTGAGAATTTCTTTTAAAACATCTAAATGCCTCAAACTAAACCAAAAGTAGGCTCACACTGAGTGAGTCTGACCCAAATAAAGGTCATTACAAAGTGCTTACTCTTCTTCTCTGTCTTGGTTAACATTCACCATTTGAACTGCAGCCAGAGATTCAGCTCTCCGAATAGTAAACGTACCAACTAATTTTCCAAATGTAAATGGTGATATCTGTAATTAACTAAAAGGATAAATTATACTTCTTTGTCACAAAGTTCATTTACCAGGAGGGAAATATACAGCCATGAGAGACAGCTAAAACACAGTAACATACTGTAACTAGTTGCTGACTACCAACTAAACAGCCCATGATGAAGCAGTCTAGTCTTAACTAGGTAGAGGCAAAAAGGAAAAACTAAATAAACAAATAAGAAAGGAAAAAAAGAAAACCACAAAGTGTCAATGTATTCAAGAGTTGATTAGCTTCCGAAAATGTGACTTGTATAACCTAATCACATGAGCTAAGTATATAGAGTATTGATTTGCTTAATTACAAAGGGACATACTCTTTTTTCCATGCCTAAAAGGCTCATACTGACCATACCGAAGACTCTATCAAGATGACTTAGTGAGCAAACTTAACTCATTAAAAAATTGTCTAATAGAAAGGATACATAAATAGGTACAACTGGCTACCTCTAGGGAAGGGAAGCAGGTGGCCAGGGAGACAGACCAGGGGAAACTTTTCACTCTTCACCCTTTTTTATGTACTGGATTTTTGCACCAAATGAATGCACTGCTTGATCAAAAAGTATTATTTCAAAAAATGTTTAAGTTGCTAAGTTAATATAGTCATCAGAATAAATACATTTAGAAAAATCTAGTGAAGAACCCTTGTTCCTCTACAGGAAAATGCTAGTTAAGGCTCCCACAGACGATCTTTTATCCTATTAACAGTTTTTGTCTAAATGGTTCAAAAATCCTACAAAACTGGGCCTCCCACTCTAGTGCTGCCCCAGGGACTATACCCTAGGTCTCTTGATGGAAATCAATCCAGATAAAATTTTCAATTACTGGGGTTACTCCTCCACTATGAATCTATTCCATCTAGGATAATTTTCATCCCCCACTCTGGTCAAAATTTACATTCTGACTACAGTATACAGAAACAGCTCCAAACAAAAGGAAAATCCCATCACATGATGAAGCAGGGAAGGGAGGCTAGTTCCAGCAGTGTAGAGCTGGAAACTCCTCCAGACCAAATCTTACTGACACAGAAGAAATATGAGAACTAAATGGCCTACAGCTGGGGACCACCACACCCACAGAGGAATACGGACTGCACATGTATCATGAGAGCCACAGGGAACAAAGTTCTCTCATACTGGGCAGAGACAGACCTGGTGTGGCAGCAAAAGGCAAAGTGCCAAAGGGCTCATTACACAGTGCCTGCTCTCTGCCCACAGCTGGCTAAAAGACCTTATGCCTGAGTAAGCTTGTTGTTCTGAGGGAACTCAAGAAAGGGGGAGGGGGGGTCTTTCAGAAGTAAACACTAGACTTGCAGCAAATTAAGTCTGGTAGTTGATTTAGCAATTAATTGAAAAAAAAAAAATAAGATAACAGTATTTTCATCCAAAACTTACAGCATACCAGTTATACGTATATAGCATTTTACTTTTAACCTCGCAAAAAGTGGTAATAAATGCTAATATCAACATTTTAATTACTTTTAACAAACGCTGAATCTGGGATCCCTGGGTGGCGCAGCGGTTTGGCGCCTGCCTTTGGCCCAGGGCGCGATCCTGGAGACCCAGGATCGAATCCCACGTCGGGCTCCCGGTGCATGGAGCCTGCTTCTCCCTCTGCCTGTGTCTCTGCCTCTCTCTCTCTGTGTGTGTGACTATCATAAATAAATAAAAATTAAAAAAAAAAAAAAACAAACGCTGAATCTTCCAAAATAGGAACCAGATAAAATATGTATGACCTTGCCAAAGAAAATATAATGCTTTAAAGATACCAGATATGGACATGTGGGTGGTTCAGTGATTGAGCATCTGCCTTTGGCCCAGGTTGTGATCCCAGGGTCTGGGGACCAAGCTCCACATTGGGCTCCTTGTGAGGAGCCTGCTTCTTCCTCTGCCTGTGTCTCTGCCTCTCTCTCTGTGTCTCTTATGAATAAACAAAAAATCTTTTAAAAATAAAAATAAATAAAATAAAGACACCAGATAGAAATCTTTTTACAGATCTGTGAATGAGATTTTTAGGTCAACTAATGAACAAGTGATAAGAAAAAGAATGGCCAATTTAATCATAATAGTGCCAAATTCCGTAAGATGGAAAGTGGACTGTGATGGGACAGATTATATGTTACTCCTAAAATGGTGGCAATTACTTACTCCTAACTGAGCACTTACCATGTGGTTGTACTCATGGTAAAAATTTTCTCTTTTGAATAAAGTGATGGTTACCAGAAGGAAGGGGAGTCGAGGGATGGGGGAATGGGTTAACTAGGTGATGGGGATTAAGGCGTGTACTTGTGATAAGCACCAGGTGATGTATGGAAGTGCTGAATCACTATATTGTACACTTGAAACAGAACACTGTATGCTAACTGGAATTAAAATAAAAACTAGAAAAATAAAACTAAAAAAAATTTTTTTTAATTTTTTAAAGATTATGTATTTATTCATGATAGAAAGAGAGAGACAGACAGAGGCAGAGACACAGGCAGAGAGAGAAGGAGGACCCATGCAGGGAGCTCAATGCGATACTCGATCCTGGGTCTCCAAGATAAGGTCCTGGGCTGAAGGCGGCGCTAAACCACTGAGCCACCCGAGCTGCCCTAAATTTACCTTTTTTAATATTTAGGACCCTCAGCTTTATACAAAGAGAAAACTGAAGCTCCGACATTACCACACCTTTGAGTATTATGCTTATAATCAAAATGGCTGCCTGACCAACTAATTTAATTCCCAAATGGTCAGATTCCTCATGTGTTTACCTAGAACAAGATCTCTCTTAAGAACTGTCCCTCTAGAAAAAAAAAGAAAAAAAAGAAAGAAAGAAAGAAAAGAAAGAATTGTCCTTCTAGGGACATCTGAGCGGCTTAGTGGTGAGTGTTTGCCTTTGGCTGAGGGCATGATCCTGCAGTCCCAGGATGGAGTCCCACATCGGGCTCCCTGCATGGAGCTTGCTTCTCCTTCTGCCTGTGTCTCTGCCTCTCTCTCTGTGTCTATCTCATGAATGAATAAATAAACAAATAATCTTTTTAAAAAATTGTCCTTCTAAATAATATAACAGAAACTGCTTCTGGACTAGTTTGAACTAGTAATCTGGGGTGCTCAACCTTTTTGTGTCAGTCTAGTGAAACATATGGTCCCCTTCTTGTTGTTCAAAAACTTTCTTAACTGAAGGACATGCTAAACCTCAGTTATAGGTTAGTAAAAATAAAGATGTAATATTCTTCTCAACTGACTTCACAGACCTCTAAATTCTATCAGAGAATTTTGAGTCCCTGGACCCCATATTATGAGCACCATCGGGTTAATGGAACAAACCATCAATTCAGAATTCTTTAGAATCCATCAATTCTGTATTCATTTTTTAAATTTACATTTAAGACAAATTTACATATGTATACGTTTGCATATTCTAACCAGTCAGCAATTTCTCCCTCCATCCTAACGTCCTTCATTAATTTGAGTCATTTATAGTGTTTTATAAGACTGAAAATAGTGTTCAACAACCAACCCACAAAAGGAAATACACTTAACTTTATCATTATCATCATTATTGCCAAGCTATGCTTATAGAGGAAAGCATAAGAGAGGAAATACTGAGAGGGAAAGGCAAATGCCACGTCTCAGAATAAACTAGCAATTAGATCCACACTCCTGCGTACCAGCAGATTCCATGGTAAACATCACTAACTGTATCTTGGCCAACCCCGGGTTTTGCTATTCACAAAAGGATGGAAGGCAAGGATGGAAAAAACCCTGTACCTTTTCATTTAGAAGAACAGAACGTGAAAAAAGTTAACAACTATATGCTGTTTTCTGCTTCAATACGGGTAGACTGGTTAAGCCTTTTCAACTCAAAGTGAGGTCAGCATCACCTAAGTGCTTGTTAAAAATACAGAATCAGGCCCACTTCACACCTAGAGAATCAGTCTGTGCTTTAACCAGATCCCCAGGTGATTCATATGCACATTACTGAGAAGCACGGGGTTAAAACATGCTTCAACTAAGAACCCACATGGAAAGTATCACCAAGTGTCAGGGAACACAGAAAACAGAAGACTGGAAACACTGAAAAGAAACACCATAAATGTTTCTGAAGTTGGTCTCATTCACTTTGAACAGTTAGAAAAAAAAGCTGTAAAGAGCTACCCTTGTCCTTTACAGCCCCAAACATACCTACAGTGTAACAGGGAAACTCCAGGAAGCCAGAGCATCATTAACGCCACCTCCCAACACTTACAATGCTAACCCAGCCAACCTCACTATAAGGGCCTAGGTTCACATAGGGTTCATAAAGGTGTCACTGGATTTTGTGGTGATATGCGGAGGGGAAGAATGGGAAGAGTAGAAGAAGATACATTTTCACCTAATAAAAATATTTTTTAAAATAGTCTTTAAAATACATTATGATGTCCAAAAGCAACGCTTACTTCCTTTAAATGTAAACCAAAACTCTATTATAACACACACGAGAGGAACAAGAGAGAACCCAAATTTCCTGAAGACCAGAGAGGTGAAATACTTTGAGGACTTGGGACTCAAGTCTTCTAGCTCTCAAGCTCTTGCTGCTGCATCAACTGCTAATTTTACAGCCAAGCATTTCCAGTTGCTTTTCTGCTCTAGGAGAAAAAAATTCCAATTTTCCCATAAGCACTCAATAAAAAGTTCACTACTTTCATTTGGATGTGTTATCTCAACACAATGACATACCCTGAATGCTAAAACTAAAGATACTCTCATTTTTAAGAATCCAATGGGGGGTGGGGGGGGTGGGCAGCCCCGGTGGCGCAGCGGTTTAGCGCCGCCTGCAGCCCACGGCATGATCTGGAGACCCTGGATCGAGTCCCACGTCAGGCTCTCTGCATAGAGCCTGCTTCTCCCTCTGCCTGTGTCTCTGCCTCTCTCTCTCTCTGCATCTCTATGAATAAATAAAAATCTTTAAAAAAAAAAAAAAAGAGAAAAAAGAATCCAATGGGGGGAAAGTGGTTGTAAACACTGTTAAATTGAACTCAGCTGTGGGGCTGGCAGGGAAGAGGGGTGATCAGCTGCATGTGCAAGAGAAACCTTACCTCTCACTTGATGCACAGGAATTAACTTTCCAGCCAGCATATCATAGACATAAAGAACCTTGCTGTGGATACTCGTGGCTAAAACCTCTTCTCCATTAGCACTAAAACAAGCCTTATAGATTGGAAACTTTTCCAAATAGATGCTCTGGATTTTAGGATTTGTTCTTCCATCAACCTATAAGGAAATGCAAACATTCCTTTTGGTTATTTCCTAGACTCTATATCCTGGGAGTAAATACTACTGACTATAAGTTTTAATTTAAAAATGCATACCTGAAACAGCGATACAGCATTATCTAGTGCAGCAACCATCACAACCTGAGCACGAGGATGGAACTGCACAGAGGAAATCCTAGCAGTAGTGGGACGTTCCGCATTAGCATGCTGACAGTTCTTTATCTATAGAAAAATAAACCTAGAATTTAATCACTACAAATGGGTTAACATTATTTTTTTAAAATCATAAAGAAAAGACATAACACAGCTCATGATGCAGAAGACAGGGCACTGGAGGGGTGCCTGGGTGGCTCAGTTAAGCAGTTGCCTTTGGCTTAGGTCATGATTTCAGGGTCCAGGGATCGAGCCCCCTTATCAGGCTCCCTGCTCAGTGGGCAGCCTGTTTCTCCCTCTTCCTTTGCCCCTCCCCCTGCTTGTGCTCCCTCTCAGACAGATAGATAAAATCTTAAAAAAAAGTGCACTGGAAAGGTAACCAGAAGACCACAGCTCTGCTACCAACTAGCAAGTCATTTTACTATACAATAATCCATTTTTACCTTCTTTCAAATGAAGGGATGAAATCGTTAAGGTCTTAGAGCATCAGGATACAGTCATTTTCTCATGATACACCCATATAAATTACGATACTCTGACTTCCAGAAATTTTTTACTTAAAACTGCTACTTTAGCATCTTTACATTCATGGAACAAAATAAGAGGTACTACATAATTATCCCCGTGGTTCTGTGGTTGGCATGCATAGCTTATGTTCTCCCCATAGAACACATGGCTCCTAGTTTAAAGCAATGATGACCTCATACATCTAGGCTATTTTCAGCTATTTCTTGGTTTTTGTGGGTTATTCTCTATATATTAAAACTTCAATTATATCAGGTGCCTAAGTGGCTCAGTTAGGCGTCTGCCTTCGGCTCAGGTCATGATCGCAAGGTCCTGGGATTGAGCTGTGTGTTGAGTTCCCTGCTCATCAGGAAGCCTGCCTCTCCCTTTCCCTCTGCCTCTCTCCTTGCTTGTGTGCTTTCTTTCTCTGTGAAATAAGTAAATAAAAAAATTTTCAAAACAAATAAAAATTAAAAATTACACAAAAGATAAAGTGAGTACTATGTGTATATTTCGTTTGTAACAAATGGAGTTAGAGTTTTATGGTAACTGCAATTTTGGGGAAATGAATTTACCCTATGAAGGGCTGAGTAAACTACCTTCATAAGGTAAAGGAAGCACAAATACTGTCTCCCAGTAATTTGTCATAATAGGGTTCCCTCCCCCATCTAAAGCATGCCACCATTTTATAATGGGGAAAAAAATGTATGTCAGAGAGAGATCTAATTATTTAACAGACATTTAACTGAAGCACTATGTTGGGCAGGCACTTGGTTACCACAATGAACAAGTTAGATACAGTGATGAGAAAGAAAGTAACTAGTGTGGACCACTTACACAAGATAGTCAGGAAGGACCTAAGTGTCATTTGAGGGGAAAGGTACCAATGGGCTGGCCATTAACAATGCCTGACAGACAGACAGGCAGGACAAAGAGCAAAAGTTCTAAGGCGAGAAAGGACTCAACATGTTTAAGAAACAGAAAGAAGACCTAGGGAATGTAGGTAGGAAGTAAGGGGAAAACTTCTGAGATGAAATTTCAGACGTGGGCAGATGCCAGGTTATGAAGAGCAGTGTAGAATGTGAAAAAGAATTCAGAAGTTTTGGGATGCCTGGGTGGCTCAGTTGTTGAGTGTCTGCCTTTGGCTCAGGGAGATCCCCAGCTCCCGGGATGAAGTCCCACATTAGGCTCCCTGTGGGGAGTCTGCTTCTCCCTCCGCCTAGGTCTCTGCCTTTCTCTCTGTGTCTCTAATGAATAATCTAAAAAAAAAAAAAAAAAAAAAAGAATTCAGAAGTTTTCAAAAAGTGATGAAAAGTGATATGACCTGATGTTTTATTTTTGGAAGACCCTCCTGGGTAGTACTAAATGAAGAATAGGAAGAGTAAAGTGGAAGTGAGAGGCGAGTCACACAAAGTGACTGCAGTACGCGATACAGGAGGTAAGAGATGACGACAACATAAACCAGGCTAGCGCCCGTGGAAATTAAAGAAGGGTTAAAAGAAACCTTGAAGAAGTCAAACACAATTGTCAAAAGATCCCTGGGGACCTAATTTAATCTTCTTGACCATTTCCGCAGAAGAATAAACAACAGCAATACATTTAATCCCACAGAGAACGCGAACCCATACATTTGCAATCGGGAAGCATTCTGGGTTTCAGAGGTAGTTGGGCTAGAGGCCCCATTTCCCTGACTCTCACCTTTAGGATTCCTTTAGGAAGTGAAGTTGATGTGGATATGAAATTCCCAGTCCTTTGCAACAGATCATCTTCATCCTCTTCACTTTCATCTAAGTCAAACAAACCCACAGGCTGAGCTTTAGAATCAATGAGATGACCGTTACCTTCCCCAAATGTCTGTATTTCAAACTTCGACTCCCCCCATTCCAGCCTCCAATCTCAATCACTTTATTACGCTGCAGTTGGTAAAACAGCAAAATAAACCTGAAGGGGAGGGGGAAAATAACACAGAATCCAATATATATGGTTAAAAGAAAAGCCTGACTCTGGAATGAAACATCTACCTTCACAGACAAGGATGCAAGAAAATAAAAGTTAAAGGCAGTATTTAATTTCAGAAGAACAATTCGTAATTATGGCAAAATGGCTAATAAGATAGACAGCATATCTAGCTTAACTCACATGAAAAAGAACTAGCACGTTTAGATGAATGAGATCAAGGTCGGCAAACTGAGTATCAGAAATTCAAAGAGAGCTAACAGGGCTGCCTTCCTCCTGATGGTTCTACTAAAGAGACCCAAGGAGCTGAGCAATATTTTTAAAATACTCGCAGGGAGAAGAGACCAAAAAACTGCACAAAAAGCCCTCTGAGGTTCTTAAGGGGGTCTGGTAAACCACCAGGCTTCAGGAGGGGGTCACAAAAGGCTACTCAGGGACTAAAGGTAAAATCAAAGAATTATAAGAAAATCCTCCATGAATTGAAACCCAGCTCTCAATCTTTTCAATCTCTCACTGGAATAAGATGCTGTGGGACTGCTAGTGCCCCTTACCCAGTCACTACTCAGAAACAAACGTACAAATTCTCTGGAGGAAAATATATCCTGGTCTTCTTATTAAGCAATACTATTTACTACAGTGTCCAGCACTCAATGAAATGTAACTAGGTCAGTAATGACAAGGTAGGGCAACCTGATTGAAAACCTAAGGAATAACTGACAATCTCCGCAGGTGATCTAAATAACTGAGTTTTTCAGACATAAGCTTTTAAAACATTCTGTTGAGAGGTGCCTGAGTCAGTTAAGTGGCTGCTTCAGCTCAGGTCATGAACCCCAGCTCCTGCTCAGTGGCGAGTCTGCTTCTCCCTCTGCTGCTCCCCCTGCTTGTGCTTTCTCCTTCTCTCTCTCCAATAATTACACAAAACATTTTTTTTTTAAAGATTTTATTTATTTATTCATGATGGTCACAGAGAGAGAGAGAGAGAGAGAGGCAGAGACACAGGCAGAGGGAGAAGCAGGCTCCATGCACCGGGAGCCCGACGTGGGATTCGATCCCGGGTCTCCAGGATCGCGCCCTGGGCCAAAGGCAGGCGCCAAACCGCTGCGCCACCCAGGGATCCCCACAAAACATTTTTTTTTTTAATTTTTTATTTATTTATGATAGTCACAGAGAGAGAGAGGCAGAGACACAGGCAGAGGGAGAAGCAGGCTCCATGCACCGGGAGCCCGATGTGGGACTCGATCCCGGGTCTCCAGGATCGCGCCCTGGGCCAAAGGCAGGCGCCAAACCGCTGCGCCACCCAGGGATCCCCACAAAACATTTTTTTAAAGTAAGTTATTATGTTTAAAATGTTCAAGAATAATGAAAGACAATATTCAGAATTGAACCAGAGAACCAGATTATTAAAAAAACAGCTAAACGCAAATTCTAGAACTGAAAATTATAATAGTTAAAACTAAAACCCCAGTGGATGTTTTTAACGGCATATAAAAATTAGCTGGAGAGACAATCAGTGCTCTGGAAAATGGATCAGAAAAAAAATATCCAGACTAAAGTACAGAAAGTAAAAAGGATGGAAAATGCAAAAAAGAACACAAAATAGGTTTTAAAAAATAAATAAAAACATTTAACACACATGTAATTGGTGGACCAGAAGAAAAAGAAGACTGGAACAGCAACAGTATTTGAAAAGATGATCAGTGAGAATTTCCAAAACTTAAAAAAGACATCAAGTTAGATTCAAAAGCACTGTTAAGATCAAGCAGAATACAAAGCAAGCTAAAAAGATCTGGGCTGGAGGATGGGAGGAGATAAACGAACAACACAGCAACAACGAAACAATCCATCATATTAAGAAATTAACTGTTGATTTTTGAAGGCCTATGATGATACGATGATAGTATTCTAATTACACTTAAAATTTTTACAATCTATAGACTTATTTTTTCTAAACTGTATACTTTTAAAAGGTAGGACTTTTTGCCTTTTTTACTTTCTTTTACCTGTTTATCTATAATAGATGTTGCAGAAAAGATTATTGCAGTGGATAAAGTCAGACTATATCACTAATTCTTTCAACCTCTAAAGTATGTGGCTGGAAACATGGAGGTAACTTTTGACTTAGTAACAGATTGAATTTTCTAACGTAATTACAGAAAACAACAGGTTCCTTATATATGTGCTCCCTGTAGTTGAAGTCCATGAGGACGGGACTGCCAAGTAGGAAGAAAGGAAGGAGAAGTGGTGGTGGTAATCAAACAGATGCTTATCCAAAATCAAGGATGCTAAGGAGAGAGCTACTGCATTATATGGAAGGATATATTCCGACCTCCCTAATGGATTTCAAGTCAATTCCAAGTTCTAAAATATGTAACTCCAAGCACAAATCAAATCTTAGTAAGCTATCCACATTTATGATATCTAAACTCAAGGAATGGGATCCCTGGGTGGCGCAGCGGTTCGGCGCCTGCCTTTGGCCCAGGGCGCGATCCTGGAGACCCGGGATCGAATCCCACGTCGGGCTCCCGGTGCATGGAGCCTGCTTCTCCCTCTGCCTATGTCCCTGCCTCTCTCTCTCTCTCTGTGTGACTATCATAAATAAATAAAAATTCAAAAAAAATAATAAATAAATAAATAAATAAATAAATAAACTCAAGGAATGGGCAGCCCAGGTGGCTCAGCGGTTTAGTGCTGCCTTCAGCCCAGGGTGTGATCCTGGAGACCCGGGATCGAATCCTGCATTGGGCTTTCTGCATGGAGCCTGTTTCTCCACCTCTCTGTGTCTCATGAATAAATAAATAAAATATTAATAAATAAATAAACTTAAGGAGCTAAAAAGGACAAAGCAGTTATAATACAACCAAACTTAAAACCTGGAGTTGAAAAATGGGTCTTTACAAAGTGACTGATCATCTGGGCCTGATCTGACATGTGCTCCCCAGATATCTTATTTCCTAGTACACAGCTAGATTAGCTGCCAATGTCTTCAGAAGGGCTCTGAATGAAGAATAAGTCATTTTTCCTTAACCCTATGCAACATAATTCTGTTGAGAATGAAACATAATAAAACTCACCCATTGCTGTCCATACAACAGACAACATGCTATTAAGTAGTCTTATACTATTGTAAAAGAGCTTCCCTCAGAGAATTGGTAGACTTCGAAACCAAACACTTACAGGAGAGGGAAAAAAAAGACGTATTTGAAACACCAGGTTTTAATCAGCCTCATGAGAAAGCTCACGTAACAGAACAGCAACACAGATTTATTTACTAACTTAAACAGAGTTATCAATACTCACCATCTAAAGATGTTTTCTGCTTGTTAGTCTCTGCCCAGGCAGGTACTCCGCCCATGGCATGCTGGAATCTAAGCAAAAATACAAAGATGAAATTTTGTGTTAACTAAAAAATGTTCACAAAGCTTGAGAGATTTAAAGGGTATAGATTAGCTCACCCTTGAGAACATGCATAGAATCTCTGCCAAAGAAATTACGATCTTTAAGAACAGAAGGGCTACTTGCAGAGAATAGCCTTGCTTACATGGGAAACTTCTATGAACCTCTAATCATATAAACTAGTCTTAGATTTAGGACACCTGGATACATATTTGTTAATTATTTTTGTCTAGTTACATGTCTTTATTTGCTCATATCAACATATCTCAGATCTTAGGACTAAGTAAAGAACTCTGCTTATGGCTATAAACCAATGCTACAGTAATAGAGCACATGGTAAAACAGGTCTAAAAATAAAAGACCAGGTTGGTAAAAATATACAAAACACAATCACATATCCTTCGAATAAAATTGCACCAATTCACTCTGAAAAAAGTTAAGCTTTAGGAGAAGCGTAAGAAGCATATTCTTAAAGACTGGTTTCTGGAAGAGTACAGAGAGTCATTCTGTTTAATAGAGAAGTGCAGGCAAAGCTACCAAACTCAACCCACTGGCCATAAACAACTAGAAAACTGGATAAAATATATGAAACTGTTTTCAGAAATTGGACAACAACATAAAACTGTGATCGCTGAGAGAAAGGAAATAACAAGGTGGCGCTGCCATCCCAAGATTTTCCCCGGGAGGCAATTTTTTGAGACCCTGGCACAGAACCAAAGAGAAAAAGACTTGAAAGAGGCGGAGACAAATGAAAGTTGAGAGGCAATAGACAACAGAAGAGAAAAAGAAAGAGCCTAGGTGGTTCAGCAGGTTGGGTGACCAACTCTTGATTTCAGCTCAGGTCGTGATCACACAGTTGTGAGTTCAAGTCCCGCAGTGGAGCTCCATACTGGGTGTAGAGCCTACTTCAAAATAAGAAAAAAAAATTTAATTTAAAGAAAGGATTTACCTTAAAAAAAATAAATGCGGGACGCCTGGGTGGCTCAGTCGCTGAGCGTCTGCCTTTGGCTCAGGGGGTGATCCCACAGTCCCAGGGTGGAGTCCCGCATCAGCCTCCCTACAGGGAGTCTGCTTCTCCCTCTGCCTGTGTCTCTGCCTCTCATGAATAAATAAAATCTTAAAAAAAAAAAAAATTAAAAATTGGGGATCCCTGGGTGGCTCCGCAGTTTAGCGCCTGTCTTTGGCCCAGGGAGTGATCCTGGAGTCCCAGAATCGAGTATCGCATCGGGCTCCAAGCATGGAGCCTGCTTCTCCTTCTGTGTCTCTGCCCCTCTCTCTCTCCCTCTCCATGTCTATGAATAAATAACAAATAAAATCTTTAAAAAAATTAAAAACTAAAATAATTTTTTTTAAAAAAAGGCACGTGTGTGGCTTAGTTGGTTAGGCATCTAACTCTTGATCTCAGCTCAGCTCTTGATCTCAGGGTCATGAGTTCAAGTCCCACATTGGGCTCCCTGATGGGCACGGAGACTACTTGAAAAAAAAAGCTCCAAAAATCTGCACAGGGGTCCACACACATTTTTGCTGAATACTAAGCTGAACATTCACAGGATGAAACTCCACGAGGTCCAGCAAAGAACCCTAGGGAGCTGGCGGATACACAACACCAGAGTTTAGACACTTGAATTCCAACCAGCCAAGGGAAGGTCCTTTTGGAAACTCAGGTCATTTAGCAGAGATGGCAGAAAGGGCATATCTCAGAAATGGGGGTCTAAATCAGCCTAGAGTAGATGCTACTCTGCAACAAAACTAAAAACCAGTCCTAAAAGTATTAAATTGATCCCCAAGCCAATTAATTGCCCCCTGATACAGACTCACTAAAAGTACTCAATCATTCAACACTCATTAAAAAGCAAAAATCAAAATCCAGACACTGATCAACTTAACATTCACACTGCCTAAAATCAAATCAAAATTTCTAGACATGCAGAAAAGCAGAAAAACATGAGCCACAACCAGTAGAAAAATCGGTCAACAGAAAGACACAGAAAACACACACATGACAAAATTAGCATACAAGGACTTCCAAAGAGTGAACACAAATATACTTAAGTATTTAAAGAGATTATAAGCGTAATAAAAATAGGAACAAAGCAAGACAAAAGGTCTCATGCTAAAAAGACCTTCTCTCAAGCTGAAAAATATACTTGAAATACAGATTCAAATGAATTTAACAATTCAAAAGACCACATACCATATGATTTCATTTATGTTTATGTTCTGGAAAAAGGAAATTTATTAAGAGAAAACAGACCAGTTGGTTGTCAGAGATTAGAAAATTAAAAGTTGGGGAGAGAGCATGGACTACAGAGGCATAAGAGAAGTTTCTGGTGGTGATGGCCATATTCTGTATCTTAATTCCTTAATTGTGTTTACATGACCGTATGTGTTTAACACAATTGACAGAAAAATACTTTAAGAGGGTGTATTTCGCCCTGTGTAAATTATACCTCAATAAACCTGCTTTAAAAAAGTTAGTGAAGGGGATCCCTGGGTGGCGCAGCGGTTTGGCGCCTGCCTTTGGCCCAGGGCGCGATCCTGGAGACCCGGGGTCGAATCCCACGTCAGGCTCACTGTATGGAGCCTGCTTCTCCCTCTGCCTATGTCTCTGCCTCTCTCTCTCTCTCTCTGGGTGACTATCATAAATAAAAAAAAATTAAAAAAAAAAAAAAAAGTTAGTGAAGGACACCTGGGTGGCTCAGCGGTTGGGTGTCTGCCTTTGGCCCAGAGCATAATCCTGGAGTCCCAGGATCGAATCCCACATCGGGCTTCCTGCATGGAGCCTGCCTCTCCCTCTGCCTATTGTCTCTGCCTCTCTCTCTGTCTCTCTCATGAATAAAATCTTTAAAAAAAAAAAAAAAAAAGTGAGTGACAGGGGCACCTGAGTGGCTCAGTTGGTTATACATCTGCCTTTTGGCTCAGGTCATGATTCTGAGATCCTGGGATCGAGCTCCACATCAGGCATCCTGTTCAGCATGGAGTCTGCTTCTCTCCCCCCCACCGGCTCATACTCTCTCTCTAATAAATGAATGAATGAATGAATGAAAGAAGGAAGGGAGGAAGGGAGGGAGGGAGGAAGGAAGAGAGGGAGGGAGGGAGGGAAGTGTGTGACGGGGCGCATGGGTGACTCAGTCAGTTGAGTATACAACTCTTGGTTTTAGCTCAGGTCATGATCTCAGGGTCATGAGTTTGAGCCCTGTGTCGGACTGGGCTCAGTGTGGAGTATGCTTGAGATTCTCTCCCTCTTCATCTGCCCCTTCCCCAACTCACACTCTCTAAAATAAATAAAACTTAAAAAAAAAAAGTGAGGGATACCTGGGTAGTTCAGTGGTTGAATGTCTGCCTTCAGCTCAGGGAGTGATCCCAAAGTTCCAGGATCAAGTCCCACATTGGACTCCCTGCGAAGAGCCTCCCTCTCCCTCTGCCTAGGTCTCTGTCTCTCTCATGAATAAATAAAACCTTTTTAAAAAAATTAAAAATTGAAAAAAAGTGATAGGTGATAGTGCAATGAATCTATACGAATACAAAAAAAGTTGTCAAGGGATGCTTGGTAGTTCAGTGTCTGCCTTCAGCACAGGGCATGATCCTGGAGTCCCAGGATAGAGTCCCACATCAGGTTCCCTGCATGGAGCCTGCTTCTCCCTATGCCTATGACTCTGCCTCTCTCTGTGTGTCTCTCATGAATAAAATAAAATCTTTAAAAAAAAAAAGAGTTGTCAAAACTAATAAAAATTCTTATTAATTTTTTTAAAGTAGAATCTAAGTCCAGTGTGGGACTTGAACTCATGACTCCGAGATCAAGAGTCACATGCTCTACTGGCTGAGCCAGCTGGGTGCCCCTAAAAATTTTGAGCTTTAAATGTTTTTAGGGGAATCTGGGTGGCTCAGTTGGTTAAGTGTCTGCCTTTGGCTCAGGTCATGATCCTGGAATTCCAAGATGGAGTCCCACATCAGGCTGCCTGCTCAGTGCGGAGTCTGCTGCTCCTTCTCTCTCTGCTCCTCCCCTTACTTATTATGCCCTCTCTCTTTCACTCACTCTCAAATAAATAAAATCTTTAAAAATACAAAAACAAAATGTTTTTATCCACAACTATATAGTCAACTCATCTTCAAAAAAGGAGAATTTCTAATAAAATACAGTCTCTTCAACAAATAGTGCTGAGTAAACTGGACAGCAACATGCAGAAGAATGAAACTGGATCACTTCTTTACACCATCCACAAAAATAAACTCAAAATGTATAAAAGACCTAATGTGAGACAGGAAATCATCAAAACCCTAGAGGAAAACACAGGCAGTAACTTTTTTAACCTCAACCACAGCAATTTTTTACTAGAGACAAGGAAAACAAACACAAAAATGAACTAACTACTGGGATCTCCATCAAGATAAAAAGTTTTTGCACGACAAAGTAAACAATCAACAAAACTAAAAGGTAGCCTGTGAAATGAGAGATATTTGCAAATGACGTATCCAATAAAGCAATAGTATCCAAAAATCTGTAAGGAACTCACCAAACTCAACACCCAAAAAACAAAAAATCCAGACACTTTTCCAAAGAAGACATCCCGACAGCTAACAGACACATGAAAAATTGTTCAACATCACTCATTATCAGGTAAATATAAATAAAAACCATGATGAGATACCACCTCACACCTGTCAGAATGGCTAAAATTAACACAGGAAACAACAGACGTTGAGAAAGAGATGTGGAGAAAGAATCTTCTTGCACTGTTGGTGGGAATGCAAACTGGGGTAAGCGACTCTGGAAAATAGTATGGAGGTTCCTCAAAAGATTAAAAACAGAACTACCCTATGATCCAGCAATTGTATTATTAGGAATTTACCCAAAAGATACAGATTCAAAGGGGTACAAACCTGCCAACATTTATGGTAAAATTATCAACAATAGCCCAACTATGGAAAGAGCTCAAGTGTCCATCAACTGATGAATGGATAAAGAAGATGTGGTATATTTATACATTGATTATTACTCAGCCATCAAAAAGAATAAAATCTACCGTTTACAATAATGCACTATATTAACACAGTGTACTATGCTAAGTTAAATCAATCCAAGAAAAACAAATACCATATGACTTCACTCATATGTGTAATTTAAGAAACAAAAGAAATAAACTTTGGGAAGGGGAAAGACAGAGAAAAGGAAAAAAACCGTAAGAGACTCTTAAAGATAAAAACAAACAGGGTTGATAGAGGGAGGTGGGTAGGGGATGAGCTAAATGGGTGATGAGCAATAAGGAGGGCACTCATAATGAATACTGGGTGTTATGTGCAAGTGATGAATCACTAAATGCTACCCTGAAACTGTATGTTTACTAACTTGAATTTAAAATATTGAAAGAAAAAAAGTATTTCTGAAGATCTGTAAATGTGAATCGGAAGAATCAGGATGAAATCTTTTAATTTGATTTCTCTCTTTTAAAGAGAAAAAAAAAATTTTTTTTTTGAAGATTTTATTCATTTATTTGAAGGGGAGGGGGGAGTGCTTACAAGGGGGGTAGGGGGAACAGAGAGGAAGAAGCAGACTACCCTCTCAGTGCAGAGGCCAACACAGGGCTCGATCCCGGACTCTGAGATCACAACCTGAGCCGAAGTCCAATGCTTAAAAGACTGAGCCACCTAGGTACCCCCATGAAATCATTATTTTAAAATACACATCCAGGACGCCTGGGTGGCTTAGCGGTTAAGCGCCTGCCTTCGGCCCAGGGCCATGATCCTGGAGTCCCGGGATCGAGTCCCATATCGGGCTCCCTGCATGGAGCCTGTTTCTCTCTCTGCCTGTGTCTTTCATGAATAAATAAATAAAATCTTTAAAAAATAATAAAATACACATCCATTTCCCAGCTTTGTTCAACTAAAGGAGCCTAGAAAGAGCCTATGGGAAAGAGATGATTTACCATAAGCAAATAAATGAGCAAGCAAGCGCTATTATCACTGATTATATGTGGATGGTAGGATTCCAAGAGTCTCCAAAATTCTTTTGTATTTGTATTCACTCTCCCTCCAAAATACCAAAACTTAACCATTTCTTCCAGTAGCAATGTTCTCACTACTTCAAAATGGAAATCGCACTGCCCAAGAAACTGTTATAACCAAAGACTCAGTGAATCCAAATAAACCAATGATTATAAGTTAAAGCTTGGTAAATTATATGGAAAAGGACACTTACTCTTCCTTCAGTCTCTTTTGAAGCTTGTCTTTTGAAAGTTGGCTTTCACCGGTATTTTTCATCATATCTTTCCGAAACCTATTGTTCATCATGTCAACCCTATTAAAAACAGAACAGTATTGCTTAAAATTACTAATTTTAAAGATGTCAGAACTAATTGTTCCCTTTAATAATTTAAGAACACATTTAATCAAATATTGGTCAAGATTTGCAAGGTCTGGAATATGAAATACACATTATTTTTTAAAAAAGATAAACACGTAAAAAGAATGCTCTGAAAAAATACCAATACTTAATGACAAAAAACACACAAATTAAGTACTTATTTCTTGCCCATTAAACTGGCAAAGTCTGAAAAAAGATAAGCATTGTTTATGAGAATGGAGTGAAATGCACACCATTCAATGGGAAGGTAAACTGGGAGAACCTCACGGTCTGGCAGTTTTTATCAAGAATCTTATATGTGCCTATGCCCTTTAAGTAATTCTACCTCAGAACATCTTTCTTACAGAAATAAATATAAAGCAGAAGGCTTATGCAGAAAAATGCTTGTCTCAGTATCAACTTACTGAAGGGAAAAATAGGAAATCTTTTCTGACAATACCTATGTAAATTAGTTAATTCAAATAATAGACTATAATCTATCCATTTAAAAACATTTATAAATGATCTTATTCTTAAGTGAGGGAGAAATGGTTGCAAGATACATTCTCATCCCTTAAAAGTACAACATTGGGTGTGCCAGTTTTTCTGCCTTTTCTATTTCAGACATTGTGCTAAGAGCTCTGCATACACCATTCCACTTAATCTCAAGAGCCTTCTGATATTACTATTATTACCTCCGTTCAAAAAAGAAAAGGCAGGTTCCAAACTTGCCCTTGGTCACTTAGGAACTGGTCAAAATAAAAGGCAAACTCAAATGTGACAGCAAACACTATGCTTTCTTTGCTATTGAATGAAGTATACAAGAGAAGAGAGCAGGAGAGAAGAATGCCAACATGTTGGCATCCCTTGGGGTGGGTTTATGAATGACCTTTTCTTTCCTCTCCTTTACAGTATTTTTCAAATCTTCATGTAATCAGAATGTAGTAAATCACAACGAAGAGAACTTCTTTAAAACTTGCAAAGTAACTTTTAAAGTATCCAGAGAGATTCTGTGAGGAAAAACTAGGCAACCTACATTTCATCATCTTCATCTTCTTCATCCACCCAAACTGGCTTCTTTTGAAATAGAAAATTATCTTTTGGTTCCTTCTCTGCTTCCGAATCATCTGAGTCTTCCTGTGCTTGAACCTAGGAGACAAAATGCCCTCAAGCACTGAGTTTTTCAGCAGACAACACACCTTACAGTTAGAGGTCTTGTAGAATGCTTTGTAGGCCCTCTTATCGAATAATGGGACAGAATGCTACCACAGCAAATGCTGGCGGCAGAAGAGAAAACAGAGATTAGACAAAGGTACCATACGCTGGACAAGTAGGTAGGAACAACAGTCACGGAGAGAAAGCTGACATGCTGAAAGCAAAGGACCAAGTAAGGCAAGAACAAAAGGTTAAGTTGAAAGATAAGGAAAGGAGCAGGAAAAATCCTGGAACTACAGAAATCACGGGATCCAGAGCAGACTAGTAATCAAAAATCACGACCAGCATTTCACGTTCTTAGACCTACCTCTTCTCCATTGCTCCATCACCATTTTTGACACCCTACCTTAAGAAAACTTATACCAGACTATCAAACCTAAATCTAGATCACAGGGACGCCCGGGTGGCTCAGCGGTTAAGCGTCTGCCTTCAGCCCAGGGCATGATCCTGGAGACCCAGGATCGAGTCCCACATCGGGCTCCCTGCATGGAGCCTGCTTCTCCCTCTGCTTCTGCTGTGTCTCTGCCTCTCTCTGTCTCTCTCTCATGAATAAATAAAGAAAATCTTTTAAAAATATAAATAAATAAACAGATAGATAGATCTAGATCACAGAATACTCCCAGATGTGAGCTTGAGCTTTCCCAAAGACTACTAATACACGTCAAAACATTTTCCTGCGGAGTCTCTTGGCTCCGCCCCCGTCGTCGGTAGCTCGCGAGATTTCGCAGACACCTCCCTTTTTCCTCTGGGCCAACACGCCCCGCAGAGGGAGGAAGACCCGGAAACTTCGGGGCCACGTGAGCCATCGCCACGGCCACATGGGCAATCACCGGAAGCACCCCGGAGGCAGGGGTAATGCTGGTGGCATACATCATCACAGGATCAACTTCGACAAATATCACCCAGGTTACTTTGGAAAAGTCGGTATGAGACATTACCACTTAAAGAGAAACCAGAGCTTCTGCCCAACTGTCAACCTTGATAAACTGTGGACCTTAGTCAGTGAGCAGACACGGGTAAAGGCGGCCAAAAACAAGACTGGAGCTGCCCCTATTATCGATGTGGTGCGATCGGGCTACTACAAAGTTTTGGGAAAGGGAAAGCTCCCAAAACAGCCTGTGGTCGTGAAGGCCAAATTCTTCAGGAGAAGAGCTGAGGAGAAGATAAAGGGTGTGGGGGACGCCTGCGTTCTAGTAGCTTGAAGCCACACAGGGGGAGACTCATTAAATGCCAACAAGTGCTTTTTTCTTGCTGGTCTATTACCAACTTATGATCCCTCAAAGTCCAATAAACCCCACCTCACCCAGATTCTTCCTTCTCTCGACTATGAAACTGTCCCACAGGCCAGCAGCTTTCCAGTAAGAGTTCTCTATCTCCCAAGGAGATTTTTGCAGCTTCCCTCATTACCACCCACAGGAGGTAGTGACAATCAATGGACACTGGCCACTTTCCAGGTCCGCATTCATTTACCAAACAGCATTCTCCTTGAGGCTTTGCTTGGCCATCCTATGTAAAATTTCACCTGTCTCTACATACACTCATCTTCCTTTCATTTTTCTTCTCTTCCGCACTCGTCACTGACATACTCGCATTTTACTTTATCTTCTTCTTCTGCCACTAGTACACATGCTCCAAGAGAGCGAGGGATTTTTGTCTAGTTGTGTCCATTGTTGTGTCTCCTCCATTGCCTAGAACGATGCCTGGAACTCCCTGTCTTGGGAGAAAAGCCAGGTAAGGCGTAAAAGGGATAACTTAAAGTGTCCCCAAAAAAGTGATTAAAATAAATGGGGAAAAGGGGGACGATAAAAAGCACGCGGGGTTTTCACCGTCAGGAAAAGGACGTGGCCCCAGCAGACTAACAACGATCTGGTGAATAAATATGCACGATCGTTTTCAAAAGTTGGCGAGCCAGCCACTGGAGAAGCTGTTTAAAAACGCACATTCTGATTCCACAGCTCCCGAATCACAACAGGGCAGGGGATCGAACGGCCACGAGGAAAGAAACCCTGGGTTTGGAGAGAGAGACCAGTGGGACCGCGCCGCGAAGAACGCTCACGACTGCCGCGGGCTACGCGTACGCGCCGAGCGCCTGCTGAATACGGGGCGGGGGCGCTCCCCGGGGGCGGGCGGGGAAGGCGAGGTCTCCGCCCAGCGGAGGTTCGCAGCCCCGCAGCCCCGCAGCCCCGCAGCCCCGCAGCCCCGCAGCCGCCGGCGCCCGCGTTCCCCGGCGCTCGCCGACCTGAGCGCGCCCGGCGCCGCAGGTCGCCCAGGCTCCGCCCCCGGAGGCTCGCCGCCCACCGCGCGCCCCGCCCGAGCGCGCCCAGCCCGCGCGCCGCGGCCTCCCTCACCCGCGAGCCCTGCAGACGCCGCAGCAACGCGTCCTCGTCGTCCTCGACGTCGCCGAACACCAGCTCCTCCAGGCACCGCTCCACGGCCGGCTTGTCCTCCTCCAGCGCCAGGCGGTTCCGCTGCCGGAGCCGCCTCTCCTCCTCCGCCGCGACTGCGATCGCAGCGGCCGCTGCGCTCGGCCGGGCCGGCGGTTTCCGCTGGGATGAAGGAGCAGCCTTGCGGGGCGGCCCGCCCGGCCCTGCTGCGGCTCTCCGGTCCGGCTTCTTTCGGCTCTTGCGGTCCAGCCTCGCTCCGGCGCTCCGGTCCGGTCTCGCTCGGCTTCTACGTTCCGGCGGCATCGTTGGGCTTGAGAAGAAACGCAGGCGCTCACGTGGAGCCTCGCTGCGCGTGCGCCGACGCGGGGCGTTCGCCGCGGCCGCTGAGGCCCCGCGGGGTCGGAAGGAGCCTGCGCGGCCCGCTCGCACGTGACCAGCACTCGCTCCCTACGTAACGCCCACTCCCCTCCCAGCCCCTCCCCGTAGGGGAGTTCCTCCGGGAGGACCAATCTTCCGGGTGGAGGGGGAAGCGGCGTGACCGGAGTGGAAATTTTTTTCCAACACAACTTCGCAGCTGCAGCTGATTGAAAGGAACGCAGGAAAGCCGGAGTGTCAGCTGGGATGACTGAATGAAACCTCTGCTCCTCTTCCTGACTTGTTAGCCACTCGACCTCCCTCGAGCCGCGGTTGCCTCTCCCACCCCTCGTCTTGGTACGGCCCTTGGAGTACGGAGCCTGCGGAGGGTCCCACGCTGGAGGAGCGAGAGAGGAGGGTATGTAGGGAAGTGGGCCAATCGGGGCGCGGGTCACGGCGCAGGCGCGCTGGGGAGGGAGGGCTATGCTAATGTTGTTGATATCCTGGGGCCACCCGAGTTAAAGGGGGGAAATCCGGGGGCTGCCGCCGCCGCCGCCGGTCTGGGCCCAGCGGGGACCCCCCTGTAGTCGCCGTAGTCCCAGGGAGAGGCGCCTGCCCCCAGCTCGGGGAGGGGGCGCCGCGGGCCCGGGGAGCACGGACAACCCCTACCCATGAGGCCCTGATGGAAAACACAAAGGATCTGGTGAGAGCCGAGCGCGGCAGCCGCTTTGTGTGCCAGGTGGGGGGGACGCCTGCAGCTCCCCGACCCCAGGAACCCCTGCAGCTCCTTGACCTCGCTCCCAGGCCTGCTTCTCCATCCCACGCCCCCTCCACCTCCAGAGTGCCCCTCCCCCTACCGGCCGTTAAACGATTCGGGGGGGGTTCCCCTCCCCCCGCCCCTTCAGCCCCCGGACTCGGCGGGGTTCCCTCTACTCCCTTCACTCTCTGGGAGAAAGATCTTAGAAGAAAGTTTTTCCCCTGCGTCCCGCCCCCCCTCCCCCCCTTCAGCTCTGGCTGGTGGGGGGAGGGAGGATGGATTTGAGACTTTTCCTTTTTTAGCCGTCCAGGGTGGGAGAGTGGAGTCCTCCCTTGGCCCGGGGAGGGGGGGCCTAGTTGGGGTGCTTTGCGGGGAAAGGTGCCTCTCCGCTCCGGGGCGAGTGCCGCGAGGCGTTTCGCACGTGGAGGTGGAAATACTGAAAGGGGGCGGGGTGGGCACGTGTGGGAGGGAGGGAGGGAGGGGTGGGAGTGGTGTTGGGGAAGCAGCCACCTGGGCCGCTCGTTTAAGAGGGTTCTAGGTCGGTGGGCTTTCGGGACCATGGCGTTCTCTCTTGTGAAATAAGAATCCTAACATTTCAGAGTCGGAAGAGACATTAGAGGTCACCCAAGGCAGCCGTCCCCTCCGCAGCCTCTCTGACAAGTGGTAGGTAGTCTGGCCTCTGCTTAAACCCTTCCCAACTCCGAACGCTCTCTGCTGCCCAGGAAAAGCCCGTTCCGTTCGAACTGTTTGCCTGCCCGCATGAGACCCTTCAGTCTCATTCATGTCCTTGTGAAGTTGCTCCCTTTTTTACTTCTCAAATTTTCTCTCACATCCTCCTCACCCACCCACCGCTCATTGGCCTATATTTTGTGTGCCAGAAAAGAACAGCAGGGAAGTGGAGGAAGGGGGGGGTTGAGAGATAGTGAGGGCCAGCTGAAAACTTGGCTGGGTCATTTTCTATTGCGCTGGCTTGTATGTTGATATTTTTCGACAGGAAGCTTGGGAATTACAGTCTGGGATTTCATGGCCGTTTTCTCTCACTAGTGCATCTTTTCGTAGGTAGAAAATTCAGCAGCATCTCTGTTTCTCTCTCACAGCACATTTGCGTGTTGCCCAAATCACTTTCCCTAAAGCTGCCTAAAATGGTCTTTTGGGGATAGTAGTACTGAAGCTGTTAAAAGCATCTCCCGGTACAGACGCGGTCAGAACTGCCCCCACGCCTTGACCTGCGTCTTCCTTTCAAGCCGGGCTTCCTTCTCAAGGTCCCTCCTTCACAATACTTTCCTTTCTTTATTTATTATTACTTCCTTTTGCAGTTCTTTTATGAGATTTGAAATTTTGGGAACACTTATATTTGCTTACAGTTTGCAATAGTTTTCATGTTCTTTACGTTAGTATATGCCATTTATCACTCAGTAGTTGAGATAGTTCCATTTCTGCTGTTGTAAGTAAACGTTTTTCTGATGTTCTTCATTTGGTGAGCTGTGCTGCCTCCGAAAGTAGTTTTTTTGGCATAAGAATCCTCAGGGCACTTGTTTTTCTTCTTCCTAATATAGTGAAAAGTCAAGACATAACAGATTAGATGTAGAAGTAAGGAATCAGGTCTAAAAGCCATAGAATAAATCTCCTTTTAAAATACCAGTCGTCTCTTTAAAACACTGAAACACATTTTTCTCTCTTCCCCCTCTCATGACTTAGAGACTCTAGCTGTGCTCTACCCTGCTTACTGAAACTGTGGTTTTTTTGTTTGTTTATGTCAACAACAATGAGTGTTTAGAAAGAAAATAGCAGTCTTTATTTTTTATTTATTTTTTTTTTTTTTGCACCATCTTTCTCTGAATAACAAGTAGCTTCTATTTATATAGACCCCATCCTCAAGGCTTCTTGGTGCCTTGCAAATTATGGCAAAACTGTCTTGAATAAGTATTGTTTGTAAGTATCTTGTGTGGGGCCATTTTTTCAACAATCCAGTTTTTAATTTTATAGAGTTTGACATCAATTTCACCTAAATCCAGTCACTAGAATTTAACATGGAAATCAATACTAGGTACTGAAAAAAACTGATAAAACTATATGATTCTGTCTTTAAAGTTTTAATTACCGTGAACTTCCAGGTTATTTTCCTGCTCACTTTAAACATGAACTGTCATGACTTAAGCTGACTGACTTGGAGACATTTGCATTCTGAACATACTAGACAGGAACAACTGGTTTTATTTTTAAAGAAGACACTGTTGTATTTTTTGTGACTGGTTATATGTTGACCTGATTAGACTCTAACAAATCTTCCTACAGATTCAAATGCTTCGAGTCCCTCAAATTGTTTGAAAATATAACATAGTCAAAAGAAGGTAGAGCTATAGGGTTACAAGTGAAAACAACATATTAATGTCAAATACAAAACCACTAGATTACTGAAAGCCAAGAGTGCTCAGTGGTTTGAGTGACCACATTCTAAAAATAGAAAGTCACTATTTTTTGGTTGCTCCTTATTTCTTAATTTTCATATTTAAAATGTTTGCTGAATAAGAGGTCACTTTTTCACATTTAAATATTAAGGTAAGCCACTTAAAATACAACATTAGTTTCAGGGTTTCGAGTCCAAGAGAAAGGTGAAAACATCAAGTCAATAGAAGAGGATGGAATTTTTTTAAGATTTTATTTATTTACTCATGATAGACATAGAGAAAGAGAGAGAGGCAGAGACACAAACAGAGGGAGAAGCAGGCTCCATGCTGGGAGCCCGACCTGAGACTCGATCCCAGGACTCCAGGATTGCGCCCCGGGCCAAAGGCAGGTGCTAAACCACTGAGCCACCCAGGGATCCCCGAGGATGGAATTAAAATAGTTAAGATTTGCCTTCTAACACTAGGTTATTCATAACTGTCCAACACTAACCTTTGGTTTTATATAAAAATTGTAGATTGGTTTAGATTTAATCATGATTGTTTAATGACTTTTTTCTTTTTTTTTCTTTAAGACTTACACAAATTTAGACTTCTTTTTTTGCTGGAACCCACAAGAAAGAGTGGAAAGAAAATAATTCCCATTTGAAAAAGCCCAATTTGAGGTAGGATGAAATGATTAAGAGAGGTACTGGCCAACTAGGTTAGTGTTTCAATTCTGCCACTGACTAGCCTCCCTGCACTTGTCAGATGAGATCCTAAGCCTCAGTCTTCTCATCTCAGAGTTGAAGGGCTGGTCTAGAATCAGCATTGTCCAAAAGAACTCCTTGCGGTAATAGGAATGTCTTATATGTGTGCTGTCCAATATGTAGCAGCCGCTAGCCATATGTGGCTTTTGGGCACCTGAAATGTAGCTAGTGCAATTAAAAGACCCAGTTTTTTTCTTTTCATTTAATCAGTGAAAATTTAAATAGCCATAGATCTGCCATGTTGGACATGCAGATATAGAAGAGTGTTTTCCAAGCTTACCTAATCATTAAAACCATCTCTTAGGGGTCTTGTAATAATACAGGACTCTCTTCTGGTGATTATCATTCAGTAGGTCTGCAGTGGGGCTTAGGACTGTTTTTAATGCATGCCCAAAGTTTTTATCAGATTGATCAGGGAAACACCGTATTTGAATATTTCTGAACTCCTTTCTAGTTCTCACTTTAGTGTTGACAACTTAAAGTTTAACGTAGTAGAAATAAGCTCTAGACAAAGTTGGCAAACTGGCCAGGCTCTCGCTCTGCTACCTCCTGACCTGTGATCTTAAGCAAGTTGCTTAACCTCTTCAGGTGTCATCTTTCTCACCTACCTGTGGGCCAAGCTGCAGCCCTGCCTCATTCCCAGGGTTTCTGTAAACCAATCAGATATGATGACCAGCATATAAGAAATTGTGAGCTGGCATTAATGATACAGTATTAAGAGATGATCTCAAAATCCCTTTTTCCTTTTTCACTATACCTGTTACTACTTTTTATGGAATAGGTCACATACAATAACTTACTAATTAATTCAGTAATTTTTTATTCCCCCAACTATTTGACCAGTTTGTAGTCTCTGTAGAGGACATGCATAGTAAATCTAGCCCTTTTTTGTGTTTCTGTTGCTTAGCATAATCTGTCTATATTGCTCAATAAATATCGGATGGTATCATCTATTGCTTTACTTTTAGACCTCAAAACTTTAGTTAGCTGGTCGCAAGATTATTGTATACACCAGAAAAATAACTCCCTTGTGTGTATGTATGTGTTTAATCCTATTTTAATTGCTTCATTGTTAATAGCCCATGATTTATTATTGTTTAGTGATAATCTATCTTTTGCACAACCAGCTGCAAATATATTTTCAAAGACAGACACCAAGAGACTATCATCATCTTAGGTCCATGTTTTTAGGTTGTATCACACCTGTTTAACTTATTTTTTGCTGTGTTAACATATTAATAAATGAGCTCATTTGATTGCTCAAACTACATTTGTACTACTGCAATTCCAGCCGTAGCATGAATTCTATTATTTGCCTTAGAGTAGATAGCTGATAATGATCTTAAAAACCCTCTTGGCTACTGCCTTTCAGGCTTAATTTTGACCCGGTCATCTTATTTTTAATTAGCTTTTCAGGTTCATACTTAAGGATTCATAGCTTTCTTTTGAAGAACTGAAAGCCCATCTGTGTGAATTACTTTATCATACGTCCTGTGTAGTAAGTGATGTTTTCCTTATTTAGAAGAGAGGGAAACTGAGACCCAAGTAATTGTAACATCCAAAGAGTCATGATAAAACCAGAACTTGAACCCAAACTGATAGAAATGTGTACTTTTTGTATATCCAAGAAAAGCTCCCTTTTGCTCACTGTTGCTTTAAACTGTAGAATACTGTTGTGTGGAATACTGTCCTCTCCTGTTCCTGGATATTTTTTTTTTGTTTCTTTGAGGGGGTTACTTATATTACTGCTTTCATTTCCTCTGATTGTATCATTGACATGAATTTATTCTTTCACATTGGTTTTGTGGAAGACAAAAAACCAGTAATCCCAAATCCTCACCATTCATCTTCCTCTTAATAGTAAGCTGAAAACGAAAGAAGGCATATCTGTTAAGGCCAGTGAATTTTATCACCATGCCAGACTGCTTTTCATCCTGATGGCAAAATGAGGAAAACCAGTAAGAGCTAAATAGCTCCTATTGAGTCCAGTCATCACATCTCTTAATTCATTTCGTTTTAACTTTGAGTGTACACAACCTTCAAATTCAAGGATTTAGGAAACTTATATTTCATGACTAATATAAAACCTGGAAAATGATGTGGGCCCCTATACTGCCCTATTGGTTTGGATGATGAGGAGCTGATTAATTTAGGATGAGTATTCATATTGAAATTATACTATTATTACTTGGTTGTGTATTCATGCTTGCATTTAGAATCTCAAATATTTTCTGTAAAATTTTTCCTAGAAAAATTTTACATTTCAATTCCTTTGTAGATTTTATAGGGTACAAGATTTCATCAGGGCAATAATTATAGCAGGGAAATGGAATTTTACTGTAATTTATGGTTTTTCCTTATATTTTGTCACTATAAAAACTTTATTTTTTCACTAAAGAAATATTACACATTTGTTCTTTAAAAAAAGAAAAAAAACATAGAAATATTAAAATTGTCCTCCCATTCCATTCTCACCCTGTTAATAGTTTAGCTGTTCCTCCTAGGATCTTCCTAAATGCATATATGAATGAAGATACATCAATCTGTGCATATGCCAGCATACATTGTTTCTTTTAATAAAAAGTGAGTCATGCTATTCCTATTTTGCAATTTACTTTTTTCACTCAGTATCTTACCAATTACTAATGATTCCCCTACTGTTGGTTAGATTGTCTCCAGTTTCTCACTATTATGTTATCACTGCAAGAAACCTCTTCCCATATAGGTTCTTGTTTCCTATGGAGTATTTCTAAAGAACAGATTCCAGAAAGTGGAATTACATGGTCGAAAGGCATACTCTTGTGTTTTTTTGTTTGTTTGTTTGTTTGTTTGTTTTTAAGATTTCACAACTAATGTCAAATTGTCTTCCTAGAAGATGGCATAAGTTTTCCTTCCTGTCAAGGATCTATCAGGACTATTTCACACATACATTTGCCATGCCAAATATCATCAATCTTTCCATTTTTATCAGTTTAATGAAGCTTTTAAGTATTTTATTTATTTGAGAAAGAGAGCATGAGTAGGGGGAAGGGCAGAGGGAGAAACAAGCAGACTCCCTGCTGAGTAGAGAGAGCCCAGGTCTCTGGCATCATGACCTGAGCCAAAGACAGACACTTAACCATCTGAACCCCAGGCACCCCATCAGTTTAATGAATTATTTATTTGAGAGAGAGCTAACACAAGTGACAGAGGGCAAAGGAAAAGGGAAAAGCAGACTCCCCACTGAGCAGGGAGCCTGATGTGGTCCCATGACCCCTGAGATCATGACCTGAGCCAAAGGCAGATTCTTAACCAACTGAGCCACCCAGGTACCCCAGTACTTTTAATTCTTTTAGGTTTTTTTACCTAGAATCCATCTCCATAATTCTAAGTATTAGGCATATATCACTCAGTATATGAATTCTAGATATTTTGAGTTCCTTTGTAATCCATATGTGCCACAGTATTAGGTGAGATTTCTCCTCCTGCAGTCATCCTATCACCTTCTACTCAAGGTCTTAAATAGTCACCTAACGTGATTTTACAGTTTTATTTTACAGAGCAGTGTTCAAAAAGGCACATTACTTGAAGTAGTAGTTTTTGATCATTGCTATGTAAGCTTACAGAAGTTGGCCGACAGAACAATAAGAAAGGGAAAAAATAGAGAAAGGTTAAAATTTAACATTGGTCTAAGATCATTTTCTTGATTCATATTGTTAGTGTTCATTTTAGCTGTATGACCTTGGGCAACTTGCTTAGCTTTTTGGAGCCTCTGCTTCCTTATCTGTAAAATGGGAATAATAGTAGTTATGAGGATTAAATGCATACTATACATTAAGTGCTTAGAATGTCCCTTGCACATACTGAGCGTCCTGTAAATATTATATTAATTGTAAGAGACTATTTATTTATTTATTTTAAAGATTTTATTTATTCATGAGAGAGACAGAGAGAGAGGCAGAGACACAGGCAGAGGGAGAAGCAGGCTCCATGCAGGGAGCCCGACGTGGGACTCGATCCCGGGTCTCCAGGATCACACCCTGGGCTGAAGGTGGCGCTAAACCGCTGAGCTACCCGGGCTGCCCTGTAAGAGACTTTCTACAAATTACTAGCAAAAATAGTCCAGTAAGACATTGTTGCAGAATTTATGAACTCCCATAGGACAAAACATGTTTCTGAGCCAAATTAGATGAAAATGAAGTAGATTTACTCTGGAAAACAGATGACACAAAAGGTAAATCTGATGATAGGTAAAGTGTTTGAAAAAATGGCAAAACCAGTATTTCTTTGATAGTAGTACTTAATTATGTATGTGTAGACTTCTAGTTTTGGAGAACATTGGCAGCAGCCTGATCCAATTTCCCCATGCACCTTTCTGTCAACCTATAAGGCAAACAGAGCACGTATCCATCACACATCACCCATAATTCTTCAGCATTATGAAGAAACATTACCACAATCTTCAGATTATCTCTAAGAGAAATAAGTTAGATTCCATGAGCTCCTTCTGCCCAATTCTTTGGATGTGAAGAGTGAGAGAAGGCTTAACAGATTCACTGATAGAGTTTAAGGCCATGAAAGACTTAGATGAAGCACAGATTATCACTTCCAAAAGAAAATCCAACACTTAAGTTCCAAAGTACTGAACATAGGTTTGAAATTTGGTAGTTTGCAGCTTTAGGCACAGAGAAAAGTTTAAAAGTAAGCAGTGCCAGAATTGGTAACTTAAGTTATAAGCAGTGCTTCATAGGGAAGGGGTGGAGACATGGCAGTAAAGAGAAACAAGGAAGAGGAGGAATTAACACTCCTTCAGAAAAAGAAAGAGAAAGTAAACTTAGAAGTGTTCTTGAGCCAGGAACTCTTGACCATGAAATGAATACAAACAGGAAAGAATGGACTACACACAGAACTACTATAGGAAAAAAAGTAAATCAGAGCATTTCAAGTGGTGGAAATCTTCCCCTCCCCCACCCAAAAAACATAAGAAAATTAACATAACAACACTCAAAATGAAATAAAACATCTTCAAACCCATGTTTGGAGATATGGGGAAAAAAAACCTTGAATCAGAAATATAAAACTAAGAACAGAAATGAACAAAAAAAAATAGGAAGAAATAAAATCAGAATAAACTCAGAAAAGAGAAGGCAAAAAACCTCAGAAATGAAGCTTAAGTTACAAAGGTTCCCATCAAACAGTAGATTCAAATGCAGATATAATAAAAGGCATAGAAGAGAAGCAGGAGAGCAGTCAAGAGAATGAAAATAAGATTTTTTTTTTTTTTTTAATTTATTTATGATAGTCACACACAGAGAGAGAGGCAGAGACACAGGCAGAGGGAGAAGCAGGCTCCATGCACCGGGAGCCTGATGTGGGATTCGATCCCGGGTCTCCAGGATCGCGCCCTGGGCCAAAGGCAGGCGCCAAACCGCTGCGCCACCCAGGGATCCCAGGAGAATGAAAATAAGATTCTTTTTTAACTGACACTTTAAATGGAAGATGGGTCTAAAAAGTCTAATGTGTGCCCCCCCCAAGAAGGAAAAAGAATAAAACCATAATATCCAAGAAAACTTTCTGGAAATAAATATCTAAGTCTATACATCAGAAGTTCATACCATGAATGTAAACTGCAGGACTTAAATGATACAGAAAAATTCTCCAGGCTTCCAGGCCAAAATGATGAAGTACCTTACAAGGTCCAGAGAAGTAGACTGGTATCCAGTTTCTCAAGAGCAAGATAATAGTGGAGCAGCATAAGGAAAGAAAATGCCAACCAAAGATTTTTATATCCATTCAACTATCTCTCAAAGATTAAGACTATGAACAAAGTTTTAAACATACCAAGAATTCAGTGAATTCTGTACTCCCTAACCCTTCCTGAGGAAACTGTTGAAGGATGAGCTTCATCTAAAGAGATGTGTGGGAAATTTTCTACAAAAAGATAGGATTTCATGTTTCTATTTGAACTAAGGTTAAAATCAGGAGTAGGGATGTAGGTAGAATAGTACATAAATGTTTTAGGTTCTGAGAAAGTAGAAAGAAGGCAACTAAAAAATACGGGAGGGGAAAGGAAAAAAAATTAGATAAGACTAATGATTATAGGTTAAATATCAGCAAGGAAATCAGATGATACGATCTGAAACTGAAAAGATTAAGAAAAAGGATACATAGGGGATCCCTGGGTGGCTCTGCGGTTTAGCGCCTGCCTTCAGCCCAGCGCGTGATCCTGGAGTCCTGGGATCGAGTCCCACATCAGGCTCCTCCACGGAGCCTACTTCTCCCTCTGCCTGTCTCTGCCTCTGTGTGTATGTGTCTCATGAATAAATAAAATCTTTAAAAAAAAAAAAAAGATACATAGAAATATAAAAGATTCAAAAGTAAGCATTAGGAAAAAAATACAAACCTTTGAAAACACCGAAATGTTTCAAAGGCCAAAGAAAACCCATCAAGAAAAATCATGATGCAATTGAAATCAAACCTACCAGTCACATCCATGAGGATTCTTTCACCAATAAAAAGATTTTCAGATTGGCTCAAAAATCAGAACCCAGCAAACTATAATGTCAGTTATATTTCAATAAAAAAGAAGGAACAAAATCAAAATCCAACTTTTTAACATAAGAGACCCTTAAGACAGTTTAAAAAGATAGAGAAAAATCAATCAAGCAAATAGAAATAATAGGAAAGCAGGATTGGCAATGATGAAAGCAAAATAGAAGTCAAACCAAAAAGCAATAACAAAGGAGAACAGTCTGTAATGCTAAATCCCTAATTCACAACAAAAATGTGACAGTTACTAGTATATATGTATGAAATAACAGCAATAATCTTTATAAAGCAAAAACTAGAAATGCAAGCACTAAAAAGCACAAAAATTGGACGCTGACACTTTGAGCACAAGACAGGTGTAATACAAAGTAGGGATGTAAGAGATCTAAACACAATGAAGCAGATCTTCAGGTGTATCTATCACTACATCCTAAATACAATATACTCTCTCAAACACAAAGTGTTCACAAAAATCGGTCATATGTTAAGAAAACATCAGTAGAGCCTATACAAGAAAACAAAAAGAGCATTTCCACCTTGAAATTTAGAAGCCTCCTTGTTCACCTCATACAAGAATGTTCATAGTGACTTTATTCAACATTCAAAGTAGTCAAATCTGGATAGAGAACGGATAAACATACACTGTTAAAGTACAATATTAGTAAAAAGCAATGAACCATTTATACATACAATAACATGGATAAGTCTGAGAATACTGTGCTGAGTAAGCTGAATTCAATATAAAAAGCTCCATCAAGTTTTATTCCATTTAAATAAATATATCCAAAATTAACCTGTAGTACTAGAACTAGTACTAGAACTTTTCTGGGAGAGGAGAAGGATTAAATGGGAAGGGACATGAGGGTCTGACAAAATTTCTACATCTTGATACACATTCAGAATTCTGCCTTATTTAGAAGAGGATAACGTCCTTGGGTAAAGGAGGAACGTAAACAAATTACAGAGATCCTAAAAAATTATGATAATGAAAATATTACATGCAACTGTGTGAAGTACATTGAGCAGAGGAAAATTCATAGTTCTAAATATTTGTTAATAAAATTCAGTAAATTTTTAAAATCTTACAGGCTCTATTTAGTCATTGGTAAATTGTGCAGCATCCAATCTAGCAGGTAGAAAGGCGCTCCGATCAAGTTCCTTTACAAAACGAGAAATTTTTATAAACCAAAGTGTGTGGGAACAAGGAAGTTTACACTGGGCACTTGCTGATTGGTTAAAGCTGATTGCTTTTCTTCCTGGAGCAGAGGGAAGTCTTGGAGCTGGGTCAGGCATTGTGTGTTCTGAGCAGGCACTCACTGATAGTTTACTTAGGCTTGCCTTTTCAGGGAGAGAGGAACATAACGACTTCATTACTTGCTAAGGTGGCTTTAGCCTAAGCAGCTCCATCTTGGGCCTAATCAGTTTACTCCATCACAGTAAAAATAAAACAATGAAAATAAATAATTCCCAATTCAATAAAAATAAAATAATTCCCAACTCAAAAATTAAAAAACAACAAAGTAAGCCCCATTAAAAAAAAATAAATAAAGATAAAAGTGGAAATTAAGGAGTTAACAGAAAAACTGTACACCAAGTTGATGAATCGATCCTGGACCTTTCGGGGAAAATTCATAAAATGAATAAGCTACTGGTTTCATCAAGGCAGAAAAGAGAAAGCACAAAATATACCAAATAAGAAATGAGGTCAAAGAACATGATATGGAAGACATTGAGAAAGTCACATGCAACTATTTTACACACATCTATGCAAATAAATCTGAAAACCTAGATGAGGGACACCTGGGTGGCTCAACAGTTAAGCACTTGCCTTTGGCTCTGCGTGATCCTATAGTCCCACATCGGGCTCCCTGCATGAAGCCTGCTTCTCCCTCTGCTCTGCCCTTCTCTCTCTGGGTCTCTCAATAATAAATAAAATCTTTTAAAAAAAAAAAAAAAAAAACCTAGATGAAATAGATTCTTTTTTTTTTTTTTTTTTTTTTTTTAAGATTTTGTGTGTCAGCACAAGCAAGGGGGAGAAGAGGGAAAGGGAGAATGACTCAATCACAGGACTCGGGATCTTGACCTGAGCCAAAGGCAGATGCTTAACCAACTGAGCCACCCAGGTGCCTCTCTAAAGATTTAAAAAAATAAACTTTGAGTGCCAGAGTGGCTCCATCCATTAAGCATCCACGTCTTGATCTCAGGGTCAGGAGTTAAGGCCCCATGTTGGGCTCCAACACCAGGCATATAGCCTACTTTAAAAGGAAAGGAGAGGGCGCCTGGGTGGCTTAGTCAGTTAAGCGTCAGAATATTGATTTTCAGCTCAGATCATGATCTCAGGTTGGGAGATCAAGCCCCATGTCAGGCTCCACACCAGTGTGGATCCTACTTAAGATTTTCTCAAAAAATGAAAAAGATTTTTAACTTAGTTTTAGTAGAAGAAACAAATTTGTCAAGGAGCTAACCCACAAAACACCAAACCTACGTGATTTCACAAAGGAATTCTACAAAAGCTTTACAGATCATACCTTCCCAATGCTACATGAATTACTTTAGAACATAGAAAATGCAGAATAACTTTGCAATTTTTATGAAGCAAAAATAACATCAATTTCTAAACCTGATAAAGATGGCACAAAAATGAAAATTATAGATCAATATTTATGAATATCAGTGCAAAATCTTAAATATTGTGCAATCTAACAGCACATTAAGAAAATACATCATGATGAAGTGAAAGCTTATATAGTAGGAACATAAGGATGATTCAGTATTTGGAACTCTTGCTATAATCCACCATATTAATGAGCCTAAGGAGAAAAATCATATTCTCTTTATGGATGCTGAAAAAAATCTGGCCAAATTCAGCAAGCATTCCTAACTCAAAGGTTTTGAGAAGGGTAGCCCAGGTGGCTCAATGGTTTAATGCCGCCTTCATCCCAGGGCCTTATCCTGGAGACCCAGGATCAAGTTCCACGTCAGTCTCCCTGAATGGAGCCTGCTTCTCCCTCTGCCTTTGTCTCTGCCTCTGTGTCTCTCATGAATAAATAAATAAAATCTTAAAAAAAAAAAAAAAGGTTTTGAGAAAACGGAAATGGATACATCCATCAGGTGATTTTCATAAATACAGATGCATAGATGCATATATATACACACCTAAATCCTAAGACTAGCATTTTAATAGACATTAAAGTCAGAAACAAAGTAAAGATGCACATTGTCTCTGATATGTGACATACTGCAGATATGTACAAGTACAGATAGGAAAGAGAAAACAATTGTAGACATAGTAATGGGAAAGAAATAAAAGTTTCTTTACAGGCAGCATGGCATTGATAGTTCATCTGGAAAGCCCCAGAAAATCAATGACAAAACTATTTCAAAGTATTTTAGGAAGATTGAAGGATATAAAATAAACCTTTATGTACTCAGTAAACAATTACACAATGTAATGAGGGGAAAATGCATTACAATAGCAAGAAAAAGGATACTTAAATTTCTAAGGATTTGGTTTTAACAATAATCATAAAAATCTATATGAAGCAAACTAGAAAACATTTCTTGAAGACACAAGGTGAAACTAAACAATTGGAACAACATCCTTTGTTTTTGGTTAAGACCTCTCAACCTTATGATGTCACTTTATTCCTCAATTAATTTAATGAGATCCTAATACCAACAATTTTTGTATAGAGCTAAACTAGTTAATACTGGAGTTCATTTGGAAAAATAAGAATATCAGAACATTAAGGAGAAGATCTTTGTGATATAACCCTAACAAATAGCAAAATAGGTAGCCTGTATAATTTGAAAAACAAGACATTGGCACATGGATAGACCAATAAAGTACTATAAAGTCCAGATACAGATACAGCTACATATGGAAACCCAATGCTTTATTAAAGTAGTATTTCAAATCACTGAAACAAAATGGACATTTTAATAATGCATGTTGGCACCATTAGATAGCCCCTTAGGAAAAGATGATATTAGGGTCAATTCTTCACACCATGCATAAGAATAAATTCCAAATGGATCAGAGGTCAAAATATTTAAAAATGCACAAATAACAAAATATGGGTGAACTTTTCTATGCAGTGATTATAAAGAAAAGTTTTCAATGGGTCAAAATCAAGTTTTTGTTTTTTAAGATTTTATTTACTTAAGAGAGACACAAAGAGAGGTGGACACAGGAGAAACAGGCTCCATGAGAGACATGGAGAGAGAGGCAGAGACCTAGGCAGAGGGAGAGGCAAGCTTTCCTCTGGGAGCCCCATATGGGACTTGATCCCAGGACCCCGGGATCACACCCTGAGCCAAAGGCAGGTGCTCAACCACTGAGTCATCCAAGCATCCCAAAATCAAGTTATAAAAATAAAAATACTGATAAATTTTACTATGTTTAAAATTTTTTTTAATTGCATGACAACTTTATAACAAAATTTGCGATATGTTACAAAAGGTAAATTCTTAAATACACAGAGCTTTGAAAAAAACATAGGCTAAAACCCCTAAAGATAAAGGGCAAAAACACACATCACACAGACCTATGAAAGAAGACAAAAATGGCTCTATATGTATAAAACCATACTGAGCATATCCTGGTTTTTAATGCCAATCCCCACTGAAAAGAATGAGAGCACCTTGGAGAAAGGGTTGATTGAGGATTGGAACAACGTAGGTACAAAATGATACTGGAATATCTTGATATGTCAGAAAGTAAGTCAATACCCAGCACTATTGATGGGAGCTTTTCAATGGGATGCAGTGCATAGGAAATCCAAGCAGCTGAATATGGGATAATTTGAGCCCCAAAATAAGTGAGGACAGTAATAGATTATAAACCGCTGTAAATGAGGTGTGAATTCATACCGATTTTAAAATTTGCAAGATTGCTTATTAGTTGCAAGGAAAAATATGGTAAGAAAAATGGGACAACAGCATGAAAGAGTGATTAAAATTAACATTGGCAGAGAGGGCCCAGATAAGCATCTTATGCCTCTAAGATGTAATATTCTAAGAAAGTTATCTCATGGTATTATGGGGATACATAACTTGATGTAATGAAGAAACATGAGGATCCTCAAATGAGAAACATTCTGTTAAAAAGATGGGAAAGGAGCCTGCAATCTTTGAGATTACAGGAAACTAAGGGACAAATATGACCTGTGATCTTAGACTGAGGGGAAGAAATGCTATATAAAGGACATTATTGGGTCCATTGGACTAAGGTTGGTACATTGGGGAAAAGTATCGCATTGATGTTTAATTTCCTGAAACTGATAACTATGTGCTGTAATTAGGAGAGAACAATTTTATTTTTAGAAAATGCATACTAAATTTTAGGCAAACAAAAAGATATGATGTGTGTGACTTACTCTCAAATGATGTAGCAAAATGTCTATGTTTAGAGAGAAGTATAAAACAAATGAGGCAAAATGTTAATAATTGGCAGGTTAGAGTAGAGTACACAAGATTTCATTGTACTAGTCTTCCAACTTTCCTAGAAGTTTGAGGTTCTTTCCAAGTAGAAGATTAAAAAAAAAAAAAAAAAGACCACACTGACATACCATTTTTCATCTGTTATATTCGCAAAAACACTCTCACTGTTGGTCGTGCAAATGCAAAATGGTAAAATTTCTATGGACAGAAATTTGGTAATACTTAATTAAATTACATACACATTCACTCTTCTACCCAAAGAATATACTCTGATGGTTTACCTCAAGTAGTTTTAAATGTATATGCACACGTGTGTAGGTTCGTTTATTGTAGCAATACTCATAACCACAAAACATTGAAAACTGCTAACTGTCCAAACAAAGGAGATTGAGTAAACACACACATGTACTGTACAGCTGAAAAAAGAATGAAGAAAATGTATATGCACTGAAATGGAGTGATTTCCAGGATATGTTTCTGAATTAATAAAAGCAAAGGACAGAGAAATTTTAAATTATGTGTGGCCTTTTCTGTAAGAAAAACAAAATAAATATACTTCTTTACCTTTTCAAAATATACAAAGGAAGGATGAACCAGAGAGCAGTAAAGTTGATTACCTGCCTACAAAGGTGAATGATGGAGCAGGGAAGGAAATGACATTTTTCCAAGTTAAAACTTCACATATAGTTCTTATACTTGGAAGCAGGGCAATTTTTTAGGCAGTCCCCAGAAATGAAATTAATCGGGTAAGGATAGTAGGAAAGACTAAAAACCAAACTCGACTTATTTCAATAAATAACAACACGTTGAAGGAGGGAGAAATAAATAATCCAAGTAACTCTTAAACTCATTACTCTGACCTTCAGTTTAGGGAGATGGAACTACAAAGAAATTCTAGACTTACAAATTTGTTTCTTGTAGCTTATGGATGTTGTGCTTCTGAAACTATTTAAATGTATAAAAAGACTGAGCAAATGAGTACATGTAATTTGTGTGAGAGCCAGGGTTTTTCACTCTGAAAGAACAGAGTTCCAAATACAGATTTGGGGAAATAAGGAAAAACCCTGAAGCATGGATCAGAATTGGAGTTGAAAGTCTGAACTCATGATTTTCTAAGATACATACGTGTATACATATGTCACATACACATAGGTGTATATTCCAACTCCCATCTACTGAAGAGCCCAGAGACAAGAGACCTCAATAGCAATGAGCACATGGTGTACCTGTATCTTTATTTCTGATATCTCTCACTAAAAGAAACCGGGGCTCTTTGAAGAAATGGTTGATTCTAAGGTTGGGACAGGAAAATGAGTATAGGATAAGGCTGGAATGTCTTGTTATGCCAGAAAGTTAAAGAATTGCTCAAATAATGATAGAGGCTTGTTGGAATGACATGAGGCTTAGGTTCCCATTGGCTGAATCTGGAACAGTTTGAGTTCCCAGATAATTTAGGATTATAAAGAGTTACAAGCCACTGAAAAGTAGGAATCCATGAGTGGTGGGTACCCATAATAGAAAAAAGAGGGATCTTCCCTACAGAAGAATGTCAACTGAAAATATGGAAGAAAACTCTGGGGCTGGAAAATCATATTTACAGATTGGGCAAGATAATCATTGGATGCTAAATCTAGAGTGAAATTTTCATGAACAGAATATTTGCATGGTCTCTAAGTATCTCCCTGTAAATTGTTTACTAAAAGAGGGGAAATAGTAAGACTACAATGGAGAACCAGACCACACCTATACCAGATTTTCAAACTTCTCATAACTGATAAAAGGCAGGTGGAAATCACATAATCTAGATTTGCTACTTTGAGAGACAGCATCAGTTAGAGAGTATTTCAACTGGAGATATACAACTGGAGAGAAAAACCTCACATAAACCCAAAAGGTGGAAATAACTTATTTTAGAAAAGGAGAGGAAATCTATTTGGAAGAATTCCAAATTGTGTGGATGCCCCACTATTGAGGAGAAGGGAGCATAGCTCCCCACTTCCTAAGTGTGGAGTTCACGAAGTCCCTTAAAAAGTACAGTATGCAGGGGGGTTAGGAAGTCATTTTATAATGGAGAAAAACCTGAAAAATACTGCTGCAGGTAGAGGTGATCAAGGTCAGTACCAACAGAGGTGAGTCATGTGAATAGAATGTTTCCTTGTATGATTTGATACAAAGGGTACTTTATAGTACCTCTGATTTGTTTTCCGAAAACTACCCCAGTCTGTTCATGAGGAAATTATGAGACAAATCCTAGGAGAGGATCATTCAACAAAATACCTGACCAGTAATCCTCAAAACTGCCAAGGTCATCAAAAACTAGGAAAACCTGAGAAACGGTCACAGCCAAGAGGAGCTTTAAGGGCATGACAACTAAAAGTAATATGGAATTTTGGGATACAAATAGAACATTAAGTAAAAATGAAGGAAATGCAAAAATAGTTTGCATTTTCTAGCATTTTATATAGAATTATACAGAATGTGCTCTTGTCTGGTTTTTCACTCAGCATATTTTGAGGTTTCCATGTTATGTGTATCACCTCATTCTTTTTATTGCTAAGCAGCAAGATGGAATCACTGTGGATATGCCGTAATTTGTTTATTCACTCATCTGTTGATATTTGGGTTTTCAATTTTGAGCTATTACAACTATTCTTATATATGTATGTCTTTGGACATATTTTTTCATTTATTTTAGGTAAATAGGAGTGGAATGGGTAATATGTGGTTTACATTTAGCATTTTAACAAACTGCCTCTTTTGCAAAATGCTTTTGTTCTATTTACTTTCCCATCTGCAATGTTTTAGAGTTCCATTTACTACATAGACCATAGAGGGGTTTTTTTTTTGTTGTTGTTTTTTGTTTTTTAATTTGGGGCAATCTAATAACATCGATGTATGAGTATCTCATGGTTTTAATTTCCTAATGACCAGTGATGTTGAACATCTTTTCATGTCCTTATTTGCCATCCATAGATCTATGAATTGTTTGTTGAGATGTTGTGCCTGTTTGTTTTTTAATTGGACTGTTTCAGTTATTGGTAGCCTTGTATATATCCTAGATACCAATCCTTTATCAGACACATGACTTGCAAATATTGTTGTCCAATCTGTGTCTTGTTTTATTCTCTTAATAGAGAATAAGGGAAGCCTGGATCAGTTTTTAATTTTGATAAAGTCTAACTTACCAGTATTTTTCATATATGGATCATACTTTAATGTTATACTTTAGATGTTATACCTAAAAATTTTATGCCTACCTAAGGTCATAAAGATTTTTTCCTATATTTTTTCTAGGAGTTATATAGTTTGAATTCTTACATTTAGGTCTGATCCATATTTTTTTTTGTAATTCATTTTTTTAAGACTTTTTAAAATTTATTTATTCATGAGAGACACAGACTGAGAGGCAGAGACATAGGCAGAGGGAGAAGCAGGCTCCTCACAAGGAACCCCATGCGGGACTCGATCCCAGATTCCGGGATCTCAACCTGAGCTGAAGGCAGGCGCCCAACCGCTGAGCCACCCAAGGGTCCCTGTAATTCATTTTGAGTTAATTTTTATAGATGATGTAAAGTACAGATCAGAGTTGGGGGTTTTCTTTTGTTTTGTTTTTTTAATTTGGTAACTTATTTGATCCAGCACCTTTTGTTGAAAAGACTGTCTTTTTTCCACTGAATTACCTTTTTTCTTTTTTTCTTTTTTCTTTTTAACTTTTTTACTTGGATTTGACACAGTATTACATTAGTTTCAGGTATATGACATAGAGATTATTTTGCCTCTTCCGTTTTTAAATTCCAAGATCTCGTTCACCAATGATATCCTATTATGTCCCTGAAGAATTAATTCCGTTTTTTGAAGTTCTTTTTTTTTTTTTTATTGCTCTCTGTATTGCTTCTGTTTCCTATAGATTCTTCTTCACATTCTCCGAGGCCTTTCTTTAATGATTGATTGGTGATCCTCGCCTGTCTGTTCATACTTAAGGGTTAGTCACTAAGCAACTGATTGAACTGAATGAGCCTGGAATTGGACTTTTTGAGAAGTGAGATTCACTTGGTGATTGATCCCTTTTTAAATCTTCTCTTTTTTTTTTTTTTTTTCATCTTCTCTCTAGTATTTTGGAGTGATACTATGATCTGTTTAAATGTGGTTTTCTTTTTCTTGTGTGTCAAGGGGCACTAGTGGCCTGGAACTACTTTAATGTCTCAACCTGGGAATTTCCATATTAACGGAATTAATTATCATAATACTTTCATTTTTTTAATGTTAACAGCCTGTAATTTCGACACTAAGATGTTCGTAATCATTGACGCCCTGAAATTTCAGGGTTATAGTCACTGACCAGGATAGTCAGAATAAGATGTTCTGTGCTGATATTTAAGGGTCAGTAAATATGCATTAGCTCCTAACAGAACTGGCTGTAAAGTGGACAAGCTTACATGAAAACTATGGGTATTTGCATGGACATGGGCAGTATGAATCTTCTAGAACTTAAAATTCTAGCCTAAATAAATAAATAAATAAATAAATAAATAAATAAATAAATAATAAATGTCTATCCAGTGTTTATTAAGTGTACATTCCAGACACTGTGATAAATATTTCATAATGTCTTTCCTTTGCCCTCAGGAAAAAGGAAGTGTATCACTTCTTTACCCTGGCCTTCAAGGGGGCCCCATGATATGGTCTCTGTATCCTCTTCCAGCCTCATCTCTTACACTTCTCACACTGGCCTTTCAGTGTGCCAAGTATATTCCAACCTGAAGGTCTTTGTCTTGTTCTTTGCTTTGCCTAGAACATCCCAGCACCAGCTATTCAATTGGCTGCCCTTTCTGACATCGGAGTCTCATCCTCCCAAGGCCTTTCCTCACCCCTGAATCTTAGCTGAGTACTCTTTACTCCTGCCTCAATTTGACTCTGCCTTCACGTGGCCTTGCTTGGATTCCTCCTGCCAATAAACTAACCTTTGTGAAAAGCATGAATCTTGTCTGCTCTGTACACCATTCTATCTTCAGCCTCTGCTACTGTGAGATACACAAATGTCTGATAAATAGTTGTTGAATGTTGAATGAGTAAGAGAAGAGGCTCATAACTTGTTTCAAAGCTAAAGAACAGCAAAGCTGAGACTCAAACACATGGCTGTCAGAATTCTACGCTCGTAGCACCACCCTTCACTCAGACAAGGACTCTCCCATTCCTTATCACCTCATCAGTTCAAAATGTTGCTATACTTTCTTCTGGCATTGCCTTCAGAATCTTGTTCTTTTGAAATCCAGTGGTAGCAGATTTTGATTCTTTGAAAATACATTTGATTTTTTTTTAACTTGTTTAAGATGTTATTTACGTAGTTTTGAGAGAGACTCCTTGCGGGGAGCCTGATGTAGGGCTTGCTCCCAGGACCCTGGGATCACCACCGGAGCCAAAGGCAGACACTCTGATCCACCGAGGCACCCCACATTTGATTCTTTTTAAATACCTGCGGATTATTCAGATCCAAATTTGTTAAAACTATTGAGGGAAATTGAATAATTACAAAGTAGCCACATACAATAGGGTTTTCTTTTTAAAATTGGATCTAAGAGAGTTCTAAAAGAAGAATACTAGGGCACCTGGGTGGCTCAGTTGGTTAAGCATCTACCTTCAGCTCAAGTCATGATCCCAGGGTCCTGGGATATAGCCCCACATCAGGCTCCCTGCTCAGTGGGGAGCCTACTTGTTCCTCTCCTTGCTTGTGCTCTATGTTGCTATCTCTGTCTCTCAAATAAAATCTTTAAAAAAATTTTTTTAAACAAAAAGAATATTATAAGTTGGAGGTAGTGGCAACAGCATTGTAGCAGTTGTAGAGCCTCCTAAAGGGCCTTCTTTTAAAAGAGAGTATTCATTTTAGTATAAAATATTTCCATTGTTTGGGTTAAGAAACTAATTTTGTTGCTTTCATAGTTACACCTGATACAAGTAAAAATCAGTTTTCCATTTTAGTGCAAATGTTTCATACCTGTATACCTGAAATGCACCTGTATACCTGAGATGCATTTGCTTTTTGTTTTGTTTTGTTTTTAAGATTTTATATATTTACTCATGAGAGACACAGAGAGAGAGAGAGAGAGAGAGGCAGAGACACAGGCAGAGGGAGAAGCAGGCTCCACACAGGGAGCCCGATGTGGGACTCGAGCCCAGGTCTCCAGGATCACACCCTGGGCTGAAGGCAGTGCCAAACCACTGAACCACCCAGGCTGCCCCTGCTTGGTTTTATTTTGTCAGGATTTCATCTTTGTTATTGGTCATGGTTGGAAGTTAAATTAGCCAGGAAATAAAATTGTGCATAAAGAGTAAAATACTAAAAAATACTAACTGAAGGAAAAGAATAAGGATAGGTGCCAAACTCTAAAGATTCTTTGGTTGATACTTTTCACTCTAGTTGTAACTCTCTGTGTATTTATATCTTTTTTTTTTTTTTACGTTTTCTTTTGCTGTTTCTTCTGTTTCCTTACAGATTCTTTTTTCCTGAAGATTTTTTTTCTCTTCGTTAATTTCCTATTTTCTTTTTACTTCTTATTAAACTTGAAGTTTTGCAGTGTATTTCAGGAAAGGTTGGAGTTGGCAATACTACATTTTGGTGGTTTGGGTGGCTTTGAGAGAGGGCATATCTTTTTGGAAGAACAAATGTGTAGCGTTCACTGAAGATAATTGGTGCTTTTGTGCTTTTCCTTTAAAAAAAAATAACATTGGGGTGTTTGGGTGGCTCAGTGGTTGAGTGTCTGCCTTCGGCTCAGGGCGTAATCCCGGAGTTGTAGGATTGAGTCCCGCATCAGACTCCCCACAGGAAGCCTGCTTCTCCCTCTGCTTATGTCTCTGCCTCTCGCTGTGTGTCTCTTCTGAATAAATTAATCAATTAATTAATTAAAAAAAAAGAAAATTTTAGCTTGGAGTTTTTATAACCATTGTTTATGCTAAGGGAAAAAAAAGAGATACATAATGTACAAATGTTTTCTATAATTTTTGAAATAGGTAATATCTATAAACTATCTCTAAAATTAAAAATTCTTAATCCCTCCAGAGCTCTTAGCAGTGATTTTTGAAAGCATCTGTGTATTTTCTGGATGCTCTAAATTATTGTAGAAATCTACAGTTTCAGAGCTGAAAGGCAGATTGAGAAATCATTATGGGTATTTCATCATAACTTTAAAAAAAGATCATCTAATCTCCTTTCTTACAGAGAAATGACCCACCTCATTTATGGCAAAGCTTGAGTTACGTGGCCTGATCCTATTCAGTGTTCTTACTGTCTCTGTTGATATTCTTATCAGTTAACATGATAGCTAATAAATTTGCACCTTGTAGAAGGGGAAGCCTCCGTTATGAAACAAACATTTCATCACAGAATAAAATTATCGTTTCTCAGAGCTAGATCTTCATTTTTCAGTTATCACTTAAACAATTTGAGCTAAGTTCTTTCCCAGGTGGAGGGCGGTGGCAGGGGGTGTGTCTGTGCTGTGTCATGTATTATTTGATTTCTTCTACTTTTAAGACTGAACATTCTTCACGCTCTGAAAGGAAAAGAAGAGACTCGTTCGGGATGTTTGACGGTTATGATAGCTGCAGTGAGGACACAAGTAGCAGCTCCAGCTCTGAGGAGAGTGAAGAAGAAGTTGCTCCTTTACCTTCTAACCTCCCAATTATCAAAAACAATGGACAAGTGTACACATACCCAGATGGTAAATCTGGCATGGGTGAGTATTTACAGCCTTCTGCTGTTACTCAGCTTCATGTTGGAGGTTATGTTTTGGTTCCATTTTTTCTGTCATTCACCTTCCTTAGAATTTTTCAGGGAGAAAAGAAACACAGTCTGACACTTTGAGTTGTAGATAAGATCACTAGATTTCTTTTGGATCTCTTTATCTTGCCTACCTGCTATGTTCTGGCAGAAGGCAAGGAGAACAAAATAAAAACAAAAGGCTATTGAGAAACATAATGTGGACATAAATTCAGTCATTAGGTAGTAAATCCCCATGTAACTGAAAGTTTGCAGGATCACAGGTTTGTAGAGTTGACAGACATTTGCAGGGTAAAATCTCCTCTATAACAGTTCCTTCTGGGAAGTTTTCTTTTTAATACTTCCAGTGATAAAGGTATCTGTAATTAACAGAATATCCTTTATATTGCACCAAAATTACCCATCCTCTAAATTTGCCTTTGGGTCTTAATTTTGCCTTTTAAAGGTACACAGAAGGGGCACCTGTGTGGCTCAGTGTTTAAGCATCTGCCTGTGGCTCAGGTCATAATCCCAGGGTCCTGGGATCGAGTCCTGCATCAGACTCCCTGCAGGGAGCCTGCTTCTCCCTCTATATCTCTGCCTCTCCCTCTGTGTCTCTCATGAATAAATAAAATATTTAATAAATAAATAAATGTACACAGAAAAAAAAGAAATGTACACAGAATAATCCTAATCCTTGTTACTATGATATCCCTTCACACTAGAACACTCTTTGGTAACTCTAGTTGTTGCTTCAGTGATTTCTCATAGTATCACAGTGATTTTAATTCATTGGTACATCCTGCTCACTGTCTTCTGGACATACTTCGGATTACATGGGAGTAGGGTAACAGCTTGTCCTATCTTGCTGGAGACTGTCCTCTTTTTAGGATTGTAAGTCCCATATCCTAGAAAGCACCTCAGGCAAATGGCTGATCACCTATGTAATTAGAACAGAAGATAGTTCTGCCTTCATCTCCCTTTTTCAGGACACTGCATTTCCACTCATGCCACAGAATTGCTTTAGCTTTTTTTTAAAGTAATAATGATTTTTGCATTTAACTGAAACCCTTCAGTCTTTCCTACAGCTTTACTAGTAAACCAATTAAACCAGTCTTGTGCATTTGCAGTTGACTTTTTTTAAGATTTTTAAGTAATCTCTCTACCCATTGTGAGGCTTGAACTTAAAACCCCAAGATCAAGTGTCAGATGCTCCACCAACTGAGTCAGCCTGACACCCCAACTTTCTATTTTTTAATAAATGATATGAGGCCGATTAGAATATACTTTTAGGAAAGGCACAAGCAGGGGCCATGGGAACATGAAGGACAGGTGATGAATTCTCACTGGGTCCAACCAGGGAGGGCTTCACAGAGCAGGCAGCCTTTGAACTGGCTTAGAGACAAAGGTGGAAGCTGTGGGAGAACCCTGTGAAAGGAGGAACTATATGAGCAAAGATGGGAAGGTAGGACTTTGAAGGAATAATGCTGAGCCATTCAGTTGTGCCAAGCACATAGATGACAGACGACAGGAAACGTTGCTGAGAGATGAAAGATCTGGAAATACAACCATCTTGGGGCCTGCCGTGTCTGAAAGCATATTTTTAAATCAGTCAGTGCTCACTGAGGGCCTCCTGCGGGTCCTGGTTTCTGGTACTTGCTGTCAGCAAAGAGACTTCCTATTGGCAAAAGCTGAAGGACACACTCCCACTTCACTTGGGAGCCAAACCAGGTCATCTCCAAGGACATCACAGAGACTAGGGCACAGGAGAAAGAAGGTGGATCGGGCAGATTTGGAGTTAAATTTTTGGCCTTGGGCGGGCTTCTAACCCACTGAGCCTGTTTTTCCATCTGTACCGTTGGGGTGTGGTTACCTGCTAGGCGGGGTGGCTTGAAGGCAAGGATGAGAGGAAGAATCCCAAGAAGCCCTGGCTGGGGTTGCATATACCAGGGATGCCTGGAAACACTGAATGGGAATAGGACCCAGCTTGTTTGATACCACTTAGATTCAGAAGTGAGTCTCCTGTGATATCATTCTGATTTTAACAATTGAAAAATGACTCAGGGCCTGAAAAGGGCCGAGGAGTGATCTCAAGCCTCCTCTCAAGTTGGGGCTGTAGATGGACCTAATTGATGAGATCAGCTTTACATTTCTCTTAATAAAGGGAAGCGGAGTAGCAGTGATCGGGCTACACTAATTGTCATAGAACCTCAGCAGCCAAAAGCCAGGTTGAGAGGTCCGGCCATGGGTCTCAGGGCAGAAGACCGGCACTGACGTCCCCTGGCCTGTCCATCAGGATGATGGGCAGCATGTATGGCTAAGAGGTTCCCCCTTTGGACATTGGTTGAGCTACACACTATACTGGTCCTGGGAGACCTGTCTCTGAATGTGGCAGGATATCTGGGAAGAATTAGGCACCTCCTCAGTCCCCAGGCCCTGGATTTGGAAAGCTTCTGGGAGCTTTCCTTTTGAGACCTGCCAAGTTCCAGCACCTTTCCAGCTGCAGTTGATTTTTTAAGATTGTATGTATGTGTGTATTTATTTATTTATTTATTTATTTATTTATTTATTTATTTGAGAGAGCAAGCATACATGCAGGGTGGGGTTGGAGGGGCAGAGAGAGAAGCAGGCTCCCTACTAAGCAGGAAACCCACTGTGGGGCTGGATCCCAGAACCCTGGGATTATGACCTGAGTCGAAGGTAGATGCTTAACTAACTAAGCCACCCAGGTGCCCCTGCAGTTGATTTTTTAAATCCAAGGTTTAGGACTTTAAATTATTCCAGGGGCACCTGGGTGGCTCAGTCAGTTAAGCATCAAACTCTTGATTTCGGCTCAGGTCATGATCTCAGGGAGATGAGATCTAGCTCTGAGTTAAGCCTGCTTAAGATTCTGTCTCCCTCTCCCTCCCCCTGCAAAATTAATTAATTAATCCACATCATCTTTTTCTTACTAAATTTTGGTTGTCTAGAAGCTTTTTATTTTTAATTCTGTCATTTAATATTGAAGGTTGTGTTGTATAATATTCTGGTTTTATATAATTTGTAGATTTGATAATGGTGCCCTATAGGCCATATTCTAGTCTTTTTTTTTTTTTAACTTTTATTTATTCATGAGAGAGAGAGAGAGAGAGAGAGGCAGAGACACAGGCAGAGGGAGAAGCAGGCTTCATGCAAGGAGCCCGAGGTGGGACTCGATCCCAGATCCTGGGATCACGCCCTGAGCCAAAGACCGATGCTCAACCACTGAGCCACCCAGGTGTCCCATATTCTAGTCTTTTGATTAAAAAGTTGAATTAGCATGCAACCTGGTACAGAGTCCTGCAGACTATCAAAAAACTTCCCATTCACAGGGGTACCTGACTGGCTTAGCTGGTAGACCATGCAACTCTTGATCTTGCGGTTGTGGATTCAAGTCCCACACTGTGTGTAGAGATTACTTACAAATAAAGTCTTTAAAAAAAAACTTCCTGGACAGCCTGGGTGGCTCAGCGGTTTAGCACCGCCTTCGGCCCAGGGTGTGATCCTGGAGACCCGGGATCGAGTCCCGTGTCGAGCTTCCTGTATGGAGCCTGCTTCTCCCTCTACCTGTGTCTGTCTCTCTCTCTCTCTCATGAATAAATAAAATCTTAAAAAAAAAAAAAAAAAACTTCCTGTCATTTATCAGGAACCACCAGTTGTGGTCATCTAGTCAGTTAAAACTTACCTAGATATCTTCTGCTTCACCTTGAATTTCTCAGTCATTATTGACAAAGCTGCATGAGAGATTTTATCAGATGTATTAACTCCAAGAAAAAAAAGTTACTAACTCTATTAATACATAGTCAACCCTCAACACAGGTTGGGAGTGCCGACCCCTCACATAGTCGAAAATCCATGTGTAAATTTTGACTGCACAAAAACTTAATTACGAATAGCCTACTGTTGACCAGAAGCCTTACTGATAACATTAACAGTTGATTACCACATTTTATATTTTTTGTATCATATATTCTATCAATAAAGTAAGCTAGAGAAAAGAATATTTTAGGACAATCATAAGAAAGAGAAAATACATTTATAGTACTGTATTGTATTTATCAAAAAAAAAAAAAAATCCACATGTAGATGGACCCATGTAGTTCAAACCCATGTTGTTCAAGGGTTAGCTGTTAGCTCTTGCCATGGTTTAGTTATACCAGTCCAGTAATATTATCACAACAGGAAATAAGGTTTATTGAAACTTTATATGTGCCAGGCTCTATTTTAAATACTAGAGATACAGGGAACCCTGGGTGGCGCAGCGGTTTAGCGCCTGCCTTTGGCCCAGGGCGCGATCCTGGAGACCCGGGATCGAATCCCACGTCGGGCTCCCGGTGCATGGAGCCTGCTTCTCCCTCTGCCTGTGTCTCTGCCTCTCTCTCTCTCTCTCTCTCTCTCTCTCTCTCTATCATAAATAAATAAAAATTTTTAATAAATAAATAAATACTAGAGATACAAAGAGAAACAATGTAAAATGGTCCCTCCCCTAATGGAACTTAAATCCTAGTTGTAGGAATTATAGTTTGATATGTATAATTCTTGACAAAGATTCACTGTCCCTTGGGATCATAACATCTTTACCTAGATGGTCACAGATTTTTTTGATTATCTATAATTTTCTATAATTCTATAATTATAATTTTCTCAACATAAAACCATTCAGTTTTTTCCTCTCCTTAAGCACTCATTTCTTCATCTCTCATCCTCTGGTACCTTATCTTTCTTCCATGATTTCTCAGTAGATTTATAAGTACTGGTTAAACTATAGGTCTCTTCAGTTTAACTACTTGGGTGGGGAGAATTGAACTCAGGCAGTTGTTTGCTGTGTTACTTGTTACTTTCTGGTTGTTGTGAGGTTTTTTCCTAATTCTTTTGAAGAATAAATGACAAATATAGTTGTATTTATTTAATATATACAATGTGATGATTTGATATATATACACATTGTAGAATGATTACCAAAATCAAGATAAGTAACCTGTCCATCTCTTCATATAGCTAGCTCTCTTTTTGTGTGTGGAGTGATCGAGAAGAACACAGGTATCTACTCTCAGCAACTTCCAGTGTGCAGTACAGTATTATTAACTTCAGTTGCCTCCATGCTGTTTGTTAGAGCTTCACGATTTATTCTTCTTATAACTGAAACTTTGTACCCTTTGACCTACCTGTAACCCTCCCCTTAGCCTCTGGCAATCACCGTTCCATTTTGTTTCTATGAAATTGGTGTTTTTGTTTTTTTGTTTTTTTTAAGGATTCCATATGTAAATGATCCCAATATACTACTTCACTTAGCATATGCCCTCTAGGTTCATCCGGGTTGTCACAAATGGCAGGATTTCCTTCTTCTTTTGTGAACGAATAATGCTTCATTATAATGAATAATGTTGTATATATGTGAACATGCCACATTTTATATATCCATTCATCTGTCAAAGGACATTTAACTGTCATCTTTATTGTTTTGGCTCTATGACTAATGCTGCAGTCAACATGGGAATGCAGATGTCTGTTCAAGATACTGATAATCAGTCAACTAATTATTGACAAGGGCACCAAGAATACAGAATAGGGCAAGGACAATCTCTTTAATAAATGATATGTGCAGCCCGAGTGGTTCAGTGGTTTAGCACTGCCTTCAGCCCAGGGCATGATCCTGGAGTCCTGTGATGGAGTCCCACGTCACGCTCCCTGCATGGAGCCTGCTTCTCCCTCTGCCTATGTCTGTGCTTCTCTCTTTGTGTCTCTCATGAATAAATGAATAAAATATTTTAAAAATAATAATAAATGGATTAGACTTCCATGTAAAACCTAAAACTAAAAATCTAGAAGAAAACATGGGGAAAAGCTTTTTGACATAGGTCTTGGCAGTGATTTCTTGGTTAATCACCAAAAGTACAGGCAACAAAAGCAAAAATAAACAAATGGGACTACATCAAACCGAGGAGATCTGCACAGCAATGGAAGCAATAAATTGAAAAGACATATTACAGAATGGAAAAAAATATTTGCAAGTCATATCTGATAAAGAATTTACACAACTCAGTAGTAAAACAAATAATCCAGATGAAAAATGGACAAGGACCTGCATAGACATTTTTCCTAAGAAAAATGGGTGGCTCAGCAATTTAGCACCTGCCTTCGGCCTAGGGCGTGATCCTGGAGTCCTTTGATTGAGTTCCACATCAGGCTCCCTGCATGGAGCCTGCTTCTCCCTCTCCCTGTGTCTCTGCCCACCCCCCACCCCCATGAATAGATAAATAAAATCTTAAAAAAAAAAAATGTAGATACATGAAAAGGGCTCAGCATTACTAAACATCAGGAAAACACCAATCAAAACCACAATGAGGGGATCCCTGGGTGGCGCAGCGGTTTGGCGCCTGCCTTTGGCCCAGGGCGTGATCCTGGAGACCCGGGATCGAATCCCACGTCGGGCTCCCGGTGCATGGAGCCTGCTTCTCCCTCTGCCTGTGTCTCTGCCTCTCTCTTTCTCTGTGTGACTATCATAAATAAATTTAAAAAAAAAAAAAAAAAAAACCACAATGAGAAGGGCACCTAGGGGGCTCCGTCGGTTAGGCATCTTCAGCTCAGGTCATGGTCCCAGGATAGAGCCCCACATGGAGCTCCTTGCTCCGTGGGAACCTGCTTTTCCCTCTCCCTTTGTGTGCCGCTCCCCCTGCTTGAGCTCTCTCTCTTCGAATAAATAAATCTTTAAAAACACACATGATAAGATGCCTTACGTTTGTTGGGATGACTGTTATGAAAAAGATAAGAGATAACAAATGATGAGGATATGGAAAAAAAAAATTCATACATACTGGTGTGGGAATGTAAACTGGTATATAGCCATTACAGAACACAGAGCAATTCCTCAAAAAAATTGAAACTAGAGCTGTCGTGACCTAGCAGTCCCTCTCCCAGGTAGCTATCTGTTTATCTACTCTGAACTTCAGAGTAGTTCACAAGTAGTTCTTGTGACCCTTCTAATTCTAGCTTTCAGATTATTGTCCATATGTGAATTTATAAAAGAGGCATATTAGTAGTCAAAGTCTTGTTTTCCTCTGTTATCAAAGTAAATAATCAAGCACCTACCACAAACTCTGAACCTCTCCTTCTGGTCCTCTGAACATAACTTGAAAGAATGTATTACCCTTAGCATTTTTTCAAGACTTGGCTCTTTTTAGGTTGCACTTTGTGTTATCCTTAGTTGTGTTGCACTTCTTTTCATCTTTTGTTTAGAATCCTTTCAAAAGACTAGAGCTCTTAATATATATGAAAATGCCTGGCACATGGTGAGCCCTAGGACATATAAGTGGAATCTGCTTTCTATTTGTGGGTTTAGCCCCTTTCTGAAGCCTCTCAGACCTTGAGCTGTGGTCAGGCTTCCTGGAGCTGTAGCCAGGCATCATACCAATCTTTTCTCTAACTTTTGTGGAGGCTTTTTAATCATTTGTGTAACAAAAGACATGTTCTGTTTAATGTTTAAATTAAAAGCTTCAGATAATAAGTTAGGAAACTGTTAGGTAAACGGGTTTTATTATATGATCATGACACCAGTGTTTTTGTTTTCTTAATTAGCTACCTGCGAAATGTGTGGCATGGTTGGTGTGCGAGATGCTTTTTACTCCAAAACAAAGCGTTTCTGTAGCGTTTCATGTTCACGAAGCTATTCGTCAAACTCCAAGAAGGCAAGCATTTTGGCCAGACTTCAGGTAACGGTACAGAAACCTTCTTATTCTTTATTTCTTTTATTACTATGGCTTTCACTGTTTATCTGCCATTTGATTGTGATTCACTGCACTCCACCTCTACCCAGTTGACCAGTTACCACTTTATACCCCACAATTTTTTTCAATATGTGGTCTCCAGAGTTTGTTCAGTCTATAAAATTGAACAGCTATTATAGACAAGGCATACTCTCCAAAGTAAACTATGAGCTGTTTGTGTAATAATGAATTGAAAATACTTACTCTTTTTTCTAGATAAGTATAAATATAATAAACACCTTGTTATATACAGAAACTGAAACCATTTTTCCCCCTTGTTTTCTATTGAGGTAACATCAAGATAGAATCAGTCATTCAATATTCGGGGGGAAATGATTTACCCTTTGGTATTCTCCATCATCTTTGCTTTGTAGTTTTGATTATAATCTATTTGATACCTTGAACAAATGTGTTTGGTTAATCCAACTAACCTTTTTGAAACGTTCATGGTATAAAAAGAAATCTTTCTTTTAAATGTACATCAATGCCTACAAAATGGAGATTTGACCATTTGACTAAGTTGTTGCTATTGTATATAAAAAATGTTTTTAAGACATTTAACTGATTTCTGTAATATATTTTATTTGAGTGATCACATCTTTCTTACTCTCCTTTAACTTATTGTGATCATTACGTAGCACTAAAAGGATTATATAAGTTCCCCAAATTAAGGAAATACATCACTTAGATGTATTTCTATATTTCAGATAGACAGTACGTAAGATCCTGAGCAGTGGTCTGTACCCAAATGGATGGCAGTTTGTCACACTGTGAATTTGGCCCATGATCATTTTGTCATTGATCTTTTGCGTTAGCACTAAAGGTATAAACCTCAGTCACTTGCTCTTTAAACATTAAATTATCTTCTCTTACCATATAAATAGCAATGCTTGGCAACCTGCATGAGTGAATAACCACTGGTTTTATCTAGTATAAGAAGGAATCAAGTATCCACCACAGCCTATATTTTAACCTCTTATGGGATATAATTTTTTATTAACATATTAATTTGCATATTGCTGTTTTAGTCTGTGCCAGCTCTGCTACCCATGTTAGATGTCTACATCGTAGCAGAACTCCAAAAAACATTTCTCATGTTAAAATTCCTTGTATGTTTCCTCTGCTTTAATAATTTTCTAAACCCTTGATGTTACTTAAGCAGAATGAGTAGTATGCAATCAGGTTAATTTTTTCGGTGGAGGGGGGTGGATGAAAAAGAATCCTATTTACTTAACTCTTCTTGTTTTAGGGTAAGCCTCCAACAAAGAAAGCAAAAGTTCTTCAGAAACAACCTTTAGTTGCTAAACTAGCCGCATATGCTCAGTATCAAGCTACCTTGCAAAATCAAGCAAAGACTAAAGCAGGTAATACTGGTGAATGTAATAGAGGTGAAATATTTGATACTGCTTCATCTAATTTGAATTAATAACAGTTTAATTTTGAATTTTGTTAACTAAGCTATTTCTAGGCCCTACTAGTACATTATCACACGAGGCTTCCTGATAATGGTTTTGGTTTCAATAAATTATTCTAGAAGAGAATAGTTGTGTTCACAAGTTCAGTGCTTGGGGCAGTATCCTTATCATTTTTTATTTGGTTTATCATTTTCCATGTACAGATTCTCTATGTTGTGAATGGTGGGGAGCATTGTGGAGATAAATTTAACAGGCTTTGAAGGGAGAGAGAAGAGAGTAGTAAGGAAGAGATTGAGGAAAGGATCACTTCTGATAGAAGATTCTTAACAGGAAGGCAGAAGCAGGGGGTGTAGGAGAGAGTAAAATAATGAAAAACCCTAGTGAAGGTATCAGTGGCAGATACTGGATGGGAATCTCATTGAGGTGCCAGGTAAAAGCTGCATAGGAATAAAAACCTAAAAGCCACCATGGCATTTTTTGTTATCCTGAACACTTCTGCTCTCAGCTGTTCTTTGCTGCTTATTACTAAAGAGCTCTTTCTTACTTCATTTCCCAGTTTATGCTGTGTATAGAAGAGTTAAACTATTTGTTTGCAGATAGGATCTATGCAAAAGTTCATGTTTATTTGAAAAGTTCTTAAATCTTTACAGGAAAAAACTTTCAAGGTGATAAGTTAATTTTATAGCATTTCACATTTTCTTGTGAATAAAAGATTTGAGAATTGTAATATATCTAAATTTAATTTTTTTCAACAGCAGTCTCCATGGAAGGCTTCAGCTGGGGTAACTACATCAATAGCAATAGCTTTATAGCAGCTCCAGTTACCTGCTTTAAACATGTGAGTATGGAATTTCTCACTTGTATTGAAATGCTTAGTCATTGTTTAAAGTCATTGTATCTTCAGCTTTAAACATAACATCTAAATGTCTTGTCTTTAGAAGATCTTTACTGTATCCATTGTCGTAAAAATGTTTCTTTTTATTATACTTATTAGTAGCTAAAAATAACTTCTAGAAGTTTTACAAGTAAAAGTGTCCTTTAAAGAAATTATAATTTAAAAAAAAAAAAAAAAAAAAGAAATTATAATTTGAAATTTTCTTACTAAGCTGAACCATATACAGTTGCTGATTTTGTATATCATGTGTATTGGCAGTGTTGTATGGTTCAAAATAATCCCATGTTACCTAAACCTTTGTGATCTGACCTGATAATTCAGAAAAGGATCTTCCTTCTGGTTATGTTTATATTTCTAAAGGTAAAATCACAAAAACAAGGAACTATCAGTAATAGAGCATTATGGGCTGAAATATGTGATACATACCAGAAAACCCTTTGCAGGATATTTTTGGCAAATAGATTCTTACAGAGTAAAAAAAAAATAAAGATTCTTACAGAGTATACTAAGTAATTCGGAATTATGTTAAAAAACGTTCTCAGAAAATGTTTGTTTCTTTGGATCCTCTCCCTTTTTATTCAGTGATCTGTGATTGATTCTCTCAAATACTTTTTTGACCTTACTACAAGTTTAATTTATATTTAAAGGCTCTATATGCTAGAAGGAAAAAAAAAGATTCTATCTGCTACTATGTACAAAAAGAACAGAGAATTTAGAAAATTAATGAAATTTTGCTTACATTAAACATTTTGTTAAATTAGGACTTCACTTTTAAATAACAGCATGTGGACAAAACTGAGCTTGAGTTCCTGCTGTAGAAACCCAAATGAATTTTCATTTGTTCACAGCCAATACAGACTCTTGATCAAAGCCAAGCACATGAAATCAGTGGTAGAAATATAAACTAAAGCTGAGTACATTAATTTGCTAGTTTTCTTTCCTAAAAGTACAGGTGCTCAGCCCATAGTTGGTGGCATGCTGACTCTGAGGCAGCCTAAGTGGGATCCTAGATACTCAGTGTAAAGTAGGTGATGTACTTCACCATAACGTGTATGGTAGTGTCACATTTGTGAAATAGATTAAATACACAGCAACAGCAACATTAAAGAGAACTGGAAAGCAGATCTTTGTCTTTCTCTCTAGTTCTTTCTGCTTTTGAGAAGCTCAAACTCAGATTAAGTTCTCAGTTATAATAACACCTTTCTCCCAGATGCCTGGAACATTTATAGTCTCTTGTGAATAGCCTTTATCTCTTTTCCTATCTTTAATTTAATATTCTGGGGTTCTTTTATATTTTGATACCATAAACCATGTAAAGCTGTGTTATGTAAGTAATCAATTTTTTTAAAGCTTTTGAAAATCCCAAAGGCATATTTTATTTCATGTCCATGTCTTTGAATAATAATAGTAAAGTTCTTCGTAAGAAAATCTATATTATAATAATGAAACTGATTTTGTTTTCAGCTCTGCTTTTTTTAAGATTAAAGTGTTCTATCATATAGATCAGGGCAACTAGCCTTATTGTATTATTAATGATGATATTGTGCAGGCTCCTGTTTCTTGCTGAGAAACAAGGCATCTCTTCACCCAGTGTCTACCTGCTCCACTCAACTTTCTTTACTGCCTTTTTCTTACCAAGTAGGAAAATGACTGATAGGGGTAATTTCTTAGTTCATTTTAGCACAAGTGACTGCTTTGTTGCCTTAACCAGCACCTGCACGTGAAGCCATTTGATTTAGGTCAGACCTCATACTACGTTTGATTTCATCCTTTAGAGCTGACTCTTCCTGGTTCTTCCCCCACATAGTTTTCTAGGTCTCCAACAAGAGTTACTGGCTTTGACTTTAAAAAGTCTTTGTCAGGAGCTCTTGGGAGCGCGAGGCCCTGCCTTGTTTCATCCATCTTCTAGTCTTCTAAGACTCAAACCACCTGCCCTGACACTGGTGCACCAGTAAGGCCCGCTTCCTCTAGACATCACATCTGCCTTGTCCCCATCTTGAGCACAGGTTGGGGGCCTTTTCCTGTTCCTAAGGGATCCTTTTTCAAACATTTTAAGAAACATCCAGTGTGTAACATAGAAGCAGAACTGTTCTGACTGAACCAAGAATCGGAGCTGGCAGCAGTGTCAGAGCTCTATGAATGCCTTGCTGCTTTAACGTAACCCAGGCTCTTCTGGAGTAAGGGTCAAAGGTTTAAAAAAAAAAAACACTTTATATTTTCTGGCACTTAAGTATATTTGTGATTGGTTCTAAAATTGTAGGATTTCACAAGTGGAATTCTTTTTCCACAGTCTCTTTCAACTTCTGGGAATGAAGCTTCTGCAAAGTGTATCATAGTACTGTGTCCTCTTTGATAGTTGCTGTAATGCACAATGCTTTATACTCGGTCACTCAGAACAGTGTTGACATTTTTTATAGTTAGTGGAAATCGAGCCTCAACTGTTACTAAATATATCTACTTCAAATCTCTATCATGATTGCCATGTATCTAGTATATCTTTCCCTTTGTCTAGGTGGTACTTTGGTAGTTTTGAGACTTTTTCTTTTGGGGGGGGGGGTTGGTTTTTGGGAGTTTGTTCATTTGCTTGTGTAAGCTTCAGAATTATTACTCTTTTCCCTAATAGACATAGTTAGAATAAGAGGAAGCTGCACTGATTGATTTAGCAAGGGTGGGGTGAGGTGGCCAGAGCCTTGGCCCCTGATTGTTCTTCCCCCTTCCTTGGTAGTCTTGGAGGTTGGAAACCACTGAATTAGGTAATAACACTTTCAGTTAATCTTAAATCACATGGTCCCAAAACTGTAAAGTATCTTAGGAATCATCTAGTTCATCTGATCCATCTCTTGTTGTAAATGAAACTCTTACTACTTTTTTCAGTAGCCAGATTATAAATTCAATTTGAGGATTTAACCTGCTTTTTATAAGTTAAAGTTTTGGGGGGTTATTTGGTGTAGTTTTTAATTAAGTCCCCATAGGAAAAATGCTCATGTATTTCTTTCACTTATACATTGTTACCACACAATATTTCTGACACCAGATATGCAGATACCAATCAGTAGTCCCAGGCTGTTACCCGTGCTTCTGCCCAACTAACTATAAATCAGAGTTTCCGTGACCTGCTCCTTAGGTTCAGTAATTTCCTGGATGGTTTACAAAAGTTAGGGAAACAAATACTTATATTTGCTAGTTTGTTATAAAGGGTATAATAAACAATACAAGTAAACAGCGAGGTGAAAAGGTACATAAGACATGGTTGTAAGAAGGGGCATAGAACTTCATGCCCTCTCTGGGCATGTCACTCTCCTAGTACCCCATGTGATCACCAACCCAGAAGCTCTCTGAACCTCGTATACAGATTTCCCTCGCTATCTGAAAGTCCACTTTAGGGACGCCGGGGTGGCTCAGTGGTTGAGTATCTGCCTTCAGCTCAGGGCGTGGTCCTGGGATCAAGTCCCACATTGGGCTCCCCCCGAGGAGCCTGCTTCTCCTTCTGCCTATGTCTCTGCCTCTCTGTGTGTGTGTCCCATGAATAAATAAATAAAATCTTAGGGAAAAAAAATGAAAGTCCACTTTATACCACTTCACTTTTGCAAAAGACTTGCATTGGTACCTGTTTACACTAACCAAAAGAAATCAGAAATGGATTTTTGCTCTCAGGAAATGGTGAGTGCTTCCTCACTTTATGCCATTTTGGCTTACAAAAGGTTTTATGGTTATAGTAATTGTTTTACTTACTTTCGGATGGCAGGTGAAGCCTATATTTTGGGTTTCTGATGAAGGCTTCATTATATAGACATGATCAATCATGAACTCAGTCTCCACTGAGTTCTCCCAGACAATGGAGACTGGGGCTGAGGGTTCTGAGCCTCTTCTCATGGGCTCATCTTTCTGGTAACCAACCCCCCCCCCCCATCCTGAGGCTATCCAGGAGCCCACCCAGAGTCTTCTCATTAGAACAAAAGATGCTCCCTATCACTTAAGAGATTCCAGAGGATTTAGGAGCTCTATGTCAGGACCCAGGTCAGAGACTAAATAGAACAAAAGATGCTCCTAGTGCTCTTATCATTTAGGAAATTACAAAGGTCTTAAGAGCTCTGTGCCAGGAACAAGGGTCAGAGAGACTGAATTGTGTGTGTGTGTGTCCCTTTTTTTTCTTCGATTTTTATATATATTTCCTATTTTTTCACAGCCTTCTAAAAGCAGTATCCATATCTATCCTAACTGGAAAAATCCAAAATATCACTGCAATACTGATGCCAGTTAGGTACACTATACATTCATGAAATACACAGGTGATATTTTCTTCTAGTAATTTATGTTTGAACCCAAGAGAGTCTCCAGTTGATCAATGCATATGCAGAACATTGAGCCTAAAACGTTCTTAATGTTTTTAAAAGACCATAGTCTTTAAGATTGATTGATTTAAGATTTTATTTTATTTATTTACTTATTATTTATTTTACTTATGTATAAAGAGAATGTAAGTCAGGGGAGGAAGCTGAGAGGGAGTGGGAAAGAATTTCAAACAAACTCTGCTGAGTGCACAGCTCAACACAGGACTCAATCTCAACAACCCTGAGATCATGCATGACCTGAGCCCAAACCAAGAGTTCAATGCTTAACTACCTGAGCCACCAGGCGCCCCAAGACTGTAATCTTTTAAATTGAAGCAGTCCTATTTCCCAATACTTTAAAGTCAACTAAAACACTTCTTTCCTAGATATATAGCACAAGCCAAAATGTGCAAATATCAAGTGGATGTGAAACATATAAATCATAATCCTTTAGTCATATATTTAAGACTTGAGATTTCTTTCGTTTGATATTGGACTATATACTCTGGTCTTGTTGATAACTCATTGCTAAGACCAGGAATCATCTTTTTTTCTCCCTTGATAATAGTTTCATTTTTTTTAAGATTTTATTTATTTATTCATGAGATATATATATAGAGAGAGACAGACAGACAGACAGACAGGCAGGCAGAGGGAGAAACACGCTCCATGCAGGGAGCCCGACGTGGAACTCAATCCCGGGACTCCAGGATCAGGCCCTGGGCTGAAGGTGGCGCTAAAGCACCGAGTCACATGGGCTGCCCTGTTTTATTATTTTTTTAAAGGCCCTCTGTATACTTATATTCCATAACTTTATTTTTTTTAAGATATTATTTATTTATCCATTAGAGAGGCAGAGACACAGTATACGCCATAACTCTAAAGCTGACTTTACTGCACAAATATACCTCGTATCACTGACGCAGTACATTCTAATCCTCTCTTTGATGCCTGACCTGTATGCCAGGTGTTTTGAGAAGGTAAGATTATTTGCACTTTTTTGCAATATGTATCACAAATGTATTTTTGGGTTTTAAAGTAAAGCAAAAGTCTTTTTGTGTATGTACAATAACGGTTTCTCTTTTAGTAAAACTCATGATCCATTTCTCAAGCATGCATTTAATAGTAAAATAATCTGTATCAAGTAAAATTACTTTCTGGCTTTTTTTCCATAGCCTTGAACACACATAACACAACTCCACTGAAAGTTGAAGATAGATATCCATGTCGGTTCTAACCAAAGTTAGAATCTTCAGTTTGTCATCCTAGATTACAGAATTGTATTTTAATGGAAATAAAATTTCAGTTAGTTTCTGGCACTTATTAGTGCTCCTTCTGAGTTAACTATCACGGGTCTTGCCATGAAATTTCTACAGAAAAACAATGGATTCTAAAATAATAAAAATCACCTGTTTTTTATGTTTTAAAGAAAACCTAAGTAATCTAGATTATTTTAATGTTGGTCTTTTTTTTTTTTTTTTAAGATTTTATTTATTCATGAGAGACACAGAGACAGGCAGAGACGCAGGCAGAGGGAGAAACAGGCTCCACGCAGGGAGCCTGATATGGGACTTGATCCGGGGACTCTGGAATCACACCTTGAGCCAAAGGCAGACGTTTAACCGCTGAGCCACCCAGGTGTCCCTGTTGGTCTGTTTTTTAAAGTGGTTCTTGATTTTCTGTTGGGATCTCCCAATTCTTTTTTTTTTTTTTCCTTAAGATTTTATTTATTCATGAGAGACACAGAGAAGCAGGCTCCATGCAGGGAGCCCGATGTGGGACTCGATCCCGGGACTCCAGGATCACACCCTGAGCCAAAGGCAGACACTCAACCGCTGAGACACCCAGGCGTCCTGCATTCTCCCATTCTTAATCTTGCTTCCACTGCACATATCCCATCTTCCTTTTATACTCTCCTTACACTCGTCCTCATCCTGTAGCTACCACCTCAAAAAGTAGATTCTGGTCTCAAACCAAAAGGTGAGTGGACTTTCTGCAGAAAGAGGGAACAATTTTTTTCCTATTTCAATGTACCAATTCCGGCAAGTAGCATTTAGGAGTTCTGATTTCTTTCCGGTGAATTTCCTCTAATGTTTTCTTTCCCTTTTGGCCAAATAATATTTCATCTTTCCCAACTAGATGAACATTAATAATCATATGCCTGTTAGTCTCTCACTGTTAGTTTGTACATTTGCAATGTCATCATTGAGATAGATTCTTTCTTGGTTACCCACTGCAACTTCTGCAGCTACCCACTTGTTGAAGATTGTGGGTGGTTATCATAATTGGTTGGCAGTTCTGTGGAGGGAGATTCGTATTTCTGCCATGAAGCATCATGTGTTCAGTGTATCAGCCCTCTGAGAGTCTAAATACTAGCCATCTGGGCTGTTGGACTATCTGGAATGTTCTTGAAGTGCAGAAAATAAGACTCCCCACCCAATTTTTTATAGATAGTCAGGTGAAGGTTATCATTCATTTGTGCTGGGGAGTCCTCAGCATTTGGATTTGGCCATGTCCTACAGGACCTGATGACAGCTTACCTTGCAGGGAAGGAGAGTCGCTCCCAGATAGCCCTCACGAGTGGCCCTGGAGCAGGAAGTGGTGAAGCAGATCTTCCTGATTTGGGAGGAGCCTGAGGTGGACCTCTCGTCCTGAGTCTGGAAGGTAAATTTGTTGTTACCTGTAAATTATGGTTCTGCTAGTTCATGCTATGCCAATCCAGACTTTCAGAGGTATCCCTCCTGCCAGCAAGAGAAGACAGATGACTTGGATGAAGATGGCTGTCAAGCCCTGGGTCATTTAGTCTTCCACACTTAAGAGTGTTCATTTTAAACAAAAGGGCAGATATATCTGTGAAATTACCTTATTATTTCAACACATTGAGCACATGCTATGTAGAAACTATGGTGCTCTTTTTTGTTGTTTTTGTTTCTTCATTTTTTGTTCTTAGAGTGAACCATATGGATTGGTTTAAGAGGGCCTAGCAGAACCACAACCTTACAGGCAAGAACAAATGTCACTTTCTGCTACTTTCTCCTATACCAATCCAGACTGTAGGGACAAAAATGTAATATCCCCCAATGAAGTGAATATCATCCTTATTTTTTAAGTGAGCATATTGATACTTTATTTTCTTTAATAAAATGTGACTGAAAGTTATTTTCTAAAAATAATCGTTAAGGCTAAAAAAATTTGGTATGAAATTGTCATATCTAGCTCTAAGAGAAGTACTGTATACCAAATTCACTTAGCTGTATGCCAACCTAACCCCCAATTTATCAGCATAACCATGCTTCTTTCTTCTCAACAATAACAAAAAAAAAAAAAAAAAAAAAACATTCCACAAGATTTGGCAACCAAACAAAGAAGGGTGGATACCCTAACTTAATTTAGTGCATATATTAGCTGTATCTATCTGCTCTAATTGGTTCATCCTCACAGAAATGAAAATATGGTCTTTATGTTGATATATCTTAGCTTAATCTACATTACTATCATCTTTCCAGCCTCTCCTTTTCTGATCATATCTGCTGGCAATAGGGATGGCCCTACAGTCTAGAATGATATAGGGGGAGATAGCAGAACCTGAAGAGTCCAGTCTTTCAGTTAAAAAAATATTAGAAAGAGGTAGTCGTCATAATGGATGTACTGTTTTTTGCACAGCTCAGGGAGATAAGTTACATGTTCTCTTCCAGAATCACAAATATTTGAGATAGGCCACGGTCTCCCAAGTTACTGAGGCATATTCATTGCTTGTGCTACTTAAAGTAATAGTCATAATTTGATTCTATCTTTGGTGTCCAGACTTACTCTATCTAGTTCAGGATTTGACCTTTTCTTCCATCATGAACTATTGAGAGGACAGAGGTTGAGTACTGTTTTAAGCTAATCCTCCTATGGATTGGCATCCACCAAAGTAGGAGAAGCCTTGCATGGAAGACATTTAACCAGTGTTCAAATTGGCTAGATCGTGTAACTCTTAGATATCTTTGTTTGGTCATCTTTGAACTCTGAAACTGTATTGTCTTTCCCTGGTTTGTCCATATTATCAGGTCTTTTATAACCTCACCCAGTCCTTTTCTCTATGTTCAAGGTTCTAAATTATATTTAACAAGGAGCTGTTAAGGCCACAGAGACTGTTTAGTATTTATCAGCATTTGTATTCCTAAATTCACTTATTTGATTTAATTAAATGTTGCATAAATTTCAAATAACTGTAAATGGCCTCAAGTTTTAAGGATTAAAATGTAATGGAAATTGTAATTTGGGCATGTTAGACTTGGGAAAATCTCTTCACTATACTCATTTAATCAGCTTTCTGAGTCCCCATTCTAACCATGTGGTATGAAGGCTAGCGATTACCAGTTCTAAGTTTGAAAGTTTCCTCTTTGTTTAGAAATAATAAATTATTTAACAATTTACATGGTATGCATCTCCAAAAACTCTTCAATTCCACCTCTTTAATAACTATCTGGTGCTTTTGCCACATATAGTTTTAACAGACTATATTTTATTAATTTAACTTAAGTTGAAAATACATATAACTAAATTTTGTTTCTCCTATTCGAAACCACATTGATGGTTGGAGATTTTTTTTTCTTTCTACTCTTTGGACGGACCCTTTAAAATTAGAGGTTAAGATGAAGTGCATTCATTCAGCATATATTAAAAATAGTAAGTTTCTCTGCTTTATCCTATGAAGTCTATTGAGTTTATGATTTGGCTTTTACAAAAATTGCTGCTCAGGTCTTACATTAGGACAGTATTGAATTTTGAAGTTGACATGGATCTATTCTAATATATGTGAAATTCTCTTCATCTTGAGATTGCCCCTGACACTGGCTTTTTCCAAGTAGAGTTCTGTGGAAAGGGAAATAACAGCTCTATTTTTGGAGAAAAATGAATGAGTTAAATGGCATTTTTAATATTTCCATTATTGATGAGAATGCTTATTTTAAACAATGTGTTTAGGCTTTTATGTTATTAAGATGATAACTTAATAATTTTTATATGACAGGCACCTATGGGGACCTGCTGGGGTGATATCTCAGAAAATGTGAGAGTAGAAGTTCCCAATACAGACTGCAGCCTACCTACCAAAGTCTTCTGGATTGCTGGAATTGTAAAATTAGCAGGTGAAAGCACACATAATAATTTACCAGAAAATGCCAGTTATGTTTTTGTAATTTGTAAGAAAGCATATTTGTAAATTTTGCAAGTGTTGACAAGTAAAAAATGAATACAGTAATAGGGCAGAGGTTAGCAATTTTTTTTTATAAAAAAAATAGATGGTAAATACTTTTAGTTTTATGGGCAGATCAATCTCTCTCACAGTTCCTCAGCTCTACCATCGTAGCATGAAGGCAACCATAGCAATATATAAATGGATACATGGCTGTGTGTTAGTGACACTTTATTTATGAGCATTGAAATTTGAATTTTATGTAACTGTCACATCATGAAATGTTATTCTTCCTCTGATTTTTTCAACCATTTAAAAACATAAAACAAACAAAAAAAAATTTACAATGTAAAACCATTCTTAAATGGCAGACCAAAAAAAAAAAAAAAATCAGGCAATAGGGCAGATTGTGGGCCATTATATAGTTGGCCAAACTGTGGTATAGGGAAATACTTTGAAAAGTGAAAAAAGTTGAAAGAAGACTGCTTTCCAGTGCTAAGAAGACTGAAAGTAAACTAGTGTTAATTTCATATTTCTTGGGTTCTTCTTCACTCCCATTGCTTGCCATGTACCCTAGTCCTTGTTACCTTATTGCTCATCACATAACTGCGTTAGGTGTGTAGAGTACTGTGTTAACCACTATGGGCAGGTGATGCGCAGAAGTATAAAACCTCGCTTATTCCATTGGCCGCCATCTGCCAAACGCTGACTACATTTGTGACGTGGTGCTCAGGAGTGGTGTGGTAGGACATTGTAGTACTCTATGGGGCAGCAGGGTAGGAGGGTGCAGCTACTCAGATAAGTCATCCTTCAATTAGTCAGCGGTATCTAATGCATCCTACTCTTTCTATTCCTCTCTCCAGCCATTTTCCCCCAAACGCCCTGCCAACTTGATTATTTACTGTAGATGATCTTCTATTTTTCTGCTCAGGCATCTTTTTTCTGGGTCTGCTCAAACATCTTTATTTTATTTTTAAGATTTTTTATTTATTTATTCATGAGAGACACAGAGAGAGAGGCAGAGATACAGAGAAGCAGGCTCCATGCAGGAAGCCGGATGTGGGACTCGATCCCCAGACTCCAGGCTCACGCCCTGGGCTGAAGGCAGGCGCCAAACCACTGAGCCACCCAGGGATCCCCTGCTCAAACATCTTTAATCACTTCTTTGTCTTTAAGGGATCAAGATAGTCAGCATTTACAGCTGATGATGAGTCGCTCCATAGACCACTGGCCCAAGTTTTGGCTGCTCCCCAACATGAATGCTATCTATGTTCTGATGAGGCTAGTTCTCCTTCCTCCCTCATAGAGCATGTTAGCACCTCTGTGCCTTTGCACATTTACCGAGTTATGTTCCCGCCTTTTCCTTGAAACATTCCCCCAGCTGTATAAGCATTCTGTAAATGGTTGGGTGTTCTCTACACCATAATTTAGAACAATGTATTCTTTCTGTCCTAGACGTTTAAGCCAGTTGCATTTAAATAGCTCTAAAGATCAATGCATTTAATATCAATAGAATTATTTTTACCTTCTGTCTCCAATTTTACATTTCCATTTTATCTAATTGCATAACATATTTTAAGCCACTTAAATGACATTTCAGAATTGAGCCTGATGTTAATCATGAACAGAGCTCTGCAACAGTGGGCAAACTCATGAATTATTCTGTGAATTATTGAATTTTGAAACTAAAGATTTAATGTTATAAATTTTCATCATAGATCTTAACACATGAAAATGCTGACTGAACTTAGCTCCGCGCCTGGAATAGTTTGTTGGGCCTTTTTTTATTCCCCTGAAGGCCTTAAATTAAATTGTAATCTGTTACCAACAGAAGGTTTATTAAATTATAAAGAGGATATATCATAGTTTTTGTTCTAAAAAGTAAGACGTCCTGTTTGCTTAGTACATACAGTTTTTAAGTCATTTAACATACTTTTATTTGTGTTTATTGAACTTTGTTACCTAGCATTTTCACATTTTATTTCCAAATAAATAGTACAGAAAAAATTAGATGCTTGAGATAGCCAAATCCAAATTATCCAAAAATATTTGGTCATCTAATCCGCTGGATAAAGCAGTTTCTTTGAAATGTTACTTTAACTATATTGCTGTGACTTGACAAGGTTTTCCTAACTTAATATAACCTTCTTTCTTTTATTTTCAAAACTACACATTCTGGTAGGACTTTCTCCCCTGTTTCCACTGAGAATTTCTTCTCTAGAACTTAAGAAACTGGGGGTAAAATCAAAGTACATTAAAAGGGAGGAAGCCATGCTCTGAAAACAATTAAGCTAATGACATTAAACAACTGGTTCTCAAAGTTGGAGCCATACACTAGTATCTGCAGCTTCACCTGGGGACTTGTTAGAAATGCATATTCTCACACTGCCCCTAGACCTAGTAACTCAGTCTTAGAGTTGGGGGCGGGGCAGGGGGCTGGTGGTGCTGACTGCTCACATGCCCTGCATGGGATTCTGTTGCAGGTGCATATTAGCAAGTGACACCCACCCACCCAATGGCCAGCAGTTGTGTCCTGTTTTGTTTCATTTCATTTTCTTCTTATGTGGTGATTGATTTGTTGGTTTCAGGTTATAATGCCCTTTTAAGATATGAAGGATTTGAAAATGACCCTGGGCTAGATTTCTGGTGCAATGTCTGTGGCTCTGACATCCATCCGGTTGGCTGGTGTGCAGCCAGTGGAAAACCTCTTGTCCCTCCTAGAAGTAAGTATAATTTAAATATGTGTACCTCAGTGCAGTGTCACACAGAATAATATTCAAGTGATATCAAAATTACAATATTTTTTGGTTTCATGTAACTTAAATACTGGCAAGACATATTTGTTCTGTTTTTGTTAGTCTTCTTCAGAACCTTAATGCTCTGAATTGCAGGGAAAATTGTTGTGGTTTTTTTTTTGAAAAAAATAGTTTATAAAGCAATTCTACTCTTTGCTAAAGTGTAACTGGTTATTTCTTTTGTTTTAGCTATTCAGCATAAGTATACAAACTGGAAAGCTTTTCTAGTGAAACGACTTACTGGTGCCAAAACACTTCCTCCCGATTTCTCACAGAAGGTAAAGACAGGATCTTAGAAAGGACTGAAGTGTCAATTGAGAGCTCTAAAAAAGGAATAGCCTGGAAGTTTTTTTAAGGAATTGTTTTAATTTAGTGAGCCAGATGATCTAGTTAAATGTCAAGTGCACTCATTATTTTTAATGGTACAGTACTGAAATTATTTGTAGACCTTTGTCATGAATTCCAAACAGTTTTTGTCTGTTTTTATTTAAGGTTTCAGAGAGTATGCAGTATCCTTTCAAACCTTGCATGAGAGTAGAAGTGGTTGACAAGAGGCATTTGTGTCGCACACGCGTGGCAGTGGTGGAAAGTGTAATTGGAGGAAGATTAAGACTAGTGTATGAAGAGAGTGAAGATAGAACAGATGACTTCTGGTGCCATATGCACAGCCCGTTAATCCATCATATTGGTTGGTCTCGAAGCATAGGCCATCGATTCAAAAGATCTGGTAAGCACTTGTCACAAGACCACCTGTTGAAAACATCATTGAAGCTAAATTGTACTACTTGGTTATTTTTTCTCTACAGAATAGTAGAGATCAGAAATAGCATTCTAGTTATCTGGGCTGCTCATTCTATCTTAATTTAGGGAAGGTTCACACCAGAATATGAGTGTCCTAATATATTTATATTCCTTCCACTTGTTCTCAATTCAAATATAATGTACTTTTCATCACAACTACATTGTCTTACACTTTTCCTGTTCAGCCCATTTGAAAGATCTAAAGGTAGCCATTCCCTTTGCATTCAGTTTTAATCAAAAGAGGAAGATTAAATGTGGTTAGACTTAATACTGAACACACGTAAAGAATACTTCTAAAGTTGTGATTCCCTAACTAGGGAATTACCAGCATTCTGATTGGCTGAATGTATTTAATAGCACATGTACTCAGAAGAAAGAAAGACTATAGAGGATATTTTTCACCATATATGTAGAAGGCATGTATTTCTGCCGTGTTTTAGAGTATACATACCTTGTGGGTTTGAAACCTTCAAAGAAACGTGGTTTTGGTCTTCTCACAAATGCTGACAGATTAGTATGTAACTTTTCCTTGTAGATATTACAAAGAAACAGGATGGACATTTTGATACACCACCACATTTATTTGCTAAGGTAAGAAGTTTTTATAAGAACCCTCATTTGTAAATTAGGTTTGAAAGAGGGTTGTGGGTTTTTTCCTAAAATAATGGAAATCACAATTATATTTGTTCACTTATAAAAGGATTAAGACCTTGTGATCCATAGGTGTCACAACTATTGATTATAATTACTCTTAAATTCTGTCTATTTGCCTGAATTCTCTATATTCTCTAACGGAGGTTTGAGTTATAATATTAGGTAGGTAGGAAAAGGCATTTTGGTATTTTCATCTGATAAACATTTTCAGTTTGGTAATATTTTAATTATTAAAATGATAACATTTGTAATGGTGGATGTGCTTTCATGTAATTCTTTAGGTAAAAGAAGTAGACCAGAGTGGGGAATGGTTCAAGGAAGGAATGAAATTGGAAGCTATAGACCCATTAAATCTTTCCACAATATGTGTCGCGACTATTAGAAAGGTAAGACTATAGGTTTTAAAATACAGAAATGCATTTGTAAGAACTGGTCTTAAGGTAATAGGAGGAAGAGGCCCTTAATATACTCATTTTGACATACAAGGTGTATGTATCTGGATCTTCACTAGGGAGAAGGATACTAGTAATTTCAAAATAAATTTCAATTTTCATACCAGTGTTTTTATGTGGCTTGTCAAGATTGTCATCTTGAGTCTGCTGCCTTTATTTATGGAAATACATATATCTTGAGTTAAGAGGAAGAATATTTAAGTTACTTTCTGCTCAAAGCTAATCCAACAGAGAATTATTTTTTTGTTTTGGGAGTTTTTTGTAAAGATTTTATTTATTAGAGAGAGAAAGAGTATGAGCAGAGGAGAGGGGCAGAGAGAGGAGAAGCAGACTCCTTGATGAACAGGGAGCCCAACATGGGGCTCATTCCCAGGACCCCAAGATCATGACCATAGCTGAAGGCAGACACTTACCGACAGAGGCACCCAGGTGCCCCCAACACAGAATTGTGACTAGGCCAAGTTTATCTTCAGTTTCCAGTTTATTTCCTTTTGTGCCTTTATTATTCTTTTGATAGTACTTTATTTCTTCTTTTTTTTCTTCTTCTCTTGTGAAGCTGCTTTTGTGAAAAAATCAAGAAGTGTGGTTTTCAATTTAAGTAGGCATCAGAATACCTTGGGAAACTTAAAGAAAAATACAGGTGACCAGACCTCTTAAATGCCTACCACGCGTGTTTTGATTTCATTAGTCTGCTAGGGAGCCCTAGCATTGGCCTTTTTTTTTTTTTTTTTTTTCTTGTAAGTCCCCAGGTAATTCTCCAGTACAGCCATGGTTAAGAACCACTGATCCAGAGTCTGTTTACATAAGACTACAGCTTAAATTGTGATTTGCATTTCAACCTAGTTTAAAGCCTTGAGCCAAAAGAATTAAAATTATGATTATGATTGCTGCCATGTCCCAGCCTCTTATGCTCAAGGTCACACAGCTAGATGAGATTGGCACCAAGCTTTTATTCTTCCTCTTTACTTGACTAGTGATCAGAATCACCTACTATGATTTAAAACAGATTTCCCAGGCACCTGGGTGGCTCAGTCTGTTAAGCATCCAACTCTTGCTTTCAGCTCAGACCATGATATCAGGGTCATGAGATTGAGCCCCACGTTGGGCTCCGTGCTCAGCACGGAGTCTGTTTGAGATTGTCTGCCTCTGCCCCTCCCCACACACACACTCTTGCTCTCTCTCAAACCTAAAAAAGGGAAGAAAAAAAAAAGATTACCTTTAAGGGCATCTGGGTGGCTCGGTCAGTTAAGCCTCTGCCCTCAGTTCAGGTCATGATCCCAGGGTCCTGAAATCAAGCCCCACATCAGGTTCCCTGCTGAACAGAGAGCCTGCTTCTCCCTCTTCCTCCCTCTGTGTCCCTCCCCCTGCTTAAGTTCTCTCAAATAAGTAAATAAAATCCCTTTTTTTTAATGTAAAAATGTTGTTAAAGATTATTTTTAAAAATAAATACATAAATAAAAAACAGATTTCTGTGATCTACTCTGTATCTGCTTAATCAGAATCACAAGAAGTATTACACATGATAATGTATTTGTCTAAAAAGGATGAAATTCTCTCAGTGATTCTGAGAGTCAGATATGGGAAACAGTGCAGTTAAACCATGCTCTGTGCCATGAAAGGAGAATGAAGTGTCCAATGAGTATAGCATCAAACTTTGCTCAAAAATTACTTGGTTTATACATGCCATGCTAGGTTCAGTTTGGACTCTAAAAAGCCTACAGTCTTATAGAACAAGGTAAGATATGTACAAAGAAGTTTGATTCCGGATCAACTATAACTTAAGAAAGGTATGCAGTAGGGATGCCTGGGTGGCTCGGTGGTTGAGCGTCTGCATTTGGCTCAGGGCATGATTCTGGAGTCCCAGGACAAGTCCTACATCAGGCTTCCTGCATGGAGCCAGCTTCTCTCCCTCTGCCTGTGTCTCTGCCTTTCTCTGTATGTGTCTTTCATGAATAAATAAATAAAATCTTAAAAAAAAAAAGAAAGAAAGGTACACAGTACTGTTGGAATTCAAATAAAGGATATATTACAATGTCTCAGAGAAATTAGGGAAAGCTGGATAGAAGAGAAGAGATTTGAAAACTTCGCCTTGACGGTTGGGAAAAACAGCCCCGCAGAGATGCAGGAAGGAAACTTATGGAAAGAGGATATGCACAAATGAATTAAGGTGGGAAGGTGTAGGCAGGGTGTAGGGTAAGACAAGTTGTTCACACAGTGCACATCAAACCAGTTGCATCCAGCTCTTGATTTCGGCTCAGGTCACGATCATGGGTCGGGGATCAAGTCTCATGTGGGGCTCCGCACACACAGCCTGCTTAAGATTCTCCTTTGAGACAACTGGGTGGCTCAGTGGTTTACCGCCTGCCTTCAGCCCAGGGTGTGATCCTGGAGTCCCAGGATCGAATACTGCATTGGACTCCCTGCATGAAGCCTGCTTCCCCCTCTGCCTGTGTCTGCCTCTCTCTCTCTCTTTCTCATGAATAAATAAATAAAATCTTAAGAAAAAAAGATTTTCTCTCCCTCTTCCTCTGTCCCTTCCCTGTGCATGTGCTCGCTCTACCCACCACTGCCTCCCTACTCCCCTGACAAAAGGCTGCCCTGAGTATCCTGGTCAAAGCTTTTATAAGGAACAGCAACTCCCTCAAGTTAACTTTAGGAGAGTTACCCTAAGGACAGGGCAGTCTCATAGACAAGCAAGGACACAGGGATGAGAACTGGAAAGCCATAAACTCAGTGGTAATTTCTCCATATCTCGGGGCCTCTTTGTTCCATCCCTTCTCTGCTCTGAGTCTCTGCCACTTTCCTTTCACTCTTTTGGTTGGAGTTCTACTCACTCAGTCTTCATGTGTGGCTGCTAGCTCCATTCTGTATGATGGGCGTTCAGTTCCAACTCCAGCCCATGATTTGACAGCAGTCTCTGTGTCTGTTGATCCTAATCCTGAGAAAGATACTAGCTGAGCTCAGCCTCTGGCTTAGTCTCTAAAGGGTAGGCACTAGTCCCCACTTCAGTCAGCTGTAGTTAGAAAAGGGGAAAGGAATCCCATGTGAGTGAGGGTAGCCCTTTCCCAAGGTGCAGACAAATCTGTTAAGCTGGAAGAGGAAGTTACTATATATATCCAACATAGGAGAAACAACTAGGAGAAAGGCACATGAAGGTAGAGACTAAAAGGTAATGTGGAACCAGGTCACACAGGCTTGGGTATTGTTTTTTAAAAAAAAAATTGTTTATTGGCTCAGTGGTTGAGCATTGGCTCAGTGGTTGAGCGTCTGCCTTTGGCTCAGGTCATGATCCTGGGGTCCTGGAATCAAGTCCCCCATTGGTCTCCCCAGAGGGAGCCTGCTTCTCTCTGTGCCTATACCTCTGCCTCTCTCTGTGTGTCTCTCATGAATAAATAGTAAGATTAAATTTTGCTTATTTATCCTAGAGAGAGAATGAGAGACAAAGAGCACAGGGGGAGGGACATAGGGAGAAGCAGGCTCCCTGCTGAGCGGGGAACCTGACATGGGGCTCAATCCCAGGACCCTGAGATCATGACCTGAGCTGCAGGCAGATCCCTGACCGACTGAGCCACCCAGGTGCCCAGTCATTCAGGCTTTGAATATTTGGCCAGGCCATCTTAACTTTCTCTAGTGAGCAGGTAAGTTGGAAAGGCTTTCCTGTGTGAACAGAGGTCATAACAAAAGAAAGTTAAGCTGTGTAAGATGGGAAATGTCCAAAGAGGAAGCCTGAAAGCATTGTTCTCAAACGGTGTGGTGGAAAGGGAGTTCATGACATACACAGAAGGAATGACTTTAAGGGGAGTCATGAGACCTGGTGCTTGCTTACCTTTGAAGCTGGCTCTGACACCCTGTATGGACTCTCAGAGGGTGTGTTCAGCACACAAGTAGGGGAAAGACAGGACTAAGAGCCCGCAGAGGAGACAAACTCCTGATAAAACTGGAGGAGATGTGGGCCTAGCGTTGGTTTCTGACACAGTGTGTGGGGGTGTTACCACCAACACCGAAAGAAAAGGGCCAACATCAGAAATGTAAGGGTTGGAGGTAAGAGGATGCCACCAACAGGACCATCACCACACAGGAGAGGTGGAAAGATTGGCCAGTAAACTACATAATGAGAGTCAGGGAGAAAACATTTTAGAAAGCTGAGAGTAGTCAGCAAGTATGAGATACTTCAGGGAGGCTGAGATTTGAGGAGGGTAAGTGTTGCAGGAAAGGCAATAGATCTGACAAACTTGGTCACTGGTGAATTTAGCATTGTAGAAGGTTTGGGACAGAAGTCAGACTGCAAAGAGTTACATAGAATATACCTGGAAGTGGATCTCTGGGTAAAGTATGTAGAAGTTCATCATACTGTTGTACCTTTTCTGTAAATGTGAACTGTTTCAAAATAAAATATTTTAAAATTGATAGTGAAAGACATTAGAGTATAAGAAATAGTGTTTGTGGAGCAAAGTTCCAGCAGTAATAGGACATGATGGAAAGGTTTGTGTTGGGGGTAGGGTATTACATCTCAAAACAGGGGCACGAAGAAAGGAGTATGGGGACCCTTGCGCAGGGTGGCCTTAGATTCTTACACAGGAGCATGGGTATCTGTAGCATAAGAGAGGTAAAGTGGAGGATTGGTAAAGGTGGGAAAAAGTTTGGAAAAAACCCTTTCTGCTAAATCAGAAGGAAAGTTATACTGAGTAGGACTCAGAACCCTACCGAGACTAGACAGTTAAATTGGAGAGGAGCACTGGGCCCTGCTTCATGGGCCACAGCAGCCAGCACCTTACTATTGGCAAAAGGCACTGTTTGTCCTAGACCTCCGAAGTCACTTCTGTGTAACCCTGCTTTTGTTCTGGTACACACCGCAATCTGTGGAGGTTTCTCGTTACTATTTCAGTTACTAACACAATTCAGTGAAGAAGCATTTTTCACTTTTAAGAGACCTTTATGTAATACATTTTCCTTTCTTTTAGAATGTCACTTAAAGGATCACTTTTATAGTAGTGATATCTAATTTCAAATACTTGGAATTCTCTTCATTGAAAAGGTGCTGGCTGATGGATTCCTGATGATTGGGATCGATGGCTCAGAAGCAGCAGATGGATCTGACTGGTTCTGTTATCATGCAACCTCCCCTTCGATTTTCCCTGTTGGTTTCTGTGAAATTAACATGATTGAGCTCACTCCACCTAGAGGTACTTCATCCTATATGTACACTGGGTCATCATCCTTGCCCTCTTTTTTTTGCGTGGTATTTACTAATATCATTTAACACAGCCCTGGATTTTCTACTCTGTGAACCTATGATACATGTGTGTATGTACATTTAAACGTACATACCCATACCAAGCGCTGAGGGGTACTCTAAAAATATAAGGCACTGTATTCTAGCTAGCTTTAATAAATTACATTAGTATATAAGTTTTCCTGAGCATCTGTACATTTTATAATATGAATTGGTATTCTCTAAGCCCTGTGGAGATGGCGATGTAGGTAATTGTACACATGAACTTTTGTTAAAAATAGATACATGCTAAAGCCTTTGAGGGAAAGCAAGTTTCCATCTTTAGAATATCATGTGGCTTAAAAAAAAAAAGACTTACCCTTAAATAGCTTTCAAGGCTTAACCAGTGTCTTTCCTAATTTCAATATCTGAGCCTCGTGTTTTTCTCCTAAGAAAAGAACAGAGGTCTATAAAAATAGTATTTACCCAACCAGTTTTCTTACTTGAAAAGAAAGAAAAATATCACTGTGAAATATGAAATGCTATACTCTCCTACGTGTAGGATTTTAAAAGCAAAGGTCTGTAAAAGGATTGAGACACTTTTGCGTTAGGTAAGTAGGTGCACCTGTGTCTGTCTAGAAATGGAATGAAATCCTTATAACACAGAAGAATGACTGCATTTGACAATATTAGAGCAAGAGTTAAAAGTTTATTATAAAATCTAAAACCTGAGATCTTAGTGTGTAATGAGTCAGTTTTTTATCTACATTTTAATATTTTGCTAATTTTAAATGAACTGCTGATTAAATCAGGTGTGTTTTTCAGGTTATACAAAACTTCCTTTTAAATGGTTTGACTACCTCAGGGAAACTGGCTCCATTGCAGCACCAGTAAAACTATTTAATAAGGTAAATTTGAATAATGGCATAATATGTACAGCTTTTTGATGCCTCACAAATGCAAATCATTGTTGATCAAAATGTCTTTGGTTTATATTAGAAATTCTTTTTTTATTTTTATTTATTTATGATAGTCACTATATGAGAAATTATTAATGGAAATTAGTATAAACAAACATATTTATAGTAATAAAACAACATATTTTCTTTACCTAGGAAATGAAGCTTATTTTCAAACTTTGCTTCATTTTTAATCTGAGTAAAATAGAAATGAATACATTTCCTAATCAGTTCTTAAATACTTCTCACCTACATATGTTTTAATAACTAAAGAATCATTTGCAATTTTTTTGGTTTAAATTAGGTTATCTGGTTATGTTGCTTTTTTTCTTTTTTTCTCTCTCGGTGATTGTGAACTCATGCATTCTTTTTTTCACCCATGGTAATATTCTGCTTCTCTGTGTCAGGATGTTCCAAATCACGGATTTCGTGTAGGAATGAAATTAGAAGCAGTAGATCTCATGGAGCCACGGTTAATATGTGTAGCCACAGTAACTCGAATTATTCATCGTCTCTTGAGGATACATTTTGATGGATGGGAAGAAGAATATGATCAGTGGGTAGACTGTGAGTCCCCTGACCTCTATCCTGTAGGGTGGTGTCAATTAACCGGATATCAGCTACAGCCTCCGGCGTCACAGTGTAAGTTGGTATACAGAAAAGGTGTCCTTTTGTAAAAATCCGCAATTCTCCAGAGGACTGTTTCACATAAGTCATCTTGTGAGCTCACAGGACAAGAATATACCTTTGTCTGATTGGTTGCCAGGTAAGATCTTAAGACTCAACAACAATATCACAGAATCAGACCATGAGTACCACAGCAGTGTGAACTCAGTAGTCAATTACATGATGACTATAGAAAGAAACCCCACAGTAAGAGTACCCACCAAAGTCATCTAGACTTGTTTTAATGAGTTTGAAATTACAGGCTAACATTTACTGGCATATAATAAGTTCTTATTGAATAAATAATGGAATCTGTCTGGTGTCATGGGTTTTACAGAACAAGCGCCCTTATTTTCAAAGCATCTTGTACTTTTTTAAGTATAATGGCCTTGGTAAAGATAATTCATCTTAAATTGTATTTAGATTCATGTGTTTGCAATGCTTACTTGGTACCAATTTTCCATTTTATTTTTCAGCATCAAGAGAAAGCCAATCAGGTTCATCAAAACAGAAGAAAAAGGCTAAGTCCCAGCAATACAAAGGACATAAGAAAAGTGGGTCACCACATGGTGTTTATATACATTTCCTAAGTTGTTAACCAATTGGGGTCACAGTATTCTTGCATAGAAACTAATATCCCTGTGAGAACCTATGACTGTGCATTATGTATTTTGCTTAAAGGTGCAGTATGCCATAAAAGGCAAACCTTTCCAATAAACAGAAACTCTTACATTTTAACGGACAGGAAAAATTATCACCATAATATTTTAAAATATATATGGTAAAGAATACAGTACAAGTAGTTCTTGAAATAATATGTAAACCTACTGAAAATTAATCCTTTTTTTAATCTTTTAAAAAAAAAAGTTAAAGAAATGCTTGATATTTACAACAGACTTAAAGCCTAAGAAACCCATCCTTCTTATAAACCAAAACTCTCTTTCTAGAATGAGACTTACAAGAAAGTTGATGGCTAACAAAGTCAGGCTTCAGAAAAATTTTCTAAATTTGCTTTCTATGGATGCCTGGGTGGCTCAGCAGTTGAGCGTCTACCTTTGGCTCGGGGTGTGGTCAGAGTCCCGAGATCAAGTCCCACATCGGGCTCCCTGCATGGAGCCTGCTTTTCTCTCTGCCTGTGTCTCTGCCTCTCTCTCCATCTCTCTCATGGATAAATAAAATCTTTTTTAAAAATAACAAATAAATAAATTTGCTTTCTATGTCCTATTTTACCTTACAATGAATGCTTATTGGCTTTAGTAGCCAAAATAATATAGAATATATTGACAGCTCTATTTGATTATTTTAAATTTTTTGCCCCACACCCTAGGAAGCCACAGGTTTTTCTCTTCGTGACACTTGTCATGAAATATTTCATTCTGAAATAAGACTATTTTTTTTTTAAGATTTTATTTATTCATGAGAGACAGAGGCAGAGACATAGGCAGAGGGAGAAGCAGGCTCCCCTCAGGGAGTCCAGTGCAGGACTCAGTCCCTAGAGAAGAAGAGGATCACGCCCTGAGAGCCACCCAGGCGTCCCAAGACTATTTTTATATAAAGATGTTTTTAAAAGTCAAAAGTAGGGATCCCTGGGTGGCGCAGTGGTTTAGCGCCTGCCTTTGGCCCAGGGCGCAATCCTGGACACCCGGGATCGAATCCCACGTCGGGCTCCCGGTGCATGGAGCCTGCTTCTCCCTCTGCCTCTGTCTCTGCCTCTCTCTTTCTCTCTCTCTCTCTGTGTGACTATCATAAAATAAATAAAAATTAAAAAAAAAAAAGATTTAAAAGTCAAAAGTACATTTAAGGTTTTAAAGTAAAACCTATTTTTCCAGCTGACTTGCCACATGTTCAAATAAGTGTTAATCTCTCTCTCATTAACAACCAAGAAACTGAAGCAGCGTGAAGAATCAAATATACCCTTACTTTCTGATTATAGTCATTTGTTTATAGTTGTTTTCCCTGGGTGACTAAAATCTTATACCAGCCACTGCCATGGTGTTTTCGTGTCCTGGCATGAAACCCACATCAGCCTCCATAGCCATAGCCTCCAGGCCTTTCTCTCACCCTCTCTTTTATATTAGAGGTATAGGCCTCCTATTTGTCTAGTTATTTTGCTCACTAGCCACTTGCCAGGTTTGATACTCACCTGAAAGAACTTGAGAGAATATTGTCAGATAGGCAGATCAAAGTAATTCTCATGTGTCTGGAAATGAGGAAGAATTCACATGGTGGTTTTGTCAATGGACAAACCGTACTGCATGTGGTCACTAAAGCTTTTTCTGAGGTTGGATGGCACAGGCTGCACTAGCTTGTCTTTTCACTTTCCACTGGACAAGACCAAGATTTCAGGATTTTCTTTACAAAGTGCTGAACTAAGAACATTTCTTACTCTATGCCATATTTTTTAGAAATAATTTCTGAAAAAAAAAAATTTCTGAGCATTGAGTACACAATTCAAATGCCTCCCTCAATGTGACTCTTGCTGGTGTGTTTTCCAATTTAAGGGTTTAACAATTTTGAATTAATGGGCCAGGAACCATGGGAAGAAGTATGAAACTAATAAAGTGACAACAGCAATATGCTAGGTTTTTTTGTTTTTTTGTTTTTTTTTTTAAGATTTTATTTATTAAAAAAAAAAAAAGATTTTATTTATTTATTCATGAGACACAGAGAGAGAGAGGCAGAGACATAAGCAGAGAGAGGAGAAGCAGGCTCCATGCAAGGAGCCCGATATGGACTTGATTCCAGAACCCTGGGATCACACCCTGAGCTGAAGGCAGGTGCTCAACCACTGAGCCACACAGGCATCCCAATATGCCAGTTTTTAGTAATGTTTAATACTACCACATTTCTGGATTAACTGGGAAAATGAATTTAGCTGTAAATATATCATGTTCTTTATCTGTAACATTGTAATAGCTCTTCGTATTACAACATCATCTCTAATGCCTTTAAATTGTCCTTTAGTCATAGAATTAGTCGTAGAAAGGGAAAGGACTATGAATCCACAGTCCTTATTAGAAATCCTTGGGACCAGATGTGTTTTGGAATTAAGAACTTTTCAGGTTTTAGAAAAGTACAGTGTGTGCAGCATATATTATATAACACCCCTTACAGACTCTGGCACATTTTCGGAAGCAGTATAAATGTAAATGTTTACATTAAAGGGGCCAAATAAAGATTATAAATAGTATCACCAGTGAGGTCTGGTTTTATTGCCAAAGTCTTACAGAAAAATTGTGAATTTTGGAATTGAGGATAGCAAATTATAGTGCCGTGAGAATAAAGAAGCAATCTTCATTGCAAGGGTATTCTTTTATTTTTTTGCATTCATCACCAGATAGTTCACTAGAAATTTTTCCTGCAAAACTTGACTTGCCCAAATAAAGAATTTGGAGTCTGTAAACCTAATTTATCCATTGCATGCAGTATCATTAGCAGATCAGCCACAAACTCCTTCGTTTTTAAGTTTGCTTACAGATTATTATATTTTGGCTCTGGTTTCATCTTCTAGCTTTTTGGGCTTTATGTACCTAAAATCATCCATCAGTGTGTTCTTTGGTAGTGTTTTTGTTTGGTTATTGTTGGTGTTTTTGTTTTTTAACTGAAATAGATACTTGATTGGCTTCATTGTTCTGGCTTGTTTTGCAGTGATCTGTGTTCATGCTATAAAGAGATAACTATCAACTAGTGCTTTTGAAAAATAAGAGTAATGTTCTGCCACTCTGCCAGGAGGATCAGATAGACAGTTGTATGCATGTGGTCTGTCCAATCTGGAAAGCCGTATTTTTCAAGGTTTAGTAATTCTAGCGCAGGGCACCCAGCACACTGATTTCTGAACCATCTTCAGGGGCTATTTATTATAAATAGTAGAGAGTTGGAGAGCCTCTTTGGATGTTTACCTCTAGGTGTGTCTACATTAGGAAAGGTGTAAATGATTTGCTGCACATGATTTTGGTATGGCAGTTGGGAGTTGAATGTGTACTCACTAGCAACTTAGTTTCCAGACCATTTACATAGGCATACTGTCTGACATAGATTTATCTTTTAGTCCTGATTTCGTGAAGCATAATCTCTGATTGCACTTGCCTGGGTCATTTGTATACTCTGGAAGAAAACATAATTTATAGCCCCAGAGATATGTAAGTATCCTTCAGCTTTCAACCTGACTAATGCAATATGTTGGTTCAGTATTTGCAAAGTTTAGATTACTTTTTTTTTTTTTTTTTTGCTGGTGAAAGCATCGTGTAAATCTTTGAAGGCTTATATTTGCTTATGAAACTGTAACCAAAAGGTGTTTCAAAAGAAATTAGATTGCTTAAGTACTTGCAGGCAACAAGCTTTCAATTTTAGAAATGCTTTTCAGAGTAAGAATTATAAGTGTTTTCTAAAAGACTGGATTATAAACCAAAAGGTAGGACAACACATTTCATATCAGTAAAATTCTGCCGCCCAGATAATCCATTATTCAACTGTCGGATTCTCCCTGAAAGCCAGTGTTGTTTGGCTTTGTATGGGCAGTGAAATGCTACTCTACAAGGAGAGTTTCAAAACTTTCTTTCTCTACCATTGGATTTTCAACCCCCCTCAGATAAAATTTTTTTTTTTTAAGATGTTCTTGAAGGAAGTTAGCCAGCTATTCTCCACACTGAATGTTCTAGGTAGTTCATTTTGCTTTGTTTTATTTAATTTTTTTAAGACGTTATTTTTAAGTAATCTCTACACCAAGTGTGGGGCTCAAACTCACAGCCCCAAAATCAAGAGTCAGATGCTCCACTCACTGGGCCGGCAGGTGCCCTCCTTTGGTTTTTTGTTTTGTTTTGTTTTTAAATTGATTTAAGAGTCAGGAGCCAGGATTACCAGGCTCTCAGAGACTAGAAATAATCTCCCCGGTCATTCCTCTGAACATCCACCCCCACACGTACACACATTCACATTCCTTGTTTTCAGAAATACAGACCTTGCATAGTTGGTTCTCTTTTCAGAGTATCCTATGCAACACAGTCTTTCCTAGTTATAATGCACGTTTCTTACCACACGTGTAAGTAAAAGCTTACTTTAGTTTGACTTGATATTTAGAGAGGAAGATGCCAGTTGGGAAGAAGCCTGTCAGTTTGTCGAGCCTGCCTATGACAGGTGGGGTGCGGAGGAGCTTCTCTGGTGACGAAGAGTTGACTCCTCCTCCATATCGAACCCTTCCAGCACAGACAGCCCCGGAGGCCTTCCCACCTCCCAGCACTAGCCGAGAGTTCAGTCCCAGCCTCAAAACAGGTAATAGTCATATCAGCACCTCAGGTACTACAGGGGGTGAAGGTCTGGGCAGGGTGGTGGGAGACAAAGCATGATCCGGCATGACAGATGCTGACTCATTAAAATTTTCTTTTTCTTTCAACTAAAAACTTCATCCTCACTAGTCCTTGGTAGTCACATCACTAAGTTGAATCATCAGGGAGAGATTTTTATTTTCTTTTAAACCACTTCTGAGCTTCAGTTAGGATCAAGCTCATCATTTCAGTTGATGGAATTGTGAGACAACTTGTACTGTTTCATGGTTTTATTAAAATAGTTGAACATTTTCCATCACAGAATTCCATGTGACTTGACCTGGGGGAAAGATACACCATTAGGGATCAGCCTGATTAATCAGAGCCAAAGATGAGGCTTTGCTTATAGCATTCCACAGTGTCTCATTCATTAGGAAGAATGTGTTTTGCGTTTCTATGGAATTTGGGTCCTGGTGGTGACACTGACCACCATCGTAGTTGAATAATATGAACTTGTATCTCCAATATTTTGGTGTTGAATTTGACTAACCTCATTCCCATAACTTCATGTTTATTTTACACTGATTCAGTAAGTGACACTTAATTTGAATTTAATTGGTTTGGCCAAGCTAGTAGATTGTCAGGAAAGCTGCAAAAGGTTTTACCTTTTTGCTGAGAACAAACGTATTATCATAGAATATCAGAAAGCTTCACTTGCATGTGATGAACTTCAGACATGAGTATGGAGAGACAGCTTCACGGCCAGAGTCGTCCAGGCCTTGGCATATATTCTGCGGTGTCCTAACTGTTGCTTTTAAACTCGATGGCTTTATTTAATCAGTAGTCCTCAAAATGCCTTTTGTATATTGAAAATGCTGATGGGACTTAATACTCTGTTTTCTTCTTCTCCCTCTGTTTGATAATATCTTTATACCTAAAGTTTTTAGGGGTTTTGGTTTTTCTGGGATTTTGGGTTTGTTTGGTTGGTTGGGTTTTTTTGCCTTTTAAGATGTGTGCTTTAACTTTTGCCTCCATACCAGTGTATTAAGTTATCTTCTTCCTCCCTAGTCCATCTCTCTGAAGGTCACTTTGTTACCCTTCTATCTAGAGGAAATTACTATACCTTTTTTGTATAAAAAAATAGGTTAGGACTGCAAATCTAAGTTTTATCTGTTCTTTCCTGGAAAAACGCTCAAAGTCTAAAGAGCACTTCAATTTCTTTTCTTGTCTCTTTAACTTTGTTTTTATACTTGCTTTTTTATGAAATAGTCTTCTTTAACCTAAGTAATTGAGTATAGATCTTGTGAGCTCTCAATATGTTTGAATTTTTATTGGACTTAGGTGTTTTCGTTGAGCATTAGGCTGATTTGGAAGATGTATATCAAAAAAAAAAAAAAGGAAGATGTATATCGGGTGTTGTGAGAGGTTATTGATTCGTATAAAACAGAGCTTCTAGGATTGGCAAAACCCAAGAACTTGGATAGACACATGGGATGGAAAGCACCAGGTCTCCTTCCATCAGTGTCTGTAGTGTCTTCTGAGCTGGGGGTACATCTTGTGGGGCTTGGTGTGATTCTACTCTGCTAAAACTGTGTGGGCACTGTGTTCCTGTCGTAACTACCTGAAAGCTGCAGTTTGATTAGCTACTGAGAGTATATTATTTGTGGACTTCCAGCTAGGAAAATAGGACTTTCAGCTTCAGTTTATCTCCTGAGATGTTCGTGATTAGAGTCAGCAAGGTGAATTCCTTTTAAAAACGGAGCTAAGAAAATGCACTTGCATGGAAGGTGACATTCACCCACAGGACCTATTTTATTTTATCCATCATTCTTTGAGAATAAGGCCTGGAAAGGAGAGATGATTAGCATAAAGATACCAGACAGGTTTTATTTTAGGTTTCATGAAACAGGGAAACTTTACATCAAAGCATTCCACATCTGAGTGAATGTTTCACCTTTATCTTGAGTTACTTTTTTTTAAGCACATTGTTTTCATATTTTAACATGCATAGAAGCATAATACAGAAATTCATTAATAATAAATGCAAATAGTTTCAGAACTTTAGAATCTCAACTTACCTTTCTGACATTCAAGAAACAAAACAAATTAACATCCATTTGAATGGAACATGTTTGGTCTTGAAGCACGGGAGTTCTTTTCTCATTCATGTAGCCATCTGACCATCTTATAATAAGATTTGTTTTAATCAACCTTTTATTGTGGGTACTGCACCTTTAATGAAACTTGGGGTTTTTCTTTTGTGTTTATTTTCATGGTATTATTCAAATGTCCTTAACAATTAATATGTATTGGTTAGATTTGAAAGATAACTATTACATACTCAATACTCTCCATAAAAGCATTTTTAATTTAAAAAAAAGAATTGCACAGTTTTGTTTGCTTTTGACTTTGAACAGTCTGATTAGTGTTTGCTATTACTGCAGGCATAGTATATTCGCTTTTCTGTCTTTGGGCTATGAAATTCCATTACCAAAACAAGTACCAAAGTAAGATGAAATGAATTGACATCTCTCAAAAGATTATTCTTTATTCTTTAAATTATTAAATAAGATGTCAAAGACCACTGTTTTTTTAAGGTTTTTTTTAAGTACTCTTTATACCCAATGTGGGGCTTAAACTTACAACCCCAACATTAAGAGTTGCATACTCTGCAGACTGAGCCAGCTAGGTGCCCCAAAGACCAGTTTTGGGAACTAATCTTTTCTAACTATAAGATCAGGATGAAAAATATTTTTCTATGACCATATTATTTGACTTGAGAGTGTAACCATTTTAATATTTTTCCAAATGCTGACACTGTCTACTTAGTTTTTCATGAAACTTAATTGACTTACTATTCATCTAAATATTCGGAATCCTAAAAAATAATAACAATAAATAAATAAATAAATATTCTGAGTCCTAATTCTTCTCATAAATTGACCATTTTTTCTATGTATAAGCAGCTCCCAATTTACATTCTGTATATGTGTGAATCCTTTCCTTCCAGTTATAATGGAAAGACCCATACAAGAAGAAACGATCTGCACCTTTTATTTGGAGGGTAGTGCCTGCAAGAAGCAGACAGGTTACTTCAGGGAGTAGTAGTACACCAGCAGGAGTGTGAGTCAAACGTTGCACGTAAACGTTTGTGACAGGCACCGGGGCAAAGGGGGGCCCAGCTAAAGAACATAGCAGCCAGCGAGCTGCCACTGATTACAGCCCCTAGAGGATGCTGGCCTCCTGTTGCTAAGTCTCTCTGCTTTCCCAGGTCTTTTTTTTTTTAAGATTTTGTTTATTTATTCATGAGAGACACAGAGAGAGAGAGGCAGAGACACAGGCAGAAGGAGAAGCAGGCTCCATGCAGGGAGCCCGACATAGGACTCTATCCCGGGTCTCCAGGATTAGGTCCTGGACTGAAGGCAGCGCTAAACCACTGAGCCACCAGGCCTGTGCTGCCTTCCCAGGTCTTACGTGAAATCTCTTATTTCAGAATATTTAGTCAAATTCAAAAGAACCATGGGACACAGGTGAGGGGAGTGGGAAGGACACAGTTTGTGACCTCTGATGTAACACATCTGTGTGCTAAAGAAATGGGGAAGAAAACTAGCACTGCTCACCATGGGGTTAGATTCCAGTCAGTATTACTTACTGTTAACCTTACAAGATCACCCATTCTTTCAAATATTTGGAATTTGACCAGCTCAATTTTGGTTAAACAGTAACATTTAAAGAAACCTGGACACGTCTCTGAGAGGTTGGTAATGAGACTAATTTTTAGCACCAAGCTGAGATCATTTTTATTTAAAAAGTAAGGAAGTAATTTTTTGAAAGGGGAGAAGTTCTGTAGGAAGTACCAGTGGGCCATGAGCCTCGGTGGATTCAGAGCAATCTGAAGTTACTGGGTAATGATGTTGAGGGACAGTAAGTTAAAAGGCATTTATAAAAAGAAAAAGAGATAGGAAAATCTCAAGAATTAAACAGTCTAAAGTTTTTGCCCAAGACCACTGCTAGGCCCAACAAAAAAATTTTTCTCTTCATCTTTGCCCATGCATTAGAAAGAGCCCTCCCTCTTGTCCCTAAGGATTCTGACTAGCAGAACTTCAGTGGCTATCAAGAAATCTCAACCCCACTGAAAATATTACAAAATGATAAACAGTTGTCCATGAAAATAAAGACCTACTGGACTATGACCTATTTATCAATTGAGGACTGCCTATACTGTTGGTGGTTTTCATTAAAAAGTCACCAGGGGCGCTGGGCTGGCTCAGTTGGTAGAGCATGTGATTCCTAATCTCAGGGTTGTGAGCTTAGGCCCCACGTGGGGTGTGGAACCTACTTTAAAAAAAAAAAAAAAAAAAGAAGAAGAAAAGGAAGTCCTCAGATAAGGACTCAGGCAGTACTGCTGTTGGGTGATGCCATTGGCAGTGTTAGCTGTTTCGTGCCAGTGATTTTCACATTGCCAATGCCAGTAAAGTTTTATTTTACCTAAAGTGACTACTTGAGGTTTTCCATGATTTTAGTTTTAATATAGTTATCTAATGTCAGATTTATTATTTGTTTTTATAAGTATGTAAATTATGTATACACATAATACTCATCTTAGAGATGATAGAATACTTAGTATGATTTATAGTACTGTTTTAATATTATCAGAATTATATCTTTTTTTCTACAGGGAGTCTAATAAAGGTGCTCCTTGGAAATAATATTATATTGAGGTCATATTTTTTACATTACTTATCTTAAACATTCTAGTTTAAAATCATGAGAAAAACGTCATTGTTTATAGACGTTGACATAAAAGTGAATACTTCATTTGAAGCCAAATTCTAATAATTCTCACCAAATCAGTGTTATTACCTTGACCATTTCATTGAAGCTGTCCAGCATGCAGTATTTTATTGTTCCTTTTCGGAACTTACCCTAACTGCTGATTTCCTTGAAAAATTAAAATGAATTAAATGTTCATACTTCAGGGGGTTAATTTTAAGAATTATTGAAGACATGAAGAAGTCTTACTAACTAAAGCTGATGGAACCTGAAGATTGAAAGTAACCTGAATATCCTGGAAAAGCTTACTAACATCCCACATATTTCTCTCTTTCACACAGTGACTGCATTGCAGCTGAAGGAGGAGTTGATAGACGGAGAGGATTATCACTTCCTCCAAGGAGCATCTGATCAGGAAAGCAATGGCTCTGCCAACTTCTACATCAAACAAGAGCCCTGAGGAGGCTCAAGAACTGAGGGCGGGAGGGGAAGAATTTTACACAGGACTGATTTATTATCAATCGAGCTGTACAGCGGGGCTATTCTACTGGGACATTTTGCTAAACATAGAAAATTTCAGTTCCAGATTTTTCAGGTGGGTGGGGAAACTATTTTAGTCGTGGGGGGAAATTTTTCAATTTATAAAGATGGACAATTTTTGTGTTGTATTTGAAGCTTTTGAAAGAATTTTGTAATATTTTCCAAGTTTGGATTTATGTGCATTGTTAACAACTGAAATTCTAACTTTTTGGTAAGATTAAAGTTTAGGTAGCAGGATTAAAGGAAATGATTTAAGAAGGATATAGTTGTAAATGCAAACGAACTGTCATTACAAATGAACCTTTTTGGTACCTGTTGGGAGATTTTGGGATTTTAGAAGTTAGGCCAGTCACATCTCCAGCTTCCTTTGCTGCAGAAATATGCAACTGAACCCCCCCCCCCTCGTGGAGGGTTCGTCACCACATAGATCATGGAAGGGGTAATTAATTCTGCTTGTTGGCATTTATCGCAGCCCATTTTAAATGTTTGTACAGAAATGTTTTTCATTCTGTGAAAATTTATTTGGAGTTCTATATGAAACTGGAAGAACTCTGGATACTTTTATATGTTCTCTTTTAATTAAAAAATGATTAAAATTATCCTAACACTAAAGTGTTAAACTGGAATGGTTGACAAGATCAACAGGATCTCAGTCTACATGTTGAGGGGTTGGGGAAAATGCAATATTGTCCTTCGTCCATTTTCTTTTTCTTACTGAGAGATACCCCACAAGAGGGATTCTGATCAGTTCTCTGCCACTTCCCTCCATCTGCTAGATAATACTTGGTATCACCACACCCCAAAACAGATGTTCTTCTGTATTACCAGTAGGATCAAATTAAAAGTTGTCTAAAGCCAAAAATCAGTTTAGAATTCAAAATCATTCCAGCTCTGCTTTTAACTATCCTGGATTTGTTTTAAAAAAAAGAAAACTAATTTGAAAGAGAATTTAATTTTCTTAAAATTCCATATATATAAATATATATATATATATATAGTATGAATTGTCTTTTAATTGTATTCAAAATTAATTTTAATAGTAATAACTGATTTGGACCATTTCAGACATTCCCTGACTTTAAAATTCACATGGCTTCCTTTTAAAAAAGGATACAAGGGTAAATTGGTGAAAGGTTTGCTCTCTGCATTTTTCTGACTTTCTGAGTTGTGACTGAATGAGAGAGCTCTAGCGTTTACCAGTGAGGTTCATAAACTAAACTCTCAGGAATTAATTGCATCTGTTCTAGAAGTGCTTCTGGGTCTTAGCCTGGCCTCTTCAGAGTGGTAACATTGGCCATCTCCTCTGGAATATAGGTAGGGCTACTTAGAAATTAATCAAAATGATTAACCTCTAAAGTCCTTTAGCCTATGGAATGCTTTAAAAATAAATGGTAATGGAAAGCCCCAGGAGACTGTTTTAGGTAAGATTTTTGTTTGAATTTTAAAATGCATAGAACATTAAAAACCAGCAATTTATTTTCTAAAATATTGCTCTACTTTTGGGAATAATAGCATTGGTAATACGCACAGGTTTACCTCATTCTATGCAAGAGGGGTTAATAACATAAGGTTTTGTAGTTGCTACTGGAAGTAAAATTTGTTACTTTATAGTGTAAGAATGTATGGAATTGCATGTCAACATTTCTTAATACTGACTCTTAGGGGCATAAATGCAGATCATATCAACGCCAAGTTGATTCTCATGTGTCAAATATATGTGAATTCAGCTGTTAAATTACTGGATATTTATCTTAAACAACCTTACTGAGAGGGACCTACTGTAAATGTGACATCCTCACACTTCCCAAATCTTTAACTTTAAAGAATCTTCCCGTAAACTTAAAGCCTAGAAGACTTCCAACGCAGGGCTTAGCACGATCTTTGTTCTCAGGCTCTGGTTCCATGACGGGGGCACAGGATGCCAGCTGCATGGCGTGCCTTGGGCTTACGGGCTCTGTGGGGAACTGAGTAAACCAGGAGAGATTTGATTTGGAGCCTGGTTAATTAGCTCTGTGTACAATGCTCATTTGTAGCCAGGTCTTAGAAGCTTCCAATCATAGAGCAAAACCAGGCTCTGTGTGTTCTCGAGTGTCCCACCTGTTCATGAAGTGTTTCTCGTCTTGATCCCACAACCACCAGTTAAAGGTTGGCGAGGACTTCTGCAGTCTAAACACAGTCTGAAGCCCTCCTCAGAGTTCAGGCTCTAACTCCTGCTGCTGCTGAACAGAAAATAAGTTAATGCAGGGGAGGTTGACGTCTTAGCCATAACTCCAGTCGTACCACCCAATAGCCCCGTTCTCTTTTATGGTTCAAAACGTACTGCTGACCTTGGGTTTGTTTTCGTTTTTTTTCCTGTTAGGATTATTTGGGGATTTTTGGTAGTTTAAGCCCTTTAACCTTTTCCTTGCTGTGTATGAGGAAAGCTAAAGCTGTTATCAACTTCTACGGATACTAACACGGGTTTTCAGTGTTTGTTTGTTTTTATTATATTAATTTTGCGTGATGTGAATACCCTCTCCCATCAATCCTTGTATTATGGTGCTATATATTTGGTAATGATCCTTTACTATTGGGAAGGGATTTTAAAAATACTGTGATGAAACTGGGTTTGCTTCCTTTGACTTTCATATTTTAAATAAAGCCACAGTCATTTATACAAAAGAAAAGCATCTGTCCCTGGGCAAACCTTTTGAGGACAGAGGTCAAAGTAAACTGCATAAGGTTTTTACATCATTTCTGTATGTATTTGATATCTAGATCAATATCTGTACAAATTTAATCTTTTATTTTCTTGGTAACTCGTGATCATTGAGAAAGTATTTGAGACTTTCTCACGAAGTGTATATATAATGGCGTGAAAAATTCCTTCGGAGAAATTTATGTTCCTTTCATTTTTACCAAACTGCAAATTTTCAGCATGGATGTGAAAAGCATTAAAATTATAACTTTGTGTACAAGATGAAAATAATTCACTAAATTTGCCCTTTTTTTACACAAAATAAAACGTTAAAGTTAAGTCGTATCGGAGCAATTCTTTAATACGCTTTGGTCTTCGAGGGGTTTCCTTTTTTATTCAAAATCCCAAGTGCCTTCTGTAAGCAATCATGTGTCCTGGAGAAAGTGGGGGTGGGGGTGGGGGTCCTTCCTCACCAAACCTGTGACCTGATAAGGGGAAAGCGAGCACAGGTGTGAGGAAAAGTTTACCCCTGGCTGACGAGAGAGGAACAGTATTTGGGGCCTGTGTGGACATGGCTGCGTCTGAGGCAGGATTTCCCAGGTAAATGGCAAGGTTTACAGCACAGGCAGGTGAGAGCATGGACCACTGGTGGGAGAGCCCATCACTATAACTAGAACATGGTGGTTCAGGGTTGGCGTGCTGGTGGGGGCGGTGGGGGCGGGGTGGGGGGCGCTTTTCTTTAAGCTCCATTAACTTCAACAGCAGACAGGATTCATGGGATGTAAATGGTCCCAGCTGGCTCTTACTGTCTCTATGAAGAGGAAATGCAAGACACACTCCTTTACCAACAACTAACTCATTAGGAGTTCTTCAACTCCTAAAGTTTTTTTTTGTTTTGTTTTGTTTTGTTTTTTATTTATGATAGACATAGAGAGAGAGAGAGAGAGGCAGAGGAGGAGGGCGAAGCAGGCTCCAGGCCGGGAGCCCGACGCGGGACTCGATCCCAGGACTCCAGGATCGCGCCCTAGGCCAAAGGCAGGCGCCAAACCGCTGAGCCACCCAGGGATCCCCTCAACTCCTAAAGTTATTCAACTTTTCCTAAAAGAGCAGTTTGTAGAGAATTTTATGGATGTAAGATAATAGATGGATTGGGTCTTCTGGGGTTAATTTCATCATCAAACTTTAGAGAAATAGAACACACTGCAAGAAAAATATAGAACCTAATTTCTGCCCTGCTTTCCTTCCTTAAATGGCTTGAACGGTCGCCTAGTACGTTGCAATTCCCAGCTTGGTTCTCATTTACGGTCCCATGAGCTTTGAGATACACATATTATTCTTTAAACCATCACATGCCTCTTGGGAAAACTAGTTTCCTGTGTGCTTAATGCCCAACATATGTTTGAAGAGTACCGAGTGTTTCCCCCAAACAAGTAACTTTACTCCTGTGGTGGTTATCCAGCCTCGTGTGATCAGGGGACAACAGTAAAGGATTTCCTTTTGCAGGCTGTTACTGGGGCTAGGGCTACCCATTTTGGCCTGTTACAAATTCTAAGCCTCACAAGCAGCCAAAAAAGGGCTATGTAAAAATAACTATGTAAAAAGTAATGCATTTTTTAAAGATTTTATTCAATTATTAGAGGAGGTGGAGAGAAGGAGGAGAGGGAGATAGACAAGCAGACTCCACCCTAAGCACAGGGCCTGGAGGCAGACATGGCTCAGTCCCACAGCCCTAAGCTCACAACCTGAGCCAAAAATCAAGAGTGGATGCCCAACTAACTGAGCCACTCAAGCACCCCAACGGTAATACATTTTAATTTTTTAAAGATTTTTTATTTATTTGAGGGACACCTGGGTGGCTCACCTGCCTTCAGCCCAGGGCATGATCCTGGAGTCCGGGATCGAGTCCCACATCGGGCTCCCTGCATGGAGCCTGCTTCTCCCTCTGCCTGTCTCTGCCAGTCTCTCTCTCTCTCTCTCTCTCTCTCTCTCTCGAATAAATAAAATCTTCTAAAAAGTTTTTTTATTTTTTTAATTTTTAAAAAATATTTTATTTATTCATCAGAGACAGAGAGAGAGGCAGAGATAGGCAGAGGGAGAAGCAGGCTCCATGCAGGGAGCCCGATGTGGGACTCGATCCCGGACTCCAGGATCATGCCCTGGGCTGAAGGCAGACTCCCTCAACCACTGAGCCTCCTACACGTCCCTAAGAAAAATATTTTTAAGATTTTTTATTTATTTGAAAGAGAAAAATCGAGCAGGGCTGTGGGGAGATGGGGAGCAGAGAGAGAAAGAGAAGCAGACTCCCTGCTGAGAGCCAGCCATGGGGCTCAATCCCAAGATGTTGGGATCTTGACCTGAGCTGAAAGCAGATGCTTAACTGACTGAGCCACCCAGGCACCCCAAGTAATGCATTTTAAAGAAGAAATACAGGGCAGCCCGGGTGGCTCAGCGGTTTAGCGCCACCTTCAGCCGAGGGCCTGATCCTGGAGATCTCAGATTGAGTCCCAGGTCTGGCTCACTGCATGGAGCCTGCTTCACCCTCTGCCTGTGTCTCTGCCTCTCTCTCTCTCTCTCTCTCTCTCTCTCTCGTGAATAAATAAATAAAATCTTTTTTTTTTTTTTAATAAAAAAGAAATACAGGGACACCTGGGTGGCTCAGCAGGATCCGCTCAAGATGTGATCCTGGAGGGATCCCTGGGTGGCGCAGCGGTTTGGCGCCTGCCTTTGGCCCAGGGCGTGATCCTGGAGACCTGGGATCGAATCCCATGTCGGGCTCCCGGCATGGAGCCTGCTTCTCCCTCTGCCTGTGTCTCTGCCTCTCTCTCTCTCTGTGTGTGACTATCATAAATAAATAAAAAATTTATTTAAAAAAAAAAAAAAAGATGTGATCCTGGAGTTCTGGGATCAAGTTCCACTTCGGGCTCCTGTATGGAGCCTGCTTCTCCTCCCTCTGCCTATGTCTCTACCTCTCTCTCTCTCTCTGTCTCTCATGAATAAATAAAACCTTTAAAAAAAGAAAAATACAAATGGCCATTAGGCACATGAAAATATGGGCTCATCATCCCTTATCATCAGAAAAATACAAATCAAAACTACAATGAGGTATCACCTGACACCTGTCAGAATGGCTAAAATTAAAAACACAGGGATCCCTGGGTGGCGCAGCGGTTTGGCGCCTGCCTTTGGCCCAGGGCGCGATCCTGGAGACCCGGGATTGAATCCCACATCAGGGCTCCCGGTGCATGAAGCCTGCTTCTCCCTCTGCCTATGTCTCTGCCTCTCTCTCTCTCTCTCTGTGACTATCATAAATGAATAAAAAAATAAAATAAAAATAAAAATTAAAAAAACAAAAGTTTAAAAAAATTAAAAACACAAGTATTGGTGAGGATGTAGAGAAATAGGAATCCTCTTGCACTGCTGGGATTGCGCACTGGTGCAGCCACTCTGAAAAACAGTATGGAAGTTTCTCAAAAAGTTAAAAATAGAAGTACCCTAGGGCAGACCCAGTGGCGCAGTGGTTTAGTGCCTGCCTTCAGCCCAGGGTGTGATCCTGGAGACCGGGGATTGAGTCCCATGTCAGGCTCCCTGCATGGAGCCTGCTTCTCCCTTTGCCTCTCTCTCTCTCTCTCTCTCATGAATAAATAAATAAAATTTTTTAAAAAATAGAAGTACCCTACATCCAGTAGTTGCATTACTGGGCATTTATCCATAGAATACAAAAACACTAAGGCAAAAGGATTCTTGCATCCTTGTATTCATTTGCAGCATTATTTACAACAGCCAAATTATGGTAGCAGCCCGTGTCCATCAGTAGATGAATGGATAAGATATGGTGGGTGGATAGATACATATGGAGGACTATTTAGCTATAAAAATAAAAAAGAATGAAACCTTGCCATTTGCAACAACATGGATGGAGCTAAAGTATAATGCTAGGTGAAGTTGGAGAAAGACAACTACCACATGATTTCACCTTCTCTGTGGAATTTAAAAAGCAAATGAGCAAAGGGGAAAATAGAAACCAAGAAACAGCCTCTTAATTATAGAAAACTGGCAGTTACTAGAGGGGAGGTGGGGAGAATTAAAGAGTATTTACCATGATGAAAAAAAATAATAAATGAGAAAGTAATGCATTTTTTTTTTTTTTTTTTTTTTTTTTAGGGAGAGAATGAGGTGTGCAGGGGTCAGGGGGCAGAGGGAGATAGAGAATGACAAGCAAGCTCCATGCCCAGCCCGGATCCCCACACAGGGCTCAATCTCACAGCCCTGAGACGGTGACCTGAGCTGCAACCAAGAGTCAGATACTTGACTGACTGAGCCACCCAGGGTGCCCATAGTCTCCAAGTTCCAAACCAGACTCCAAGGGACACCTGGGTGGCTCAGTGGTTGTCTCAGGTTGTGATCCCAGGATCCAGGATCGAGTCCTGCTGTCAGGCTCCCTGCAGGGAACCTGCCTCTCTCTCTGGGTCTCTCATGAATAAATAAATATTTTTAAAAATTAAAAAAACCGACTCCAGGTGATCATGATCATTTAAACTGATGGGTGCTATTTGGTATTATCTTACAACCGTGCCATTCTAGTGAAATTAACCTTAAAAGCAGGCAGTAAGAATTTTGTAACCATTGCATGTAGCCCAGAAAACAGGCATGATAAATATCTCACCCTAGGGAAGAGTAGTGGAATAAGGTTTCAGGGAACAGGGGCCCGAGAGGCTAGGCACTAGATCCGTTCTTTCTTTTAAACCTGCATTGCAGGGGTATATCCTCATTTTACAGATGTCTTTAGGCTTCCGTTTCATCATTTGCCCAGTCATCAGTCAACAAAAATGTGAATCTGGACAACTTGACTGCTCTGTGTTTCCCTTGAATTTCAACAAACTCTTTGTACAGAAATACACATTTCTAATTCCTCTAGGGAGATTGAATATTTATTTTCATTACTTCCTTTTTAGTTTAGACACACAGAGCCATACTTGTCCTCTTCAGCCTCTCTACTTGACCTCCTAGAGTCTAAAAGTACACTCTGGTGCTGAGAAGGGTCACATCATTCGTCCATGGTAAGCGGGATGATTTAGTTCTGTATAATGCTACGAAAGCCCAGGAAGGAAGTCACTTCTTCCAGGGTAGAATCAAGCAAGCACAGTAGACTACACCAGTTTCCAAAGGCTTTATTGGTTAAGTACGTTTTAGAAAAGAAAGATTGATTCTATTACTTCCAAGTCACTGGAATGAAGAGCTATGTCCAGGAACATATAAAGTGGTGCCAAAGGGAACTAATGCTGTGTCCATCTTTTATTCATAGATCCAGTCAAAAGCACAAGACTTGTAGTCAACCAACTCTTCAGGCTTAAACCATAGGCTGATTTCTTTCTCTGCACTTTTTACTGAATCACTACCATGAATGATGTTCCTAAGAAAGAGAACAATTATTAGTTACCATATATTTTGTTTTAAAGTAGGCTTCACACCCAGCTTGGAGCCCAACGTGGGGCTTCAACTCATGCCCCTGAGATCAAGACCTGAGCTGAGACCTACTGAGCCACCCAGGTGCCCCAAGTCACCACATTTTAAAGTGCAAAAGTCTGTTTATGGCTAAGGCAAAGGATAGTCACTGCAGACCTTTTCAGCCAAATTGCCATATGAAGCAGGAGACTACCCCCAAAGTATTTCCTCTTAAACTACAAATATAGAAGGAGGGTTGGGGGGCTCAGGCAGTGAGTGTCTGACTCTTGATTCTGGCTCAGGTCATGATCTCGGGGTCACGAGATGGAGCCCTGTGTGGGGCTTGGCACTCATTGAGGAGTCTGTTTAAGAGTTTCTCCCTCTGTCCCTCCCCCAATCAGCTCCCCATTCCCTGCACAACAAAACAAAACCTGCAACTATAAAATAATAGATTTTTTGATCAAAAGTATCCCCTGGCTCAACTTTATGATACTCCCAAGTTTCCAAAACAAAGCTTGTACCCCAAGACTATGTCACAAACAACTACTTCTCAAATTTTGAAAATAGGGATAACCAGACCAATATCCAAACTACACGAGGTACATTCATTATCAAGGGCCATTTCTGCAGCATTTTCTTATTAACACTCATTTGCAAAGCCAACCAAAACATTCACATTCACTGACAATCCCTTTATTCCATTTAGATCTTTATACAGAGTTTTTGTACAGATTTCATATAGTGAGGGAACCAAAAGGTTAGCGCCACCCCCATGGACACAGTACAGCCAAGAGCAGAGGCTTTTCCCCACTGGCTTTCTGCTGTGTCCCACAGGACCTACCACATGCAGCTCCCTTGGGTGAGGTCTCAGTTAAAATTTTAAGTAGCCAAGGGAAATAATTATTGAAGAAAATGTCCATCCAGTGATCACTATCACCCACTTGTAAAAGTTCAAGTTTTCCTAAAATTGAGATATGCCAAAAATATCCCATACCCCTCATTTAAGTGGCTTTGAGAAAAAGTCTCAGCGCTCCTCAGGACTTACCTGCCAACTTGAATGCAGAAGTCCCCACGAATGGTGCCTGGCTTAGAATCTGCTGGGTTGGTCTCCCCAAGCATCATTCTTCCTGTCTTCACCACATTCAGTCCCTCCCAGACCTGGAAACCAGTAGGGCAAAGGAACCACATAAGATCTGTCATTTGGGACCATTGGGAACAAAGTTTCACCCCTGCCTCAGAATCAGAGTAATAGCTGACCCGGTTCACCGGCTCACCCCCATAGACCAGAGGAGCTTGGAGATGGTCTGCTCTCCAACCCGAGTGCACTGCTCAGGTACATGGACACCATCTACCCAACATGGGGACTTCCCACCTAAGAGGAAGCTGAACAGGACTGAGGAACCTCAGGCGGCCACAAACAGGAGGAGAAACAGTGAAGGGGTAGAGGAAAGCAAGCAGGTGGGATGGGGTCAGTGGGAAGGACATCAGGCCCTGGGCCGAAGGCGGCACTAAGCCGCTGAGCCAACCAGGCTTCCCTAAACAAAATCTTTAAAATAAAAAAAATTTTAAAAAAAGGAATTTAAAGTAGCTGGGAAAATGTCTAAAAAGAGGACACCCCAGGGATTCCTGGGTGGGATCAGCAGTTTAGCGCCACCTTCCACCTTCTGCCCAGGGCATGATCCTGGAGACCTGGGATCAAGTCCCACGTCGGGTTCCTTGCATGGAGCCTGCTGCTCCCTCTGCCTGTGTCTCTGCCTCTCTCTCTCTGTCTATCTAATGAGTAAATATATTAAAAAAAAAAAAAAAAAAAAGGGACACCCCAGCACTGAGCAAGCCGGGTTCTGTAGCAGCCCGCATTAGTGTTCCCCACACTCCTGCCCCACACCCACCCCATCTCCCTGCCCGCCCCCACGAGCACGTGCCATGGCCACAACAGGTCCGGAGTGCATGTACTTCACCAGCCCCGGGTAGAAGGGGCGGTCCTTCAGGTCAATGTAGTGCTCCTTCAGGAGGTCCTCTGAGGCCTGGCATGGAACAGGAGGTCGCAATTAGGAAGTAAACTGGATAAAGCTGAATTATGGCTCTATCCCATCCTCAGAATCCCCCCCCACCCATTCACAAGGCAGGTTCTCCAAAAATCCAGTTGCATAAGTTAGCCCACATCTAAGGGGTTCGTATATAAATCCTATCCAAGCTCCATACTCTTTTAGCAGAAAGACTGTTCTGATCATGAAGAAACCCTCAAAATGTCAATGGTATTAGGGGTGTTATAATCCTAAAAAGTAGGTGGTTTGAAAATCCAGATGTGGAGGGTTAAGTAAGCGTTGGCTGCCGTTGAAGGAAACGGGTCAGAGAGAGATCATAGCCACTCTCCTGGCCCATCTCCCAGTGTCCTTTCCAACATTTCCGATGTTAACTGGAACGTTCTCCTCTTCCCAGATGGGCTTGGTCAAGAAGATTTCAATAGTTCTCCCTTAAAGTCCAGATCTGTGCCCCAAGCATAGTGCGGAAATGCCGGGCACTGCCCTAAACCCGGGGAGGAGAGCAGACGGGGATGGGGACGGGGGACGGGGGCCGGGACGGGGAGGGGGGGTGGGGGAGGGGGGCAGGCTTTGCCCGCGGGCCCCGCGCCCCGGCTCCCCGGCGGCCGACACGTCACCTCCGTTAACCTTGCGAGGGCGCCCGCGCTCGCGGGCCTCGGGGCCGGGCAGGGGCGGCGGGGTCGCGGGGGTCGCGGGGGTCGGTGGGCGGGGGAGCGGGCAGGAGGAGGGGCGCCCGCCGCCCGGGGTCCGGCGGGCCGTGGCCGGGGCGGGGGCCGGGGCCGGGCGGGGGCGGGGGCGGGGCCGCGTTACCCGCAGGAACTTCATGGCCACGAGGCGGAACCCCTTCTGCTCGAAGCGCTTGACGATGTCGCCCACGAGGCCGCGCTGCACGCCGTCCGGCTTGATGGCGATGAACGTGCGCTCCTGGTGGGCCATGGCCTGCGGGCGACAGGCCGGCTCAGGGCCCCGCGGCCGCGCGGACCCAGGCCCGGGGCTCGCCCCCGCCCCCCCGCCCCCCGGGACACGCGCCCGCCGGCCGCCCCGCGGGAGGGGGGAGTGTCCCCGCCGGGAGGCCCGGGGGCGGTGGGGGAGGTCCCGCGGCGCCCTACCGGGAAGCTGGCTGCGCGGCGGGCCGGGAGCGAGGCGGGGAGCGCGCGGCGGGGCCCGGGCCGGCTCGGGAGGAGGGCTGCGCGACGGCCACACCCCGGACGCCCCGTCGCCCAACCCGCGAGGCCGACGCGGCCCGGGCCGCTGTCCCCGCCCCGGGGGCTCGGGGGCCGGAAGTGGCTTCGTCGCCCGGCCCGGGTGTGGGTCCCGCGGCGGGAGCCCCGGCGGCCGCCCCAGCTCCGCGCGCACCCCCTGCCGCGCACGCGCACGCGCACGCGCCCTGTGCGCCCAGGCTCCGGCCCCGCCGGGGACGCGTCCCTGACAGGGTCCCGGGCTGCCTGACAGGAACCAGACCTGCCCCGAGGGCCGAGGGCACGCAGCGCCGCGTTCCTCTCCTCGCCGCCGGAGACCCCGTCCCGCCGTGCGGAGGCCCCGTGACGGGCCGCCTCGGGACAGCGAGCAGGCGGCGGGAAGCGCACCCTCCCCGAGGGCGCCGGGCCCTGCGCTGATAACCGGTCGCTGCTGGCCTGAAGGACCTGGCTACCCCGTGCCGGGCTCGGCCTCTGCAGCCCCTGACCGCCTTCCGGGTTCGCTCTCAGCCCGGCGAACGGCGACGGGAACCGACACGACCCCCTCGAGCAACAAGGACTCGCAGGGCCGACCCCGAAACACGGACGGATTGGACCGCCACTGCCCACATGCAGGTACCCACTGACCTCTGTCCCACATTTTCCTTCTAGAGAACTGGAAGTTGGGGCGCCTGGGCGGCTCAGGCCGTAAGCGTCCGCCTTCAGCTCAGGTCATGACCGCAGGGTCCCGGACGAGCCTGCTTAGCGGGGAGCCTGCTTCCCCCTCGGTGCCTGCCACTCCCCCTGCTTGTGCTGTCCAATAAATAGAATCTTTAAAAAAAATAACAGTATTTTCAGCGCTTGAGAGCTGGTCTTTCAGACGTTGGTCCAGTCCTCCTAGTGTTGGCCTCCCTGAAAAACATTTTCCTCCATGTGACCAGTCTCCACACCTTTCAGTTTTGTCAGCCCGGAGTGATGGAACCTGCTCTATGTGGGCCCCCTGGACCCAGGTGTCCTTGCACCCCTGCACCCTGGCTGCAAGAGGCCAAGCCAGCCCGGTATTACACCTTGACTTCCCAATTTCTGGTCGCAGGGCATTAAGTCACAATCCTGGGGGACCCTGGGGGACTCGTTCGGGGAAACGTCTGGCTTTGGCTTGGGTCATGATCTCTGGGCCCTGGGATGGAGCCTTTATCAGGCTCCCTGCTCAAATGGGGCATCAGCTTCTCCCTCTTCCTCTCCTCCCTGCTCGTGCTCGCTCTCTCACTATCTCAGATAAATAAATCTTAAAAAAATAAATAAATAAAAGACACAATACACTCTGGGGAAGAGACAGCCAGTGTTCTCTTGGGCTTCCAGGTGAAGCACTGGAATTTGGACTTCCTTCTCAGTTACCCAGTGTCAACTGTGGGAAAGAATCTGGGAATTTCACTGCAGATTTCTCTGGAGAGATGTTTGCCCCCTTTGGTCCCATCATCACAGGTCCTGCAGTACAGTGAGCAGCAGCCTTTTGCCCTTTGCTTTCCTCGTCCTTCCTGGAGGGCACTTAACTGAGCAGGGTATTACCCTGCTGCCTCACCACACACGTATCCCTTTCCGGAAGGTACTGGTACTTTACCTCACTCCCCTCACCAAAAACAGGCCATGTTTTGTTGTATGAGATAGAAATGCATCTAGTCCTCAGCTGTGTGGAAGTCCTAGCTCCCATGGAGGAAATTCTTTCACAAAGTCTACATATGTCAACTCTCACTGCACACTTCAAATAATCTTACAATTTCGTCAGGTACACCCGAGAAGCTGGAAAAACACGGCTCCCAACTCCCCTCCTCTCCACTGCCTCTACCAAAGCCAGGTGAACAGGGAAAATACCAAGAAACACTAACGTCTGAGGCCAAAGTAATTGTCCATCATATGTATTCTCACCTTCCCCCTTCTAGGAGAGCTCCTGAGTATTCTCTAGGCATAAGGTTGCCCAAATAAAAATACTTTCCACTCTTGCAGCAAGAGACTTTGAAGTTCTGGCCAATGAGATGGGTGGAGAGCAAAGGTGGTACAGGGTTACACCTTCTTTTAAGGGTTCCTTAAAAGAAAGGAACAATCTACTTCCCTTCCCAACTTGCCGTTAGGCACACATACAGGTGGTAAGGCGTGTTACATTGCTGAGAAGGAAATCGGTCCCCAAACTCAAGGATCAGAATCTCACTGCCATCACCACCCCTACATACCTACTTAGACATTTTTGCAGCTTTTTTGAGGTATAACTGGCAAATAAAACTTGTTATATATTTAAGGTATACAACCTGGTATTTTAATTTACGTATGTTGTGAAACGATCACACTTAAGCTAAGGAACATATCACTTCATATAGTTACCATTTTGTGTGTGGTGAGTACACTTAAGATCTACCCTTAGGGACACTTGGGTGGCTCAGTGGTTGAGCCGCTGCCTTTGGCTTGGGGCGTGATCCTGGGGTCCTGGGATTGAGTCCCACATCAGGCTCCCCATAGGGAGCTGGCTTCTCCCTCTACCTATGTCTCTATGTCTCTCATGAATAAATAAATATTTTTTTTTAATTTTTATTTATTTATGATAGTCACAGAGAGAGAAAGAGAGGCAGAGACACAGGCAGAGAGAAGCAGGCTCCATGTACCGGGAGCCCGATGTGGGAATCGATCCTGGGTCTCCAGGATCGTGCCCTAGGCCAAAGGCAGGCGCCAAACCGCTGCGCCACCCAGGGATCCCTCTCATGAATAAATAAATAAGACCTTTAAAAAAAGATCTACCCTTTTAGCAAATTTCAAGTACACAATACAATATTGTGAGCTATAAACACAGTGCTGTACATTAGATTTCTAGTTTAGACTTTTAAATAGAAGATAAGTAAATTTCCATCTTGCTTCTGTTAAAGCAACCAAATCAGTGCCCTAACAAATCAAAGCTACTCCCAAGATTTCACCTGTTTCTTCTGAGGTCATCCCAGGGATCCAGGCATACTATCCTGTTTTGGAATAGTTACAAGTTCTCACACTCCCCCATCCACAGAGTCCCTGACAGCTTCTCAAGAGCAGGAAGGATATCTTTTATTTCCAATGAATCCTCTGCACCCAGTTACAGTCTTGGTAACCTAGACCACTTTCCTGGTTGAATGCTGACTGGCTCAGTGGCAAAAGTGGATGGGATGCAGGGGTGAAGAGAGGGACAGGCAAACAGAGAGAGACAGAAAGAGACTATGTATGTGTGATCTCAGGCCAATAAAAATAATTTACATAGTATTTACATTCTCTGTTAGTTCAGGTTAGCCAGAGTAAATGGATAAGAATACAAAATACAAAGCAATAGAGCAATACAAAGAAATCAACTCAATGAATCCTACAATGGGATGAAACATTTTAATCTGATGGCAGCCCATAATACTGTACGGGAAGCACTCCCAGCTCCAAGAGGTCCCCTCCAGGTTATAAGGAAGTTCTCAAAAATCACTGGATTTGCAAGAGCCTGGCCCCTTGCTCATGGGAGGGAAAGGGAATGGAACGGGCAAAGCACTGAGGTCTGCTCCCTCATCACTCGTCACTCATAAATCCAGTTCTGAGCACAGCTCTTGTAATCCACCAGCTCTTCAGGCTGGAACCACAAGCCAATCTCCTTCTCCGCACTCTCCACAGAATCGCTGCCATGGATAATGTTCCTGGACAGGGAAAGAGATGGCCAGGTTACCAAGACTCAAAGCATTAAACTGCCCAGAAGCCCCCCTCATTCCCACTGCCAGAAAGCTTACAGCCCCTGCAGCAGAAAAAGCCAAAGCTCCCTGTACATGAGTCCACATTAAAAGAAAAAGCCCACAACTGTAGTTAAAACTGGTAAGGATGAAAAATGTCCTGCCTGCACTCCAGTCGCCAGAGGACTCTGGCCAACGAAGTGTGTTGTACCAGTTCTACCCTCTCAAGACAGGCACAGCCACAGTGGTGCCGATGGCCAATGGCAGAGAGCTCGCTAACCCAAAGCCAATTTCAGAGGGAAAAAAACAATGAACTGATGTTAAACTGATGTGCATACGGTATCATGTCCATCCCAATCTCAGGAACCCAAATCTCTTTTTTTAACATTTTTTAAAAAGTAATCTCTAGGGGCACCTGGGTGGCTCAGTGGTTGAGCATCTGCCTTTGGCTGGGGTCAAGGTCCTGGGATCAAATCCCACATCGGGGTCCCCATAGGGAGCCTGCTGATCCCTCTACCTATGTCTCTGCTCTGTGTCTCTCATGAATAAAAAAATAAAATCTTAAAAAAAAAAAAAAAATAGGGACGCCTGGGTGGCTCAGCAGTTGATTGTCTGCCTTGGGCCCAGGGCATGATCCTGGAGTCCCGGGATCAAGTCCCACATCGGGCTCCCCATAGGCCTGCTTCTCCCTCTGCCTATGTCTCTGCCTCTCCCTCTATGTCTCTCATGAATAAATAAATAAAATCTTTAAAAATAAATAAATAAATAAATAAAATAAAGTTAAAGTAATCTCTCCACCCAAAATGAGGCTCGAACTTATAACCCCAAGATCAACAGTCACATGCTCAACCAACTGAAGCAGCCAGTGCCCAAGGAACCCAAATTCTTGTGTCACCTCAGATTTTGGAAAAGGGCAAAAAGCACCAACTCCCACCTGCCAACTTGGATGCAAAAGTCCCCACGGATGGTCCCAGGTTTGGAGTCCGCCGGGTTGGTCTCCCCGAGCATCACTCGGCCTGTCTTCACCACATTCAGGCCCTCCCACACCTCCAAGGATAAAAAATATATGGTCAAGGAAGAAAACCAATCTCAGCAGAAAATCTGTAAACTACTAATTCAAAGAAAACAAAAAGCCCCCTTAACATTGAAGAAATAGTTACAGAGCATCCACTTGTTCCAAACTGGAAGTACTCATCTCTCTGCCCCAACTCCTGCTTTTCTACAATCCATTTTTGACAAAGCAGCCAGAGCAGCCTTTTAAAAATGACTACTGTAGGACCTCCCATAGCATCCGTCCTGGAGCTCATGAAGTACATAGCCAGCACAGTCCTGCCTACTCTGGCCCGGGCCTGTGCCTCTGGACTCCTGTTACCTGACTTTCTCTTTTACCCACCAGGCTCTAGCTACTCCAACCTTCTTTCTGGACTTCAAAAAGTCCAGGCCCTTTGCACATGCTGTTTTCTTGATGAGAGTGCTCTTCAACATGATTTTGTGTATGTCTGGTTCCCTCTTCTCACTCTAATCTCAGCTTGCAAAGCATGTTCCTTGACCACCCGATCTAAAGTGGCCACTTGCTGTCACCTCATCCTTTTTCATTTCTGTGCATATCACTGCCAGCTTTTATATATATATTTTATATCATATATATATTATATATATACACACACACACACATTTTTATTTCTTCATGATCTGCCCATCTTCCCCTGTCAAGATGTGTAGGCAAGCAAACCTATGAAAAAAAGGACCTATTTTGTCTTCATTCTGGACTGTATCCCCAGTGTCTAGAACAAAGCCTGGCACAATCAGGACAACTAGTACATACTTGGAGAATTTCTGCAATAAGCCAGAAACAATCTCCCTGCTCTCCAGAAGTATACTGACCTCTCCCAATTGCTCCCAGCTATGAGTCACTATGGGTCTTCAGTTCAACAAACAGATATATGTTGCCTTTGGTGGGTCAGAGAGCCAACTCACACCTTAACTGCCCAATCCTCCCAGCCCCCATTTCATCTGTATCAATGAGGACCTGGCATCAGATGCAGGAATCACAAGCCTGACTCTTGGCTCCCAGCGGGGTCATCCGATCAATATCCCATATGTGCACACTCACCATGGCAACCACAGGCCCTGACTGCATGTACTTCACCAGGCCGGCAAAGAATGGACGGTCCTTCAGGTCAATATAGTGCTCCTTGAGAAGGTCTTCAGAAGCCTAATCAACAGGGCAGAGAATGAGAATTGGCCCCCAAATGACCTAAGAACCAGCAATCTAGTCATTTCCCACTGCTGTCTAAACTGTGAGCCTTGGCTCACTGACTGTTATAACCCAATCCAGTCCCAACATGACTGGAGGGAAGCAGTGCCAAGAGACTAAAAGTGCTTAAGCTTTATATCAATTCCTCCCTCACTGGCCTTGATTGATTGGAATACCACAGAACCTTAGAATCAAATCCAGCCATCCCATTTTAGACAGTAAAACAACATGATGACAGTAAACAACATGATGACTTTCCATTCATTGAGAGCAAGCCTCAACTAAAATATTAGTGGAAAGGGGGTGAGAGGGCAGCCCTTGGCATTCGATGAGAAGTAAATTGAACCCAGCCACTTCCCAGGACCACTTCACATTTCTTCAGATGATGCAGGCCAGGGACCGGGTGTGGCAATTATGCAATTCCCACAAGTATTTTACAAATCACTCCAAAGTACATGACATCTAGCAATAAATAATTTTGCAGAAGAAGGAATGAGAAACTCTCACATTGCAAGGCTGGTACGTGGGAACAAATCAAGTTAGCTAGAGAGCAAACCAGCTGCTTGGCAATTCCGACTACCTCGGCTGTGTTCTTTGCCACTGCGCACAGGGCCTGTTCAGGGTCTAACAAGGACTCAGTTTTTCCAGTTCTATAGTACTGCACACTGCAGGGAGACCCACACATGGGCAGATCTGCTGCCAGAAAGCACATCCAAATCATCCTACCATTCAGCCTCTTGTTGATTGTTACTTGCCAAAGTAAAATGACACAGCCACATGACCAGCCGTGTTAGCAATTCCTCTCCCATCCCCTCCAATCCCCCTGGAAGACTACTAGGGGCAGTCTCCTGACACACACTGACTTGACCTTCCCTTCCCCGAACACTGTTTTAATTCTACTAATTGGTTCTGGTTATCTTTAATCTGCAGAACAGATTACAGGGTTTTTTTCAGAGGGGGGACATCAAGTTTCCCCTCTCCACCCTTCTCCATGTCAGATATAAACAACTCTGTAGGCTCCTGGCAGCTGTCCATCTTCATCAAGCCCATATCCTTGATAGGAAACTGAGTGTAGTGGAAAAAAATGCATGCACTTAGGGGTCAGAGAGACCAGAGTTAAAATCCATGTTCCATCACTATGTGCCTTCAGATACATTACTTAACCTCTCCAAGCCCCAGGTTCCTCATAACTGACAACCATAGGCATAGAAATAAGTACGTCTCTGGGTTGTCATGCGAGCCAGAAAAAACACATGTCTAGCACACGGTAAATGCCCAATCAACAATACTTTCTAATTTCACTTTGCCGGGACTCTTGGGTGGCTTAGTGGTCGAGCGTCTGCCTTCGGCTCAGGCCGTGAATAAATAAAATATTAAAAAAAAAAATTTCACTTTGCCTTCAAAACCTAATTTAATATACAAACTCTCTGGAAAGCCATACTTGTCTAACACCTGGCACTAATCATTCCATGATGTACCCCCCTGCATCAACATCCATCTACTCCATTTTATACTAAAGCAGTTTTCCTAAAACATCACACAGGAACTAAATTGCAAATCAAACTAAACTTAAAATACACTAGCAGACTCCAAAGATGACTCTACTGGGGCACCTGGGGGGCTCAGTCAGTGAAGCATCTGCTCAGCTCAGGTCATGATTCTAGGGTCCTGGGATCAAGCCCCTGCTCAGCGGGGAATCTGAGTATCTCCAACTCCCCACCCCCTGCTCTTGCTCACTCTCTTTCTCTCTCTCTCTCAAATGAATAAAATCTTAAAAAATTAAAATTAAAAAAAAGATGACTCTATAAATAGGAAAAAAAGACCATTCTCTAATTTATAGGCTTTGAGAATCTGAATTCTCATTTCCCAGGTCTGTCTGAAAAAGGATTCTTGACTAATTAATCCTTTTCATTTTGGGGGTGGGGGGGTTGCGAGGTTTTAAAAAATTTTTCTTAAAGATTTATTTATTTGAGAGAGAGAGCGAGAGAGAGAGAGAGCGAGAAATGAGCAAGAGGAGCAGAGGGAGAGACAATCTCAAGCAGCCTCCTTGCTGTGGGCAGCCTGACATGGGACTCAGTCTCATGACCCTGAGATACCTAAGCCGAACCCAAGTGTCTGACGCTTAAGAGACTGTGCCACTCAGGTGCCCCCTCCTTTTCATTTTTTGAAATACTGCTTTGTAGGTTTCTTGCAAGTGCCATTTCTCTCTGCTGTTTTCTTTTTTTTTTTTAAAGATTTTTTACTTATTTATTCATAGAGATGCAGAGAGAGAGAGAGAGAGAGGCAGAGACACAGGCAGAGGGAGAGGGAGAAGCAGAGGGAGAAGCAGGCTCCATGCAGGGAGCCTGACGTGGGACTCGATCCAGGGTCTCCAGGATCACGCCCTGGGCTGCAGGCGGCGCTAAACCGCTGCGCCACGGGGGCTGCCCTCTCTGCTGTTTTCAAGTGGGCCTTCCAAAGGACAAAACCACAGCTTTCCCACAACATGCCCTAATGGTGCCTAATATGCTAGACACGAAGTGGGTGGTAAATAAGGATGGAAAAATCTCCTTGCTGACAATCAACCTGCCTGACTCAAAGAGAGGAATGGAGGAGGGGGAATTTCTCTGAAATTATCTGCTCAGGAAGCTCAAGACTGGGTGCTCAAACACGCCCAGGGCTCTGAGTCAGAAATCACAGTGTTCTCCTGAAACCAAAATTGCATGTATGTTACCTAACTAGAATTTAAATAAAAATCTGAAGAAAAAAATAAAATAAAATAAAAATTTAGGAAAGAAAGGGGGACGCCTGGGTGGCTCAGCAGTTGAGCGGTTGCTTCTGGCTCAGGTCATGATCCTGGGGTCCTGGGATCAAGTCCAGTATTTGGCTCCCTGCAAGGAACCTGCTTCTCCCTCTGCCTCTGCCTCTATGTCTCTCATGGATAAATAAAATCTTTGAAAAAGGGCAGGGGCAGGGGCGCCTGGCTGGCTCAGTCAGTGGAGCCTTGATCTCAGAGTTGAGTTCGAGCCCCACATTTGCTGTGGAGATTGCTTAAAAATAAAGGAAAGAAAGAAGAAATCACAGTGCTGCAGTAGTAATATGTGGAACTCCGCACTGCTAAAGGAAAGGGGGAGGCTATTCCCAGAAGTCCCAGAAACTGGGTTTGTGGTAGGACTCAGCCACAGTGCTAGCCACCAGTGAGTTTCCAGCTTTCAGGATGCTTGTGTTCACCCTACATGAAGAAGGCTAAAGAGGAGGGGAGGCGAGAACAGGGAGGCTAACCTACAATGATCCCTTGTACTCCAAGAAAACAGAAATATGAAGAGTGAAGTCCACTTACCTGGATTAATTTCATAGCAATGAGGCGGAATCCCTTTTGCTCGAAACGCTTGATGATCTCTCCCACAAGGCTGCGCTGGACTCCATCAGGCTTGATGGCAATGAAGGTGCGTTCACTGTTGGCCATGGTCCTGAGGATAAACAGCTGGGAGGATGAAACGGCACGGAATATCCTGCCTACATCATTATCCATCGCAAGCCGATTACCCCATAAAGCTGGTTTAAATCTGTCATGCCAACTCCAAGTCTCTCAGGTAAAAACCCAATGCCTAGTGTGCTCACCACGCTGTGCTACTTTTAAGACAACTTTAAAGATATATGTATACACAATGTTCCTACAGTGCTAGTCGTATATACCAATAAGAACAGTGTGCTAAAGGGGTATGAGGGCAGCTCAGTCGATTGAGTGTCCAACTCTTGATTTCAGCCTGGGTCATGATCTCAGGGTCAGGGGACTGAGCCTCACACTGAGAGCCTCAGAGAGCAGTCTGCTTCAGATTCTTTCTCCCCTCCCCCTCTGCTCCTCCCTGCTCATGCTCGCATGTTCTCTAAAATAAATTAACAAAATCTTAGAAAAAAGAATAGTGTGCTATTGCAGTGTACGAATGTATTCATTACAAGGTGCTATACGGACAAAACTCTGGAGTAGCCTGTGTGTAAAAAATGTTCCTAAGGGGGGAAAAAATTTTTCCCTAAGCAAACACAAACCCCCCAATTCCTTCTCAGTCCCCTTATTCCTGAACTAATATCCCAGGGTGGGCAAGGGTCCAAAAGCAGGGGCTATTTTTTCTATCCCATTTGACTTAAAAGCTTCTATTAACCTGTACTGTGGCATAACTAAGGTAGTGGATGTTTAAAACAAAAAGAAAAGAAAAGATACTGTCCTTCTGATTTATCCAGATAAGAAACTACAGTGATAAAGTGGTGTCAGGTCCAAGGCAGAATGAAATACAGTCTAACCCACTGCCACAGTCATGGTATTAGAACTGGGAGGGGTTTTGGAGATTATTTCATTACAATCCCCCTCATTTTGCAAACAAGAAAACAAATCTAGAGCACCAAAATGAGGGCCAAAAAATCTGGATTTCCCAACTGGATACAATTTATTTTTTTTTTTTTTTTTTTTTTTTTTTTTTTTTTTTTTTTGGATACAATTTATGCTACATCATAAGACACACCAGAGAAAGGTGGATGGTGGAAGAACTAGAGCCATTAGTAGTATCTGAGCTGGGACATCACGCAGGAACGAGTCTGCCTAGAGAATGTCAATCTCGTATCTTGCCTTTTACAGAGAAGACTGGGCTCAAGACTTGCTCTGCCTTCACAAGAAGGGAAGAAGGAGGCCCCTGACCTTGAAGGTCAATCCCTAATGAGGACAGCCACACCACCTCCTGGCTCTATCTTCCTGTAGGTTAGTTAACCTCTTATTATGACAGCTTAATATATTTTAATTTCTGGAAGGCCTGGGTGGTTCAGTGGTTGAGCCTTTAGCTCAGGTCTTGTTTCCGGGGTCCTGAGATCAGAGTCCCCAATCGGGCTCCCCACAAGGAGCCTGCTTCTCCCTCTGCCTAGGTCTCTGCCTTTCTGTATGTCTCTCATGAGTAAGTAAAATCTTTAAAAATACATATATATTATCTTTAGTTTGTGTTTCTCCCCCCCCCGCCCACACACACACACACACACACACACACACACACACGGGTCTGCGGCCTGTATACGGGGATGGTTTGCTCCTGCGTCTGTCCCTGGTACCTAGCCACATGATCTCGCATTCGGTAAGATCAAAGAAAAGGTCTTAAGGGGGATCCCCGGGTGGCTCAGCGGTTTAGCACCCGCCCCTGGCCCAGGGCGTGATCCTGGAGTCCCAGGATCGAGTCCCACATCAGGCTTCCTACGTGGAGCCTGCTTCTCCCTCCGCCTGTGTATCTGCCTGTCTCTCTCTCTGTGTCTCTCATGAATAAATAAAATATATATATATAAAAAGACAAGGTCTTAAGTGGTAACCGCGCTGCCCCTCCAAGAAAAAGAGACAAAGCCCAAGGACTGCCGAGAAATCCCAATGGAAGCTGCGGACAAGTATGGATTCCCCAGGAGAAAATGGGGCTACCGAGCCACAAACAGTCCCTATACCCATCCCATTTATACCCATAAACGTGCTCCATTCCAACCCAGGCACACACACGTCACTCACTCACTCATTCATTCATTCATTCATTCAGCAAGCACTTACAGAACCCCAACCCCGTGCCCAGCTCTGCGTGCGCTGGAGGCAGACAGGGCACCACCCGGCGGACGTGGCCTGCTGGCAAAGGCAGCCACGTGGGGCGGGACTGCGCGGCCAGGTCTGCACCTGTCCGCGGGCGCTGCCGCCCTTCCCTCCCATCCGATCCCTCGCGCCACCGCCCGGAGCAACACTCAGCCCACCCCATCGCCGCCCCCCTCTCCCGACCCCAGCACTCTCCCCTTCTTCTCAAGACCCCAGAGCCTCTCACCTTTCCAGCTGCTACCGCCGCAACTCCTTCTGGCGCCGCCGGCACCGGAAACACGCCCCGGCCCCACGTGGTTCCTGGCACCTACCGGCGCGGAACGCTTCTTTCCGGATCGGCTGCCGAGGGAGCCCGTTTTACAGAACACCCCTGGGCCACGTTTCCCGCTTCCTCTCGGGAGTCGGATGTCATTCTAGTGAGCAACATTCCTAGGTTTAACTTCCGGCACTGTTCCTCGTCCTTCCGGCTCTCTGCCCTTTTCTCCCCCCGGCCCCGCCCCGGCCCCGGCCCCGGCCCCGGCCCCGGCCCCGGCCCCGCCCCCGCCCCCGCCCCCGCCCCCGCCCCCGCCCCGTAAGACTGTCTGACTCACTTCCTCCGTTCTCGAGTCAGTTGGCTGCCCGAGAGGTGGCGCTCCCACTTTGCATGAAGTCCGGACGGGCACCTGACCTAGAAATAGACCGGTCTTTCTCACTTTACAATTACTCATTCTTTCCAGCCTAGCAAGCGCTGCATTATTACCTGAGCACCTACTGTGTGCCGGGCGCTATTGCAGGGCCTGAGGGGACAGCAGTGAACGCTCTTGGAGACTGTGGTAGGGTTGGGAATGGGGACAAAGAGTAACCGAGCAAGTGGTATAGGGCACGTTGCCTTACGGTCGTGCAGCCAGAAAAGGCAGGCAAGGGGCGCCTGGGTGGCTCGGGTTGAGCGCCTGCTTCGGCTCAGGGCGTGACCCTGGGTCCTGGGATCGAGCCCTCCCCCCTCCGCCCCACTCTCTGCCTCTCTCCGTGTGTCTGTCATGGATAAATAAATAAAATCTTTAAAAAGAAAGAAAGAAAGAAAAAAGCACGGCAAGGGAGAAAGACTGAAAGCAGTAAGCAATTTTAAAAACGTTGGCTGGAAAAAAAAAATCTGAGAAAGTGACAATGGACTAGACCTGCCTGAAGCGAGGGAGCAAGTCTGGTGATTATCTGCGGAATATTACTACAGTGGGCATCCCATGGCAGGGAATGGCATCGGAGAGAGGCCGGGTTATGTTGCGGTGCCACGGGAAGGTTTTGAACAGGGAGTGACATCATCTGATACATGTAAAAAAAAAATCACACTGACTGCCATAGAATAAATGGGTGCGGCCAAGGTACGAAGAGGAATCAGGTGTCTTTTCGACAGCTGGTCCTGTGACTCTGGACTGGCTCAGTCTGTACAGTTGGAAAGTCCTGATCTTGAGGTTGTGAGTTTGAGCCCTAGGCTACTTGTAGAGGTTACTTAAAAAAAAAAAAAAATATATGTATATATATATATATATATTGCTGAAGGAATTGGACATATGCAAGCAAAGAAAAAAGGAAAGAACATCTACCTACACCTCCACCTTAAACAAAGGTTCTTTCAAAATGGATCATAGGGGATCCCTGGGTGGCTCAGTAGTTTAGCACCACCTTCAGCCCAGGGCGTGATCCTGGAGACCCGGGATCGAGCCCCACATCTGGCTCCCAGCATGGAGCCTGCTTCTCCCTCTGCCTGTGTCTCTGCCTCTCTCTCTGTGTCTCTCATGAATAAATAAATAAAATCTTAAAAAACAAAACAAATGGATCATAAAGGGGCACTTGGGTGGCTCAGTTGGTTAAGCATCCTACTCATGATTTGGGTCAGGTCCTGATCTTTCGTGAAATCCAGCCCACTGTGGGGGCTCTGCCTCTGCTTCTGCCATCCCCTGACTCCTGCACAAGCTCTCTCTCTCTCAAATAAATAAATTTCTAAAAAATGGATCACAGATTTAAGTGTAAAACTATAAAAAGTTTAGGAAAAACATGGTAAAAAAAATCTTCAGGGACACCTGGGTGGCTCAGGGGTAGAGGATCTGCCTTTGGCCCAGGGCGTGATTCCGGAATCCCAGGATCGAGTCACACGGCGGGCTCCCTGCATGGAGCCTGCTTCTCCCTCTGCCTGTGTCTCTGCCTGTCTCTCTCTCTCTGTCTCTCATGAATAATAAATAAAATCTTAAAACAAAAACAAAAACAAAAACACTTCAGGACTAAGAGCCAGCCAAAGAGTTTTTAGACTTGCCACCAAAAGCACAATCCATAAAATGAAAGGGTTGATATATTGGACCCTAACAAAAATAAAAACATTTTCCCTTTGAAAGACCCTGAGAAGAGGATAAAAAAAAAACAAGCTGCAGGGTAAAAGAAAATATTTGCAAATCATGTATCCAATACAGGCCTTGTATATAGAACACATAAAGAATTTTCACAACTCAACAGTTTAAAAAAGTCCGATTAGAAAAAGAACAAAAGAGGGGTGCCTAGGTGACTCAATTGGTTAAGTATCTGCCTTCGGCTCAGATCATGATCCCAGAGTCTGGGATCAAGCCTGAGTCTGGCTCCCTGCTCAGTGGAAAGCCTTCTCTCTCTCCTTCTGCAACTCCCTGTGCTTGTGCTCTAGCACATGCTCTCACACACTCTCTCTCTCAAATAAACAAAATCTTGAAAGAAAGAAAGAAAGAAAGAAAGAAAGAAAGAAAGAAAGAAAGAAAGAAAGAAAGAAAGAAGAAAGAAGAAAATGAACAAAAGGCAAAAATAGACATTACACTGAAAGGGATTTACAGGTGGCAAATAAATACATGAAGAGTTTCTCGACATCATTAGCCATTAGGGAAATGCAATTAAAAAAAAAAAGATTGTATTTATTCATGAGAGACACTCAAAGAGAGAGGCAGAGACACGGGCAGAGGCAGAAGGAGGATCCCCACGGGGAACTTGATGCGGGACTCATCCCAAGACCCTAGGATCATGCTGTGAGCTGAAGGCAGACGCTGAACCACTGAGCCACCCAGATGTCCCAGGAAATGCAAATTAATACCACAATGAGGTAGCACTACACACCTATCTTAATGCTTAAAAAAAAAAAAGAGCACCCCACTAGCTCAATGGGTAGAGCACGGGAGTCTTGATCTCACTGTAGTGAGGTTGTAAGTTTGAGCCCCATGTTGGATGTAGAGTTTACTTTTAAAAGGAGGGAAAAGGGGCTCCTGGGTGGCTTAGTGGGTTGAACATCCAACTCTTGATTTCAGCTCAGGTCTTGATCTCAGGGTCCTGAGTTTACACCCCATGTTGGGCTCCAGGTTGGGCTCCATGGTGGGTGTTGAGCCTGCTTTTTTTTTAAAAAAAAAAAAAAAAGGGAAAAAAAATAGTGACAGTGCTGTTGAAGAGGTGGAGAAACTAGATCCCCTCATACATCGCTGGTGGGAATGTAAAATGGTATAGGCCCTCAGGAAAAGTTTGCCAGTTTCTTATAAAACTAACCAGGCACTTTCCATATGACCTGACAATTGCCCTCATGGGTGTCTATTCCAGAGAAATTAAAGATTTATGTTCTTTTCACACAAAAACCGGCATACAAATGTCCTTAGCAGCTTTATTTGTAATAGCCAAAAACTGGAAACAGGGACGCCTGGGTGGCTCAGTGGTTGAGTGCCTCCCTTCGGCCCAGGGCCTAATCCAGAGTCCCAGGATCAGGTCCCACATTAGGCTCCCTGTATGGAGACTTCCTCTCCATCTGCCTGTGTCTCTGCCTCTCTCTCTCTGTGTCTCTCGTGAATAAATAAATAAAATATTTTTTAAAAACTGGAAACAACTCAAATGTCCATCAAATGAAAGCTTAAACAAACTAGTCTCTATCCATCTGTACCATGGAACATTACTCAATAATAAAAGAATGGGACACCTGGATGGCTCAGCAGTTGAGCATCTGCCTTGGGCCCGGAGCATGATCCTGGAGTTCCCACATCAAGTCCCGTGTCGGGCTCCCTGCATGGAGCCTGTTTCTCCAACTGCCTGTGTCTCTGCCTCTCTCTCTCTCTCTCTCTCTCTCTCATGAATAAATAAATAAATAAAATCCTGAAAAATAAAAAAAAGTAATAATAAAGGAAGAGAGGCGCCTGGGTAGCTCAGTTGGTTAAGCATCTGCCTTCAGCTCAGGTCATGATCCCAGGGTCCTGGGATCAAACCCCAGAGCCCCAAGTCAGGCTGTCTGCTTATCATGGAGCCTGTCTCTCCTTCTCCCACCACCTGCTGCTCCCCCTGCTTGCGCTCTCTCTGTCAAATAAATAAATAAAATCTTTAAAAAATAATAATAAAAGAAGAAGAAAAAAGCTATTGACACACAACAACTTGGATAGATCTCAAGAGAGAGTATGCATTATTGCATTTATATAATGTTCTTGAATTCACAGAATTTTAAAGATAGAGGACACATTAGGAGTGTTCAGGAGTTTGGGATGCGGGAGAGGGCATGGGGTATTCCTAAAAGGGTAGTAAGAGGGAGCCTTGGAGTGATGGACTACTTCTGTATCTTGATTGTGGTGACAGTTACATGAATCTACACATGTGATAAAGCTGCATAGAATTATACATACACACAAATGAGTGCTTGTAAAACTGATGAAATCTGAATAAACTCTGCAGATTATACCAATGTCAATTTCCTGGTTTTGATATTGTTCTGTAGTTATGCAAGATGTTACCATTAGAGGACACTGGGTTAAGGATACATGAGACTTCCTTGTACTTTTTTTTTTTTTTTTTGCAACTTCCCATAAATCTTATCTTTTCTTTTAAGTGAGCTCTATGCCCAACCTGGGGCTTGAACTCATGACCTTGAGATCAAGAGTCGCATGCTGCACTGACTGAGCCAGCTAAGCATCTTGCAACTTCCCATAAATCTATTATTTCAAAATTTAAAAATTTAAATAAATAAATAAATAAATAAATAAATAAATAAATAAAAATAAATAAATAAATAAAAAAATTTAAAAGGGATGCCTGGCTGGCTTAGCCAGAAGAATGTGCAACTCTTGATCTTGGAGTGGTAAATTCAAGCCCCATGTTGGGTGTAGAGATTATTTAAAAATAAGAGTTTGGGGATCCCTGGGTGGCTCAACAGTTTAGCGCCTGCCTTTGGCCCAGGGTATATCCTGGAGTCCTGGGATCAAGTCCTGCACCGGGCTCCCTGCATGGAGCCTGCTTCTCTCTCTGCCTGTGTCTCTGCCTCTCTCTCTGTGTCTCTCATGAATAAATAAATAAATAAAATCTTTAAAAAATAATAAAACAAAGGCTTAAAAATAATAAAAAAATAAATAAAGGCTTAAAAAAGATAAAATAAAGAAATGTTATAAAAAATTTTTCTTCAAACAGAATCAGGAAAGCTGATGGAGTCTATACCATTAGTCTAAGTGGGAAATTATGGTGGTTTGGAATATGTGATGAGAAAGAAAAAAGAGACAAGTGGCTAGTTACAGGACGTATATTCAAGGTTTGGCACATAGGTCTTACGGATGGATAGGATAGGGGACATGAAAAAAAATAGATGTTGGCTCCTAATTTTCTTTCTTTAAGATTTTATTTTAATTTGTTAAGGTTTTTTTTATAAGATTTTATTTATTTATTCTTAAGTTTTTTTAAGATTTTCTTTTTTAAAGATTTTTAAAAATTTATTTATTCATGAGAGACACACAGAAAGAGGCAGAGACACAGACAGAGGGCGAAGCAGGCTCCATGCAGGAAGCCTGACATGGGACTCCATCCTAGGACCCCAGAATCACCCCCTGGGCTGAAGGTAGGTGCTCAACCGCTGAGCCATCAAGGCTCCTTTAAGAGTTTATCTTTAAGCAATCTCTACACCCAGTATGGGACTCGAACCCACAACCTTAAGATCAAGAGTTGCACCCTCCACTGGCAGAGCCAGCCAGGTACCCCCTAGTTTTCTTTCTTACTTACTTTTTTTGGTGGCGGAGGAGAGGATGCATTAAGTATCCGTTCAATAGTTATCTACAAAGCTCCTTTATAAGTTGTTGGGGACCGCTGCACTAGTGCTTCTAAAACCTCTATGTACAAACAAATCACATAGGGAATTGTTAAAACAAAAATTCTTCTTTTTTTTTAAGATTTTATTTATTGATGGGATCCCTGGGTGGCGCAGCGGTTTGGCGCCTGCCTTTGGCCCAGGGCGCGATCCTGGAGACCCGGGATCGAATCCCACATCGGGCTCCCGGTGCGTGGAGCCTGCTTCTCCCTCTGCCTGTGTCTCTGCCTCTCTCTCTCTCTGTGACTATCATAAATAAATAAAAATTTAAAAAAAAAGATTTTATTTATTGAGCAGCCAGGGTGGAGTTTTTTAAATAAATAAAAGATTTTATTTATTTATTCATGAGAGACACACACACAGAGAGAGAGAGAGAGAGAGAGAGAGAGGCAGAAACACAGGCAGAGGGAGAAGCAGGCTCCCTGTGGGGAGCCTGATGGGGCACTTGATCCCAGACCCTGAGCTGAAGGCAGACACTCAACTGCTGAGCCACACAGGGATCCCTAAAAAGCAAATTCTGATTCAGTACGTCTAGAGTGAAGCCTGAGAGTTTGATGATTCCAAGGTTGTCGATCGATAGACTCTACAATACCATCTCCTGGAGGCAGGTTCCTTTAAAAATGTTATAAGCCTTATTGGGTGGGGAGGATCTTGCCCAGGCAGAATCTGGAGAAGGGGAATGGACAGTAGAAAATAGGAAGATTTCATCTCTTCCTGGAAGCCATCCTAATTACATGACTCGCCCAACCCTTCCTTGCCCAACTCTATACACAACCCTTCAGGCTTCTGTAGGTAAATGTTTCAACAGAACAAATTAAAAAACAATAAGAATTTAAGCTAACACTAATCTTTTTTTTCAAGTTTTATTTATTTATTTATTTATTTACTTACTTACTTATTTATTTATTTATTTAACTAATCTCTGCCCCCAATGTGGGAAGCAAATTCATGATCTCAAGATCAAGAGTCACATGCTCTTCTGACTGAGCCAGTCAGGCACCCTGAAACTAATGGACGTAATGGACATATGAACCCATCTCTCCAGAAACCCTGAGAAAGGGTTTCAGTTTCTTTTCTTTTTTTTTTTTTAGTTTCTTCTTGAAACTTCCGGGAAGGGGAATCCACTACCTCAGACATCAGATCCCTGGCCTTCCACCCTCCCCTTGTTTAAATAGCAACAACAACAATAAACTTGCAAATTTGAATATATTCACCCTCCCCCAAAATAATAACAGGAGTAATGTTTAGTGAACTGCACTAATGACACCAACTCTTGTGGAGAAAGAGTGGTCACTAGGCTGCCTTGGTAGCATAGGGGGAAGGTTTCACCGAAGTATGATTGGGATGCACAGAGAGAAGATGGCAGATAGGCAAGTCTGTAGGTTCTGGGAGACAAGGAAAATAGCCAAGAGCAAAGGATGCAAACAGGAAAAAGTAAAAAATGTCAGAGAAACTCATTAGACACTCCTGATAGAGTGCTTCTAGAATAGTGGGGGAGAAGACCAGCAGATTAATGACAAGCCTTGAATGCTAGCCCAAGAAATTGGGACCGTAGTTAATGGAGAGTCATGGAAACTTTGAGTGTAGAACAGTGACCTGAGAAACATCTTAAAATTCTAGAACTTAATAAAACTGTTGTGGCTATCTAATTCACTCACTTTATAGGCATACACACAGACCAAAAGAGATGACTCGATTTATTCAGGATTACATTGGTACATGGGGAATGCTATGCTTTAGAACAATGAAGAATCTAGCTATAGTCTGGAGGGTAGATTGGATAGGGAGACACTGGAAGCAAAGAGGCCCATAAAGAAAATGCCAATGTCATCAATAATCAAGGTATGAGGATTAAAGTGGTCAAAGGGATGTTTGTGCTAAAACTCATAGGCTAAACTAACAAGGTTTGGGAAGTGATTGAATATGATTGACAAGAGCTGGAAAGGAACTCTATCACAGCAATGATAGTGCTGAAGATCATGAGTCTGTTTTCAAGTGATGTGGGGGCGATTCTTGGATCAACTACATATTAATTATGTGATCTTGGTCAAGACATCCAATATCGCCAAGCAAACCTCAGTTTTTGTCATGACATCATAAGAGTGTTGAGAGGATTTATATAAAGTAATGCAATAAAATTTAACACAGTGTCTGGCACAAAGTAAATAATAAATATCTGGTTTTTTTATAGCTATGGATGACAGAATTTTACACCTAAGAATTGTGATAATAATGATATTATTCAAATAGGGAAGACCGAAAAAGCCAGCTAGAGGAAGATGTAATGCATCTGATGGAGGTGATACAAGAGAGAGAACGTACGGTAACCAACTGAAGACATTTATCTGGGGTTCAGAAGAGATGCTAAGCCTAAGAAGAAATAGGTGGGGGTTATTTGCATAAAAGTGTTATATAAATACCTCAAAGCCAAACATGAAAACATTGACAATGTTCTTTTATTTCAAAGGCAGACTTTTTGTGATTGTGTAGATATAAATTCCAATATCTGACAAACAAATATGCATTCTAACAATACGTCAAACGTGTCTTCTAGAATTTTTACAATATATAATATGCTATTGCTTGCCAAGCGTAGAGCCTTTTTTTTTTTTTTTTAAGATTTTATTTATTTATTCATAGACACAGAGAGAGAGGCAGAGACACAGGCAGAGGGAGAAGCAGGCTCCATTCAGGGAGCCTGATGTGAGACTCAATCCTGGGTCTCCAGGATCACATCCCAGGCTGCAGGCGTTACCAAACCGCTGCGCCACTGGGGCTGCCCAGGGTAGAGCCTTTTAGAAATTAAATTAAAGAGACACCTGTGTGGCTCAGCAGTTGATCATTTGCCTTCGGTTCAGGGCTTGATCCCGGGGTCCTGGGATCGAGTCCCACATCAGGCTCCCTGCATGGAGGTTGCTTCTCCCTCTGCCTATGTCTCTGCCTCTGTTTCTGTGTCTCTTATGAATAAATAAATAAAAATCTTAAAAAAAAAAACTAAAGAAATGAAATTATATAGAGACACCTCGGTGGCTCAGTCAGTTGAGTGTCTGACTCTTGATTTCAGCTCAGTTTATGATTTCAGTGTTGTGGGATGGAGTCTCTTGGGCAGACTTCCACTTGAGATTCTCTCTCTCCCTCTCCCTCTGCCCCTCCCCACCTCACCTGCACTCTTTCTCTCTCTCAAATCAATAAATCGTAAACAAAACGAAATGAAATTATATAAAAAACAGGGATCCCTGGGTGGCGCAGCGGTTTGGTGCCTGCCTTTGGCCCAGGACGCGATTCTGGAGACCCGGGATCGAATCCTACGTCGGGCTCCCTGCATGGAGCCTGCTTCTCTCTCTGCCTGTGTCTCTGCCTCTCTCTCTCTCTCTCTCTCTCTTACTATCATGAATAAATAAATAAAATCTTAAAAAAAAAAAGGAAAAAGTATCTTAAAAGGACCAATAATTGCCATTCATTTGTTACACAAAAATGAATGATAATAGACAACATATATTGAAGGATTACTCTGTGCCAGGCACAGTGCTTTATTTATAGTAGTATGCACAACCACTTAGTGTGGTAAATACTATTATTGTCCTTATTTTTTAGGTAGGGAAACTGAAGCTCATGGAAGGTGGGTGACTTGCTCAAATTCAGACAGCCAGAAGAAGTGGAACGAGGTGTTTTTTTTTTTTAAGATTTTATTTATTCATTCATGAGAGACACAGAGAGAGGCAGAGACACAGGCAGAGAGAGAAGCAGGCTCCATGCAGGAAGCCCAATGCACCACTGGATCCCAGGACTCTGGGATCAGGACCTGAGCTGAAGGCAGACACTCAACTGCTGAGCCCCACCCAGGTGCCCCAGAACTAGGATTTAAAGCCAGTCCATGCAGGGCCAGAGCTTCAGCTCTAAATTACGTGTGTGCTTCTTCACCACGTGGAAGGCTTTTTTCTAAAAGTCTCACTTTCCTGAGGGATCACTATGAGATGCACTATGAGATGCAAAGAAATCATAATCAATAAGACAGCAAGCCCTAACACTGTGCAAAGAATAGAATTGATTCAGGTCATGTCTGTCCTGCTATTAATGATTTAAGGAATCAGAGCAACTAACGCATTATGCCCACATGTGAGAAACAGAAAGGCATCCTGGGATGCAGGGCAAAGAGAGGCCATTCATAATACTAATTAGGAATGAGTCCTGTGGGAATCTTCACTGCCCTTAATCAAGAATGAAGTATGAACCCTCCCACTTTTGACTCCAGAGTCAAACTACAAATCAAACAGCACGATCATTTGGTGAAGGTAATTGCCTATGTTTCGGGAAAAAAATTGCACACAGGTCATTTGTCTGTCTCTAGCTCTGCAATATGGTTAAAAAAAAAAAACTGCATCATCAATCTTCTGAGTGAGGCCCTGATCCTTGAGGGAGGGAGGAGAAGAGATTTTTTGGGGAAACCTGCAAAATTTGCTGATGAGAGAAAGAACTTGTAAGAGGCTCCTCACATAGTCTGGGGTAGCAGCTATATGAGGTGGGCCTGATTCTAACTTTTATTTTTCAGGTGGGGAAAATGAGGCCCAGAAAGGTTAAATAGTTTAGCCAAGACCACAAAACCAGTAAGTGGCAGAGGCTGGCTGTCAATCCGTGCCACTCTTGCTCCAGAGTTCATGTTAACTACCACACCATGCCATTTAACATTGTGTCCTCAGGAATTATATGCTTTTCCGGCCCAATAAGATGCCAAGGATTACAAGGCAACCCCAATGGGATCAGTTATCTCTTTTCTTCCTGTTCAACTACACTGCCTTCTTCTGACACTCCTAGTTTCTGCTCATGACTACGAGAGCGATGATTCTAATGCCATTGATTTTTTTCTCTCTCCTTAAGCTCCTCAATCCCACTTATTTTCACATTCTCTTACAACCCTCCTCTTGTTTCCACTTTCTAAACTTAGATATAATAAAGCCTTTTGCAAAGACATGGGCTCTTTGCCTGGAAAAGTCTCTCCACTTGCCTTGACCCTGGTCTAGTCTTAACAGACTAAAATTCTCTGGGGGAAGCCTGAAGAGGTTCACCATTCAGAGCAATGATTTCACATTTGTCTCCCTCTTGCTTTCTTGTCATCTGACTTTCCAAGACGCCTACTGGGAGTCTGTTACATGGGCCTGGTGTCTTTTGTCTTCACTGATGATGATCATAATGCTGGACTGGTTTGGTTTGTCTCTCCAGTCTCTCCCAATTGGGGCTGGATATCACATAATCTATAACTTCTTTTTTTTTTTTTTTTTTTTGCATTTTATTTATTTGTTTGTTTTTAACAACAGATAATCAATTTATTAAAAAGGTTGATTTAAGCATCTGCAGTGGTGACTTCAACCTCAACTCCAGGCTCAATACTGATGGAGGTAATCTGCTTAACAGTCTCAGAAAGACTGTGCAGATCAATGAGTCGCTTGTGGATCCTCATCTGAAAATGATCCCAAGTCTTAGAACCTTCACCACTAGGAGTCTTTCTCGCAATGATTCTCAGAGTCTTGGTAGGCATCAGCACTGGTCCTTTCACTTTGAGATTCTTTTCCTTTGCACCTCTGATCAAGTCAGCACATACCTTTTCCAAAGATTTTACATTGCGGCTGGTTAGAGTAATTCTAATTCAGTGAATCGCCACCTCTGATTCCAAGGGTGTCTCCCGGTGTCTTTAAATGCCATGGCTGCAGTGTGGCTTCCTGACCCGCTTGTTCCTCAGTGAGAGCGAACAGCGGTGAGTCAGGAGCAGGAGCGGGGCATCCTGGACTCCGCTCTGGTGGAGACCACGTCTTCCTCCTGATTTATTTATTTGACAGAGAAAGAGAGAGAGAGAGAACAGCAAGCAGAGGGAGAGGGAGAAGTAGGCTCTCAGCTGAGCAAGGAGCCCAACACAGGGCTCAATCCCAGGACTTTAGGATTATGACCTGAGCTAAAGGCAGACACCCAACCAACTGAGCCATTCAGGTGCCCCATAATTTCCGTAATACTATGATTTTAGCACCTTTTGTATTAGTCAAGATAGGCTAGGTTATGCTAGAGCCAAAAGTCAATCACAAGTCTCAGTGGTTTAATGATACTTAGTCCATCAGGCTTGGATAACAAAAACACAATAGACTGGATGACTTATTAAAATTATGTGTGTATTTAAAGTTGGAAGGCAGCTCTGTGATCTCCTCAGAGGCTATCTTCAGTAGGGGCTTCAGATCCAGGTACTTCGAGCCTTCTTCTCATGTCAGGGCTTTAGGTCCTGTCTCCAACTGGGCCACTACCCCTGAACATACCTGGCCTCTGTAGTTTTCGAGAGATGATATCATGCTGCAGAAATCCTTCCATGAGAATGCAGACACACAGGGTGTGATTTGGTAACAGACTCCTAGTAAGAAGAGATGCCCATAGGAGATGGAGCTGGGTGTGGCTCCTCACTAATAATCCGACAGGAATTAAAAATGTAGTTTACATTTACTGAACACTCCTGTGCCAGCCACTATTCAAAATGTTTTGTGTGAAAAAAAAATGTTTTGTGTGTATTATGGCATCGAACCTTCACAACAACCCTGTAAGACTAGTACTCATATTCTCAAACTCATTCTACAGAAGAGGAAACTATGGTACAAGAGAGTAACTTGTTTAAGAAACACAGCTAGTTAAGTGACAGAAGCATAATTCAGACCCCGGGAGCTAACTCCAGAAACCTTGTACACTCTCAATCACTTGTGTTTATTGCCTTGTGCTTGGCCAAGATTTTGAATTTTAACTTTTTTACAAAACATTAAAGAACACATTCCTCTAGGGGCACCTGGGTGGCTCAGTGGTTGAGCATGTGCCTTCAGCTCAGGGTGTGACCCTGGGGTCTCAGGATGGAGTTCCTCATTGGGCTGCCCACTGGGAGCCTACTTCTCCCTCTGCCTTTGTCTCTGACTCTCTGTGTGCCTCTCATGAATAAATAAATACAATCTTAAAAAAAAAAAAGAATATATTCCTCTGAGTCTTGATTTCTGCTAACTTGATAGTAAACAATGTTATTCCCTTATATGCAACATTTATATAACAGAATGGGAGATAGGCCAGGATATGTCCTCTTCTTCCAGACATATGATCTTATATCAAATGTATGATACTTGGCTTCTGATTTCAGAATTTGAAAAATAGAGTCCTGAATGTGGCATTGAGCTTAGTCCAGTGTTAGATACTAGCTTCAATGAAGCCAGAAGGTGACCATGGATGATTCCTCACTTGTAAAAGGAGGGAATTAGATTCCACTGCTAGCTAAGTGACCTCCTAATGTTCAGATCTCATGTCCAAAGGAGTAACTCTCCGCAGGGAGTTCCCAGCACCAAGGCAGAAGGAAAGAGCAAATATATATCTTGAAAGAGGCCGACTCTCTGGTGCCCCTCGAGTCACACATATCCAATTGAAATGAACAAATGAGTATCTGTTCCCTGCTTCCGATGTGTGAGACTATCAATTGGCAACGGCTACTATGCTTAGGTTTTTAACTGGCTCTGTTGCCCTTGCTAAAAATAAGCTGCTAGTGTTAGTGTTGAGTCATTTTCATGCATGAATATGTGGAGGAAAAAAGTGACAAAGGTCATAGAGGCTGTGCATACGATGATTTCCCTTCTGACCAGATACCACACCTTGTTCCCAACCAGCCCTCTTTTTCTGTTTTATTTTAGATAAGCCATATACCTTAAATAGAAAATAGATTCAATAGTACTTTATTGTGTTTTAGTTTATTCATATCCTGTTCTCTACTTGTGGGCTGGCCTTGTCCTCATTGCTGGATTTTTGTACTTTTCTGAGGAATAAACGATGTTAACAACTACAGTTTGCACAGTGATTACATATGCATATATGCATACTTTCCTTTGAACAGTCAGCCCCGGTCTTGCTGACGTGGCAACCTGTGGATGGGTTCCCAGCTTTCTCTAGAGGTAGTAAAGTCTTACCAGGACAGGCTCCATTCTGGGCAGAATTGTAATGTTTCATTTTCAGGTAAATTTTCTATTTCATTTTTGAGGATTCTTTTTTTTTTTTTTTAAGATTTTATTTATCTATGAGAGACACGGAGAGAGAGGCAGAGACAGACAGAGGGAGAAGCAGGCTCCCTGCAGGGAGCCCGATGCAGGACTGGATCCAGGGGCCCCCGGATCACACCCTGGGCCACAGGCAGACACTCAACCACTGAGCCACCCAGGTGTCCCTTTTTTTTTTTTTTTTTGAAGATTCTTCTGTTTCATTTCTGGGATCTCTATCCTTCACCTCCTATCCCTGTGGCCAGTGCCCTTATTCTGCTTTCTAATCAAAGTTTCTTTCTCTCTTTTTCTTTTTTTTTAAGTAGGCTCCACACCCACTGTGGGGCTCAAACTCACGACCTTAGATGAAGAGTTGCACGCTCCATGGACCGCACCAGCCAGGTGCCCGAAGTTTCTTACTCATTAGGTCTTCATCTCATTGGTATAAAATGAGAAGAAAGTTGGAGGAGAAAGACTTTCTTTCTTTCTTTCTTTTAGAGAAAGGAGGCAGGGGGTAGAGGGAGAGAGATTTTTAAATAAAATCTTTAAAAAAAAAAGCCGTTTCTTCAGAGTTGCTGATTTCATCTAGCTTTTTGGTAGAAAACAGTTGATTACACAAAGTATAAAGGGTGAAGGGGCTTTTGGTAGCTTTTCGGTAGAAAACTGTTGATTACACAAAGTATAAAGGGTGAAGGGGCACCTGGCTGGCTCAGTCAGTAGACCTTGCGACTCTTGATCTCAGGGTTGTGAGTTCGAGACCCATGTTGGGTATAGAGATTACTTAAAAAAAATCTTTAAAAAATTCAAAAATATAAAAGGTGAAATTGGACCATGTGTTTCATAAAATGATTCATCCTAGGAGTATTGTCCACAAATAAGTCCTAACTACATTCATAAGTTCATGGGTTTTTTTTTTTATTAAGATTTTATTTATTTATTCATGAGAGACAGAGAGAGAGAGGCAGAGACACAGGCAGAGGGAGAAGCAGGCTCCATGCAGGGAGCCTGATGTGGGACTCGATCCTGGGACTCCAGGATCACACCCTGGGCCGAAGGCAAGTGCTAAACCTCTGGGCCACCCAGGGACCCCATAAATTAATGATTTCAAATGGTTTGTCCAGCTATCATCTTTCTTTGCGATCCAGTCCAGAAGCTCCTCAAACCATAAGTATCCCAAACAAACTTATTTTAAAGATTTATTTACTTAGGGAGACAGAGAGAGCAGGAACAGAAGGGGCAGAGGGAAAGGGAGAGAATCTCAAGCAGACTCTGTGCTGAGCACAGAGCCAAAACCAAGAGGTCAGGTGCATAACTGATTGTACCACCCAGGTACCCCCAAACTTATTTTATTTTAAAAAGCAAACTTCCGTCCTGAATTAGCTCTCTAGATTGGTGGTACCACCATTTACTCATTTGCCCAAGCCAGAAAACTGTAAGTCCCTTTCTGCCACCCTCGAAATCTGGCAAGTTCTGTCCATTGGCTCTTTCAAATATTTCTCACGCCCATAACCATGGCCATTACCTTAAGTAACATGGGCATGTGGAGGCGGGAAGGGAGATTGGACAGATACTGATGGAATTCTAGGGGAAAGATCTAAGATCAGCTGACGCATATACACCAAGACATTAACAAACTAGACAAAATTCTTGCCTCTTACCCACAGTATTTTATTCACTTCCCCCACCTCTGTGCACCCCTGCATTTTAGCATAAAAGTGACCTCGCCTGCAGGGCTCCCAAGATGGAGAGAAAACACTTTTGATTCCTGATAAGATTTAACCAGGAGTTGAAGATGAGATGGAGAAAGAACATATGGAAAAAGGCTTCACTTATTCAGACTGGAGGATTGGTAGGATAGGATGGAGCAAAGGAGGAAAGGTATGAAGAACATAAAACTATCACGTGTGTCCTTATTTTTGGGAGCCCATGCTTGTTTCAGAGAGTAAGAGGTATGTTGAATAAATCAAAGTAGCACTGAGGACACTACCTTCTTCTCATCTGGGGCTCAGGAAAATGCTGCCCTGAAGATCCCCCATATTAACCTAAGGAACAAGTACATCAAGTCATCTGTGCTGTGGAGTTAGGCCCTGGGAGGCCTAGAGGCTTAGCTTTGCAACCCTAGCCTGGGAACTTGGTGGCAGAAGTGGATAGTACATAGCAGGTGGCTCTGAGGTGAGGGCTGCAGGGAAGGCTGCCATCACAGCCAGACTTCAGACATCTCACATAACATCAGAGTCAGAGGAGGCCAAATGAGACACGGAGTGACACATGGGGGATGGGGAATGGGGCATGGGTTCTAGTAACTCAAAATTTTAACTTTGAAGGAAAGCTGAATATCCAGAGACCAGGCAAGCAAGAATATCACTTGCTTGAGACCAGCAAGAGGCCAGAAGACAAAGATCAGAGGTCCCTTCAAGGATCCAAAGATCCCATTCACCTTTATCCACCTCCATCAAGTGGCTAAAGACACAATTTTTCCTCGTTTTTTTTTTTTTAATATTTTATTTATTTATTCATGAGAGACACACAGAGAGAGGCAGAGGGAGAAGCAGGCTTCCCAAGAAGCCCAATGTGGGACTCAATCCCAGGACCCCAGGATCATGCCCTCAACCAAAGGCAGACGTTCAACCTCTGAGTCACCCAGGCATCCCCACACTTCTCCCTCTTATTCTAAGGTCTCTTAAGGGAAGGATCAGTTAGGTGAGAGGCTAGCCAAAAGACTCAGTATTCTTTTTTTTTTTTAAGATGTTTTATTTATTTATTTGAGAGAGAGAGAGAGCACAGAGGGAGAAGAAGAAGAAGCTGACTCCTTGCTGAGCAGAGAGCCCACCGCAGGGCTCTATCCCGGAACCCAGAGGTTATGACCCAAGTGGAAGGCAGACACTATCCAGGTGCCCCAAGACTCAGTATTCTTATTCAAGAGAGAGCACACATGCATGTGACCTAAAGAGACTGTTTCAATAATCCCTCAGACCAATATTTCTTTTGAACTAGGTCTGTTTTGTGAGTGTGGCCTCAGGAAGTAGGCCACATTAGGTTTGGACAAAACAAATAAATCATTTTTCTCTGCTTATCTGAATCCATGAGTTAACCTCCAAGCCAAACATCTGCAGGGATTACTTTCTCCTTGGCAAAATCCTCCAGGATGTGTTCACCTAAATAACCTCCAGATATAGCTGTTCTTTTCTCTTTGCCATTACTGTACCTTCTATGTATGTAGATTGCACTAGCACATGGTTTCTGCTTCCCAGGCCTGCCTCCCTTAATAGACTGCTCATCTTGAGGGCAAGTACTGTGCCTGATCTTAGCCAAGATTCTTCACCTTGGGCCTGGCACAGGACCCAGCACTTCCAAGGCAACAAGTTTTGGCTGAATTGCACTGAGTTTTTAAAGATGGCAGATTTCAGGTGTGATGTTCTGGGTCATCGGGATCTTCCTCTCAAATCATACACACAAATAGGTTGGCATTTAGAAGAAATAGTTTCTTTTCATCTCTATTCCTTTCCCAGTATGACTGTTAATAAGTATGTCAAAATTAATTTCTAAACTAGAATGGATTTGCAACGTTATCCCCAATGAAATCTATTTAAAGACAGACCTTTAGAAATGGGGTTTGGGTTTGTCTGATGTTTCCTAAAATTCTAATCTATGTCTTTATCATCTATTTACTTAGGAGACTCGAGTGAGGGAGTGAGGGTGGAATGGGGGACCAAAATTCAGGTTTCTTTCTGGCAAGTCTCACTGGATGCTTACTCCAGAGAAAACAAGTCCCCGTCTATGTACTTGACTCCTCTCCCCAAGGACAATGAAGACTTCCTGGATCACCCTATAGATTGTCAAATGTTAACTGTGGACATCCGGAAGATGGGATTCTATGGGTGATTTTAATTTTCTTCTCTGTGTTTTTCTGTATTTAGCAAATTTTCTATAGTGAGTCTGCATTTGTCTGTAATCTGGGGGAAAATCCAACCCACTATTTAGAAAATATATCTTTTATTCCCAGAGTGAACTTCAGCTCTATGTGTCAAAAGTATACTGAGGTAGCTGATGAACCTCTTCTTTCACTTAACTCAAGTCAGAAGGAAATGGAGAAAAAATAGACCTGAATACAAATTTGACCAATTTTCCTAGGACCCATTCAAAACAGCCTTAGCTTCTTCAGCCATATGTTCTGTCTCTTCATTTAATTTTTATTTTTAAAAATATTTCAATTAGGGGCACGTGGGTGGCTCAGTTGGTTGAGTGTCTTTGCCTTCAGCTCTGGTCACGATCCCAGGGACCTGGGATGGAACCCTGCATCTGGCTCCCTGTTCAGTGGGGAGTCTGCTTTTCCTTCTGCAACCCCACCCCAGCTTGTGCTCTCTCTTTCTCTCTGTCAAATAAATAAATTAAAATAGTTGAAAAAAATAAAAGATTTTATTTATTTATTTATTTATTTATTTATTTATTTATTTATTTATTTATTTATGGGCAGGTGAGGGAGCATAAACTGGGGGAAGGGCAGAGGGAGAGGGAGAAGCAGACTTTTCAGTGAACAAGGAGCCCGACAAAGGGCTCCATCATCTGAAGACAGATACTTTTTTTTTTTTTTTTAAGATTTTATTTCTTTATTCATGAGAGACACAGAGAGAGAGGCAGAGACACAGATAGGGGGAGGAGAAGCAGGCCTCCATGCAGGGAGCCCGACGTGGGACTCAATCTGGGACTCCAGGATCAGGCCCTGAGCCAAAGGCAGACGCTCAACTGCTGAGCCACCCAGGTGTCCCTGAAGACAAATATTTAACGGACTAGCCCACAAAGTGCCTCTATTTTTAATTTTTTTTTAAATGTAAGCTCTAGGGCAATCTTCTTGGGTCTTCTCCCTCTTTGGGAGCTTTGTACTCAATAAACTTTGCTGCTCACCACTCTTAAAAATAAACAGATAAAAAAGTAAGTAAGTAAGTAAATAAGCTCTAGGCCCAATGTGGAGCTCAAATTCAGGACCCTGAGATCAGGAGTCGAATGCTCCACCGACTGAGCCAGACAAGTGCCCCACAGCTTCTTAGCTTTATTTATTTAAGATTTTTTAAAAAGATTTTTATTCATTTATTTGAGATAGAGAGCAAGAGAGCACAAGCAGGGGTGGGGGCAGAGGGAAAGGGAAAAGCAGGCTCCCCATTGAGCAGGAAGTCAGACATGGGGCTCAATCCCAGGACCCAGGGATCATGATGCAGGCCAAAGGCAAACGCTTAACCCACTGAGCCACCCAGGTGCCCCTATTTCTTTAATTTTTTAAAAAAGATTTTATTTATTCGAGAGAGAGAGAGAGAGAGAAAGAGAAAGCAGAGACACAGACAGAGGAAGAAGCAGGCTCCATGCAGGGAGCCTGATGGGGACTGGATCCCGGGACTCCAGGATCACGCCCTGGGCGGAAGGCAGGGGCTAAACCGCTGAGCCACCCAGGGATCCCCTATTTCTTTAATTTTCAGCTTTTATTTATTTCTTAAGTAATCTCTACACCCAACGTGGGGCTCAAACTTGCAACTCCGAGATCAAGAGTTGCAAGCTTCACCAAATGAGCCAGCCAGGCGCCCCAGCCTCCTCATTAGGAGGTATTTCTGCCAGTTCAACGTTCTAAGTGGGGTGGTGTTGAAGGGAATAGCACTTGCCTAGAGACCTTCTTGCAACTACAGCCTGGACAGATTTGTCTATCTTCTCTTGACACTTTATAAAGGCTTTCAAAGGAAAAACTGAGGGCTCAGAAAAGTCCTCTGGGACTTTTCAAGAACCTGAATTCCACAGTTAGACTGTCTCACCAAGGACTTTCTGGTTTTTGGTATAGTTTGTGATTATTTGTCATTTTCACACTGCCATAGGCAGACGGCCTTGGGAACTGGGAGTCCTCTTTTCCTCTTTCAGCGATCTTCTCTCCACCGATGGGCAAATATAGTTTGTGAAATCAGAGAAACTGATTCACATAGAAATAACCGTAAAAGTTCCAGAAGGCTAGACAAACAACAGGACTAGTAATTTCAGTCTTCCAGTGATTATAGTTATTGTGCTTAGGAAGAAACACCTCCCTTCCTGCCCCATCAGCTCCTCCCCTCTGCTGCCTCCATTAGTGTCCTCACTATTCTTATAAGGCCAAAAAATCTCTTAAAATGGAATTTCCTTCCTTTTAGGAACCAAAAGTAAACATTTACTCTAAAGTCTACAACATGACTTGTTTTCCTGAATGACTCTTAGTCTTTAACAATAATCTCAGCACTAGTAGGTGCTGGAAATTTATCCTGGTGGTTGAGTATAGGAGGTGGGATAGCTGTCTACAAAATTAGGAGTTCACTAATGGGCCTAAATCTCAAGTCCCTCTCCTGCCTTCCTTCTCACCTATAAATGGGAATTAGAGGCTTTTATTTTACTATTATTTTTTCCCCTCCCCAAGAATCACAGGATTTTAGAATTGCAAGAGGGGTGCCTGGGTGGCTCAGTCAGTTGAGCATCCGACTCTTGATTTCAGCTCAGGTCTTTTTTTATTATTAAAGATTTTATTTATTTATTTATGAGAGAGAGAGAGAGAGAGAGAGAGAGAAAGGCAGAGGGAGAAGCAGGCTCCATGCAGGGAGCCCGATGTGGGATTAGATTCCGGGACTCCAGGATCACACCCTGGGCCAAAGGCAGGCACTCTCTCAAATAAATAAAATCTTAAAAAAAAAAGAAATGCAAGAAATCTTTACAGAGTCTGTAACACACCTCTTGACTTTACAGATGAAGAAGCTGAGGCTCATAAGCCCTTATTGTAGTGACTGGTATCCAGTAGGTACTCAGTACTCAGTAACTATTTGCTTTTTTTTTTTGTTGTTGTTTCTTTTTTTTTTTAAAGACTTTATTTATTCATGAGAGACACAGAGAGAAGGCAGAGACATAGGCAGAGGGAGAAGCAGGCTCCTCACAGGGAGCCCCATGTGGGACTCAATCCCAGAACTGGGAGATCACGCCCTGAGCTGAAGGCAGAGGCTCAACCGCTGAGCAACCCAGGCATCCCTGCTTTTTTTTTGTTTCTGGCATCAGTTGTTCAACATGACCAGCCTATATTAGAACTACAAGGTTCTCAATTTAAAAAAAACCATTTTATTTCTACTCTATCACATGGTTGTATGCTTCTACTGAGTTTACTATAAAGTCATAAATTTAATTTATGTTAAATAAATAATAATTTATGTTAAATAAATTTTATTTAACAGCTTTACTAAGATAAAGCTGTTCACATATCACACAATTCAACTTTGTAAAGCATATGATTCAATGGCTTTTAAAGATTAAAAAAAATTTATTATTTGAGAAAGAGAGAGAAAGAGGGAGAGAGCAGGAGCCTGGGGAGGGGCAGTGGGATAAGCAGACTCCCTGTTGAGCATGGAGCCCCATGTGCAGTTTGATCCCAGGACTCTGGGATTATGACCTGAGCCACCCAGACACACATCAATGGCTTTTAGTATATTCAGTCATGTACCTATCAACACAATCAATTTTAGAACATTTTCGTTATCCCCAAAAGGAACCCCATACTCATTAGCATCACTCAATTTCCCTCATCACCCCAGCCAGCTCAAGCTAACCATTGATCTTTTTTTTTTTAAGATTTATTTGATGGGACGCCTAGGTGGCTCAGTGGTTGGGTATCTGCCTTCAGCCCAGGGCGTGATCCTGGAGCCCTGGGATTGAGTCCCACATCAGGCTCCCCGCATGGAGCCTGTTTCTCCCTCTGCCTGTGTCTCTGCCTCTCTCTCTCTCTCTCTCATGAATAAATAAATAAAATCTTTAAAAATAAGATTTATTTGAGGTGGGGGAGGGGCAGGGGGTTGGGAAAGAACCTCAAGTAGACTCTCCACTGAGTACAGAGCTGGGCCCAGGGATCAGTCCCACCACTGTGAGACCATGACTTGAGCCAAAATCAAGAGTCAGATGCTCAACTAACTGAACCATCCAGCTGCCCCAGCCACTGATCCTTCATACGTGGTCCTTTGTAATTGGTTTCTTTTACTTAGCATAATATTTTCAAGGTCCATCTATATTGTAGCATGTACTTCGTTTCTTTCTATTGTTGAATGATAAATATTCTAAGATATGCATACACCATATTTTATTCATGTATTCCACATCTGATGGATATTTGGCTGGATTTTTATTTTGAACAAATACGACCTCTGAAAGCTAGCAGAAGCTTAAAATCAAGACATAAATCTATATCTCATATCTAAGATGAATTTATACCTAAAGAAACATACTTATTATGAAGACTTGATTTTAACAACATACTTAAAAATCAACATTTCCCCTCCTAAATTTTCTTCTCTTTTTCTTTTTGAAAGTAATCCCTGTGCCCAGCATGGGGCTAGAATTCAGGACCCAGAGAGCAAGAGTGGCATGCTCTATCTACTGAACCAGCCAGGCTCCTCTCTTCTAAATTTTTTAATGTGTATGATAATATTGTGGGAAGACAAAATAAATCCTTGACCTAGGTTTTCCTGCTTCTCTGACTCCCAGGAAGGTATCTATCTATCTATCTATCTATCTATCTATCTATCTATCTATCATCATCATCATCATCATTATTATCTATCTATCTATCATCATCTATCTATCATCATCATCATCATCATTATTATCATTATTATTATTATTATTATTATTATTATTATCTATCTATCTATCTATCTATCTATCTATCTATCATCATCTATCTATCTATATGCGCCTAGGTGACCAGCCCCTCAGGAAGAGAGAAAAGTCTAGAACCAGAGTCTTGACTCAGATACATAAGGGTGGATATGGGGCGAGCTGGGAAAGAGGGACAGTACAGACCGCTATAAATCTTAGTATTTTCATTTTTGTCCGTCTGAGTTTACAGGTTGGCCTACGTCCAACATTCGTACTGTGTTTTTGTGGGTCTCCAGGGGGGGGTCCAGATTGTAAGACCTTGGGGGACTAGTTCAAACTTGGTAGAAAGAACTCGAACTTGTAAACAGGTCAAGGGTATTTGATCCTGGGAATGGCCTATTGCCCCCACTAGACTCCCATTTATCCAAGTCCTGCCTTTTCTTCCCTCTTCTTAGGAGAAACCGGCCTCAACACGCCTCGGGTCACCTGCGGGGTTTCTGGGAGCGTCTCTCGCCCCATCTCTAGAGGTTAAAGGAGAAGCCCGGAAAGCCATCCTTGACTCAGGCCGCCTGAGGCTTGGGCGTTGTGTCATTCCCCACACGTGACGCTCTCCCGGGCGGGCGGCGGAGGCCTCGCGGATCTTGGGACTTACTCACCCCAGAGACTCCACCCCTTCCCTCCTGGACTCCTCGGCCCCTCACTTCCCCGCGCCGCCCTCCTCCAGACTAGAGGGGCGTCGGGTGTCTGGAGCCCGGAAATGCCACCGTCCCAGGTGGCCCGGGGCAGAGGGGCTCAGTGTCTGGGGTGGGGACGTGCCAGATGCGGCGTCATGTTACCCTTGTCCGGAATGCTTCGCACTTCCTCTGACTTACGGGGCCACCCTTACTCCCGCCGTCCCCGCTCAGTGCCCTGGAGACCCAGCCGCATCACTCAGGGACTTCCCGTCTTGGTTACGGTCGCTGTAACCCTCCCCCTGTGTGTCCCACTCTTCTCCGAGCCCGCCCGAGCTTCCTAATCTGGATGGTCTGAGCCCCGGACCGGCCTCCTCCTCGTTCTGGCTGCGTGACCTTGAGTGAACCACAACTTTCCTGGGCCTACTTTCCCCTTGTCCGTGCGACGGCGACGAGACCTCCACGACACCACGCCTGTCGTGAGGAACAAATGAGAAAGCCCTTTGTGAGCTGCGAAAGGCAACAGAAATGTTAGCTTTGTGGGTCCCGGGCGGCCAGTCCCTCTTCCCGGACCCCTCCCTTTCCTCGGGGACCCGCCCTGCGAGTCCGCCGGGCGCTGACAGTTCTCGCCACCCGCCTCCAGCCGCCCTTCCCATTGGCGAACGCGCCCGCCGCGCGGCGCCCAGTGCTGACGCCACGGCGCCCCCTCCGCCGGCGCACGGTGACGCACGGCCCCGCCCCCCGGCCGCGCCTGGCCTCCCGCGGGGCCCCGCCCACCGGGCCGACGCGGCGCGGGTCCCGCCCCGCGGGTGACGTGTGGCGCGCGCGGCCCGGCCGCCCCGGCAGTTGGTGCAGCAGCCGTTGGGCTGAGTGCGCTCACCCCACCCCTCCCCTCCTCCGGCCCGGACTCCCCACCCCGCCGGGCGCAGCCCCAGCTCCGGCCCCAGCCGGGCCCGTCCCGTGCGGGCCCGTGCCGCCCCCTCAGCCGGCGACGCCCCGGGCCGCCCGCCCGCCCGCCCGCCCGCCACCATGGAGCTGGAGGACGGTGTGGTGTACCAGGAGGAGCCCGGCGGCTCCGGGGCCGTGATGTCGGAGCGGGTGTCCGGCCTGGCCGGCTCCATCTACCGCGAGTTCGAGCGGCTCATCGGGCGCTACGACGAGGAGGTGGTCAAGGAGCTGATGCCGCTGGTGGTGGCCGTGCTGGAGAACCTGGACTCGGTGTTCGCGCAGGACCAGGAGCACCAGGTGGAGCTGGAGCTGCTGCGGGACGACAACGAGCAGCTCATCACCCAGTACGAGCGGGAGAAGGCGCTGCGCAAGCACGCCGAGGAGGTGAGGGCCGGCCGCCGGGCAGCGCGGGGGCCGGGGGTCGCGGCCCGGCCGAGGAGGGGGCGCGCCGGGCCTCCCGGGGGGCGGGCCTGTGGCCGGAGGTCGCCGGGACCCCCCGGCCGGCGTCGGGAGCCGCGGCAGGCTAGTGGGTGTCCGGGACTAGGGAGGGAGACGAGGAGGCAAGGCCCGGGGCGGGAGCCACAGCTTGGCCTGAGGGCACCTGAGATCGGCTGGGGGCGGAGACTTCGGGGTGGCCTGTAGCCGCCTGTAGTTCAGGGAAGTTTCCGACCACCGTGGGATAGTCAGGCGGCGGTTCAAACTTTTACCATGGTGAGTGTGTGTGTGTGTGTGTGTGTGTGTGTGTGTGTTGGGGGGGGGGCATTTAAACACTTCTGTCCTGGGTATGTAACTTCCGCTGGTTCCAGTACCTTTCTAGGGGATTGCTGCTTTGGGAAGTTAGACATCTCCCTCTTTCGGTCAGTTTCTTCCTGACGTCTTAACCCTGGAGAGAAAGAGGTTTTGTATTATGTTTTATGGGCCTTGGCTGACACTTTGTCAGCACTGAGATGTTGTAGAGCAACAGTCTTGTCAGTAGAGCGTACAGTTTTGTTTTATTGACATCTCACACCAAAGCGTTCCCCCGTGTCAGGTGGTCACCTTGGACAGTTCCCCTGACGAACCCTCTGTTTATTTATGAAGAGCGCTGGGGGGCGGGGCGGGTTGAGGAGGTGTAGGTGACTGACTGGTGGCAGCCTTTTTTTAGGACTGCAGTTTACAGGTGTCTTTAACCCTCGCACCTCGGCAGTGACCTCGGAACCCTCGCCTCGGGTCCGTGAGCCTTTTGGAGCTCTAGAGTGCAAGTGATAGGCCTTGGACTTCTTGAGACAGTCCAGGATTTAAGCTTTCAGGGTGTGTTGGCATTTATGTCTACGGAATTTACCTAATTCAGGCGAAGTGTTCATCTTTGTTTTCTGAGCATCTAATCTAATACACCGGGCTAAATACATGGTGATTGAAGGAAACTAAATACTGAATTATTGAACCAGCAACATGTTCTCTTTGAAAAATGCTTGGGGCAAAAAGGCATTAGGATATGAGATTTATTTAGCAGCTCATTTCCTAACCCTGAATACTATCCCCACTTAGACTTCTGTTTTGTCACATATACCTTTGTACCAGGTCACATAGTTCTCTTTTTCTTAAGCTTGACTATAGTGATGATTTCTAGTTCTGATTTTGTGATCCATTTGTCTCAAAGGAATGCCATTGCATTTGCCAAACAAAATTGACTTTGTGTCAAGAGTATTTCCAAGTATATAGAGAGGGAGGGATTGAAAAAAAATCTGAAGATGGGATTGCAATGTCCAGTGGCTTATTAGCACTGTTTATAGAACAGAGGTCGTGTACTACTTCTGAGGTGGCGTGCTGTATCTTCATCCTCATACAGGCTATTATCTGACCAATGTGTGGATGTACTAGGAAGAGACATGTATACACAGACGAGGAGCAGGCCCAGCATGACCTATCACCTTGGATAAAAGAAATGCTCCCTCCAACTTTAAACTCCTGTAGGGACATGTGAACATGGCAAAAGGCCAGGGTCACACATGCCAAGAAAAATATCTGCTTACAGGTTGCAGAATCAGGAAATAAAACTAACTGCTACGTACTGGATTGTATATTAATTTCTTAAGTAAATAAGTGACTTTTTTTTTGGTTATTTATACTTTTTCAAATACGTCTGTAAATTCTGTATTATGAGACCTTTGGGCAAAGAGCCATGACTTGAGAATAGAGAAAATTGATGAAATGATAGATGAGCCAATTCCCAGACTCCAAACATACAACCACCTTGTTATCACTTTTTGTGTAAGATGATAAGTCAAGTTTTACCCAGTTTCTGGAAATTCAGTCTTTCTTAAGCCAATATGCAGAAGTGAATTCTGTGTTTAATTTTCTGAGCGCTTCATTTGTGGCCTTTAATATGGAGCCTAAGAGTCTGCTATTGTAGCAAAAGTGCCTCAGAGGAAGGGAGGAAGGTTGGTTCGAATTCCTGCAAGCAAGACATTATAGCAACTCACACCCCCTAAAATATTCTCACCGTTTTATATACCCTCCTAGATTTCCACAAAGGTGCTCAGAATTAACTTACACTTTCTGGTGATGGACAATTTCCAGGCTTTCAAGTACTTTTGCTGTAAATACCTCCCTCCCTTCCTCCCTCCCTCCCTCCCTCCCTCCCTCCCTCCCTCCTTCCTTCCTTCCTTCCTTCCTTTCTTCCTTCCTTCCTTCCTTCCTTCTTCTCACACAGTTCCATGTATTCATGAGAGACACACAGAGAGGCAGAGACAGTCAGAGGGAGAAGCAGGATCTCTGTGGGGAGCCTGATGCGGGAGTGATCCCAGGATCCCTGGGATTATGACCTGAGCCAAACTCAACCACTGAGCCACCCAGATGCCCCAAGGAATTGGAAATTTCATCTTTATTCTAATGATATTGCTTAATTTGAATTCTTTGTCTTTTTCTTTGCTTTTATTTAAGTTTGTTTGGTGTGGAGTTAGCCTATTTTTGTGAATCTTTAAAAACAACCTAAAGGAAGGCTGCTTTTAGATAGATTATGATCAGTTTCAGGGCAAATGGGTTGGCTGGGTGGTTCAGTGGGTTAAACCTCTGCCTTCACCTCAGGTTATAATCTCAGGATCCTAGGATCTACCCCCACATTGGGCTCCCTGCTCAGCTGGGAGTCTGCTTCTCCCCTCTTACTCCCTCTGTGCTTTCCCTCTCTCTCTGTCTCTCTCTCTGTCAAATAAAATTTTTTAAAAAGCTTTAAAATGAAAAAGATTATAGTTAGTTTCAAATGCTAATGAAGAAATCTATCACCCTGTTGCTGACTACTCCACCTTTTGGGCTCCCTGGTCAAGCCGTTTATCTTTAGATTCCTTATCTAAGTTTTGTGTGGTGCCTTTGCCCATGCTATTCCCTTGGCATAGGATGCTTTTCCTCAGAGCTTCACCCTGGCTAGCTCCTCACTCTTGGCTCAGTTAAATTTCGCTTTTTCAGCTAGATTTTGTGTGTCTGCTCTATCCATAGTAAGCCCTATGGATCTTTGAATAATTTATTTGTAGATCAGTGGGTTTTTTTCCTCCAAGATTTTATTTAAATTCAAATTAATTAACATGTAGTGTAGTATTAGTTTCAGGAGGGTGTTTGGTTTTTTTTAAAACAATTTTAAAGACTACGTTTTTTTTTTTTTTTTTAAGATTTTATTTATTCATGAGAGACACACAGAAAGGCAGAGACATAGGCAGAGAGAGAAGTAGGCTCCTTGTGGGGAGCCCAATGTGGAACTTGATCCCAGGGATCAAGGATTGAGCGTCTGCTCAATCACTGAGCTACCCAGACATCCCAATATTTTATTTTTAGGTAATCTCTACACCCAACGTGGGGCTTGAATTCACAACGCTGAGATCAAGAGTCGTATGCTCTACTGAATAAGCCAGCCAGACCCCCCTCAATCAGGGATTTTTTTTTTCCAGTCACTGATTTTTAAAAACAGTGACCTAGAGAGAGATGTTATTCTTGCGAAGACTATGTTAGTGTTATTTATGTTTTGTTCAAGTTCTGATTCTTTTAAAATAAACCTGATTGCTTTGAGTAATTAAAAATAACCAAAACCCCAACTTTTCTGATAAGTAGGCAAATAAGTTTAAGAACCCTTTTCTTTTTTTTTTTTATTTTTTTATTTTATTTATTTATGATAGTCACACAGAGAGAGAGAGAGAGAGAGGCAGAGACACAGGCAGAGGGAGAAGCAGGCTCCATGCACCGGGAGCCTGACGTGGGATTCGATCCCCGGTCTCCAGGATCGCGCCCTGGGCCAAAGGCAGGCGCTAAACCGCTGCGCCACCCAGGGATCCCAAGAACCCTTTTCTTAGGAAGTTTTCTTTTCTTTTCTTTTCTTTCTTTTCTTTTCTTTTCTTTTCTTTTCTTTTCTTTTCTTTTCTTTTCCTTTCCTTTCCTTTCCTTTCCTTTCTTTTCTTTTCTTTTCTTTTCTTTCTTTCTTTTCTATTTATTTATTCATGAGGGACACAGAGAGAGAAAAAGGCAGAGACACAGGCAGAGGGAGAGGGAGAAGCAGGCTCCATTCAGGGAGCCCGACGTGGGACTCGATCCCGGGTCTCCAGGATCACTCCCTCGGCTGAAGGCGGCGCTAAACCGCTGAGCCACCGGGGCTGCCCAGGAATCTAGTTTCAAGTATTTCTGTGTGCCTTGTTTCTTATTACCATTATATTCAAAGTTCGAGTTTATTTAGCATGACTGAGTGGAGGGAGATTGTACTTAAAAATGCACTCTCTTCCTCCTCCCTTTCCTCCCACCATGTACTATAGAAGCATATTTGAGGAGAATAAGCTGAAAAGAGAATATCTTTGCTGGGAAGAAGATGTTATGATTATGTGATTTTGTGACGACTTTTCTGTGGCTTTTTGCTTAAAAGAATTGGAGTGATTAAATACTGAGGTGAGAGATACTACTGAGAATTTTCAAATTAACTTTTCCCCAACGAATTAGTACTTAAAGCAGTAACAAAATTGATGTTTTATATGAAGACTTTAGTCAAATTATTTTCTTTGGAAGGGTATGCTTTCTGGGCAGGAAAGCAGGCTTTTTTGATAGTGTTCTTTTTATTGATGTTCTCATTCATAAAAATATTTAATCAAAACTGTTGAGGAAGTTAATTTTGATTTGTTTTCAAGGTAATTTACAATGGCCATTGAGTTCATCTCTTTAATAAACACTTTAAAAGGAAAATTTGATGTCTTTTCACTGAGTCTTATGACATTATCAAGTAAGAGGAGTGAAGAGGAATTTTGCATACTTAAAACTTAAATTTGTTGATGGTGGCTCTTGAGGACTTAGGGAGTTAGAAAGCAGAAATTCTGTCTGCCTCAACATTAAATTTATTCTGTGCCTTTAGCAGGGTTGAGTTTTTTTTTTTAAGATTTTATTTATTTATTCATGAGAGACACAGAGAAAGAGAGAGAGGCAGAGACACAGGCAGAGGGAGAAGCAGGCTCCCCACAAGGAGCCCAATGTGGGACTCAATCCCAGGACCTGGGATCACGCCCTGAGCCAAAGGCAGATGCTCAACCGCTGAGCCACCCAGGCGTTCCTAGCACAGTTGTTATTTACATTAGTATTATGATGATTCTTTAGGTTTCTAGCCTTAATTCTGTCAACTCTGGTGTGTTTAGGAGTTTAACTTTGCTGTTTTATTTCAAGTAGAGCAGCAGGAGAGGGTGGTAACATGTCAGCACAGGAGAACAGGTTGTTGTCTGTGAGGTGTTAACATTTGACATCTTACATGTTTGAATATACATATTATCTGCCAGTTTTCAAACTCCTCTTAAAAGTGAAGTTCCTCTGTAGTACCTGATCGGTGGTTTTGAAACCAGTATTTTGTGGTATCTTCATTGAGCTAAAGGTTTGGGTTCAAGAATTGAATCAGGTACTGACTTAATTTCTCTGTTGGTTCAGTTAGAGTAAGAACAGTTTTTTGGAATGTCACGTTACATAATCCAAACCTGTTTTATTTATATTTTTTAAATATTTAAGTAATTTCTATACCCAGCATAGGGCTTGAACTCATGACCCCCGAGATCAAGAGTCACATGCTCTTGTGACTGAGTCAGCCTGGCATCCCTGAAACTTGTTTTAGATTGCTCAAGAAACATTTCATGTTTCATTAATTTCAATATTACCTAAATTATTTTGTACATAAACCAATTCATTTAAAATCACACTTTTATACACATAAAAGTATATATTTTCATATACAAAAAAATACCATTGTTGGGGCACATGGCTGGCTCAGTTGGTAGAGCATGTGACTCTTGATCTCAGAGTTCAAGCCCCACATTTGGCATTGAGTTTACTTAAAATAACTTTTTTTCTTGCTGAGCCATTTTGAATAAGCTTCATATTGCCCCTAGTCAGTCCCTACTTTGAGTCATTTTTTTTTAAAGATTTTATTTATGTATTTGAGAGAGAGAAAGACAATGCATGTGCACGTGAGATAGAAGGAGCAAGAGGAGGGGCAGAGGGAAAGGGAGAAGCAGACTCCTGCTGAGCAGGACGCCAATGTGGGGCTGGGTCCAGGACCTTGGGATCACGACCTGAGCTGAAGATAGACACTTAACTGACTGTGCCACCCAGGTGCTCCTCAAGACCCTTTCTGAAATGGACAGTCTATTTGTTCCCTGGGGGAGTATGTGTATGTGGTGGTGGTAGTAGTGATGGGGTTGTTGCCTTTTGAGATGGCAGTCTATTAACCATTGATTAGCTCTTAAGACAGATCTTGCCCTTTACCTTCAGAGATTTCTGAATGTAAATATGTGAGATACCATTATGTGTCCTTGCTACTGTGACATTCACATTTTTACTTGGTTAAGATCACAAAAGAGGGAGTGCCTGGCTGGCTTGGTCAGAAGAGTTTATGACTCTGTATCTGGGGGTTGTGAGTTTGAGCCTCACATTGAGTATGGGGCTTACAAAAAAAGAAACAAAACTTTAAAAACACAAAAGAGAATATAAAAATGGTAAGGTGCCTAGTTGCATCCAGGTAGGTACCTCTAATCAGAGGATGGATTAGTAAAGTAAGAACTACTCACTAGATTACTGTAGTTTGTGCCATAGCTCATTAATCAAAGAATTCAGTGCTTGAGTCTGGTTCCTGTTTCTTGGACTCCTTAGCTTACCTTTTACTACCCACTACATTCTTAAATCATATGGAACCTTTGGTTCCCAGGAGAGCTAGTGTTAGAATATAGCCAAATATGTGTTTTATTCTGTTGACTGAGTTAATGGCTGAGTTATATTAAAAATATTTTGCTATGCTCAGCACTCATAATGAATACAACTCTTATGTAAATTACTATTAGAGATAAAATATATCAACATAGATCCAGTTTAATAATATATGTAACATGTATTCAAAAAACTTCTATTTAAATATATGTGTGTGTTGGGCGCCTGGGTGGCTCATTTGATGAAGCAGTGACTCTTGATTTCAGCTCAGGTTGAAATGACCTCAGGGTTGTGAGATCGAGCGCCATGTGCTCAGTATAGAATCTGCTTGAGATTCTCTCCCTCTTTGTCTCCCCGCTTCCCCTCTAAAATAAATAAATAAAAAATCTTAAAAAAATATGTGTGTGATTCTGTGCATTTTGAAATCTTAGCCAGCGATATTTTATTTATTTTTTAGTGATCTCTATGCCCAGTGTAAGGCTGGAACTTGGGAACCCAAGATCAAGAATCACATGCTCTTCCCACTGAGCCAGCCAGGTGCTCTTAACCAGCAATATTTAGTTGGTAGTTTGAAGCAAGACTGTTTTATTCACTTAGGAATTATAGTGTCCAGTAGTTAGGTGCCTCCAAAAATTTTTGAGCTGCACCTCGGAAATTTACATATTAATACAATAAAGAAGTTTCCAAGGTGAGGATATAGAGTTATTAGAACTTTCAAAAATTGTTTTTTCCCCCTAAGATTGATTTTATTTATTTATTTATTCATTCATTCATTCATTCATTCATTCATTCATTTATTGAGAGTGAATGAGTGCCCACGAGTGTAGTTGGGGGGAGGGTCAGAGGTGTGGGAGAAGGGGAGAAAATCTCAAGCTTACTGCCCACCGAGTGTGGAACTGATAAGGGGCTTGATCTCATGACCTTAAGATCATGACCTGAGTCCAAACCTAGAGTTGGATGCTTAACTGACTGAGCCACTCAGGTGCCCTTTTTTAAAAAAATTATTAAACTTTTTAAAGTTTAAATTTTAAACTCCCCCTACCTAGCTTTTTATTAGGCAAATGTTCAAACATACAGAAAAACTAAAAATGCATTGATATCTTTAAAAAAAATTTTTTTTTAAAGATTTTATTTATATGAGAGAGAGACTACCAGCAGAGAGGAGAGGGAGAAGCAGGCTCCCTGCTCACAGGGCTCCATCCCAGGACCCTGGGATCATGACCTGAGCCAAAGGCAGGTGCCCCAAAATAATTGTAGTTTAGATACTTCTTTTTTCTTTTTAAAGATTTTATTTATTTATTCATAAGAGACACAGAGAGAGAGAGGCAGAGACATAGGCAGTAGGGGAAGCAGCCTTCATGCAGGGAGCTCAATATGGGACTTGATCCCAGGACTCTAGGATCATGCCCTGAGCCAAAGGCAGATGCCCTGAGCCACCCAGGCATCCCTAGATACTTTTCTTTTCTTTCTTTTTTTTTTTTTTTCTAGGTACTTTTCTATAAGGAATTTAGATCTGAGATTACAAGACAATAATGAAAATGGTTAATTTTTTTAAATTTAAAATTACAGTATAAAATATGATGGATTGTCTTTCTTGTTTGAAGCTAAGATACAGAAATTGAGAAACATCCTTTTTTTTTTTTTTTTTTTGAAACTGATCCTTTTTAACAGCTGAGAGGAAACTCCTATGATCTTCTGGTTCTACTGTATTCCATTTCCATAGGTTGGTAAAAAGATAGACACATAGGTGATCAGAAAGAACAACTATTTATTGAGTCAGGCACTGTTGTAGGCTCTGGGAATATAACTACAAACAAAAAAAGACAAAAAAAGTAGCCTGTACTTTTTTCAGTTTATACTGTAATAAAGAATAAACAAGCCAGTTATTGTAATCATAGATTGTGACAGATGCCATTCAGGGATTTACTTATTTATTTGAGAGAGAGTGCCTGCGTGCCAGCAAGAGTGTGCACACACACGTGCACACAAGCACATGGGGGCGGGCAGTGGGGCAAAGTGGGAGGGAGAGGAAGAGTGAAAGAATCCCAAGCCAACTCTGTGTTGATATCATGTGCTTGATACCATGACCCTGAGATCATGACTTGAGCAGAAATCAAGAGTCAGTTGCTTAACCAACTGAGCCACTCAGGTGCCCCACCATGCAGGAAATTAAAAGAGGTGATGTGATAAGGAGTAAAGAGGCAGGTACTTTAGATGAACAAAGAAGTATATAAAAGGGTAAGCTGCCCATGCAGGAAATAATTCATCTCATAAAAGTACTTTTTTAGATCTGAAACTTTAAACATGTATAGTCAGAGTTTCTCCTAATTGTTATCCTTGAAAATTCATACAAGTGAGCAGCTCTCATAAGTGCATTTCTTCTGTTTTTTGTTTTTTTTTTTTACTATTCCTTCTCATACTTCTCAGCAATATTTGACTCTTTTGGTCACTCTTTCTTTAGGAAACATATATATTTACATATATATAAAATATGTATTTTAAGTTTTTATTTAAATTCCAGTTAACATATAGTGTTATATTCGGTTCAGGTATACAGCATAGTGATTCAACATTCATACAACACTCAGTGCTCATCATGACAAGTGCACTCCCTAATCCCCCTCACCTATTTCACCTGTCCCCCCACCCACTTCATTCTGGTAACTGTCAGTTTGTTTTCTAGAGTTAAGAGTCTGAAGGAAACGTATTTTGGTTCTGTGACTTTGAACTCTCTTGATTTTTCCCCTTTTTTCTTTTCTTTTTTTAACTAATGAATTTGAGAGAAAGAGCTAGTGCATGTGTGCACAAGTAGGGAGGGACAGAGGGAGAGAGAGAATCTCAAGCAGATTCCCTGCTGAACCTGGAGTCCCACTCCAGGCTCAATCCCAGGACTTGAGATCACAACCTGAGCCAAAACCAAGAGTTGGCTGCTTAAAACTGAGCCACGCAGGTGCCCTTCTCCCCGCCCCCCCCTTTTTTAGTAGAATCTATGCTGGGCTTGGGTCTTGAATTCATGAACCCAAGAATAAGAGCTGTATGCTCCACTGACTGAGCCAGCCAGGCATCTCAGTTTTCCCCTTTTTTGACCACTGTGGATTCTCCTTAATGTTGTTAGCTTCAGTGTTCCTTGGAGTTCTTTCTGGGGTTCCCCTCTAGCTCTCATTTGCACACTGCCTAACTGGTATTATTCATTCCCATGGGTTCAGTTATAATTTGTTGACCATTCCAAAATGTGTATCTCATTCATTTCATAGATATTTATAGAGCGTTGACTGTGTGCCTGGTACTGTGTCCATTGAGGACACAGTGGTGAGCAAAACACAGAAGTTTCTTCTCTTGAAGCTGATAGCTGTTAAGAACTTTAAAGTCAGATCTCTCTCTGGAGTTTCAGATCCACATTACTGTTGTTTCTCGGACATGAATGTCTTCTGACACGTCCAAACCTGAACTTCTCTCCCAAGCTTGTTGCTCCTCTGTTCCCTGTGTAAGGGTTACCGCTATCTGCCTGGCCAGATAGCTCATCACCTTAACTCTTCTCTCTTCTTTCTTTTCTTTTTTTTTTTTTTTAAAGATTTTATTTATTTGTGTGTGAGAGAGATTGAGCATGAGCAGGGTAAGGGGGCAGAGAAAGAAGCAGAATCCCTGCTGAGCAGGGATCTGAACTCAGGGCTCTGTCAAGGACTTGGAGGATTCTGGATTCATGACCTGAGCCAAAGGCAGACACTTAACCCACTGAGCTACCCAGGCACCCCAGCTCTTCTCTCTTCATTCTCATTGCTACCTTCTTTTGTTTCCAACTTTTAAATATTTCTTCTTATTATTTTATTTGTTTTTTTCCAACTTTTAAATATTTTTGGAATCTCTACTTCTTCCAAAACCATTTCCACTGCACAGTACAGACTGCCAACATCTCTTGGGCCAAATCCAAACTCCATAGAGGTGGGATTTTGTGTCATTCACACTGTTTTCTGGTATCTGGCACAAAGGAAGTATCCAATGAATATTTCTGAATAAATGAATGGACAACTGAAACTGTCCCATGACTGATCTGTCTGCTTCCAGTATTGCCAACCTATAAACTGCCCATCATACTGTACCTAGATTTCTCCAAAATGGAAATGTGATCCAATCTTTCCATACTTAAAAGCCTTTAGTGGCTCTGTCTAAAGTTCTTAAGATACAAAGTGTTGTGATCTGGCTGCTCCTTACCTTACCACCTATCCTTTCCTTTTTGAGCCATCATACTGAACCCTTGGAGACTTGGAGTTTGTTTTGCACAAAGTATTTTCTCTCCTGGCCTTCTTAAAAACTGCCTCTTTGCTTGGTACTGTTTCTCTTCTGTTGCCTGGCTAACAGTATGCATCTTTTGGGTTTCAATTCTGGAATGCCTTTTATGAACACCCAAGGATGGATTATGCCCATCTTATATTGTCCCACAGCATACTCTCCCTCCCCCTCACGTAACACTTCCAATGTTTTAGCAAACTGATCCATGGCTTTAATTCCCCTACTAAACTACTAGGATGCAGTAGCTATTTAATAGATATTTGTTATTTAGTTGGAGGGATGGATGAATATGCTAAAGGTCAAATTGCTAAGCCTAAGTATTTAAAGTTCTCTTTTGTGCATTCAAGTTATTTGTCCTTACCAATGGTGCCAAGTTATGCTAAAACTTCCAAAAAATTCTTCAATAGGTCTTTTGACTTTTGTACATAAAAAAAAAAAAAACAAGACAAAACCACTTCTGAGGGTAGTTATTGCAAATGATTTACCTACACTGTCTTCTACATAGTAGATATTCTAGAACTACTTACATGTTTAAATTGAAATATTAAGATCATAGGCATTATTTCTGCATTTGCAAAGGTTGGGCTGGGTGATCTTTTTTTACTTTCTTTTTTTTTTTTTAAAGATTTATTTATTCATGAGAGAGACACACAGAGAGAGGCAGAGACACAGGCAGAGGGAGCAGCAGGCTCCGTGCAGGGAGCCCCATGCGGGACCCAATCCCCAGACTCCAGGATCATGCCCTGAGCCAGAAGGCAGACACCCAACTGCTGAGCAACCCAAGCGTCCCTTTTTTTATTTTTTATTTTTAAAAATGTATTATTGTTTTTTATTTTTTTATCTTTTTTTTTTAAGATTTTATTTATTTATTCATGAGAGACACAGAGACAGAGGCAGAGACATAGGCAGAGAGAGAAGCAGGCTCCATGCAGGGAGCCCGACGTGGGACTTGAACCCGGGACTCCAGGATCACACCCTGGGCCAAAGGCAGATGCTTAACCACTGAGCCATCCAGGGATCCCTGTTTTTATATTTTTTCTTTGGTTTGGTTTGGTTTGGTTTTGGAAGGTACCTAGGTGATTTTAAAAGTCATGTTAGCACCACGATTCTCTGATTATTTTAAACTTAAAAAAATTTTTTTTTAAATTTTTATTTATTTATGATAGTCACACAGAGAGAGAGAGAGAGAGAGAGAGAGAGGCAGAGACATAGGCAGAGGGAGAAGCAGGCTCCATGCACCGGGAGCCCGACGTGGGATTCGATCCCGGGTCTCCAGGATCGCGCCCTGGGCCAAAGGCAGGCGCCAAACCGCTGCGCCACCCAGGGATCCCCCCAAAATTTTATTTTTATTTTATAAAAGATTTTTATTTATTCATGAAAGACAGAGAGAGAGAGAGAGAGAGAGAGGCAGAGACATAGGCAGAGGGAGAAGCAGACTCCCTGCAGGGAGCCTGATGTGAGACCCTATCCCAGGACTGCGGGATCATGCCCTGAGCCAAAGGCAGAGATGCTCAACCGCTGAGCCACCCAGGCACCCCTGATTATTTTAAACTTAATGTGGCTTTCTTTTGTATTTTAATTTTAGATTTGAGTTGCTGCTTGAGAAATAAGTTTGTTTGAATAAAATTTCCACACAAATGAGGTTAAGTGCCCAAACTTAATTTTAGCAATTTGCTTAGTATCTTTTGATAGACATTTGTTTTTTTCCCTAAGATTTTATTCAGAATTTATTTAGATTTATTTATTATTTGAGAGAGAGAGGGCATGCGCATGTGAGTGTGAGAGAGAAATGAGTATGAGGAGGGGCAGAGGGAAGAGGGAGAAGCTAACTCCTGCTGAGTGGGGAGCCCAAAATGGGGCTCGATCCCAGGACCCCAGGATCATGACCTAAGCCGAAGACAGTCACTTAACTGACTGAGCTACCGTGGTGCCCCAACATTTATTTTTGAAGAAAAGTTCATTCTGAAGAACAAAGTATTTTATTTCTGGGGCATTGAAAATATATTGGTTAAAAGCCTCTGCTAGCCTATTATGATATAAGTACAATTTCTAATTTCAATTATCAAATCCTTAATTTGAATTTTCCTTTAAGTTACTTGTTGCCCTAGCCCCCCTTTTGCTACCTATTCAAAAACAAATATCTTTTATTTTTTTATTTTTAAAGGATTTATTTATTTATTTGTTTGTTTATTTATTTATTTATTTATTTATTTATTTATTTATTTATTTATTGGTTTTATTTATTTATTTATTTATTCATGATAGACACACAGAGAGAGAGAGAGACATAGGCAGAGGGAGAAGCAGGCTCCATGCAGGGAGTCTGACGCAGGACTCGATCCCGGGTCTCCAGGATCACACCCTGGGCCGGAGGCGGCACTAAACTGCTGAGCCACCTGGGTTGCCCCCAAAACAAATATCTTTTAAAAAGTTAAACAGGTTGTACAGAAGTGTGGAATCAAATCAACAGGCTTTTGTAAAACCAGAAGGGTAACTTTTTAAAAAAAGGCTATTGTCCATGGTTCTACTATGAAAATAGTCTGCTTGAACTTGTTTAATGTGATTTGGGAAACATTTGACAGAAATTACCCACTTATTTGTGGCTCTGTTCAGTTTTAACTCTTTATTTTTTTATTTTTATTTTTTTTTAAAGATTTTATTTATTTATTCATGATAGACATAAAGAGAGAGAGAGACAGAGACAGAGACACAGGCAGAGGGAGAAGCAGGTTCCATGCTGGGAGCCCGATGCGGGACTTGATCCTAGGTCTCCAGGATCACGCCCTGGGCCGAAGACAGGCGCCCCAACCGCTGAGCAACCCAGGCTGCCCCAGTTTTAACTCTTTACAAAATAACTTTCATGCTGGGTTAGGAATTCATCCAGTAATTTGCTCAGTATTAACCAGCTCTAAGCTTGCAGAGGGCCAGGAAGTGAGGAAAGATTTCTGAATAGCTAGGATGAATGTCTCAAAGTTTGTGTACTAAAGTTCATGATGTTGGCCTGCTGAATAAACATTTAAAGGCAAAGTATAGGGGATCCCTGGGTGGCGCAGCGGTTTGGCGCCTGCCTTTGGCCCAGGGCGCGATCCCGGAGACCCGGGATCGAATCCCACATCGGGCTCCCGGTGCATGGAGCCTGCTTCTCCCTCTGCCTGTGTCTCTGCCTCTCTCTCTCTCTCTCTCTCTGTGACTATCATAAATAAATAAAAATTAAAAAAAAAAAAGGCAAAGTATATTCATAGTAACCTTATTTTATTCTTGAAAATTTTTTTTTATTTTTAAAATTTATTTTTTATAGTATCTTTATTTTATGAGAGAAAGAGTGCACACATGTAAGTGGGAGTTGGGTGAGATGGAGATGGAGAGTGAGAGAGAGAATCCTAAGCAGGTTCCATACCCAGCATGCAGCCTGATGCAGGGCTCAGTTTTAGACTCTGAGATCATGACCTGAGCCAAAATCAAGAGTTGGGTGCCTGACCAACTGAACTACCCAGGTGCCCTCATAGTATCCTTATTTTATTTTATTGAAACAGGTTGTTTTTTTTTTTTTTTTAAAGGTTTTATTTATTTGAGAGAGCAAGAGTGAGAGAGATCACAGAGGGAGAGAGAGAAGCAGACTCTCTGCTAAGTGCAGAACCTGACCAGGGGCTTGATCCCAGGACCCTGAGATCATGACCTGAATGCAGGGGCTTAACTGATTGAGCCACCCAGGCACCCGTTTAATATCTTTATTTTGAATAAAATAGTTTCTTAGCCCTCAACAGGTTATAAACAGCAAAATTAAGAGAGTTTCTACTAGAGATATGTTCTTATATATAACAAATGGCAGGAGTCTCTGAAGTAGGCTACTGAAAATTATAAAAAGTGGTACAGTGTAGTGGCCAAGGGCAAAGGATCAGAATGCCTTAGTTCACATCCTAGCTGTATTACTTCCTACTTGTGAAATCATGGACAGGTTTCTTTTCTTTTTTTAAGATTTTATTTATTTGTTCATGAGAGATAGAGAGCCAGAGACACAGGCAGACGAGAAGCAGGCTCCATGCAGGGAACCCGACGTGGGACTCGATCCTGGGACTCCAGGATCATGCCCCGGGCCAAAGGCAGACGCTCAACCGCTGAGCCACCCAGGCGTCCCATGGACGGGTTTCTTAATGCCAAACCTTAATTTCTTAGTTGTAAATAGGGATAATAGTTGTAACAACCTTATAGGATTCTTGTGAGAATTATACCAGAAGAATGAGCTTTTCAAAGCTTCAGGCATTTGGTTAATCAGTACTAAATGTTATTAATATTTCTTATATCCACCTATCTATCCATCTCATTTATTTGTTTATAAAACAGATTTTTTTTTTTAAAGATTTTATTTATTTATTCGTAGAGATGCAGAGAGAGAGAGAGAGGCAGAGACACAAAGCAGGCTCCATGCAGGAGCCTGACGTGGGACCCGATCCAGGGTCTCCAGGATCACGCCCCGGGCTGCAGGCGGTGCTAAACCGCTGCGCCACTGGGGCTGCCTTATAAAACAGATGTTAGTTTAACACTTTGTGCCTGGACCAGGGGTATGAAAACGATTAGTCCAAGGTCTTGCTATTGAGGAGATCATAGTCTAGTGGGGAAGGCTAATGTAAATAACTAGGGCAGCCTTAGATAAGCATTTTAGACAAGTACTGTATATTCAAGGTGCTTAAAACCTAAAACCAGAGGGATAACTCCATAGAGATGGGGTGGCATTTAACTACCTTATGTGTCACAAATCCAAAGTATGAAGAGTTTGAAAGTGTGTGACATATTCAGCAAACTACAAAAACAATGACATTTATTTTTCCAAAATATTTAAGTAATAAATATTACTTAATATTACTTAGTTTTCCATGTGTTCTTTTTTTTAAGATTTTATTTTTATTTATTCATGAGAGACAGAGAGAGAGGCAGAGACATAGGTAGAGGGAGAATGGTGGGACTCGCAGAGATGTGGGACTCGATCTCAGATCCTGGGATCATGCCCTGAGCTGAAGGTAGATGTTCAATTGCTGAGCCACCCAGGCGTCCCTAGAAATACTTTTAATTTAAACGATGTTATATAAATATTTTTGTGCTTCAGTTTTTCTTAAAAATAGTTATGAAGATTACTTCATTTCTTAGTGATACTAGTCAACTGATAGTATTAATATTGACCTTGAAAATTTTCATTCCTCTAATAGACCGCATTTATTTAATTAGATTGAGTTGATTTTTTTCTCCCTGTGAAAATTTCACTTTATATAATTGTCAACACATATTTTTTCCCTTAAAATTTTTGTTGTGGTAAAATATTCATAGCATTAGAATGCCTGGGTGGCTCAGGTGGTTGATCTGCCTTTGACTCATATCATGATCTCAGGGGCCTGGGATCCAGCCTTGAAGTCGGCCTCCCAGCTTAGCAGGAAGTCTGCTTCTTCCTCTGCCCCTCTTCCTGCTCGTTGTCCCTCTCCCTTTCACTTTTTTTTTCTCTCTTTCTCTCTCAAATAAATACAATCTTCAAAAAATATATACATAGCATAAAATTTATCATTTTAACCATTTTTAACTGCATAATTCAGTGGTGTTAAGTATATTTGCCTTGTCATGCAACCACCACCTCTTTTCATCTCCAGAACTGTTTCACCATCTCAAATTGAAACTCCATACCCATGAAACAGTAACTCCCATTTCTCCCTTCTCCTATCCTCTGAAAACCCATCATTCTATTTTCTGTCTTTATGAATTTAAAGATTTTACTTATTTGACAGAGGGAGTGAGCACACAAGTAGGCAGAATGGTAGGCAGAGGTAGAAGGAGAAGCAGACTCCCCACTGAGCAGGGAACCCAACCCTGTGATCATGACCTGAGCTGAACGCAGATGCTTAACAGACTGAGTCACCCAGGTGCCCCTGTCCTTATGAATTTGACTACTCTAGGTACCTCATATAAATGGAATCATATGACATTTACCCTCTTGTGTTTGACTTGTTTCACTTAGCATGTTTTTAGGGCTCATCCATTTGTAACATATATCCTAATTTCACTCTTTTTTAAGGCTGTATAGTATTCCATTATGTGTATATATAAGCCTCTTATCAATAAATGGCTTGCTAATATTTTCTCCCATTCTATGTGTTATCTTTTTACTATAAAATTTTTTTAAAATTTATTTAAGTAGTTTTCACATCCAATGTGAGATTCAAACTCACAACCCCAGAATCAAGAGCCACACACACACATGCACTACTGACTGAACCAACCAGGTACCCTTCTTTTTACTTTCTTGATAATGTCCTTTGAAACATAAAAGTTTTTACTTTTGATGAAATGGAGTTTTATCTGTTTCTTTTATTGCCTGTACTCTTTGTGTATGTAGAAGAAACCATTGCCTAGATAGATGTTACAAAAATTTCACTTATGTTTTCTTCTAAGAGTTTTGTAGTTTTAACACTCTTAAACTTAGGTGTTTGATCTATTTTGAGTTATTTTTTTATATGGAGTCCAAATCCATTCCTTTGCATGTGGATATCCAGTCCCAGTAGCATTTGTTGATGAGACCATTCTTTTCTCAGGAATTATCTTGATACCCTTGTTGAAATATAATTGATTATAAATCTGAGGGCTTTTTTTTTTTTAAGATTTTATTTATTTATTCATGAGAGACACACAGAGAGAGAGAGAGGCAGGGACACAGACAGAGGGAGAAGCAGGCTCCATGCGGGGAGCCCAATGTGGGACTTGATCCCGGGACTCCAGGATCACGCCCCGAGATGAAGGCAGATGCTTAACCTCTGAGCCACCCAGGCGTTCATGGACTCTCTTTTTTTTTTTTTTTTTTTTTATGATAGGCACACAGTGAGAGAGAGAGAGGCAGAGACACAGGCAGAGGGAGAAGCAGGCTCCATGCACCGGGAGCCTGACGTGGGATTCGATCCCGGGTCTCCAGGATCGCCCCCTGGGCCAAAGGCAGGCGCTAAACCTCTGCGCCACCCAGGGATCCCTTTTTTTTTTTTTTTTTGTTCATGGACTCTCAGTTCTATTTCATTGATCTATACATCTGTCCTTAAGCTAGCACTATCCTGTTGTGACTACTGTCTTTTTGTAATAAATTTTGAAATTGAGAAATATGTCCTCCAACTTTGTTCTTTTTAAAGATTATTTTGGTCATTCTGGGCCCATCAAATTTCCATGAGAGTTTTAGGATCACTTTGTCAATTTCTGCAAAGAAGCTAGCTTGGGTTTTCATAGGGATTTTATTGAATTTGTAGATCAATTTGGGGTGTATTGCCATCTTACCAATATTAGATCTCCTGATCCGTGAACATGATGCTTTCTATTTATTTGGATTTTTAGTTTCTTTCAACAGTGTTTTGTTGTCAGGGTAAAAGTTTTACGTTTCTTTTGTTAAATTCACTTCTAGGCATTTAGTTCTTCTTTGATGCTTTTGTAAATGGAGATGTTTCCTTAATTTCATTTAAAAAATAAGTTCTTGGGCAACCTCGGTGGCTCAGCGGTTTAGTGCCGCCTTAAGCCCAGGGCGTGATCCTGGAGACCCGGAATGGAGTCCCATGTCAGGCTCCCTGCATGGAGCCTGCTTCTCCCTCTGCTTGTGTCTCTGCCTCTCTCTCTCTCTCTCCCTTTCTCTCTCTTTCTCTCTCTCTCTCTGTGTGCCTCAAATAAATAAATAAATAAATAAATAAATAAATAAATAAATATCTTTGTATTTAAAAAAGATTTATTTATTTATTTATTTTAGAGAGAGAGAGGGAGGGTATGTGTATGCCCAAGTGTATGAACAGGAGAGCAAAGAGAGAAGAAGAAGGGGAAAAGTAGATTCCCCTCCAAGTGCAGAGCCTGACATGGGGCTCAATCCCAGGGCCCCCAAGATGATGATCTGAGCCAAAATCAAGAGTTGGATGCTCAATTCACCAAACCACCGAGGTGTTCCTAATTAATTATTCTTGGAGTAAACTCTACCCGCCATGTGGGACTTGAAGTCATGACCTCAAGATCAAGAATAGTATGCTCTATGGACTAAGTCAGACAGGCACCCCTTAATTTCATTTTCTTATCATTGCAAGTGTTTAGAAATACAATTGATTTTTGTATATTGATCTTGTATCTTGCTGAACTTACATATTCCAATAGATTTAAAAAATATATATTTTATTTATTTATTTGACACAGCACAAGCAGGAGGAGTGGCAGGCAGAGGGAAAGGGAGAAGCAGGTTCCTCGCTGAGCAAGGATCTTGATTCAGGGCTTGATCTAGGACCCTGGGATCATGACTTGAGCTGAAGGCAGATGCTTAACCATCTGAGCCACCCAGGCACCCCATATTCTAATAGATTTTTTGTGTGTGGATTTCAAAACAATATTCATTCATTCATTCATTCATTCATGAGAGACAGACAGAGAGAGAGAGAGAGAGAGAGAGAGGCAGAGATTCAGGCAGAGGGAGAAGCAGGCTCCCTGCAGGGAGCCCGATGCAGGACTCAATCCCGGATCCCAGGATTATGCCCTGAGCCAAAGGCAGGCACCAGGTGTCCCCGTTTGTGGATTCTTTTTTTGTTTGTTTGTTTGTTTGTTTGCTTTTTAAGATTTTATTTACTTATTCATGAGAGACAGAGAGAGAGAGAGAGGCAGAGACATAGTCAGAAGGAGAAGCAGGCTCCATGCAGGGAGCTCAATTTGGGACTCGATCCCAGGACTCTAGGATCATGCCCTGAGCTGATGGCAGACACTCAACCACTGAGCCACCCAGATGTCCCTGTGTGTGGATTCTTGAAGACTTTTTTATATATACATTATCGTGTTGTCTGCAAATAGAGGTAGTTTTACTTATTTCCCCACTGCCTGCATGCCTTTTATTTAATTTTCTTGACTAATTGCCCTAACTAGAACCTCCTGGTACAATATTGAATAGAAATGGCAAGAGTAAAGTTTTTGTCTTGTTTCTGATCTTATGAGGAAAGCATGCAGTCTTTACCTATTAAATATGATGTAGTTGTGAGGATTTGAGGGAGTTCCTTTCTGTTGTTTGTAGAGTGTTTTCATTACGAAGAGATGCTGAATTTTGTTAAGTGCTTTTCCTGTAATTAGATAAGCCAGTGCTATTCAGCTATCTTTTTAGGTTGGAGTGTGTGGTTTTGTTTGTTTGTTTTAACGTTTGGAAATAACCAGACAGAAGTCTAATTTTATAACAAGTTTGGTAGTGTAAAAATTCTTTAAAAAGGTGTATGTGTGTACCTAAACATTAAAAATTACATGTGAAAAGCTAAAATAATGACTGTATCCCCTCCTTGGTAGGATGGTCAGGGAAGGTCACGGGGGACATAACATTTCAGTTATGAAATGAAGAATGAGGAGGAGACCATCAAAGGAGAGTATTCTAGGCAAAGGAAATGAGAATTTAAGGTAGGAAAAAGTTTTAATTAAGGAGTCAGCCAGTGTCGAGGAAAAAGAGGGAATAAAGTAGTAGAATCATGGAGGAGCTGCTCACTCACTGGGCTTTATGGGCCAAGGTAGAGTTTAGAAGTCTACACTTAAGTAGCCATTGATGATCTTCAATCAAAGCAATAAAATGTATCTTTAATTCATACTAAAGTATTTGTAGTGAAATCCTGTGATGCTGAGGTTTGTTGAGGGGAAAAAGGAAGAGTACAGACAAAACAGTATGTGCCATGTGCTGATAATTGTTGAAATTAGGTGATAATATTTAGCAGTTTATTTTACTGTTCTATTTTTTTTAAGATTTTATTTATTCATGAGAGACACACAGAGAGAGAGAGAGGCAGAGACATAGGCAGATGGAGAAGCAGGTTCCATGCAGGGAGCCCAATGTGGGACTCCATCTCAGGACTCCAGGATCATGCCCTGGCCGAAGGCAGGCGCTAAACCGCTGAGCCACCCAGGGATCCCTCTCTCCACCATTGATGCATGTTTGCGAATTCCCATTAGACACGGAAAAAAAAAAACCCACAGAAAATAACTGGAAAGAAAAGATGATCTACTGTTTGGTTTAAGATTTTATTTATTTATTTATTTATTTATTTATTTATTTATTTATTTATTTATTTATTTATGTAAGAGCACGCAAGAGGGAGAGAGAGCATGACTGGAGAGAGGGGCAGAGAGAGAAGGACAGGAAAAGGAGAGGGAGAATCAGACTCCCAACTGAGTTGGGAGCCCAACAGGGGGCTTGATCCCAGGACCCTGATATCATGACCAGCTGAAGTCAAATGCTTAACTGACTGAGCCACTTGGGTTCCCCTCACTGATTTTTTTTTTTTTAAGATTTTATTTATTCATGAGAGACACACAGAGAGAGAGGCAGAGACATAGGCAGAGGGAGAAGCAGGCTCCATGCAGGGAGCCCGATATGGGACTCGATCCCGGGACTCTGAGATCACGCCCTGGGCTGAGGGCAGATGCATTTAACCACTGAGCCACCCAGGCACCCCTAAAATGATCATGTTCTATTACATTTATACAATTATGGATGATAGTTTGGGCAGTAAGTAAAATTCTTTGTGTGTGAGTAAAATTCATATGTATAGCACTTTTTGGCTATTATCTAAAGGTTTTATTTGTTTATATTTACTTACTTTACCTATTTATAGATAAAATACATGCTCTTTGTGAAAAACAAAACGGAACCAAAGCATTATAGAAATACTTCTAGAATCCTGCCTGTTAGAGAAACCTCATTTTTAAAATTATTTTGAGAGAGAGAAAGAAAGCGAGTACAAGCTAGGTTGGTGGGGAGGAGCAGAGGGAAAGGGACAAGCAGACTGCCTGCTGAGCAGGGACAACCCCCCCCCCCCCCCACGTAGGTCTAGATGCCAGGACTCTGAGATCATGACCTGAGAGGAAGGCAGATGCTGAACCAACTGAGCCACCCAGGCACCCCTCCCTGTATGTTTGTTTGCCAGCACTTGACACTCTCAGACTTTTTGGGCTTTAGTTTTTAATCTGATATTTGTGAAACAGCCTTTTATTTTAATTTGCTTTTCTCAGATCACTAGTGTGGTTGAGCACATTTTCTTACATTTTGATGATCTACTTGCCTTTTCTGTGAATTGCCTGTTCAGTTCAGTTTTATGTCCTCATAACTGGCAACAAACTGGGTCTGTCTGGATAGATCTAAATTATGCTTTACAATGGTTTATAGTATTCCCTTATGATCATCAGTGGTTGTAACAGATCATTCTTAATGTTTTATTTTAATTTTTTATTTTATTTTATTTTTTTAAAGATTTAATTTATTTATTCATGAAAGACAGAAAGAGAGGCAGAGACACAGGCAGAGGAATAAGGAGGCCCCATGCAGGGAGCCTGATGCGGAACTCCATCCAGGGACTCCGGGATCACACCCTGGGCCAAAGGGTGAATCTATTATTTCACAAATTTGTGTATCATTCTTGTGCAGGGGCCATGCTAATCTTCTCTGTATGTTCTGATTTTAATATATGTGCTGTTGAAACTAACATGGGAATCTGTATTTTAAAGGAGACCTAAGAGATCTATCATCCAAATGTAACACAGGGACTTTATTTGGATCCTAGCTATAAACATTTACGAGACAGCCAGGAAAATCTGAACGGTGACTAGATATTCCCTATTATTTCATTAAGGATTGGGAAATGGTGCTATTCTAACTCAGTTATTCCTTCATTTTTTACCTAATTTTCTTATAGAAAAGAACTTTTCCCTCATCAACTGTTTGATTACCCTAAGGTATAGTTTGTACAAGAAAGATAGGATAAGTGTTATATTCTTCAGTTCATACTTTTATAATTTCCGAGAGGTCTTCCTTCTTCTTGCTCTTCCCTACCCCCACCTCTTTCTAAAAATAGCATAGTGTTCCGGTTTCATGGATGCAATGACTTTTCTTTGGTCTCTGAGTATTAATTATAGTTTTCATTTGTTCCTGTTTTGTCTGTTTCCTCAGAGTCCCATTTTTTTTTCTGGTAGTTTTGGTCTCTCTTTTTCATGTTGGAGCTTCAAGTGCCTGATAACCCTTAATTATCTCTTCATGTTTCAAGTGTGAGGCACTAAAAAAAGGAGGGCCAGAAGCTTTGTATGCCTGGAAGCAGTTTATTGCCTATTGGGAACCCAGATTTCAGTATCTTGGTCTTTTTGCTCAGGCATTGAGTTTTGCCAAGGAAAGATAATGTCTTGGGGAGTGGAGTGGTAGATAAGCCTAGTTATTAGAATCTGGGTGAGGAAAAGGGGCTGTCAGTATTACTGCTTGGTATATAGATTTTCACTTCTTCTTTTTTTTTTTTTTATTTGTCACCTATTTGTTAGTGGTATTCCCTTATCTAGAATCTCTCTTATTGAGGGGTGCCTGGGTGGCCCAGTCGGTTAAGTGTCTGCCTTTGACTCAGGTCATAATCTCAGGGTTTTGGGATTAAGCAGGGAATCTGCCTCTCTCTCTGCCCCTCCCTCCCTGCTTGTGCACATGTTGTCTCTCAAATGAATAAAATCTTTTTTAAAAAAATAGAATCTCTCTTATTGAGTTTATTCAGAAAACAAACTCCCTATCTTCTGTGTGGGTAGGCAGGAGGGCCACCTGACTGCTCTGTGATGGAACTGGGGGATGTATTAGGGATGTTACTAACTTTTACTAGTGCAACTGACTGGGCCACCTGTTTGCCTCCCTGCCCCTTTTATTATTTTTATTATTTTATTTATTTATTATTATTTTTAAAGATTTTATTATTCATGAGACACACATACACACAGAGGCAGAGACACAGGCAGAGGGAGAAGTAGGCTCCATGCAGGGAGCCCGATGTGGGACTCGATCTCAGAAGCCGGAGATCACGCCCTGAGCCAAAGGCAGATATACTTAACCACTGAGCAACCTAGGCATCCCTCCCGCCCCCTTTTATTTTTATTTATTTATTTATTTATTTATTTATTTATTTATTTATTAATTTAATTTAATTTAATTTAATTTTATTTTATTTTTAGTTTGGTGACTTTTTTTTAAATTTATTTTTATTGGTGTTCAATTTACTAACATACAGAATAACCCCCAGTGCCCGTCACCCATTCACTCCCTCCCCCTGCCCTCCTCGCCTTCTACCACCCCTAGTTCGTTTCCCAGAGTTAGCAGTCTTTACGTTCTGTCTCCCTTTCTGATACTTCCCACACATTTCTTCTCCCTTCCCTTATATTCCCTTTCACTATTATTTATATTCCCCAAATGAATGAGAACATATAATGTTTTTTAGATTTTATGTATTTGTTATTCATGAGAGACACAGAGAGAGAGAGGCAGAGACACAGGCAGAGGGAGAAGCAGGCTCCATGCAGGAAGCCCCATGTGGGATTTGATCCCGGGTCTCCAGAATCAGGCCCTGGGCCGAAGGTGGCACTAAAACCCTGAGCCACCCAGGCTGCCCTCCCTGCCCCCTTTTAAAAGTAAGTCTATGCCCAGTGTGGGGCTTGAACTCATGTCCATCCCCCCATCAAGAGCTGTGTGCTCTACCAACTGAGCCAGCCATGCACCCCTAAGTTGATTGTCTCCATCAGGATCAGATAAGATGGTTCGCATATTTATATTGGTAAATGTCTCATAAATTTCTCTTAATCTATAAGAGTTCTCCATTTTTTTTCTCCTTGCTATTGAGTTTTGAAGAAATTGAACCATTTGTATATGAAAAATTTCCACATTTTGGATTAGAGGGAGAAATCCTATCCTTTGGGCATTGTTTTATATGGTCTATCCTCTTGGGGTGCCTGGCTGGCTCAGTTAGAAGAGCATGTGACTTTTTTTTTTTTAAGATTTTATTTATTCATGGGAGACACACAGAGAGAGGCAGAGACACACACAGACAGAGGGAGAAGCAGGTTCCCTGTGGGGAGCCCCATGTGGTACTCAATCCCAGGGCCCCAGGATCACTACCTGAGCCCAAGGCAAACACTCAACCACTGAGCCACCCAGGCATCCTGAGCATGCGACTTTTGATCATAGGGTCATGAGTTTAAGCCCCACCGTGGGTGTAGAGATTACTTAAATGAATAAATTAAAATCTTGAAAAAAATATGATATATCCTCATCCTCTTATTTTTTAAAGATACTACATTGAAAAACAAATTACATTTAGCAGAACTTAATTGAATTTACTAATAATTACTTAATATAATGCAATATTTTCCTTCCCCCACCCTGTAGAGTAAATGTGGGGATACCTAGCATTGATACTTTTATTTGGTGGTATTATTTTGTAGACAACTACTGTAGTCAAAGTTACTAATACAGGGCTTTTCTTTTTTTGGCTGTTGCATCTTTACTCCCAATTAGGAACAGTCTCTAGGGATTTTTTTTTTTTTTTTTTTTAAACTGCGGGAGCTTGCGTTTTCAAAGTATTCATTTGTTTTTCTCCAGAACAGTGGGGCAAAACAGCCCCTATAAGCCATCTGGACTTGAAACCATTTTGCTTTGTCACAAAGCTTATTCTTTTTAGATCCTGACATAAGTCTGTATTGTCTACTGATTTCTTTTTTTTTAAACAGTGTGTGGTTGCTCCCAGGAGAGTTCTGTCTGAAGTTATGTCAATGTTGTTGTTGGCTGATTAGTAATTGAGAGGTGAAAAGAGACTCTAGTGAAGAAGGGTTTATCTTTATCATACATGCTAAAAAAGCCCATGCGTGGGTTCTTACCCTCCCCACTCAACACTTTTTACAAAAAGATGTGCAAGAGAGAAGACATAAAGACAAAGACACAGAGGGTTGAGGGGAGATGTGTACTCTACAGCAACATTCCTAAGAGATCTGACAAATTGCTATACTGGAGTGGAGTAACCAGAATTTTCCTGGGGCTGGATGCTTTTTTGGAATTTGAAAAGCTGCGCCTCTCCTGCCTTGATTTTTGTTGTTTTTTCATGTTTTTGTTTAAATTCTAGTTAGTTAATACATAGTGTAATACTGGTTTCAGGAGTACTGTCCTAACCCCATCATTTGCCAAATGTAGTGGTAGGTGACCCAACTTCATGAAGTTATGCCACTGGCAAGAAGTTAAGTCACATTTAATAAGTTATGAATACCCATAGGCTTCTTATGAGCTTTCATTTACTACCCCCCACCCCCCAAATGTCTCTGGCTAAGGTGAGGCCTCAAGCCTTATTTACTTTGCACAAAAATACTGTATTATATGTAAATTTTGGTGATAAAAGGAAATTTAGTTGTATTGGGATCTTCTTGTTATAAATACTTTTTTTTTTTTTTTTTTTTTTTTTTTTTTTTTTTTTTTTTGAGATATAGAGCAAGCAAGCACCTCCTGCCTGTGGGCAGGGGAAGATGGGAAAGATGGTGAGGAGAGAGAGAGAATCTTTTTTTTTTTTTTTAATTTTATTTATTTATGATAGTCACAGAGAGAGACAGACAGAGAGAGGCAGAGACATAGGCAGAGGGAGAAGCAGGCTCCATGCAGGGAGCCTGACATAGGATTCAATCCCGGGTCTCCAGGATTGTGCCCTGGGCCAAAGGCAGGCGCTAAACCGCTGCACCACCCAGGGATCCCGAGAGAGAGAATCTTAAGCCGACTCCAGGACCCTGGCTCAGAGCTTGATCTCAGGACCTGAGATCATGACCTGAGCCAAGAAATCAGGAGTTGGAAGCTTAACCAACTAAGCCACCCAGGTACCCTGGAAATATCTTTAAAATACAGGAAAGAATGAAGTCTATAAAATGAATCTATTTTCTGCAGTCTTTCTAGAACCTTTTTGGAATTGATCCACACTTCTATATCCTAGTCCTGAAATACACCACTCCTATAATTTAGCTTTTAACTTCAATAGATCTAATGTAATGTCATGGCATAATGCATGTATTGTATATAAATTCAAGGGGAATTATCTCTTCACACTGATTTTTCTCTCTCAGTATCCCATTTCAGAGTTTGATTTTGATTAATTACATTTAGAAAAACACCCATAATCATTTTTGGTCAGATAAATGATGATATTAATGTTTAATATGCCATGCTTTTCTAAGCTGAAATGCAAACGATTCATGTTTAGTTCTTCACTGCCATTGAAGAGAGATAGGCCTGTAAGGTGCATTTTCCTCCCTTTTTTTTTTTTTTTTAATTTTATTTATTTATTTATTCATGAGAGACAGAGGCTGAGACATAGAGGAGAAGTAGGCTCCATGCAAGGAGCCCATTGCGTAACTTGATCCAGAACTCCAGGATCATGCCCTAAGCCGAAGGCCTATGCTCAACCCCTGAGCCACTCAAGCATCCCATTTTCCTCCTTTCCTTTATTGTTTTAAAATATATGAATCAAAAATAAATAAAATAAAATATATGAATCCATATTGTTAAAAAAGCAACAGCAACTTTAGACTATTTAAGGATAAGGTGATTTTAGAAAGATAAAATCATCCTAAATCCCACTTCTGCTAAACAGCCATTATTTATTTTATTATTATAAAATTTTTTAAAAAAAAATATTTTATTTATTTAATCATGAGAGACACACACAGAGAGAGAGGCAGAGACACAGGCAGAGGGAGAAACAGGCTCCCTGTGGGGAGCCTGATGCAGGACTTCATCCTGGGACTCCAGGATCACGCCCTGGGTCAAAAGCAGGCACTCAGCCACTGAGCCACCCAGGCATCCCTCTTTCCTTTTTTTTTTTTTTTTTTTTAAAGATTTATTTATTTCAGAGAGCAAGAGAGCATGCATGAGCAAGTGGGGAGAGGGGCAGGGAGAAGGAGTGGGAGAGAATCTAATGCAAACTCCCTGCTGAGTGTGGAGCCCATGACCCTGAACTCATAGATCAAGAGTTAACTGATTAGCCACCCAGGAGCCCCAAGTAAAACAAGAGTTAGTGATGTTTGTAGTATACAAAACTAGTAATGAGGTTCAGCAATATTCACATGTGGTACTAACCCACCAAGGATCTCTGAGCAGGGAAGGGAAATGGTGAGCCTTTAGGAAGAATATAACCCATGCCACCTATTCCCTAATTATTTTCTCTGTAGTGTGAGAGGGTTGGGAATAGAAAAAGGAAAACAGCTTTCATTACATCCCTTATACTCTGTCTCCAACCCTCACCCAGAAAAATCAACTTTTCTATTAGGGCCAAGAATCTAAACCTTTTCTACCAAGAGCTCTCTTTTGTTTGGCATCTGATTGAATTTCATGCCACCTTCTCTATTTCTATTCCAGTTTTCTTAAATTCTTATATCAGTGTTTCCTATGTTTATGTTATTGCTATGTACCATAAAGAGCTAGGCCACTTTCTTTTCTTTTTTAAGTTAATTTATTTGAGAGGGGGAGAGTATGAGCATGAGACAGAGCACAAGTAGGGGGGAGGGACGGAAGAAGAAGCAGACTCCCCACTGAACAGGGAGCCCTACACAGAGCTTGACTGCAGGACCCCGGGATCACCACCCAAGCCCAAGGCAGATACACAACTGACCGAGCCACCTAGGCACCTTAGAATTAGGCCATTTTCTTTTTCTTTTTTTTTTATTTTTATTTTTATTTTTTATTTATTCATGATAGGCACACAGTGAGAGAGAGAGAGGCAGAGACACAGGCAGAGGGAGAAGCAGGCTCCATGCACCGGGAGCCTGACGTGGGATTTGATCCCGGATCTCCAGGATCGCACCCTGGGCCAAAGGCAGGCGCCAAACCGCTGCGCCACCCAGGGATCCCGAATTAGGCCATTTTCTGAAGTTTTTGGTATTTATCACTCTTGGGTTTTCTGAGTTACTCTGCCGTATAGCAACTTCTATTGCCAGAGTTATTTATATTATCAGGGGGATTTCACAAAACAATGGCATAAAACTAGCTTATTTGGCAGTCTTTTTTGGGTAAATAATAATTTAGAAAATTTCAATCATTTGTTACTTTTTCTTGATTACTCTCCTTAGGATGTGTTTATCCTCCTAGCTTATGGTGCCCTTTATGATTTATTAACACGCCTTATCAGAAGTGAAGAGTATTTATTTTTGTTGTGTCATTAGCATTTTAAGTGAGGGTGGCAGTTGTACATTTACAAACCAAAATGTAATACACATTTAAATTGGGATTTTTGGAACAGAGAATTTTTTTTTTTTTTTTTAGGATTTTATTTACCCATTCATGAGAGACACAGAGAGAGAGAGAGAGAGAGAGGCAGAGACACAGGCAGAGGGAGATGCAGGCTCCACTCAGGGAGCCGGATGCAGAACTTGATCTCAGGACCCCAGGATCACATGCTGGGCCGAAGGCAGGCGCCAAACCGCTGAGCCACCCAGGGATCCCCTAACAGAGAGAATTTTAAAAGACTACTTTAAAAGAAATCAACATTCACTAGTTTTATAAATGGGAGAAAATCATTCTTGATTTCTTATAGACCTTGAAAATGCAGTGAATTTGAATCCATAGTTTTGTGTTCCATATATTTATCTTCCTGAGGAAAGAATCTATTTTCATAAGATTCTCAAAGGAGTTCATGATTCCAAAAGTTAAATTTAAGATCCACTGTTTAGAATAAGAAAGGAAAAAAAATACACTCTTATGAGAGATGGCAGTTCGTTTTGGAGTCTCTAAGTTTATCTGTTTTAATTTGCTTGAGGGAAAGGCCTGGCATTATGTATTGGCTTGGAATATTTTCATTATTGCCTGTCCCTTCCTGTGAAGGGAAACTGCAGAAATAAGAGATTTCCATTTGCAGATAAATAGCCCTGCCAGTCCAAGAACTGTCACATCATTTTGGGGGAAAAGAAAATCTTTCTTTTGCCATAGTTACTTAAGGTAATAAAGACATAAAGTCTCAGTAATTATTATAGTTATAGTTACAAAGTGTGAATCATATAGGTAGGTCTATGTAATGCTCACTTATGACGTTAGCAGATAGTAGTGTAGTGATTGCTAAATTTATGGATTATTCATGTTCTTCTCTAGTTAAACAGGGTCGCTGAGAAACAAAGCAGACATGAAGCTGTGTGTTCATGATGATGTTTCTCCTATCAGAAGTTCTGAATAGGCATAATTGTGGGAAAGTTGTTTTTTTCCAGCTTTATTGAGAAATAATTGATACATTAACATTGCTGTAAATTTAAATTGTACACCCTAATGACTTGACAAATGTGCATATTGCAAAGTGATTACTACAATAAGGCTAGTTAACATAATATCTCATAATTACAGTTTTTGTTTTCTTTTTGTGGTGAGAACTTTAAAAATCTATTATTTCAGCAACTTTCAAATGTATAGTACAGTTATATTATCTGTAGTCACCATGCTGTACATTACATTTCCCGAGCTTACTCATGACTGAAGTTGGTGCCATTTGGCCACTTTCACCATTTTCCCCTACCCACACTCCCTGCCCCTGTCAACTACCAATCTGTTAGTGGTAAAGTTTTTGTTAGAAGTTTAGTAGCGGACAGCCCCGGTGGCGCAGCGGTTTAGCGCCGCCTGCAGCCCAGGGCGTGATCCTGGAGACCGAGGATCAAGTCCCACGTCAGGCTCTCTGCGTGGAGCCTGCTTCTCCCTCTGCCTGTGTCTCTGCCTCTCTTTCTCTCCCGGCATCTCTATGAATAAATAAATAAAATCTTTATTAAAAAAAAAGAAGTTTAGTAGCATATCATTTTAAGTATTACTTGTTAGACATCTGCTATATGTTCTTTATTTTTTTTTTAAGATTTTTTTTATTGATGAGAGACACAGAGAGAGAACGAGAGAGAGGCAGAGACACAGGCAGAGGGAGAAGCAGGCTCCCTGCAAGGAGCCTGATGTGGGACTCGATCCTGGATACCGGGATCACGCCCTAAGCCCAAGGCAGATGCTCAACTGCTGAGCCACTCAGGCATCCCTGTTCTTTATTATTTTTTTAAAGATTTTATTTATTTGTTGGAGAGAGAGTAAGTGCAAGTAGGGGGGAGGAGCAGATGAAGTGGGAGCAGACTTCCGTGGTGAACAGGGAGCCTGATTTGGGGCTTGATCCCAGGACCCCGGAATCAGGACCTGAGCTGAAGGCAGACCAACCCTCAACCAACTGAACCACCCAGATGCCCCTGCTATATGTTCTTTAAAACATGTTTTTTTTTTTTTTAAGGTTTTATTTATTCATTCATGAGAGATACAGAGAGAGAGAGAGAGAGAGAGGCAGAGGAAGAAACAGGCTCCATGCAGGGAGCCTGACGCAGGACTCAATCCCGGGTCTCCAGGATCATGCCCTGGGCTGAAGGTGGCGCTAAACCGCTGAGCCATCTGCGCTGCCGTAAAACATGTTCTTTAAAACAGCATTTTACCCATAGCACGGAACAAGCCTAAAGTTTCTAGTTATTTAACCCAGATAATAGCAGTCCACTTAGTCAAGGGAGCATCATTTTTAAAGCAGGCCAAAAAATAATTACTTTTTCTTATTAATTCTTAGTCTTTTCTTATATCCCCTGGCAAAATGTTGAAATAATTTACTCAGAGTACATCACCAACATCCTGTTTTATTTATTTATTTTTCAACATCCTGTTTTATAGCTGCTTTTCTGTTCAACATAACTATTTTATTTTAAGGGTTTATTTTAGAGAATGTGAGAGAGGACAAGAGTGCAGGGGGGAGGGGTAGGGGAGGGACAGAGAATCCCAAGCAGACTCTGCACTGAGCTCAGAGCCCCATACTGGGCTATATGTGGTGACCCTGACATCACCACCTGAGCCCAACCAAGAGTTGGCCTTTCTGCCAACTGTGCCACTGATGTGACCTTCAACGTAAGTTTTATATTTTCTGCTTGCATTCAGTTTATAGCCAGTGAACACCTTTGGAAGGCAGGGATAGTGTGGTACTCATAATCATGTTTCATGTGCTAGGTATATAGTAAATAGTAAACTTTTAAAAAATATTTTATTTTAAAAAATATTTAATTTGTTTATTTGACAGGGAGCACAAGCAGGGAAAGTAGCAGGCAGAGGGAGAGGGAGAAGTGGGCTCCCCACCCACTGAGCAGGAGCCCTTTACAGGGCTTGATCCCAGAACCCTGGGATCATGACCTGAGTGGAAGGCAGACAATTGACTGAGCCACCCACATGCCCCTGACATTTTTTGAATGAATGAATGAATGATTTGTCGTTTGCCTCTTTAAAAAAATTTTTTTTAAATTTTACTTATTTGAGAGAGAGGGTGCATGCGCGAGCAAGGAAGAAGGGCAGGGGGAGAGGGAGAGAAGCAGGCTCACACACCTGAGCCACCTAGGCTGGCCCCACACCTGTTTTAAAATTTTACTAGGCTCCACAACCCAAGGTGGGGCTTGAACTCCAGGGCCTGAAATCAGGTGTTACATGCTTTACCAACTGAGCCGGCCTAGTCGCCTTGAGTTTGCCTCTTTTCTTGTATTTATTATAATCTTTACTCCTTGTACTTATAGTTATCTTTAATATTCTGGAAAAGTAAATAATGGATGTTTGATGCTTCCTAGAAGTCTCACAAATATGGAATATTTTCATAGAAACATATAGGGCATGGGTGCTAAATCTGGAGTTTGTGGAAAGAATTAAGGGATCTCATATTAAAAAATATATATATATTAAAAAAAAAAAAAAAGGGATCTCTGAGTCCCCGAGGAAAATAGGCAGAATTCAGATTGGATGTGGGGTTTTTTTCTGGGGAAGCATGATTTATGGATATATCAAATTACCAAATGGGTCTGTGGACCCCTGTATGATTAAGGACCAATGTTCCAGAGGTTGTAGGCTTCAATCTTGCAAAGATAATGAGAACATTAATCTAATAACATAAGTAAATCAAATGGCTCTTAAGGAAAAGTAGATGACTAGATTAAGGTGCTTTCAGTTTCTTGTAATAGAAACCATCTCAAACAAGCTTATATGAAATAGGAATGTATTGGTTTAGATAACTGAAAAATGAAAAATGACTACAAGATGCTGGCTGTAATAACTACTGGTTCTACTACTCAAATAGTACCTTTAATTAGGATTTCCTTCCTCCTTGCTCTTTGTTTTCCTTTATATTGGCTTTATTTCTTAGGCATTTTCTTTTCATGTGTTGGAAAAAGATGTCCATCTGCAACTTAAAAGCCTGCTAAATTCTTATAGAGTATACAATTCCAGAGGAAGAGAGGTAGTATCTTTCTTTTTTAAAAATTTTTTTTAAATTTATTTATTTATGATAGTCACACAGAGAGAGAGGCAGAGACACAGGCAGAGGGAGAAGCAGGCTCCATGCACCGGGAACCCGATGTGGGACTCGATCCCAGGTCTCCAGGATCGCGCCCTGGGCCAAAGGCAGGCGCCAAACCACTGTGCCACCCAGGGATCCCGAGAAGTAGTATCTTTCTATCTAGTAACTGGCAGATATCCCAGAGGAGAATGACCTGTGTGGCTCAAGTCATATGCCCATCCCTAGGGAGATGGAGTCCTCACCAGTCGAATTGTATGGACTGAATAGAATTAACATGAAATGGGAGAGGTTGAAAGGAAGGCAATGTGTACAGACAAAAAACTATATCCACTGCAGTGACTGAAAAGTTTCAGGACAGGCAAAAGAAGTAATGAACAAAAAAATTTCATATTAAAATTAGGGTTTATTTAGTGATACTGAATTTTTTTTGTGTGAACTTCATATTTTTCTATATGGGTTTCAGCTTTTTATTTCAAAAGTATTATTTGTTTATTCATTTGTTTACCAAACATTTGAGCCATCATCATTCTTTGCACTAGGACTACAACAACAAAGAAAACAAAAATCTTTGCCCTGAGGTGCCTGGGGAGCTCAGTCAGTTAGGCAACCTACTCTTGGTTTTGGCTCAGGTCATAATCTCATGGGCGTCAGATCCGGGGCTGCGTGGGGTTTGGTGCTCAGCAGGAAATGTGCTTGAGATTGACTCTCTCCTTTTGCCCCTCCCCCTCGTGCTCACCCTCTTTCTTTCTCTCTGAAATGAATAAATACATCTTTAAAAAAAATTCCTGCCTTCATGAAGTCTACGTTCTAGTGAGGCAAGGCAGATAATAAGATAAATTACTAAGAAGTATAGTATGTTAGAGTGTTGGAGAGAAGTAAAGCAGGGAGAGAAGTAGAGAGGGGGTATTGCAGTTTTAAATATCATCACAAGGAAATCTGATTAAGAAGGTTACATTTAGGGGTGCCTTGGTGGCTCCTTTAAGTGTCTGCCTTCGGCTCAGGTCATGATCCCAGGGTCTTGGGATTGAGCACTGCATCTGGCTCTTGCTCAGCGGGGAGTCTGTTTCTCCCTCTCTCCCTCTCTCTGTTCATGCTTCCATGCATACACTCTCTCTCCTCTGTCTCTCTGATATAAATAAAATCTTAAAAAAGAAAAAGATGACATTAGAACGAAGATGTTAAGGTGACGAGGGGGCAACCCATTTGGATATCTGCAGAAAGAGAATTCTAGGCTGTAGGAAGCAAGTGCAAAGGTTTGGAGTGTTGAAGGAACTGCAGGGAAGCTTGAATCAGAGTACATGAAGGAGGTGGGGAAGGAGGGGAAGAGTAGAAGAGAATGATGTCAAAGAAGAAAGATTATGATATATTGTGTTGGTCCTGGGAGGCTGTGGTAAGGACTTTGGGAGGATGTAAGCAATCAGAGGAGTTTGAGCAGAGGACTGAACTGATCTTACTTTTTTTTTTTTTTAAGTTTTTATTTATTTAAGTAACCTCTACACCCAACGTCAGGCTTGAACTCATGATCCTGAGATCAAGAGTCGCATGCTTTACTGACTGAGCCAGCCAGGTGACCCTTCTGACTTTTTATTTATTTATTTATTTTATTATTATTATTATTATTATTATTATTTTATTATTTTATTTATTATTATTTTTTAAGGATTTTATTTATTTATTCATGAGACGCAGAGAGAGAGAGAAGCAGAGACCTAGGCAGAGGGAGAAGGGGGTTCCTCGCAGGGAGACTGATGGGGACTACATCCCCAAGCCTGGGATCAGGACCTGAGCTGACGCAGATGCTCAACCATTGAGCTGCCCAGGAGTCCCTCCATCTGACTTTTTAATGGGTCACTCTAACTACTGTATTGAGAATGCATTATAGGGGCAAGGGTGGAAGTAAGATTAATTAGTTGCTGTTGCATTAATCTAGGCAATAGATAATGTTGACACAGACCAGGATGGTGGTGTAGATGATGAGGTTGCATCGAAGGTAGATTTGCTAATAGATTGGATATGAAGTGTTAGAGAAGAATCAAAGCTGACTCAAGTTGTGAGCCAGAGCAGCTGACCACGGTAATTAAATGAGCTAGCTAAGACGAGGAGGAGCAAGCTTTAACATGCGAAAGTTAAGATGCTTATTAGACATTCAAATCAACAAGGTTGTCCAGTAGGCAATTGGATGTACAAATCTGGAATTCAGGTCTAGGCCAGAGACTAGACTAGGAATTTGGAGGTTGTCAGCATGTAGTTAGTATTTAAAGCCATGAAACTGAATGAGATCACCAGGGAATGAGTAAACAATGAAGAGAAAAGGTTGTTCAAGGACTGAGTTTGTGGGGAAAAAGAGGAAGAACTAACAAAGAAGACCAAGAAGCAACCAATAAAGTAGAAGAACAAAGTCCTAGAAGCCAAATTAAAAAAATGTTTTGAGTGACCAGATGTCAGATGACACTGATAAAACAGTTAAGATGAGGGCTGAGATTTAATGATTAGATTTAATTATAATTTTCTTTTTTTTTTTAAGATTTATTTATTTATTCATGAAAGACACAGACTGAGAGAGACAGGCAGAGACACAGGCAGAGGGAGAAACAGGCTCTCCACAGGGAGCCCGATGTGGAATTCATTCAGGATCAAGACCTGAGCTGAAGGCAGGCGACCAAACGCTGAGCCACCCAGGCATCCCTAATTATAATTTTCTTGACGACGGGTGGCTCAGTGGTTTAGCGCCTGTCTTTGGCCTGGGGTGTGATCCTGGAGACCTGGGATTGAGTCCCACATCGGGCTTCCTGCATGGAGCCTGCTTCCTCCTCTGCCTGTGTCTCTGCCTGTGTCTCTCTCTCTCTCTCTCTCTGCCTCTCATGAATAAATAAAACCTTTAAAAAATAATTTTCTTGATGAGAACAATTTTATGAAATTGAATTTGATTGCTGGAGTTATTTCTAAGAAGTGTTCTTTTTCTCAAGAATTTAAACTCCATAGTTCAGGTAATCTAGAAAGCTGTTAAAAAATCTAGAAGGCTGTTTATTAGCCAAATAATTTTTTTTAACCAAATAATTGTTGAACAAATATTTATTGACACATTATAATTCTTCAGTGCTTCATTTGTTGTACATGTTCTGTACAATGTTATGCAAAACACTGTTTTCAACTCAGATAAATATGCAGATATGCTAAGGATTCATATTTTGGAGTAGGATGCATGTATTTTCTTTGGAATGCCTGTTATATGAAGTGGAAACACTTTATAAACTATTTGGTCTTTTTTTTTTTCTGTATTTGGAAGTTTTTATCAAGAAACTAAAAAATCAACAGAAGTACCTGATTCTTAGATCTTTCTGAGTATTCAATGCCTGATTGTGATTCCTGATACCAGGAAACACAGGGGTTGATAATGTTAAAGAATTTTCATTTCTTTAATGGAAATAATACTTTTCTTTTCTATTAGAAATTCATTGAATTTGAAGATTCTCAAGAACAGGAAAAAAAGGATTTACAGACCCGAGTGGAATCTTTAGAATCTCAAACAAGACAACTTGAGCTCAAAGCAAAAAACTATGCTGACCAGAGTAAGTAAAAATACTTCTCCTCATAAGTACATATTAAAGAGTGGGCTCTAATAGTGCAGTGACTCATCTTGACATTTGACTGGGCTTCCAAATATATATATGTACTTGGAATTGTCATCATCCCAGACTGAAGAGTGAGACCTGGAAGCTAGGTTTGGTTCTTTATTCACATTTTCATGTGGCACTGATGTCTGTAGAAATAACTAAATCAAAGATGCCTTTAAGACTCTCTTCTTCAATTTATCTCTCAGCCTTTGTAGTTAACATTATCCTATATCCATTATGCAGGATTCTGGGATGTGTGCATGTGGATCATTTCTTCTGATTTTGATCCACTACACAAATTTCCATTGCATTCTGTATTGTTTTCAAATTTACAAATGTGACAAAAACTCTAGCTCTGAAGTATGTATAAAAAAATTATTGAATTCTAGGGGAGCCTGGGTAGCTCACTTGGTAGAGCATGTGACTCTTGATCTCAGGTTTGTGAGTTCAAGCCCCCTGTTGGGCAGGGTTCACACACACACAAAAATTATCACTGAGTTCTCTTTTTCATTATTTTCTAGTGGAAAACTGAGGGAGTTTGGGGAAGGGAATATCATTTTTCAGATTTATTTCATTTTTAATATAATTTCATTGTACTTTTGATTTAAAAATAACTGTTTCATACTCCAAGGATGATTTCTCTTTTTGGCTAATGAATTGGACAAAATTAAGTCAAAATTAGAAAAAAAAAAAAAGGCGGGGAGAAACTTCATGGCCTATTTTCTTATTTGATTTGGGCAGGCAGAGAGTTTTTCAGTTTTCCCTCACAGCACTATAAACCTTCAGAATCCTTGGAAGCAGAAGAGGACCAGCAATTCTTCCTTTGTCAACCATTTTGGCTACATAGTGACATCTGCTGTTTAGGATGGGAATTCATGGTAGATAACCTTCGCTTATTACCAGACTTGGGGTGTGTGTGTGATAACTGACTGTTCCCTCTAGTGCTTTGGAATGGCCTAATAGAGCTAAACCTTGAATCACTGGGAATCTGGAGTTCAGGTATTACAGAATTCAGGGAAAACTGACATGGCTGTTAAGCAGATGTCATGCAAGGGAGCCAGTTGATGTTTGGTAATAAGCCAACTACAATGAGACAAAGCCATATATCATGTCTTTGTACTTTTAGGCTTGTAGATACCTAGAGTGTTCTAGCTTCCCTTGTTCACATTGAATATGTTGAGTGACTTCTGTGATTCTACTATAGAAATTTAAGGTTTTAGATAGCTGGATGATGGACTCCATAGTGCAAATGCTAAAAAATATATTACTAGAGTTACATCGCTATGGGTACCACTCATCTAGAAAAACAGCTTTGGGACACTTGGGTGACTCAGCGGTTGAGCGCCTGCCTTCGGCCCAGGGCGTGATCCTGGAGTCCCAGGATCAAGTCCCACGTCGGGCTCCTTGCATGGAGCCTGCTTCTCCCTCTGCCTGTGTCTCTGCCTCTCTCTCTGTGTGTCTCTCATGAATAAATAAATAAAATCTTAAAAAAAAAAAAGCTTAAAACCGTGATTAATCAAAATTGACCATTCAGATGCACAAAACTTGTAATGCTAAATCTCTTCGTCTCTGAGTGAGGCTGTAATGAATCTTCTTTTATTAATGCTTTGCAACTTACTCCCTTTTCCTTTGATACCTTGGAATCTTTTTCTCTCTTCTAACTACTTTCTTCTCTCTTCTATTTTTCTTTAAGCCTTAAATGGTTATAATATGAAATCAAAGTGTATCTTAAAATTTTCTTCTAAGTCTTTATTTTGCCATATTTAAATATCTGAAAAAAAATGTGTGTGGAAGAGAAATGTTTGACTATTTTTTCATTTTACTTTCTTAATTTTCCCTCCCTCAAATCTCTTAATATGAGTCAAAACTCCTTATTTTTAAAAAAAGGTGGAGGAAGGAGATGATCTTTAAGTATCACCAAAGCCCTATCCTTTTGGAAAACAAGGACAGGGAATATGTTTTTTAAAAGATGAAAACCAGTGTAAATAGATGTATGTCAGAGCATATGAATTCTTTTTTATATGATAGACAAGAGAATATCTGACTATTTAATCTTAATTCTATCAGTTTTTTTGAAAGAATACATCATGATTTTTGTTACAGTTACTGTAGCATGACATCTATTTTTATTTTCATTGTCTTAAGCTTTTAAAATGGTTTGAATGTTTTTTAGTGTTCCTAACATCTATTTTTAAATAACACTTATTTAAGGCCGTAAAAATTACTGATAATATTTGTAATAGAAGAGAGATGGGTGCAGTGTTTTTTGTTTAGTGCCACTTTTTGAGCACAGTGGGATAACAGTATCTGTCCAATTTCCATGTTTATATTTGTATGTTAGAGTCTTTAAAGACTGTCAGTTCTAATTGATATGTTTTAGGGCACATATTCTCTTTAAAAAGTAGCCACAGTAAAAGTCTTAAGTTCTGCTTTGAAGATGACTTCCTATGTTAAAAGGGGAAATTTTGGTTGTAGTTACTTACTATTTGAGAAGCAAGAAAACATCAAGAAATAGGAACTGAATTAAGGACATACTTTACAGCTTTTGATAGTATGGAATTTTCAGGTTGTGGTATTATTTCACAATGTTGAGAAATTGAGTCTATAAAAATTTTGCATAGTTGAGTGTATAAAAGCTTTGTGGTCATGTTTGATTTTAGAGATTTCTAGTTGCTCTCTTTTAAAAATTTGAACTATGTAGGATATGCTTTTGGTTTTTCTAACACAAAGGACTTTTTAAAAACGGTATTACATGATTTCTTATCTGGGAGTAACAACAACACTTCTTTGTAGTTAACATCTTGTGAGTCCTAAAGACGAATCCGAAACATACATGGAGTAGAAATACGAAATTATGGGTTGAGAAAGGCCTGTTGGTTCTTAACAACTATGGAAGGAGTCTGTAATCAGTCTTGCTGTTCATATTGTGGCAGTAATGAGTTCTTTGTCACAAAATACTTGATATTCATTAGTTCTTTTGTATATTGAGTATTTCTTTCTTGTAAGCCAACTATTATCTTAACTGAGTCAAGTAAATATAGACATTTTAATACAGTTAAAAATATTATACCGCTGTATATCTATCATTTAGCTTGGTACAGAAGAATATGTTTGTAGTATGGAAGAATATAATATGGTTATTGCAGTCAAAGAAATCAGTGTGTGTGTGGGGGGAAGGTTATGTATGACTTTCTAGTCTTTTTTTCCATATATACCATGTTTTTATATCACTGAAGTTAGAGTGTATAAATAATTTTGTATCTTGTCCTTAACACTATATTTCTTGTATAATCTTTATTCTTTTAAAAATGTCTGCCTATACCCACCATCCAGAAGCTATGCCATCTATTACCAATTCTTGTTTTCTCTGGGGTATCTTCTCTTTGCTCTAATGAGAATTATTTAATGGCCACTTTGTTTTTTTTACTTTGGCTACTTGAAACTCAAAATGAACTTAGGAGTACAACTGTAAGGACTAGTTTGGACCTTACCTGGGTAGCGTACTTAAATTATTTTCTTTTTAATCTATACATATGTAATGAATTGTTATGTTTTAATAAGCTATCTCAAATCCTTTGTAGAATGAAAGAATGAGAGTAAAAATAAATACAGGTAAATTAAAAAAAAGCAAACAAAAAACTTCTGTTGGTTTGGTTGGACATCTTTTCCAGTATAGTGAATTATATTGCAGTGAATATTTTTTCAAAACTATAGATTTCGGGACACCTGGGTGGTTCAGCGGTTTAGCGCCTGCCTTCAGCCCAAGGCGGGATCCTGGAATCCTGGGATTGGGTCCCACATCAGGCTCCCTGCATGGAGCCTGCTTCTTCCTCTGCCTGTGTCTCTGCCTCTCTCTCTAGGTCTCTCATGAATAAATATATAAAATCGTAAAAAACAAAACAAACAAAAAAAGCTATAGATTTCTCTATTTTTTGATAATTTTCTCAGAATATATTTAAGGAAGTAGGGCAAGTAAGATTAATATTTCAGTGGTTTTTGGTTTATATTAGTGTTTGGTCATTTTTAATGTGAAAAGAGTTGGAGAAGTATGGTTGAGTAGCATATTTCATTTATCATAACATGAATTTGAATCATTATTTGCAACATATTAGCACACAGAGCTGATATAGAACCATTTATCATTTGACTCTCAGGAAAACTGTTTCCCTCAAGCTCTTTGATTTATAATAGGTGACTTTTCCCTTGAATTGTGGAGATGATGGCAGTAATTTTAAGCTATGTGAGGGTTCTTCTCTGAATCTGGCCTTCCTTCCTTTGAATGAAAATTTCTTTTTTAAATTAAATGAAAAAATGATTTTGACAATTGACAACACTGTAGTAGAGATTTATTCTGACCTTTTGCTCTTTCCCTCCCCCATATAACATTCATTTGTTTTTTAGATTTGGTATCAAGATCTTGGTCTAATAAAATACCTTGAAGTCTTTACCTTGAAACATATATTATTATTGGAAGGAAAACACTTCTGATTTCTTGGTCATAAGAATTAGCATGTTATTAGATGGAAAGTGTAATCGTTAACTTTTTTTTATTTTAAAGGAATAAAGAAAGGGATTAGAACAGACTTCCATTTTGGGGATTGTTTTATAAGCAAGGTCTGTCGGTTAATGATGTGATTGATCATTTGAGAACTTTCATAACATAGATGAAAAATAAACCATTTTTAAGGTACCGAGTATAGGTTCGTACCTAAGTTAATATCTAGGCCTAAATATTCTCTTTTATTTTATTTATTTATTTATTTTTTGTCACTGTTTTTCAAATCAGTTAAAAAAATACCTTCAGGTTGATAAAAAGCTTTATCAGCCCCTTTGCCATGTTTTGTGATTGGCAATAAATATTAATATTCTGAAAATTGGAATAATACTGTAATAGGCCTTTTTTTTCATTTTAATTTTTTCTTGTCGGTAGACCATCCCTTCTACATTATTTTTATTTTTTCTACATTATTTTTAGAGTGACTAAAGTAAAACACTGATCATTTGTATTTTTGTTGAAAGCATATTTTTAATAAGACAACTTTCGGAGTTTCATATATCTCCTGACTTAAAAAATGATGAAATAAAGCGTGCCTTGCTGGCTCAGCTGGTAGAATGTGTAACCCTTGATCTCAGGGTCATGAGTTTAAGCCTCACATGGAGCATAAAGCTTACTTTAAAAGAAAAAAAAAAATTAAATGAAATTCATTATATAGAAAGTTGCTTTAAAAAAAGTTACTTTTTTAGTGCCTTTAACTGGAATTGAATTCTTTGCCATATGAAAAACATTTGTATATTTAATAAACTTTATACAAGGGTTTTTATTGGAGCTTATTTTTAGAGGGCAAGCCAAAAAATTAAGCACAGGATAATTTATGCAAACACTAACATTTTATTATGCCTACTTCATTAGGTAACATCATGTGTAGTCTTCAGATCTGCTTTATGTCTCATTATCTGTATTTGGACTCTCTCATTTCTGTAGTCTAATGTTGCCTATTGAAAACCTTAAGGTTGTAGTTTATAATTAATATCTGGAACCTAAAGTTTCATAGGAAATTAATTTTATTAAGGGTGAAGGGATTTATAGTGAGCTTAGAGAACAGAATAAAAATGAATTATTTGATTACTTCAAACATATAAAAGGACAGGGAAAGAAGATACCAAGTTGTTTTTCTGTAATTTTGGAAGATTTGAATTAGAGAAAATGTTACTTGTTGATTTTGGTTGATCATGAGGAAGTATTTCTTGACTATGAAGGTGTTACATAGGAATGTGTGCTGGGGGAAAGCATGGACTCTCCCTACATAGAGACTTTAGTAGGAGAGTAGTCAACTTTGTGGTGTGGATGGCTTAGGGTAACATTGTCAAGACAGAGACTAGATCAGTTCTCTAACCACAGAGGTTCTTTGAAGTTATTCTACTCTGTTTTCAGGATATGATCATCAATTCATGAGAATGCTTTAGCATTTCACCTTGTGTCATTGATTAATAGCATCAATCTGTCTGAAAATCTTTTGAACTTTAGAGACATGGTGCAGGACTTAGTTGGCAGAAGAGAGGCTTTTATTACTGTTTTGATGTGGTTGTCTGAGATTTATTTGATCTTAAGTCAGCATTTGATTCTTGCTTACCTGTTGAGACTTTTGATGCTCAATTGTTCAAGGAAAGGCTTGTGAAAGACCAATGCCAATCTTCTGAGGCCAAATAACATTGGATTATCTGCCTTCCATGAATAGTAAGAACTGATGATTCCTTTTGAGAAGGCAAATAATGAGTTGGACACGGCGTTCTAGCAGGTGTGTTTCTCTTTCTTCCCCCCATAGGCCTATCAGCAGTCTGATGGGGCAGAGGACAACAGAGATGGAAGGTGTTCCAAACTTGGCACAGGCCATCAATCTAAGGAGGTAAGCTCTGATTTTGAGCAGGCTGAGCAGGTGGCTCTTCCTGCCTTAATCATGTTGTCTTGCTCTTTGGAAAGATGGACAGAAAGAAAAAGAGCATTTAAATAAGGCTGAATGATCTCTATTAGTGATTAAAAAGGGAAAAATTTAGATTAGTCTTTTGATTCTTCTTTTTTCTTGCCCTTTCCCTGCTTTGCTTTTTAGATGCCCTGATTTGATTTTTTTTTTCCTTCAGAATATTAGGTTTTTCAAGAATGGCAGATTGGTTTATTTGTTGTTTTGGGATAGGAAGGATGAGCTGAATCTTGCTTATTTCTAGTTAATCTCAGGTTGTGGCTAGTTTGATGAATAAAATGATAAAGTTTTAAGATTTTTCCTGAGATCATTTTTACATTTGGGTTCACGTAGGAACTAATTAAACAAGAAATGATCTTTTACTACACTTTACCTATAATGCAACAATAATAGGCATAGGTTAACATTATGGTAACTGAAACTTTCGGGAATGTCTGCCATCCTTGCCCAGTTGGGCCTTTCTTTCCTGCCTTTCCCTCTCCCTTCTACTTCCTTTTCTTTTCCCTTTACTGTGACTTGGTGGCATCCAGGACTTTGAAGAGATGGCTCTTCCCAGCATTTAAAAGTACTTCTCTGTTAAACACTATTTTATCTTATGTGACTTAGGCCTTGAGAAAGCGGGAGTCTATTGATTGTGTTGTGCTAAGTATTGTATTTTCAGAAAAGTGAGAGGTTCTCAATTTGTGTTACATGATCTTCGTGGTTAACTTACAACCTAAAAAGATAATACTGGTATTTCAAATCACACTGGAGGTGAAGAAAACAGGAAATACAATCAGATAATTTCTATCAAGGTACTTGCTGCAGGTTTTATGTTGGAGAAAATCATGGCCAGGAAAACATTTGGAAAATCATCGAGAGTAACAAATTCATAAATTATTTAAATCACCATCGAGTAACATACCTTTGATAATTTAGAATGCCTTTTAAGAGGATTTAGTGACTGTTCATAAGCTAATGTATGAGTTAAAGTAACTCTAGTTTCTGTAGCAACCATGCCACAAAATACATGTATAATGATTCAAATGTTATATTTTATTTCTTGTTCATGTGAAAATTAGAATAGATGTTTCCAGAAGGTGGGCATTTCCTTTGGAGATGTAGGCTCTTTCCAACTTCTCGCTCCAAATTCATCATACTCACCTGCCATTAAGGTAGAGAGGAGAGAAAGGGAATGGACAGTTCTACGTGGATAGTTTTTATTGGGCCAGGCCTTAGGAGTGGTGCACACAGCTTTTGCTTCTACTTCAGTGGCTATAACTCAATCAGAAACTAATTATAGAGACTGTGATATGCCATCTAGCAATGTGTCTAAGAAAAAGAGGAAATTACTTTGATTAGTATCTGGCCAGTTGTCTGCCTTACCTTAAGAGCTTTAATAGATATTGCATGGTTTTGCTCAAGTGTTGAGGCAAGGGAGTGAATGTACCTAAAGCTCAGCAATCATCTGCCTATTCTTTCTACTTGTGAATTATCTGAGGAAGAAAAGATGGCAAATTTTAATGAAAATATAGCATTTATAATTTGTGCTCTTAAAATCTAATTTCTAAATAACTTCCAAGGTTACTCTGGCTATTATCACTTTAAAACTCTTTATTGCATATTCATTTATTCAACAAACATTTACTAAGTGTTGAGATTTTCTCTTATTCTCATTGTTTCACATCTTGTCTTTTCCTTTAAAAGTTAGGTTACTATTAAATTAAGATGTAATATTCTTTTTTTTTTAAAGATTTATTTATTTATTTATTTATTATTTTTTTTATTTTTTTTTTATTTATGATAGACAGAGAGAGAGAGAGAGAGAGAGAGAGGCAGAGACACAGGAGAAGGGGAAGCAGGCTCCATGCAGGGAGCCCGACGTGGGACTCGATCCCAGGACTCCAGGATTGCGCCCTGGGCCAAAGGCAGGCGCCAAACCGCTGAGCCACCCAGGGATCCCCAAGATGTAATATTCTGATGCTTGTGTTAGGGATAGGTCTTGAATGATATCTCCCTTTTAAAAAAATATAATTCACACTGCTTCTGGCTGGCTTAGTTGGTAGAGCCTGTGACTCTTAATCTTAGGGTCATGAATTCAAGCATGGAGCCTACTTAAAAAAAAAACATATATATATATGTATGTATATATAATTCATACACTATAAAATCCACCATTTTGGAGTATACAAATCAGTGATTTTTAGTATATTCACAAAGTTGTATAACCATCACAACTGTCTTTTTTTTTTTTTCTCTTTAAGATTTTATTTATTTATTCATGAGAGACACAGAGGCAGAGACACAGGCAGAGGGAGAAGCAGGCTCCCTGCAAGGAGCCTGATGTGGGACTCGATCTTGGATCCCGGGATCATGCCCTGGGCCAAAGGCAGATGCCTAACTGCTGAGCCACCCAGGTGTCCCCCAACTGTCTTTTTTTTTTTTTTTTTTTTTTTAATTTTATTTATTTGACAGAGCACATAGGTAGGCAGAGTAGGCAGAAGGAGAGGTAGAAGCAGGCTACCCACTGAGCAGAGAGCCTGATGCAGGGCTTGATCCCAGGACCCTGGGATCGTGACCAGAGCTAAAGGCAGAGGCTTAACCAGATGGAGGCACACAGGTGCCCCCATCACAACTGTCTTAATTCCAGATCACTTTCACCAGTCCAAATAGAAATCCATCCCTATTAACAGTCACTCCTCATTCCCTGTTCTCCCTAGCCCCTGGCAACCACTAATCTATTTTCTATTGCTATGGATTTGTCTATTCTGGACATTTCATATAAATGGAATAATACAATATGTGATCTTTTGTAACTGCTTCTTTCACTTAGCCTAAGTTTCATCCAGACTGCAGTATACGTATCAGCCATACTTCATTCCTTTTTAAGGCTGAATAATTTTCCCTTATATGGACGTTCTACATTTTGTGTACCCTCCTCCCCTCCTCGCCTTTTAATTGCCTATATATTGCTGGTCTGAGAACCAGAAAACAACAACAAACTTTAACTTAGCAATCTGAAAGCCTATGTAGTTTTGTAGAGTTGAATGTAATGAACAACTCCTTTGGGAAGATATGTCTTGGATTTTTCATTGGCATCCTGGCTTGTTTAATTCCCAGTTCATAAGTGGGGAAGTGGGTAACTTAATGTTTGAACCATCTTTGTAATGCTGTAGTTGTCTACTAGTAATAGGTAATATATTTTAGTGTACTTCTTTTGATTTATATAATTAGTTATCTATGATACATCTGGATAGGACAATACAAAATAGCAAGTTTTCTGTTTAATAAGATACAGAAATAATCACTTAAGGACCTCAAGTAAATAGACTGAGCTGAATAGGCTGTAATTCTTACACTGGAGTGGAGGGGAAGATGGAAATGGGTAATACTTAGGTTAGAGGAACTGATAGGTTTAAATCGAATTTATGTAGACATTTTAACCATAAGATAATTCCTTTTTACAAGGAAATCAATTTCTGATTTAGTGGTTAGATTTTGCTAACAAGATACATGTGTTTATGGGCTACAAATCTTTTTTTTTTTTTTGGCTACAAATCTTATCTTGCCCCTAGAAAATTAGCAATGGGAGTGAGGAGTTGACTACATTATAAATTTTGGAGAGTTTTTTTTGCCACCCGCATTTTATGAGTAAATGTACCATACTATTCTAGGAAGACTTCTGGACTTGATTGAATAGTATAAACATATAGGTCTATAGTAAAGGTAGAAAACACTTCTTAAATATAATTTTCTAAATTTTATTTTGTACATTCGTGAGACACATTCTCAAGTTACTGAATTCTGTCATTCCATAAGGTAGTTTTAAGAATTATCTTCTCTGGGGCAGCCCCCGTGGCGCAGCGGTTTAACGCCGCCTGCAGCCTGGGGTGTAGTCTTAGAGACCCAGGATCGAGTCCCACATCGGGCTTCCTGCATGGAGCCTGCTTCTCCCTCTGCCTGTGTCTCTCTCTGCCTCTCTTTCGCTCTCTCTGAATGAATATATAAATAAATCTTAAAAAAAAAAAAAAGATTTATCTTCTCTGGGACAACTGGGTGGCTCAGCGGTTGAGCATCTGCCTTTGGCTCAGGGTATGATCCCGCAGTCCTGGGATCGAGTCCCACATCGGGCTCCCTGTATGGAGCCTGCTTCTCCCTCTGCCTCTGTCTCTGCCTCTCTCTGTGTCTCTAATGAATAAATAAATAAATTTTAAAAAAGAGAAATTTAAAAAAAAAGGATTATCTTCTCTAGTGGTGTAGAATAATGAAAATGAATGTGGAAAGAAAACTCTTATGTCTCACTCTTCTTGCTCTTAGGAAAATAATAGGAATAAGCTGTGACACATCTATACAATGTAATATTATCTGGTGCTAAAAAGAAATGAGCTATCAAGCCATGAAAAGACACAGAGGAACCCCAAATGCGTATTACAAAGTGAAAGAAGCCAATGTGTAAAGACTCTGTATCGTATGATTTCAGCTCTATGGGAATTCTGAAAAAGGCAAAACTGGAGACAGTAAAAAGATCAGTGGTTGCCAAGGTTAAGGGAGGAGGATGAATAGGTGGAGCACAGGATTTTTAAGGCAGTAAAACTATTCTATGTGAAAACTATAATGGTGGATACATGTCATTATATATTTGTCCAAGTCTATAGAATATTCAACAGTAAGAGTGAATCCTAATGCACACTGTAGACTTTGGGTGATAATGTCAGCTAGGTTCTTTGATTGTAACAAATGTACCACTCTTCTGCAGAATGTAGAAATGGAGGAGGTTGTAGGTGTGTGTTTGTGACAGGGAAGGGGTGTATGAACACGGTGTACTTTCTGCTCAGTTTTGCTGTGAACCTAAAATTGCTGTAAAAAAAATAAAGTTGATTAATAAAAATAACAAACAGGGTAAGGGGCAAGTCATGTAACCACATATAGTTTGCATATGCTAAATGACCTTTTTTTTTTTTTTTTTTTTAAATTTTTATTTATTTATGATAGTCACACAGAGAGAGAGAGGGGCAGAGACACAGGCAGAGGGAGAAGAAGGCTCCATGCACCGGGAGCCCAATGTGGGATTCGATCCCGGGTCTCCAGGATCGCGCCCTGGGCCAAAGGCAGGCGCCCAACCGCTGCGCCACCCAGGGATCCCTAAATGACCTTTTTTTGTGTGGTGTATGCTAAGAAAAAAAAGACATAGATAATTTCTATGAGATTAATATATTTTGAAAGAGGTGTTAGAAAATGGGTTGATTATCAAGTGTTTTTTTTTTTAAGATTTTATTTATTTATTAATGAGAGACAGAGAGGCAGAGACATAGGCAGAGGGAGAAGCAGACTCCCCAAGTGGAGCCTGATGCAGGACTTCCCAGACCTCTGGGATCATGACCTGAGCCCAAGGGAGACGCTTAGCCACTGAGCCACCCAGGCATCCCGTCATGTGCTATTTTTGAGGCGAGTAAAAATAGGATGTTATGGAAATAAATTAGGCAGAAACTAATGGTTTAGAAAGCTGTGGGTGGAGGCTTAAGGAATTAGATAGGGATAATCCAGAATGCTTAAGGGGAGCAAAGTGACTAATAGAACTCTTAAGGAATTTTTATAGATGAGGATGAACCATTGTGAACAAAGCACATTCATTTAGGTATATAAGGAAATCTCTGGTAATTGTAGTATATTAGGGTCTTATATCTCCCACAGTCTTACTACTAAGTAGCACATAGCAGCAAAGCCACACAAACCAGCACTGGTAAGCAAATTGCCATGATATCAGTGAGGTCCTGTTTCTATAAGCTGCAAGTCCAGCCTATCCAAGTTACTTGATAAACACCTTGTACAAAAGCTTTAAGCTTCTTTCCAAGATGATACTTAGTTTCTTATATTACTCTGGGAGGGCTGCCATGACAAAATACCATAGAAATTTATTTCCTCACTGTTCTGGAGGCTGGCAGTCTAAGACCAAGGTGCTGGCAAGTTTGGTTTCTTCAGAGGTCTCTCCTTGGCTTGCAGATAGCTGCCTTCTCGCTGTGTCTATGTCCTCATATGGTCTTTGCTCTGTGCATAAGTGGGGAGAAAGAGCTCTTACAGGGATACCCGTCCTATTGAGTTAGGACTCCACCTTTATGGCATTTATTTTTTATTCTCAGATATAGCAGTATATATTCAACATTCTTCCATTCAGTTTTAGGAACCATTTTCATGTCAGCACATGTAGATACCCTGCATTCCTTTTAGCAGTACCTTTGTTGTATTTGAAAAACGTGTGCTAGGTACTATTACTAATATAAACTCTACTAAACTATTATTTCTCAATTATAAATAAGGAAACTAAGGCCCAGAGGGATTAATATACTCAAGGTAAAATAACTTGGAAGTAGCAAAGCCACTGGATTGTGGTCAATCCAATGACTATGATATTTCATTTTACCAACCACCTAATGACAAATTTGGGGATGGTTGTAATTTGGGAGTTATTATAAAATGTATTGCATAGAACATTTTCACATCTTTGGGCTTTGGTATTTCCACAGGATGAGTAAGAATAGTAATACTGGAAGGGCACCTGGATGGCTCAGTTGGTTCGGCTCAGGTTATAATCCCAGGGTCCTGGGATCAAGGGTCAAGCCCTGCATTGGTCTCACACAGCAGGGAATCTGCTACTTCCTTTCCCTCTGCCCACCCCCCCAAGCATTCTCTCTCTGCTGTGCTTTCTCTCAAATAAATATTAAAATTCTTAAAAAAAAAAAGTAGTAATACTGGGTCAGAGGAGGACATTGCTTATTTTATTAGGTATCACCAACATGACCTTCAAAAGAGTAATTCCAATTTATCCTCTCCGATTGCCCTCTTTTTTTTCTTTTTATAATTCTTCAATCCGGTAGCATTTTTGCTCATCTTCCTATACATTTTAATGGTGAATTGGCACAATTTGTTCGTAATGGGTCTGAATGGTCTGTTTAGATCCTCTGCTAAATGTTGAATTCAGAGTTGTCGGAGAACGTAAACAATGATGAGTATTCAAGCCCAAGTAAGTGCCTGTGTGCATAGGTGCTCAGTGTGTTTGAACTGGGGTAGGGTGGGGCTGCACACACAGTAAATTAATCAGGTCACTAACTCCTCCCCAAAGGTAACCACTACCCTGATTTCTGACATTTTAGATTAGTTTTAGCTTAGTTCCTTAAGTATGTCTTTTGAACTTTGTATTCTTTTGCTTTAGCTTCTTTCCCTCAATCTCCTGTGTGTGAGAGTCATCCATGATGTGTAGCAGTAGTTTGTTCATTCTCACTGTTGAATAGTGTTAAAATGCAGGAATATTTATCCTTTATGCTATTGGATGGGTGGGGTGTCTCTAGGTTTGGATTATTACTGATAGTGCTGCTTTGAGCATTGTTTTAAATGCCTTTTGGTGGACATGTATGTGTATTTCCTAGCAATTAAGTTGTTTTGTCATTGGATTGGTAAATATGCAATCTTGCCCAGCAGTTTTCAAATAGTGTATCAGTTTTTACTCCTACCAGTAGCATATGAGAGTCCAAGTTGCTCCATATTCTACCAGAACTTGGTATATTGTATTTCTCATTGTAGCTTTTCTGATGGGTATACAAGGGCTGTGTTGCATTTTGGTTTTATTTATTTATTTTTTTTAATTTTTATTTATTTATGATAGTCACAGAGAGAGAGAGAGAGAGAGAGAGAGAGGCAGAGACACAGGCAGAAGGAGAAGCAGGCTCCATGTACCGGGAGCCCGACGTGGGATTCGATCCCGGGTCTCCAGGATCGCGCCCTGGGCCAAAGGCAGGCGCTAAACCGCTGCGCCACCCAGGGATCCCTGCATTTTGGTTTTAATACATATTTCTCTGATGATTGATAAAGTTGGATATGTATTTTTCTTGGCAATTTGATGTCTTTAAGTCATAATATCTGTAACTAGATTCTTTCTGGAAGAGCAGAGCGTTTTTTGTTTGAAAGAAAGAATACCATCTATACATTTTTCCTCCAAGTGAAGTTTTAAGGTAGGCTCCATTATGTGAATAGATCAAAGGGAGTATTACTATGTTAAATAATTACAAACAGGTTCTGGGCCCAGACTCTTCCATTAGGAATCCTGGTTTTGGGGATCCCTGGGTGGCTTAGTAGTTTGGCGCCTGCATTTGGCCCAGGGCGTGATCCTGGAGTCCCGGGATCAAGTCCCACATCAGGCTCCCTGCATGGAGCCTGCTTCTCCCTCCCTCTGCCTGTGTCTCTGCTTCTCTCTCTCTCTGTGTCTCTCATGAATAGATAAATAAAATCTTTAAAAAAAAAAAAAAAAAGAATCCTGGTTTTGCTATTTACTAACTGTGCGACTTTGTGCAAGTTACTTAACCTCTCTTTGCTTCAGTTTTCTTATCTCTAAAATGAGTGTAGTATTAATACTTTCAGCATAAGGTTAATATAAGGTTCAAATAATTTGCTTATATAAGCACACAAGACAGTGCATGGTACATAATAAGCACTATAAAATTTTAGCTGCTATCAGAAGTGGTGGTGATGGTGATACAAACTTATTTTATGAATTCATGTCAAGACCTGACAAGAATTAATGAGACTGTTGTTGAGCACAAACTTGAAAATTGAAGTTTATGGATGATAGTTGGAATTTGAGTCCCAACTTACAATTTTTTTTTTCTGGTTACACAATACCAAGAAAATCTTGATATACACAAATGAACAACTAAAAATAGGTAAGGTTCACAGAATAGTATTAGGGTTAAGGTTTTAGATCAGTTTAATTGACAAGAAGTAGTAGAAGACATTTGTTTTGAAATTGTAACTAAATATAATTTGCTTGGATTTCTTGTGTTTAAATATAAATCACAGAAGCAGCCCTAAAACTTACTATAGTTTCAATACCTATTACATTTTCACAATACATCTGCATTACAAGTTTGCTTATTATTGCTTTCAGCCACAGAGCTACAGTTTTTCTAATTAATGACATATTTTCAAGATATTCAAACAAATGGTAGCAAGTAAAGCTACTACACAAACCAAGGATGAGTTTACTGTGCAGCACAAGTTATGCATTTGGTGTTTGCTGTGGTAACATTAGGTATAGGGAAACATTCGTGTATGTACTGTTGTATATAGATCATAGTTACTTCTACAGCCATCTGTTCATAGTAGTTCTGCTGCCATCTGTCATGGTCACAGGCTGTGGCTTACAAGCAATTTTGCATGCTTACAGCTAGCAGACCCTTATACCAGTAAAACATTTCCAACTAATCTGTCTTTTAAACAGACTTAAATGAGTTTCTTGACAAGTTCCTGGTCGTTCCAGCTTTATTTCTCCCCACCAGACCGTCTCTCACTGTGCCTTACTTAATAGGTATGAGCTCCTCCAGGCTGGCCAGTCTCCCCTCTTCCTCAGCACTATCACGGTTTTGTGTTCCCTTCTCTGTGGGAACAGTGCCTGCATACTGTCTTCACCATCTATCTTGAGTACTGTAATTTAATTTCTTTGTGGTCCTGCTTGGATTCTACTTTCTCTCAGAATCATTCCTCTCTGATATTATTTCCTATGAAATCCTGTCCTAACATTCTGTATCTCAGGATCTAAAACTAGTAGTTGTACTCAGCCCTACCCCCAAATCAGTGCTACTCACAAACTCCATCAGCAGAGGGAGCTAAATCAAAGAAAATGAGTCCCTGAAATTAAGCCCTGAAGCAGAAAAAGTACTTTTGAACAATGGTGCTTTCACATAACTGCTCAGTAGTGAAAAGAGCTTGAGTAATGTTAAAAGTCAATGATTTGGACCCAGACCCCAGGTTAAAACTTCTATGAGGGGATTTGTAAAGTGTTTTCGAAAGAGATCATTTTATGTCACAGTAAAAATCTACTTAAAGGGATGACCTGAGAAACACACCTATTAGGAGAAGCAATCTGATGTATAGGGGCTTTTAAAAAATCTAGTTTATCCTCCCTTGCTGAAAGTTTTACTTATTAAGGAAGGTAACTGAGGTCTCTATTTTGAGAAGCACTGAGTCCTAAAGTTGCTAAGAATTATAGATAACCTATTCCAGGTTTTAAGAATGGAATTTTTAAGTGAATTTCTTATATTTTGTTCTGATTAAATGTTATGTATCTTAATTTCAGTCAGCAGACTTGAAGAAAGAGAAGCAGAACTGAAGAAGGAATATAATGCATTACATCAGAGACACACTGAGGTGGGTTTCTGGGTTGTTCTTATCATGCTAACATTGAACAGGCTCAATTAACTTGAGAAATTATGTCTTAATTTTTCTTTGAAAGTCAGCTACTATAATTCTTGGGGAATATGTCCAGAGAACATTAAATTTCATTTAGCATTTACCCTTGTTACCAAACACGGACTTCTGTTTTTTTTTCTTTTTTGGAATTAACTTTTCATGGATGACAGTTTGCCATAGAATAATGTAATTACTAAGGCGGTTCCAATAGTTGTTTTTTTGGTCAGCTAATTACAAACTAATGTCTGTGTAATAAAAAGTATATATGATACTAATATGACAAGAATTGATGTATTTTGTTACCAGTTGGGAAATGATGGATTGGTAACTAGTTGGTAAGAGTTTCTGTATTTATAATCCACTATAAAAGGCTTATTTGCATTAAGCTTATGACAAATAATATAAACACATTGTCTATTAAACCAGAATGACTCTAAGACAGATTTTCTGCATGAAATTTCAGTATTTTAAATTAATAACTCTAGTATATAATCTCTCCAAAGCAAATTAGAAAATGTACCTGAGCATGTTTTTAACCTTTTTTATGATTCTTTGAGAGCCTTTCATATGCTGCCTTTGTTGCAGTCTCTTGAATGTGAAAATTGTTTTTGTGTTTCATGGTCAGTCTGGGAGGGGTCACAAACCTTAATAAAATAGAATTTCATAGACTCAAAGTACTGTTTGTTACTTGAAAAATAAAAAAATTCCTCTTTTTTCCCCTTTCTTATCCAGATCTCCCAGAATACAGATGGTTCCAGTCTTAAGCTTCCATTTTTCTTTCATTAGTTTGTGATCTCTTATCCTGCCTGTGGTAGAAACCCATATTGTTGCTTTTAAGGATTTGCTTTGAAATAATATGATTAATACTTTCTTTAGGAGGGGTTAGAATTTCAGATCTAGGAGGTTTCGTTATTACTTAGTTTTTTTGTAGCCACCCATGAAGAATTAGTACTCAGTGGTGGAGGGAAAAGATTGGCTAAGGAGTTTTGGAACCACGGACCCCTGGGAAGACAGGAATAGCTTAAACAGCAACCTTGTCAGTATGTGAAAAATATTCAGATTTTAATCAGATGGCATTTGGTTGATATTAAGACTGTTCAGAAATGATTGATGGGGCACCTGCGTGGCTCAATCAGTTAAGTGATCAACTTTTGATTATCAGCTCAGGTCTTGATCTCAGGGTCCTTGGTTCAAGCTCTATGCTTGGCTACACACTGGGCGTGGAGCCTACTTAAAAAAACACAAACAATAGTTAAAGACCTGTTGTTGCTTCTTCTTATACCATATCCATGTCTGAACAGATGGTAGTACTTAGCAATGCTATTAAATATAAATCTGGGCAGCCCCGGTGGCTCGGCAGTTTAGCGCACCTTCAGCCCAGGGTGTGATCCTGGAGTCCCGGGATCGAGTCCCACATCAGGCTCCCTGCATGGAGCCTGCTTCTCCCTCTGCCTGTGTCTCTGTCTCTCTGTCTCTCTGTCTCTCTCTCTCTCTCTCTGTCTGTCTCTCATGAATAAATAAATAAAATCTTTAAAAAAAATAAATATAAATCTGGTTGGGGGAATATGTTTATGTGCCATAAGTAATTGATAGTGATGAGTAATAAATAATCATTTTCATTGACATTCTAACCTTGGTAAAAATTGAGGATTGTTAAATTGAAGTATGTATAAAATGAATACATGTATATAGGGATACCTGGGTGGCTCAACAGTGGAGCGTCTGCCTTGGGCCCAGGGCGTGATCCTGGAATCCTCGGATCTAGTCCTACATCAGACTCCCTGCATGGAGCCTGCTTCTCTCTGTCTGTGTCTCTGCCTCTCTGTGTCTCTCATAAATAAATAAATAAAATCTAAAAAAAACAAAATGAGGGGCGCCCAGGTGGCTCAGTGGTTGAGTATCTGCCTTCGGCTCAGGATGTGATCCTGGAGTTCTGGGATCGAGTCCCATATTGGACTCCTGCATGGAGCCTGCTTCTTCTCCCTCTGCCTGTGTCTCTGCCTCTCTCTGTGTCTCTCATGAATAAATAAATAAAAATCTTTAAAAGAAATGAATATATGTATTTTTTAAAAAGCACTGTAAAGTGAAATTTCATATTTTTTCATATTTATTTAATAAAAGTTAAGAAATTTTCCTATAGAAAAACAACCTGACATCTTAATTTCAGGTGAAAGGTACAATAACTTTTCTATAAAAGTTATAGAGAATTCCTTCAGAGAATGATACTCTAGGAAGAAAAAGAGATCTCGGGGAAAATCTTAAATACCACATTGGAGTTGGGCCTGTCTAGGACTAAGGCTGATTTCACTTACAGCACAACAACTTTTTCCGTAGGAACGCCTCCGTCAGTCATAAGCAGCTTCTTTCCTCTGCCCTGTTAGGCAGGCTCCTTTTATTTTGCTCTTTCTCAGGGAAGGTTTATGTAATACACATAGAGCTACTTCAAAATATGGGTCTGTCTACTCTAGATCACGTTTTCCTGTGTTTGTATGTCTGTACTAGAAATGCCATTCAATTAGCAATTATAAATAGCTGTCCATTGCTAAAGAACTAGATATCCTAAAGGTAAATTCTGGGAACCTTCAGGGAAAGGAACTTTGAAGGATTTAACCTTGTCTTTTCACTATTACAAGGCAGGTAACCTTTTTTATATGGACCCAAAAAAGTTGTTTATTTGTTTATTTTTATGTCTTTTTGAAGATTTAATTTATTTATTCAGGAGAGACACAGAGAGAGAGAGGCAGAGACATAGGCAGAGGGAGAAGCAGGCTCCATGCAGGGAGCCTGATGGGGGAGTCCTGGACTCCAGGATCACGCCCTAAGCCACAGGCAGATGCTCAATCGCTGAGCCCCAGGTGTCCCCTCAAAAGTTGTGTAAATGGCACTTTAATCAAACACATTATTTGCTGCTTAAGATAAACTTGCTATGGCTCTTTTGTTTTATTTTTTAAAGATTTTGTTTATTTGAGAGAAAAGAACAGAGGGAGAGGGAGAGGAGGAAGCAGGTTCCCAGCTGAGCAGGGAGCCTGAAGTGGGGTTCGTGGGGTTCTATCCCAGGACTCCAGGATTACAACCTGAGCCAAAGGCAGACGTTTAACCAACTGAGTCACCCAGGTGCCCCATGGTTCCTTTTGTAATATGCATAACTGTTCTCTCTCTAATCAAATTCAAAATTTTGTATCAAATACTGAATTTGCTTAAAAGAAGATATGCCTTAAAGAAGACAGTGGAGGAAATACAAACATTAAGCAGTTGTGTGGCACTTGGGCAAATTGTGTATACACACTCTTATATTAATCACCAGAAACTTGAACCTTGGTTTTACATCAGTCAGAGCGTTTTTGGTTTGTTTTTTTTTTTAAGATTTTATTTGTTTATTTGATATAGAGTGTGAGCACAAGAGCAGCAGGCAGAGGGAGAATCAGGTTTCCCACTGAGTGGAGAACCTGATGCAGGGCTGGATCCCAGGACCCTGGGATCATGACCTGAGGTGCAGGCAGACATCCAACCAACTGAGCCACCTAGGTGCCCCTCAAGGAGTGTTAAAGTGCATTCCTTTTTTTTTTTTTTTTTTTTTTTTAAGATTTTTATTTATTAACAGGGAAGGGCACAAGCAGGAGGAATCGCAGGCAGAGGGAGAGGGAGAAGCAGGCTCCCAGTCGAGCATGGCCTGATTCGGGGCTGGATTCCAGGACTCTGGGATCATGCCCTGAGCTGAAGGCAGCTGCTTATCTGACTGAGCCACCCAGGTGCCCCTAAATGCACTCTCTTTCATCCTCTGACCAGACTCCATCATCCACCCCCATTTTAGAAATTGAAGTTTAGAAAGGGAATATGAAGTGATTTGTTCCAAATTCCATGCTAGTATGTGTGACTGGATTTGAACCTAGCTCTGTCATATTCTGTTGCCTATTTTCAATAACGCTTTTAGGTTATGGAATATATGAGTGTTAAAATTAAAAGCACTAGAAATTTTTCTGTGCCTCTTTGCTTTTTGGCATTGCAACAACCTTAAGAATAGTGGCCTTGCAGGTATAGATATATGGATGATTCTTGGGTGCATATGGAGAGATTCATGGCCAGCACAATTAAGGGGATCCTCATGCCATTTTTCTTCAAAACCTCACTTATTGCCTTACTTCCCAGCTTGAGCCAAGGTTCTACTGTGATTTCTTTATGCAGAGGGGAGTAGAGATTTTCCAGACAGCGTGTTTGGGATTCTTCTTTAGGACTGCCAACTGTTTGTTACAGAATTGACTCCTGAATATGTGTGAATTAATGTACATAGCTGAGAAAATGGAGAGGTGCAGTTATGAGATCTGGAGGGATGACGCTGGTGGACCCAGCAGTAGATTATCTAAAGTGTGCCCTCTTTTTTTACTGTCTCACCTCTCTCTTTTCTGTCTGGCAGCACTGATTATGCCCTGCCATTCACTTTTTTTTTTTTTTTTTTTTAAAAGCAGAACTATATTGTGAAGCTCTATAATTAAAGTTAAATTTTCTTTAAATTAAAAATTTTAGGGATACCTGGGTGGCACAGTGGTTGAGCATCTGCCTTTGGTTCAGGTCGTGATCCCAGGGCCCTAGGATCGAGTCCCGTATCGGGCTTCTCGTGGGGAGCCTGGTTCTCCTTCTGCCTATGTGTCTGCCTCTCTCTTTCTGTGTTTCTCATAAATAAAGTCTTTAAAAAAATTTTTTTTACATACAGTGTATTTTTTCTACTTTTTTGGGTGAATTTACAGAATATAGTGCATATTTTATTTCAGACGTCAGGAAATGCTTTAGGGTGTGGGGTTTTCTTGTGGGTGTGAGGAAGAAAGAACAATGAGCTTATAGCCTGCCTAGAGAATTGACTAAAAGGGCAAATTGAACCAGTCCCTAGAATGCTTAACTTCTTGACCGGCTGAGTCAGAGGGAGTTCTGGCCCTAAAGCCAACTAGCTAATGCAGAACACAGCTGATCCTTAACTAGCTGGTCAAATTGAGCACATTAACCTTAAGCTGGAATCTATAAAATTGTAATATTGTGAGGATTAAATGAAACAGTTGCTATCAGTGGACTGGCTGACTTATGCCCAATAAACGTTAGCTATCATTTTGTTATTATTCTTTACTATAAAATGCTAGTTTAATTGGGCTGGAACCAGGACACCTGGGTGGCTCAGCGGTTGGGCATCTGCCCTTGGCTCAAAGAGTTATCTCAGTCCCGGGATCGAGTCCTGCATCAGGCTCCCTGTGAGGAGCCTGCTTCTCTCTCTGTGTCTCTGACTCTCTGAGAGGCTGAGCAGGGACCCTGACTTGGGGCTCTATCCCAGGACCCTGAGATCATGGCCTGAGCCACCCAGGTGCCCCATATTTTATCATTCTTTCAATGAAATCTATAGGCACAAGAAATAAACATCTTGGTATTAAATTCCTTAATTAAATGGAAAGTGATATTTACTCTGAATCCTTTGTAAAATAGAAAAGATCACACATCAGGGTATGGTCTCCCATGAATAAATAAAATAAATAAAATCTTTAAAAAAATAATTGGGTTGGAACCAGTTTCGTTATATAGACCATTTTGGAATGTTAGCATATTATATCTGGGATATATTATTTGAAGAAGGGGTCAGTCTTTTGAAGAAGATTTAGAATTCAACATTTTATAAATTTAAAATTAATCATGTAAGACAAGAATCAGTCTTTAGAATGTACTATTTGGGGGGTAGAACTGATTCTATATTTGCATGTATAATTTTAGTTTTTCTATATCGAATAAATAGAATGTTGTAAAGGCAATCTAGGAAGTTTCTGTTTTCTTCATCTGAGTATTTAAGGAAACTTAGATTCTTTCATCTGAGCTAATCAGTTGCATATAATTACTATCCAGTATATAAGAATTCAATTTAGGTTTTGTAAAATCTTTTGAAAATTGAGTTGATATCTATTTGGCTCAACTATCAGTTTGTTATTTTAGTTTCATTTTTGTTTTTTTCCTTAAAGTTCCTCTTGATTCAAGAAAAAAACAGTTCAGTATTGGGACACCTGGGTGGCTCAGCGGTTGAGCATCTGCCTTTGGCTCAGGGCATGATCCTGGAGTCCCAAGATCGAGTCCCACATCGGGCTCCCTGCATGGGGCTTGCTTCTTCCCCTGCCTGCGCCTCTGCCTCTCTCTCTCTCTCTCTCTCTGTCTCTCATGAATAGGTAAATAAAATCTTAAAAAAAAAAAAGTTCATTATTTCTGACATGCTGACACAAAGACAAAAACTGTATTTCTGCAAATATGTTTTTTAATTGGGGGGTAAAGAGAAAATTTGTAAATTTAAAATAGAAGGTATGTAAATTAAAATTTTTTAATGCCTTTACATACCATATCCCTGTAATTCTATGTTAATTTTTCTTAGTCTGATACAATTCTTATTTAGATAGTCTTAATTGGGAAACAGCCTATTTAATTCTTTTTTTTTTTTTTAAGATTTTATTTATTTATTCATGAGACACACAGAGAGGTCTCCAGGATCAGGCCCTAGGCTGAAGGCAGTGCTAAACCGCTGAGCCACCCGGGCTGCCCAGTTTAATTCTTTTATAATGTTTGATTTGATAAAATTACTTAAATCATGCATCAGTTCAGTTTTTTGTTTATTTGAAGTAAATAACACTTTGGAGATTTCATTTTTTTGCATACAGGCCAAGTAAAATTTCTCCCAACAAAAGTGTGCTTTTTAAAAGTTTTACAGATTTTTTCAAGATCTTCTTTCTTTTCATTTATCCTTTTTAACATGCTACAGTGCATGTTTCAAGTTATATCGAGATTGAAATCCATGTTCATACAGCTATAGTTTAGAAACTTCTATAGATGTTCCATGCCTTTTTAAGCATTCAAGGAACATTCAAAAATTTTTTTCTTAAAGATTTTATTTATTCATGACAGACACAGAGAGAGAAAGAGGAAGAGGCAGAGACACAGGCAGAGGGAGAAGCAGGCTCCATGCAGGGAGCCTGACATGGGACTAGATCCCAGGTCTCCAGGATCACACCCCGGGCTGAAGGTGGCACTAAACTGCTGGGCCACCAGGGCTGCCCGGAACATTCAAATTTTAAGAATTCAAAGGATAGTCCCAAGAAAGTCATCAACCTTTTCTTGTCTACTTACCAAATTTACGTTCTTTTAGATTGCTAACATACCTTTTCTTATTCTTTAAAATTCATTTTTTCTTAATCATATGTTAGTATCTAGCAAAGGCCTTTTGAATTTATGATGAAAATCTGTTGCATTTTACATGTTTTAATGCCAGATTTGGGTTTCTTAAAAGTGGAACTATAGATTACCAAAAACTAAATAGGATTATAGAATTTCTTGGCAGTTTGTATACTTGATATTCCTGAAGCTTTTACTTCCATATTCAGCTTGTCTATCTTATGGCTCCTTATCCAAGATTTAAAATCAGAGTGCTCTGATGGGGTACTTGGCTGGCTATTGGTAGAGTATGGGACTCTTGTTTTCGGGGTTATAAGTTTGAGCTCTATGTATTTAAAAATAAAATCTTTAAGAAGTAAATAAATCAATAAAATCAAAGCACTCTGATTTTTCATTTTATTTGCTATTAGATGATTACATTAAGTGATGGCACCAATATATTAACAATCAAACAAAAGAGAAAATATTTTAGCTTTTTTTTTTTTTTTTTTTTTTTTTTTTTTTTAAAGATTTTACTTGGGGATCCTTGGGTGGCTCAGCGGTTTAGTGCCTGCCTTCCGCCCAGGGCGTGTGATCCTGGAGTCCCGGGATCGAGTTCCATATCAGGCTCCCTGAATGGAGTCTGTTTTTTCTCCCTCTGCCGGTAGCTTTGCCCCTCTTTCTCTCCCTGTCTCTCATGAATAAAATCTTTTAAAAAAAAGATAAAGATTTTACTTATTTGAGAGAGAGCGTGCCAGCTTGAAAGGGGTGTAGGGGGGGTGGGGCCAAGGGAGAGGGAGAAGCAGATTCCCCGCTGAGCAAGGAGCCTGACTTGGGCCTCTATCCCAGGACCTTGAGATCATGGCCTGAGCAAAAGGTAGACACTTAACCTCCTGAGCCACCCAGGTGCCCCATATTTTATCATTCTTTTAATGAAATCTGTAGGCACAAGAAATAAACATCTTGGTATTAAATTCCTTAATTAAATGGACAGTGATATTTACTCTGAATCCTTTGTAAAATGGAAAAGATCACACATCAGCGTATGGTTTCTTCTCAAGTTTCATGTTAATTTCTTTTTTGGTTTCCCATTTTAGGGAATGGATTTCTCAAATGCCCCTTATTATTGGTAGTCTTTTATCACCTCCTCCCCAATGCCTGTGTCCTAACTTGTGTTATTTATGTCAAAATTATATCTTTTAATAATGTCACATATTGTTAAAAAAAGTTATCACTATGCTAAGCAACATGTTGGGTACTTCTTTGGACACCAGCGTCCTTAAATGAATGTAAGCATTTGCATATATTCCTTTGCCGCTAAAATTTTTTTCAACCTTAGTATTCTTTTACATGGAACTGTGAGTGTCTGGTAAATAAGAAATTTCTACTAAAATGTTCCTTATTAAAATACTGTTTTTATTTCAGATATTAGCCTTAAAAATTTGCATATTTTTTTCTTTCTTCAAAATAGATGATCCATAATTATATGGAACACTTAGAAAGAACAAAACTTCATCAGCTCTCAGGGAGTGATCAACTAGAGTCCACAGCTCATAGTAGAATTAGGTAAGCTTTGTTAAACATTTTGCCTTGAGAAAAATCGAAATATTCATGTTTATTTCTGTTTCTCCCTGTTCTTTAATCCTGGAACAATAGTTAGGCTGATTCAAAAGCTCTCTCTCAGAAAGCATGGTTGGAATGCTATAGGAGAGAATAGCATAGAAAAATAGAAACAGCCCTCGCTATTGAAAAGGTAATTCCTGAGCCATGCCATCTAAGCAACCTATCGAGGTATTTTGATTGTTTTGTAATACTTAATGGAGATTATACTAGGTTTAAAATTTTCTGATTTGTGGGAGTGCTGAAAATTTTTCTTCTGTATAATTGGTTTAAAGTCCTTTTTGTTACGGAGAGGCACGTTAGAAAGGGTTAGACTTCTGTTTGATGTAGGAGTCTGAATAAATTATGTAGATCTCCCAAGCATTGTAGCCAATGAGCTAAGCCAGGACTCTTAGTGGAGAGGAAAATAGTTAATAGGCTCGCTGTGGCTCTGGATTGCTGCATAAATGCTAGGAGCAGCAGCTCTATGGTTATGAGGTGGGGAGAGCAGGATGACGTCATCGCTCCGGAGCTGCTGCAGGATGGAGTGGAAAGCTGCTGCTGATGGCATTGTTTTTGTGGCAGCAGCTGAATGACAGATCCTCACTACAAAGATACCCCTTTGGCCCCTGTGTAGGCCTCCTGGTTCGGGTGTTTCACCATGCCAGCACAGCGCCATGAGTCCTGGATGCATGCTGCTGTTTGTGTTTGGCTTTGTTGGCGGGGCGGTGGTCATTAATTCTGCTATCTTAGTATCTCTCTCTGTTTTGCTGCTTGTGCACTTTTCTATTTCTACCGGTGTGCCAGCTCTGACGCAGAACCTACCAAGGATACTCAGGTACTCTAGTCTCTCTTAGAAGCCCCTGTTTAGTTGGTTTTTCTCAAATTTTCAGCTTCACGGGTCTGCTCGTAACCATTTCTGTTGCAGATTGAAACAATGGAAAATGGCCTGAAGCTAGGATTTTTTTATTTTTATTTATAGTAATTTACAGACCATTACCTAGGGATACGGCTTTGTCTTTGGAAACTACGGATTTAAGAAAAGGATTTTCCTATTGTACTTACGCAGCAGTACAAGGTCAGTGTGGTCTTGTTTTAGGCAGTGTTGAGAGAGTAAAGGGAGAACAAGAGTAAAACAAGGGGTCCAAGTTTATACCACCTCTGTGTTTAGCATCTGAGCATTTAGGGGCCAGTATCTTTCATGCTGAGACTTGTAGCCGATTAGACACAGGCGGTAGGTGTTTATTTTTTTCAGTTATCCTTCGACTGAATGGACGTTGTAGGCATAATTTTTATAGTTTTTGATAATAACTCCTGGGAACTTACAATTCAAATATTTTCTTACTGAAAAAATATATTTTAAAGTGAAAGAATTTAAACCTTTTAGGGCAAGGAGTACATTCCCCCCATTATTTACACATCAAAGTTGTGAAAGCTTTACAAAGCCTATTCACTATTGTTTTGTCAGATGTTGCCCTTTCTTTGTAGACTTGGGTGACAAATATCCGTGCCTGTTTGTGGAGGTAATCATTAATCTCTGGAGCTTTGCTGCTGCTCTTTCTACTCGTACCCTGTAAGAACCATCTTCTACATCTTAGATATTTAAGGGTTGGGTATCTTTTGTTTTCTAACTCCTCAAACTAAAGGCATCTCATTTGTTCAGATTTCTGCATTGTGCATGGTTTTAAAGGAAGGTTTGTGGTGTCTAGATTTTATTATTTAAATGTTTACTTAAAATACTCTACTCGTGGATTTAGATAAATTAAGATGAATTAAACTAATAAGTTCCCTCAGTGTTTTCTTTTTATTCATTGGTCAGTTTGTGTTTAACATTAGTTTAAGGCCCAGAAGTTAAATTTCATCTATGATCTAAAGTTAGATGCTTGGTCATTTATTTTCTTTCCTGATTTTATAAAAATTTGAAGAAATCTTACTACTTTTGTATATTTAGTACATAAAAGATTTATTTATATGTATAGTTAGGCTTTTAGGTAACAACCTTCACTCAAGCGTATGTAATATTAAAAGAAGATAAATTTTAAGGGGCTGTCTTAGGTTTGGGTTGTGTTTGAGATGGCTTTCTCCTGTGCCGTGCAGGGCCGTGCAGGGCCGTGCAGTGGGTAAGAGGCTTTGGAGCTGGGCTGCTTGCCTATAAATGCTCTGCCACATGTGAGCTGTAGGACCTTTGGCAAGTTGCTTAAAATCTCTGTGCCTCAGTTTCCTTCTCTGAGATTCTTACCCCTCTGGATGGTTTTAAAAATCAGTGTGAGATTATTATTTTTAATTTAATCAGTTGCAAGATCTTTAGTAAACCAAACAAGTAAATAATTTGCATTAACTTATGCACTCCATTTTTAGCAGAACTATTTTCCAGAGCTCTGGCTATTTTATTAATAAAATACCTTATGATTAAATTCAGAAAGTTTTTTGACACAAAAGTTGTTGATAACCTAATGAAATAAAGATGCCAAATTCTTCAATATTAAGTTGTCAAGAAGTAGAGAGGTTACAAGGAAATTACATGAGCCTTGGAGTGCCACAGGGCTGACTTTGAGTCCCATATCTGTGGATTCCTGGTGCTTAATTTCTCTGAGCCTCACTTTTCCTAATCTGAAAACTGGGGAAATAATCCCTGTTTCCTTATGAGAATTGAATGAGATAATGTAAACAAACCATCCTTCTTAGTGCTTGCCAAATGGTGAATGTTGAACAATCTTTTTAAAATTTTATTAATGGTTATTTGTTTTAAATGTCTATATTGCCAAGAAGCTGTTTCAAAAGTAATTGGGAATTTATTTATACACAGGTTACATTTAAATAACCAATTAAAAATTGAATATATGGAACTAAGACAGTGTTTAAAAGAATATACCAAGGATTCTGGTAGTTGAAGATGGCATTGTTTCTAGACAGTGGCCTCATATTGGAACATACTGAAACCACTGGTGTTTAAACCTGTTACTTGATGTTTTTCCAAATGTATCCCATTCTTTGTTTTTTTTTCTGTGAGTTTCACTGAAGTATTTACATTTAATATGTAGAGTACTAAACATGCATACCAATAGACTTTAGGACTAAACGTTCAACTTTCAGGGTTTCTTTTTAAAAGTAGGATTTCTAATTGATTTGTGTAATTACACGTCTTCCCTCTCCTCAACTCTCATGAAACATCATTAAATAAGGAGAGAAGACATGTATGTATTAATATTTTTTTCCAGAGTTGAAACAGTGTGACCCAAAGCACCAGCACCTTCTTGATAGTCTCTGGAAAACAACAACAACAACAACAACAAAACTCTCCCTATAGAGCAGTTTCTAAATGATTAATAAAAACAATATAAAGAGGTGTGAATCCTCCTTGTATTTTGGATAAAGCAGGCTCATTTAACAAGAGTGGAAAAGCAAAACTTGGCTTCGTGGCAGACTGTTTCCTCCAGTAGTTTTAATAATTTTCCTGTATTTGATATGTGTGAAAATGAATGGATGTTGTCTGTCATTCATATAGGAAGATAATTCTAATGACTGGCCTGTGTTTTGATTTCTGTTAGCAGTGTGATGGATTTGCATGACATTCGTATTATCTTTCTGCTTGTCTTTGCTTTTTGGGTTAGAGAGCTTTCCATTAAACTATCCCATTAAATTCATTCCCTTTTGCTTAAGTTATTAAGAAATGTTAAAAATAAGTAAGTCATTTAGTAGCTCTTAGACCCTTAGATTTTTGGTTCCCAAATACACCTCCCCCCCAACTGAGGGATAAACATCAGGCAACAACTTTTTATTTTGTCAAGTATGAACATTAAAACAAAATTTGTTTTCTAATCATTGTCACCATCATTTGACGAAAGAAAGGAATTTTAAAATCAGAGAAGCAGAAAAGATGAAGAGAAAGGTCTGTCATTCTCAGGAAAGAACAGGTTCTAGGATATATGGAAATGTGTATGTGTACAATATGGCCTATATTATCCAGTAAGGATGTAATAAATAATGTCTTTTTTCACTGTAGACTTAGGAAAACTTTATTGCTGAGCCAGCATTGGGGAATAATTGGTCTAAATAGAATAGCTGAGTAGTTACTTTAATTTTTGTCTTTTGGTTGTTCTAGAAGTTCGTAGACACAAACTTAAATTTGTTATTAAAATCTAGCCTTCTGTTATGATTTTCCCAAATCAAATAAAGTACCCCAAGTATAAAGAAATGATGAATAATTAACTATTAGAGAAAAGTCCTGTTTTATTTCATTGTGCATACATACCTTTAACCGAATGCAATCTCTCAGTCCTTTTCCTTCACCTAATCTTTAAGAAGGTCTCTGACAGTTTTACTAATCCTTCTGATTGTAGTGAAGAATAGAAAAGCATATCCTTTGTGTTAAGTGAGGGCACATTTCAGGTGGCTTAAGTTTCTTGTTATAAAAATGAGCTTACAGGGTAAAAGACTTACTTAGTAAAACTGAACATTTTTCCCACTTTATTTATAACCTCAGTGTGTTTCTATTCTAATTTACATTCTTACCCCTAGAGGTAGCAGTTCCAGGAGGCCCCAGACCTTTAGTGTCTCTTTTCTTGCCAGCTTCTACTTTTTTGGATTAATGACCCAGGACAACCTCTTCCGTAGGCTGGTTTCCACCCCCTAAAAAGCCATTTGATTTTTAATCTACTGTGCATACTGAAGGATATGTTTCTTTCTTTTTTTTTTTTTTTAAGGATATGTTTCTTGTTGAAATTCTATTATTAAAATCGTAACTCTTGTTCATTGAAATTTCCCACAAAGCATTGGAAACTACAGGTTTTTTTTTTTTTCTTTTTTTTTTTTTTTTTTTTTCCTCTTGAAACTACAGTTTTTTATAGAATTTTTTGGCCTCCTTGTTTGGAAAAACTGACAATGATTTTGTCACATGTACTGTGATGGAAAGGAATGCATATATTTGTTCTGTAGAAAAAAACAGCTATCCTGCTGTTAAGGATTAAAATTCTTTTGAGTTCTTTTTACCACTTAATCGGTGGTCCTGATTTAGATTATACATAGATTTTCCTTTAGGCAGAAAACTTTTACCCTGAAGAGGGTTGGGGAAACAACTAGGTATTGGTTTCGGGATTTGGGAAGTGTAGAAGGAAGGGTGGGATTCACTTCCAAAGGAAGAGGTTGCTAGTTTTCCTTAGGGCTAATGTAAGAGTGAGTGAAAATGTAGTTTTTGTCACTGTGAAACCAGACCACAGACTGCTCCCCGGGGAAGGAACTCATCAGTAACTTAAAACATTTCCTAAACATTAGTTTACTACTTTTCTTAGTTAATTTCTTGGGGCTAATTTGAATTTCTGAGACCGTCCTTTTTTTCCTTTGATGAGTCTACTTGTTTAGATAGGCAGATGGTATTCTTTAAGAGTGATTATTATAAAACAGTGACAGCCCAGGCTTATTATTTATAGTCATGATGAATAAAAATTAAAAGGAATGAATGAATGCTTAATTTTTTCTCCCCTCTTCAATAGAAAAGAACGTCCTATATCATTAGGGATTTTCCCATTACCTGCTGGAGACGGATTGCTTACACCTGACACCCAGAAAGGTGGAGAGACCCCTGGATCAGAGCAATGGAAATTCCAAGAATTAAGTCAACCACGCTCTCATACCAGCCTGAAGGTAAGCTTCATTCTGCTGAAATCTTCAATTTACGTTATATAAGCTTTCTTACCCAAATTGAACTACTAGATTAACTAAAACAAAACAAATGCATTTTATTTGTATACATTTTTATCTTGTAAAACTAATGTCTTTTATTTATTTATTTTTGCCTTTCTTTTAAATTGGAAATGAGCTCTTCCCAAAGAGTTTTTTTTACTATTTTTTCAAGTTATATAGGAAAACAAAGTCAAGCATTGTTATAATCTTGACTTGTTATAATCTTGTCATTAGTATACTAATGACATGATTAATCAAAATTTCTATTTGATATAGGCTATTTTGATATTTATTTGATCATACAAATTTTAGGTGGGGTAACTAGTGATCTTAATGATGTTTTTTTAGAATTGAAAATCATTGGTACTGGAAACCCTTGGTTCACTCTTGAAGTTTCATAATTTTGTAAGGCTTTTTTTTTAAAGATTTTCTTCCTCAAAACCCTTCATAAAGCAATGTCCAAAAGTGCATTGTGTTTAGCTCAAAAGCCCTGACGTTAGTTCATTATAGATTATATTCTTGACCAAGAACATACTGTCAAAGAAATTATAAGTATAATTAATAGTATACTCTAAGAGGGGAGATATGGTAATAGTTCAAAAAATATTTAAAATTGGGGGATCCCTGGGTGGCGCAGCGGTTTGGCGCCTGCCTTTGGCCCAGGGCGCGATCCTGGAGACCCGGGATCGAATCCCACGTCGGGCTCCCGGTGCATGGAGCCTGCTTCTCCCTCTGCCTGTGTCTCTGCGCCTCTCTCTCTCTCTCTGTGACTATCATAAATAAATAAAAATTAAAAAAAAAATAAAATAAAATAAAATAAAATTGGGGCACCTGGCTGACTCAGTCAGAAGAGCATGCAACTCTTGATCTTGAGGTTGAAAGTTTGAGCCCCATGATGGGTGTGGAGATTACCTAAACAAATAAATAAACTTAAAAAAATTAAAATTATTCTAAATCTTATAAAGTTGATATTTATAAAGAATATTGATTATAAAAGAATTTTGTTATATTATACATTATCATAAAACAAATAGGTCACCTACATTGAATATAGGTAGATTACATTTTATCTCCTTTTCTTGCTTTCTTTTTTCCAAAGTACTTTTATTATGGTCTAAGTGCTTAAAGATAGCTCTTATACTTTTAAAATACTAAGTCATTTACTACTTAATTACTTTGTCTCTTTCTCTCCAATTAGGACATAAAATCCATGTGGTTTACTTATTGCTGTATCCCCAGCACTTAGAAAAGTGCCTAGCACAGAGTAGCCACTCAGAATATGTTTGTTGAATGAACTATTTGTTTTAGATGTTAGGAAGACTTTTTTGGAATAAAGTACACTCAGCTCTGGTAGAGGCATTTAGAATCATTTCATTGACCTTTGAAATGTGCTCAGAACAGTAAGCAATCAATATTTGATAGCTTTTCTCCCACTGAAAAGTATTTTTAACATTAAGACTGGCCTCACCTTTTCCCCTTCTCTTTTCCTTGTTGCTCAGTTTATTAGAAGCTAATCATGCACCTGCTCAAAGTCAGTCCACAGTGATGCTGCTAGGAAACTCTAATTCTTTACTCCTACTGCCACTCTGGCTTTTTTTTTTTTTTTTTTTTTTTAGCCTGCCTGTAGGTTTACTAGGTCTTTCAAAACACCCGTTCCTCAATTCGCCTACTTACTGTGTCCCTTTCCCAAAACAAAATTAAGTAGGAGGGATACTTTTAGTACATCAAAAATGTATACCATCTGGTTAACTATATTTTAATTATATTCTAAAAAGGAACCTCAAAGAGAAGATTATTATAATTCTCTTGTTGTTTAATCCAGTAACATGCTGTGACAGAACTTTACTGAAAGTTATAAACTGATTAACAGATTATTAATATGGACTTAAGCCAGAGAGGTATTTTTGTTTTGGTTTTGGTTTTGGTATCCTGCTTTAGAGATACTAAAGCAAGTGTTTCCCGGAGAGTTTCTAGAATAAAATCCTGTCTCTGTCTACTGTGTACATGGAGCCACTTAATGAGATAAAGGCTCAACATGTAGAAATTTCTAGGAGCAAAGTGGTACGTTGCAAAATGGCAAAAGTCTGATTTGTAAAGTATGTCTAATAGTTAGAATATGCTTTGTTATTTACCTACGCCTTTATCATAAACCAGATGTCATTCTCTAACTTTATGGAAGGCTAGGAGTTGGGTTTAAGAGTTCACTTATGGAGCCTGTCTCTTGTACCTATTGGTCTTTGTGTCCTTGTGTGACAGGAAGTGGGCTAGGCTTCCTCTGATTTAACGTTTTCTACAACTTCCATTTCTCTGCTGACCTAGCTGTATTTAGGACATGCTTTGCCTTTGTTATGAAAAAATTGAAGGTGAGAATTATAATTAACATTAATTTTACTAGCACAGTTTTCTGTGAAGTAAGGTTAAGGTGAAAATGTTCTGTGAGAAAACCATATGATGGATTATAACCAAGGAAACAGAACTACAGGAAGCTTCATGGCAGAAGAGTGGCAGTAAAGGGGATTTGCCAATGATTGTAACATTATGGACCTTCTTTGTTGCTGTATTGCAAATTTCAAACGGTAAGAGAGTTGTAGTCAGTGAGGTATTATTATATCTTCAGGTACTGGAAAATCTTCCAGGAATGAAGCATCTAGAAAAATGAACAAGTTGTCTTTTTTTTTTTTTTTTGTATTTTTTAATTAACTTTTTAAAAAGATTTTATTTATTTATTCGCGCGCGCGCGCGAGAGAGAGAGGCAGAGACACAGGCAGAAGGAGAAGCAGGCCCCATGCAGGGAGCCTGATGCGGGACTCGATCCCGGGTCCCCAGGATCAGGCCCCAGGCTGAAGGCGGTGGTAAACCTGTGAGCCACCTGAGCTGCCTTTATTAATTTTTTTAAACATTTTTATTTATTCATGAGAGACACACAGAGATAGGCCAAGACATAGGCAGAAGGAGAAGCAGGTTCCCTGCAGGGAGTCTGATGCAGGGCTGGATCCCAGGACCTCGGGATCATGACCAGAGCTGAGGGCAGACACTAAACCACCCAGCCACCCAGGCGCCCCACAAGTTGTCTTTAAAAAGAAGTGTGTATACATATTATTCCTCATATTCTTGTGGGGAAGATCAACAAATAAGTAAACAAATAAATGATGTAATAGATTTCAAGTATTTTTTTTTTATTTATTTTTATTTTTTTTTAATTTTTTTTTAATTTTTATTTATTTATGATAGTCACACAGAGAGAGAGAGAGAGGCAGAGACACAGGCAGAGGGAGAAGCAGGCTCCATGCACTGGGAGCCTGACGTGGGATTCGATCCCGGGTCTCCAGGATCACGCCCTGGGCCAAAGGCAGGCGCTAAACCGCTGCACCACCCAGGGATCCCAAGTATTTTTTTTTTAAAGATTTTATTTATTTATTCACGAGAGACACAGAGAGAGAGAGAGAGGCAGAGACACAGGTAGAGGGAGAAGCAGTAGTAGATTGAGACCCAGATCGAGTGGACTCGATTTTGGGACTCCCAAGATCATGCCCTGGAACAAAGGCAGGCGCCCAACCGTTGAGCCACACAGGCTTCCCTAGATTTCAAGTGTTATGATGGACGGCATGTGTGTGTGTGTGTGTGTGTGTGCGCGCGCGCGAGAGAGAATGTGTGTGTGAGATGCACTGTTTCAAAAAAGCAAGATTAGGAGCTAAACAGTAAATAGGGATGGATGTTTACTTTAGAGTGGCAAAGGAAGTCCTTTTAGGGGTGATTTGCACCCTGCATGCATGGTTGATGACATAGCACCTGTAAAGGCTCTGTGGTGGGGACAAACTAGAACATTTGAGGAATGGTTGTTGTTACACCTCTCCTTTGAGATTTTTAGACTACTAAAACTACTGTGCTGACATGCCTTTTTCTCAGGATTACCCTCTAAATATAATGGGAAATTCTCATTCCTACCCTACCTTGTAGCAGCATTTGACACATTTGAATACTTACTGCTTCTTGAAATACTTTTCTTCACTTTGCTTCCAGGACACCCATCCCCCTTGTGGCTCCTGGACTTCTAAGTCATAGTTCCATGGAGCTTAAAGTTAAGCCCCCCCCCCCCTACATAATCTGAGTAACTCAAGTTCCATGTCTGTAAATGCGCTCCATACATCGATGTTCACAAATTTGAATCTTCCACTCTCATATTCTGAACTCCTCCACACTGCTGCATCCAATTACTTTGTTTTATAGTTTTCCCATATGTATATATTTGTGTTCTGCTTAGGTTACCCCTAGTGGAAACAGTCTTCTTTGAAGGCCAGTCAAAATGCCACAGCTTACATGAAGCCTCATCTGACACCCCTGTTAATGGCCTTCTAGTTTAGAAATCACTAGAAAGCAGAGGAGTTTATATTGCATCATTAACAGAGATTTCTTACTGAGGGTGTTTCTAGTGAAACAGGTAAAAAGCAACTTGTGTTGAATCACCCAAGCTGTTCTGTTAAAAATGTATTATGAAAGTGCTGAAACTGGGAATGAACAAAAAAATGTTAAGGTGGGATTGTTCATCTAACTGAATTATATTCACAAATAAGCTACCAAGAAAGAAGGCATTAGAGAAGAAAAGGCCAAGAATAACCTGAGACAGTCCTTAAGAAGAACAATGAGAATAAGAATTTGCCCTACTAGATATCAAGGCTTACTATAAAGGTGTGATTATTTACATGTTGTAATATTGCATTATCTGCCCTTCCTCTTTCCTTCCTGCACAATTCAGTCCTGAAGCTGCTCTGTAGGGCAAAGCAAGGTTAAGCATCCATAGGGTGAAGTGGGGGTGGGGCTGGTGCAGGTCTATAACCTGAGAAAGGATTAGAGTATATCCATCTAGGGGTCACCTGGTGTAGAGAGTTAGGGCCCCAGCAGTGTGAAGGACATCCATGCAAAGGGGCAGCCAGGCTTTAGGGTGTCAGATCTTAAACAGGATGATGAGGGCCTCCCCAAGCAAGGGCACTCCAGGCATAGAATGTGAGAGACCGAGCAGGTGAGGAGGGCCGCATCCACATACAGTTGGAATGAGGGGCAGAAGATGTACAGGGAAAGAAGAGCATTGGGTGGAAGTGGCAGAGAAGAGAGATCGTAAAAGATTGTGGCCCTGAAAGTCAAAGGACAAGAGAGCTTTAGAATGGAAGCGGTCGTTAGCAGGGTCAGCTGGTATGGATAAGTCAAACAGGATGAGGATTGAATTTGTCAATTTGTAGATACAGGTTTGAGCAGTCTGAGTTGCAGGACCAGTAATAGGAGTGAACAAGAATCATGAAAGGAGGAACTAGAAAGGGTCAGGACTCCAGACAGGTGGTTGTAATGGCAGGAGGGAAAAGGGTAACTTGAGTTGGCTGGTGGGAGAGGTACTCTTAGAGTGGGAGGCAGTGGGTTGTTTGTGTGCTTAGAAGAGTCCAGTAGAAAGAGGAATTGAAAACAAGGCAGTGAAGAAGATCATTGATGTATCAGAATTGTAGAGGCAGGGCAGGTGGGGAGAGATCACATACCCCAGCTATAGTTAAAATCTACTTTGTTGACGGGACATCTGTTTTTCCTAGCCCTTTGCTATTACAAACAATGCTGTAGTGAATTATACATAATTTTCTACTTGTATTTATGATTCCCATAAGTGGGATTACTGAATCAGAGCATATATTTAAGATTTTGATATATATTGCTAAATTATCCACCCAGAGACGTTCTCTTACCAGTGGTGTTGAAGTTCTTCACTGCTTCACATGTTCAGAGGTCATATAGCCCTTCCTTATGCCCAAATATGGGAAGAGAGAGAATGAAGTGTTTCAAGTATCTTTTAAAGAATCCTATACATTGAATATTGATGCTGTTTTCTAGACCTTTGTATCAGTTTGCCAGCAATTTCACAGATTTCCATCTAGTTTCACATATACGTGTATATATACCTATATGTGTTTACGATCTGGCGCATGCCTAAAGATGTATGTGTGAGTGACTGCATATTGCATATATACCCCTTCCAAATATTTTTTTCTTTGAAGAGTCTTCTGGGTTGGTGATTGTTAGTAAAATATGACTTTTAGAACTGAGAAAAACAATTTCAAGTTGGATGGATACCTACTTGTAAAATTTTAAGAGTTCTTTTAAAATCATATGAATTGAAATACTTTAGTAAAACTGCTGTGAGAAACTCTTATTAGCATGGTTTGGTATGTAAAGCCAGTGGTCAATGTGTGCTGCATTCTTCAGGAGATGTGCTTAGCATACAGAACAGGAAATGGCTAAACAGAGCCAGCATTCTTATTCAGAAGAATTTTCCATCCTCCTCCATTTGTGGTTAACAGTTTAGTTCCTATTTCTTTAATTTTTCCAAATTTGAATTTCTGTAGTAGTTGAACCTTATTCCTGTGTCTTTTGTGATTAAAGGTTCCTATTACAAAATGTGTGTGTAATTAAAAGTTTCTGAGCAGTTAAAGCTCTTAATTTTTTAAACTTTTTATTTTGAGATATTTTCAACCTTAAGAAAAATTGCAAAAACAGTACAGAGAGTTCCTATAATACCCATCACCCATCACCAACAAGTGTTAACTAACCATAATATATACAATTATTAAAACTAAGACAGTTGACATTGGTGCAATATTATTAGCTAAGCTGTAGACGTGTATTTGGATGTTACCAGTTTTTCTACTACTGTCTTCTGTTCAGAATCCAGTCCAGGATCCCACATTGCACTGAGTTATGTGTTCTTGGTGTCTTTCAACATATGACGGTTCCTTAATCTTGGCCTTGAGGCATGAAGAGCATTGGTTAATTATATTGTAAAATGTCCGACATACTGTGCTTCTCTAATGATTTCTCATAATTAGATTGACATTTTGTATTTTTGGCAAGAAGATTGCAGAAACAACATACCTTAGTAGGGATTATTAACCTTGATTGCTTGGTTTAGCTGATGTGTGTTGGGTTTCTCCACCCTGTTAACTGTTTTTCCCCTTATAATTAATAAGGATCTTGGGGTGGGCGCCTGGGTGGCATAGTTGGTTAAGCATCTGACTCTTGGTTTTGGCTCATGTCAGGATCTCAGGGTCCTGAATTTGAGCCCCACATCAGGCTCTGTGCTCAGCAAAAAGGCTGCTTTAGATTTTCTAATGTTCTCCGTTCCTCTCCCTCTGCCTCTCCCCTCTTGCTCTTGCACACACCTGTGCACTCTCTCTTTAAAATAAATCAGTCTTAAAAAAAAAAAAGGTATCTTGGTGGATATGCTTTGAGACTGTGCAAATATCCTATTTCTCTTTAAATTTTCATCTACTTATTGTAGTTCTGTCACTGGATTTTACGGTTATTACTGTGGTGTTCCAGTGGTTATTTTCTATTTTCTTCATCCATTTTATGTTAACTGGAATTCTTCTGTAAGGATGAGACCTTCCTTCCTTCCTTCCTTCCTTCCTTCCTTCCTTCCTTCCTTCCTTCCTTCCTTCCTTCCTTCCTTCCTTCCTTCCTTCTTTGAAGTTATGGACATTTGTTTTATTCTCTAGGTTATCCAATGCTATCGTTTATTTTATTGTGCAAATTGTTCCAGCTTTGGAATTGAGAGCTTTTTAGGTGGACTTCTGTATGCTTTCAACATGCCCCTTACTTTTTTGAGTACTTCCTTCCTGGCACTATAAGATGCTCCTGGCTTTTATTCTATGTCTGAGCCCTGGTTCTTGTATTTAGGAACCAAGATCTAGGTACCACATGTGTTTGTTGCTTGAAATGTGATTGCTTCTAGGCTCTTTCTTTGATGCTTATGTTGTATTCTCCATTCATTTATATTATATATTACCCAGGGATCCCCCCTTCTCCTCCTTTCAACTGTTTCTTAGAGATAGGGGAATGGAATTAGTTCTTTCTTAGGGGGAATGGAATTAGTTCTTAATGGAATTATTTACAGTGAGGTTTTTTCTTTTTGACATATTTACTGGATTGTATGTTGACCAAGATGCTACTGTATGTTGAGAATGAACATTGGTAAAAATCTAAATAATACAATTTGAAAATCATGGTTTTTACAGCTCATATTTCAAAGGTGGCTTCTTTTCAAGTAATTTGCTCAGAAGTATTTATTATTCTTATTGATATTTAATATTTAAGCTAGCTTTTAGAGTAAGAAAAATAACTTTAATAATTTCCTGTTAAAGACAAATTACCTGCTTTTTGCATTAAAAAATATCTGAGTGGGCAGCCCAGGTGGCCCAGCGGTTTAGTGCCACCTTCAGCCCAGGGTGTGATCCTGGAGAACCAGAACTGCGTCAGGCTCCCTGCATGGAGCCTGCTTCTCCCTCTGCCTGTGTCTCTGCCGCTCTCTGTCTTTGTGCGTGTGTGTGTCTCTCATGAATGAATGAATGAATAAAATATGAGTGCCCACTATGCCAGAAACTAGAAATGCTATTTACAGTATTCTAGGAGTCCAAATATTTTATAAAACAGGGTTAAAAAACTTTTAACTGTTAACAGTTTCCTGATTTTTTTTTTTTAAGATTTTATTTATTCATGAGAGACAGAGAGAGAGAGAGAGGCAGAGACATAGGTAGAGGGAGAAGCAAGCTCCATGCAGGGAGCCAGACATGGGACTCTATCCCAGGTCTCCAGGATCACACCGTGGGCTGAAGGCGGTGCTAAACCGCTGGGCCACTGGGGCTGCCCCCACAGTTTCCTGATTTTAAATAATATTGAAGAATCTAGACTAAAAAGTTTCTCCAGCCCTAAATATTTTCCCCAGGCATTGGTGTATCTGTCCTTCAGACGTTTTTCTTTTACATATGCAAAATAGGTAACACACTCAATATGTTTGTAAGATAAATGGCTATGTGCTCTAAGTATTTTCCTGCTGCTTGCTGGTTTGTTTTTCATGAAAAAATGTGTGTTGGCAGTCTTTCCATTGTTATGTAGAGAGAGTGCCACCCAGTTCCTGCCCCCCACCAGCATTTGATAAATAGTTGATAAGGGTTAAATATAATAATAACCCAGAATCAAAGATCATATAAAAAAAATTGAGAGGCAGTCTGATTTCTATAAAGTGAATCATGCCTTGCTAATCTGTGGCTTTTGAGAGAATTAACAGAGAGCCTACAGCCATATTTTAGGCTTTTCAAAGACTTTGATGAATTTCCAGAACAAGAATATTTAAAGCTTCTGGTTGCTTTGTGTTTAAGAGAAACACTTGTCTTCGGGTTCCTGGGTGGTTCAGTTGGTTAAGCATCTGTCTTCAGATCAGGTTGCGATCTCAGGGTTCAGGGATGGAGCTTGGTGTTGGGCTCTCTACTCAGCAGGGAGCCTGCTTCTCTCTCCCCAACCTCCAGTGCTTATGCTCTCTTTCTGTCAAATCAAATCTTAAAGAAGAAGAAAGAAACACTTGCTCATAGAGGGAAATTTACAGATAGAAAATGAATAAATAGGTATTTTTGTGAAAGAGAATTTCAATATTGGTCACTCTTCAATTATTAGTGATGTCTGTTTCTGAAATGACGGGGTAAAAGGAAGGTACAGTAAACATTTCCAAGTGTACTGGAATATTTGCATGTTAAGTATTCTAGATGATAAAAAAATATTCTAGATGATTAGAATAGATTTGAAAAAGATTTCAGGGCTGTATGAATAGATAAAAGGGCTAAGTATGAGCTGCTTATTGATAAAGTATTAGGTTTGACATGGTGACCCCTGAACTATAATATCTCTTAAACTAGAAGCTTAAAGGTGTTCTTATTTTTTTTATTGTGTGTTTGTGTCTTGTACTTTAAAAAAAATTTAAAAAAATTTAAAAAAATTATATTCAATTAATTAACATACAGTATATTATTAGTTTCAGAGATAGAGTTCAGTGATTCATCAGTCTTATATAACACGCAGTGCTCATTACATCATGTGCCCTCAATGTCCATCACCCAGTTATCCCATCCCCCATCTCACTCTCCTCTAGCAACCCTCAATTTGTTTTCTATGATTGAGTCTCTTGGGGCACCTGGGTGGCTCAGTGATTGAACATCTGCCTTTGGCTCAGGTCATGATCCCAGATCCTGGGATTGAGTCCTGCATCGGGCTCCCCTCAGGGAGCCTGCTTCTCCCTCTGCCTGTGTCTATGCCTCTCTCTTTCTCTCTCTCTCTCTGTCTCTCATGAATAAATAAATAAAATCTTAAAAAAAAAAAAAGTCTCTTATGGTTTGTCACCCTCTCGTTTTATTTTTCCCTCCCTTCCCACATGTTCCTCTGTTTTGTTTCTTTTTGTTTTCTTTTCAGATTTCATTTATTTATTTGACAGAGAGAGAGAAAGAACAAGAGTGAGCCAGCACAAGCAGGGGGAGCCTCAGAGAGAGAGGGAGAAACAAGCTCTCCGCTGAGCAGCGAGTCTTATGTGGGGTTGGATCCCAGGACTCTGGGATCATGACCTGAGCTGAAGGCAGCTGCTTAACCTACTGAGCCACCGAGGCACCCCACTATTTTGTTTCTTAAATTCTACATATGAGGGAAATCATATAATTGTCTTTCTTTGATCAATTTATTTCGCTTAGCATAATATCCTCTGGTTCCATCCATGTCCTTGCAATTGGCAGGTTTGGGGTTTTTTGATGGCTGAGTAATATTCCATTGTGTATATATACTACATCTTTATCTATTCATATGTTGATGGCATCTGGGCTCTTTCCATAATTTGGCTATTGTGGACATTGCTGCTGTAAACATTAGGGTACAGGTGCTTCTTTGGATCACTACATTTGTATCGTTGGTGTAAATACCTAGTAGTACAGTTGCTGGGACATAGGGTAGCTCTATTTTTCGACTTTTTGAGGAAACTGAGGAAAGTGTTTTTAAGTCAAATCAAAATAAAACCCACAAATCCTCATTTTAACATAGTAGATTAGAGAGATCATGTTATCCTGAATGGTAAAACAAGCCAAAGATACTTAGGAATGTGCTAACACCTAATAAATACATGATCTTGTTGTCTCTCGTATAATCTTTCTTTCTTCCCAGGTCAGCAGTAGTCCTGAATCTCTGAAGGCTGTAGAACAGGAGGTGAGAATGGTATTTCAGATCACTTTCCAAAACTAAACAAACACAATTAACTACTGGTTACTTATTCAACTGCTATTCTCAAGACATTAGTGCTCAGTTTGGAAGACTACTGATGTTTTTCACTGAAATATAAGAGAATTATTTCTGTAGTGGTTGCTAGGGCTTTACTGTAATCTATAAATTACTCCTCCCCTAAAGACAGCATTTTAAAATAAAGAAGAGAAATCTAAGTAAATCATATGGAAGTTCAACCTATTTCCATCTACCCAGCTCTAGGTAAGAAACACGCAAATACCCTTGCACAAATTTGCACAAATACTTTCCTCAAGACAGAATGTACATAACTTGTGTGTATCCTGGAGACAGCCCCAGTGTGTCATTGTACTGTAGGCTGCCTCCCTCAATGAACAGATTTCTTCAGCTTTAATCAGAGCATTGTTAGCTTTATTCAGCAAACATCTGTTATGAGCCTTCTTCACGTCAGGCTTGATATGCTGGGCATTGGGATATAAAGACAAGGCTTTTTTCCTACTCGCCAGGTCAGGTCTCCTACCCATCCAGGTCCATGGAAGCACTATAGCTGATCTGTCACAGTGAAACAGTGTCCCCTTTCTTCAGAAATATCTTCAGGGTTAGGACATTCGTACTTCCAGTAATCAGAATTTTCTTAAACCCACAGTATAATTAACTTCTAATTGTGCTTAGGGTTAGGGTTTTCAGTGTTTTTTTGGTCACAGACTCCTTTAGGAATCAGTCATAAAACATCAAGAAAATACATGTACACATAGAATTTTATGATTCTTTTATATCATAGAGCTGTAAATCAAAAGAGCTTAAGAACCACTGCTTTAACATTTTAACTTTGTGGAGAAAGGATTGTAAATATAAAAATTGAAATATAAGGTGATTAAGTGTTATAGTGGGGATACATGGGCCTAGTTTTTATAATTTTGTCTTTACTTTCATTAGGCTTAAAATCTGAATAAAAAAGACACTTATGTAACAATAGCTTGCCCCTTTGTTTATCTTATTTCAGATGAAGGCAGGCAGGCTACTTAGGAAAACATTACACTGGAACATTTCTTTCTTTCCTTCTTTCCAGATCTATCTATCTATCTATCTATCTTTCTTTCTTTCTTTCTTTCTTTCTTTCTTTCTTTCTTTCTTTCTTTTTCTTATTTCTTATTTATTTATTCATTTATTTATTTTATTTACTTACTACTTACAAAGAGAGAGAGAGTGAAAGCATGAGTTCATGCAGGAGTGAGGGGAGGGGTTGAGAGGGAGGAGAGAGAATCTCAAGCAGACCCCTACCATAGAGCTTGATTTCAGGATCTTGAGATCATGACCTGAGCTGAAGTCAAGAGTCAGATGCTGAACCAAGCGCCCCCATTTCTAAGCTGTCCTTAGATAAATTTGTCTTTTATAATTGTAAACTTATGTTATAGTCTCTCAAAACATAAATAGTAACGGCAATGCTGAATAACAACATACATATTCTGTTTAGGACTGAGCACATGAGGGAGGAATTTGATGAATGAAACAACTGAAGATACTTTGTAGAGGTTTATAGACTTTTACCTGGTATCTAAAGCCAGTAAGAAAATGGCACAAGACAGATAGTTTTCACTTTGGTATCTCAAGTGAAGCTAAAAGTAATGACACCTATTTTCTTATTTGTGTGTAGTGAGTACCTACAGAATAAAATTTACCATTTTTTTCTTTTCTTTTTTTATTTATTTGAGAGAAAGTGTGCACATGAATGTAGGGAGTGGCAGAGGTAGAGGGAGAAGCAGGCTTCCTGCTGAGCAGGGACTCCCCCCCCGCCCCCCATCCACCTGGGGCACAATCCCAGAACCCTAAGATCATGACCTGAGCTGAAGGCAGATGTTTAACCTACTGAGCCACCCAGGTGCCCCTAAAATTTACCATCTTAATCATTTTTAAGTGCATAGTTCAGTAATGTTAAGAATATTCACGTTGTGAAGCAGATCTCTAGAACTTTTTCATCTTGCAAACCTAACACTTTGTACCCATGAAACAACTCCCTCTCTCCCCTTCTCCCACCCCAGCAACCACCATTCTACTTTCTTTTCTAAGAGTTTGACTGCTTTAGGTGTTGTGTAAATGGAACCATGGTATTTATCTTTTGTGACTGGCTTATTTCACTCAGCTTTATGTCCTCAAGATTCATATCTGTGGTAGTATGTGTTAGGTTTTCCTCTTTTTAAGGCTGAATAATATTCCATTGTATATATAGACTGCATTTGATACATCCATTCATCCCTTGATGGACATTTGGGTCACTTCTACCTCTAGGCTATTGGGAGTAGTGCTGCTATGAACATGGGTGGAGCAAATTTCTTTCAATTTTTTTTTTTAAGATTCTATTTATTTATTCATGAGACACAGAGAGAGAGGCAGAGACCTAGGCAGCGGGAGAGGCAGGCTCCTTGCGGGGATCCTGATGTGAGACTCGATCCCAGGACCCTGAGATCACGACCCAGGCTAAAGGCAGATGCTCAACCACTGAGCCACCAGGTGCCCTGCTTTCAGTTCTTTTGGATATATACCTAGAGGGGTATTGCTGGATCATATGATAGTTCTATTTTTAGTTTTCTGAGGAAATACCATGTTGTGTTCCAAGCAAGGTGCAACATTTTATAATCTTCTCAGCAGTGTACAAGGGTTCAAATTTCTCCACATCTCATTTCTCCACATCTCAACAACACTTGTTATTTTGTTTGTTTTTGATAGTAGCCATCCTAATGGATGTGAGGTGATGCTGTAGTTTTTATTTGTATTTCTCTGATGATTAGTAATGTTGAGCATTTTTTTGTGCTTGTTTCCTATTCATATAACATTTTTAAAAAGATTTTATGTATTTATTTGTTTGTTTATGAGAGAGACAAAGAGATAGGCAGAGACATAGGCAGAGGGAGAAGCAGGCTCCCTCGAGGGAGCCTGATATGGAACTCAGTCCCAGGACCCCAGGATCATGACCTCACCTGAAAGCAGAGGCACAACCACTGAACCCAGGTTCCCCTGTATAATATTTTTTTTTAAGGATTTTATTTATTTATTCATGAGAGACAGATAGAGAAAGAGAGGCAGAAACACAGACAGAGAAGGAGGCTCCATGCAGGAAGCCTGATGTGGGACTCAAACCGAGAACTCGAGGGGATCCCTGGGTGGCGCAGCGGTTTGGCCCCTGCCTTTGGCCCAGAGCGTGATCCCGGAGACCCGGGATCGAATCCCACATAGGGCTCCCGGTGCATGGAGCCTGCTTCTCCCTCTGCCTGTGTCTCTGCCTCTCTCTCTCTCTCTCTCTCTCTGTGACTATCATAAATAAATAAATAGAGAGAGGGAGAGAGAGAGAGAGAGAGAACTCCAGGATTACACCCTGGGCGGAAGGCAGGTGCCAAACTGCTGAGCCACCCAGGGATCCCCTGTATAACATTTTTGAATGTTCTTTTATTTTTTTTAAATTTTTATTTATTTATGATAGTTACAGAGAGAGAGAGAGGCAGAGACACACAGGCAGAGAGAGGGAGAAGCAGGCTCCATGCACCGGGAGCCCGATGTGGGATTCGATCCCAGGTCTCCGGGATCACGCCCTGGGCCAAAGGCAGGCGCCAAACCGCTGCGCCACCCAGGGATCCCTGAATGTTCTTTTATCTTTTAATTTTATCTATCCTTTTATCTTTTAATTAATTTTATTTTTAAGAGATTTTATTTATTCATGAGAGATACAAAGAGAGGCAGACACAGGCAGAGGGAGAAGCAGGCTCCATGCAGGGAGCCCAATCCAGGACTTGATTCCAGGACCCCAGGATCATGCCCCGAGGCAAAAGCAGACACCCAACCCCTGAGCCACCCAGGTGTCCCAATTATTTTTAAAAGTAGGCTCTACACCCCACATGGAGCCCAACATGGGGCTTGAACACACAACACTGAGATCTAGATTTGAGCTGAGATCAAGAGTTGGACGCTTAACCAACTGAGCCACCTAGGCACCCTAACACCTACTTTTTAAAGCACAGTTTAATATGCATAGGAAGGCATTCCCCTCTGGTCATAGCACTGGAATCCAAGATCAGTTTCCTGCTTTTTGTGGACATTCTCCAGTGATATGCATAGCCTACAATTTGAGATTTCCTTAATGACTAAAGGGAGGTTGGGGAATAGGTTATAAAAGAAGTACATTTATGAGAAAGAGACTTGACAGGGCGAAGGCACCTATATCAGCATATGTTTGAAGAGGGTATCTTAATGACACCAAGCAATTGAATTGATAGGCCAGGGTTCTTCACATAAAGAGGCAATTGTAGTCAAGACTATTAGCTAAACAGCAGATGTTGTCCAGGATACAGGGAAAGGGAAACCCTCTTGGAATGTTGGTGGGAATGCAAACTAGTGCAGCCAGTGCGGAAAACAGTATGGAGTTTCCTCAAAAAGTTAAAAATAAACTGCCCTTTGATCCAGCAGTTGCACTACTAGGTATTAACTCAAAGAATACAAGATTACTAATTCAAAGGGATACATGCACCCTAGTGTTTATAGCTTGTTATCTACAATAGCCACACTATAGAAACAGCCTATTTCTCTATGAACTGATGAATGGATAAAGATGTGATATGTGTATACAATGGAATATTACTCAGCCATAAAAAAGAATGAAACCTTGCCATTTGCAACAGCATGGATGGAGCTAGAGAATATTATGCTAAGTGAAATAAGTCAGAGGAAGACCTATCATATGACTTAATTCATGTAGAATTTAAGAAACAAATGACCAAAGGCAGTGTGGTGGGGGGAAGCAAGAACTGATAGTTAACATTAAGGAAGTGGGTGGGGGGTAGATTAAATAGGTGATGGGGATTGAGGGGTACATTTAGTGTGATGAGTACCAACTGATGTATAAAAGTATTGAATCACTATATTCTGCACCTGAAACTAGTATTACTACACTGTTAACTGAGTGGAATTTAAATAAACACTTAAAAAAAATTAGCTAAAGCAGTGCTGGTTGGCAAATGACTGGTATAAAATAGGAACTGGAAGTCTCCAGAAGCTACAGACTAAATGTCAAATAATAGCATATAACTCCTCTGAAACTTTATATAGGATAATTTTTATAAATGCTTACAGTTTCCATTTAGGTTCTACTAAGAATTTTCTCTCTTTGTTTAAAGATTATATTTATTTGAGAGAGCAAGAGAGCATGAGCGAAGGGGAAGGGTGAGGAAAGGGAGAAGTAGACTCCCTGCTGAGCAGAGAAGGGGCGGGAGGGCTCAATCCCAGGACTCCGGGATCATGAGCTGAGCCTTAATGCTTAACCGACGGAGCCACCTAGGCACCCCATGATTTTTCTTATCTTGTACATTGTATTTTTTTTTTTTAAGATTTATTTATTCATGAGAGACACAGAAAGAGGCAGAGACATAGGCAGAGGGAGAAGTAGGCTCCTCTCAGGGAGCCCAATGTGGGACTTGATCCTGGATTCTGGGATCACACCCTGAGCCTAAGGCAGTTTAGGCTTAACAGCTGAGCCACCCAGGTGTCCCATTGCACATCTTATCTTATGAGCTTACTGTTGACCAAAAGTGATATACTTTATCTTTTAACAGATTAATATTTAGGCTTGTCTTTCTTCATTCTATCTTGTTGGAGGCATTATTAGTGACAGAATTTCATAATTTCTTCCATAGGAGATACAATACAAGAATACTGTGCTTCCAACCAAACATTGTAGCAGAGACTTTTCCCATGTCAGTGCTTTCCTACTAATCTTAGGAGCTTTATGTCACCACTGCCTGGGAGACCAACAAGAAATGCCTCTTTTGAAAATGGTCCCCTAAAATTGAGAGCTTCTCTCCTTGGCTCTCCCTGAGATCCAGAAGTACAGCCCACACAGTGAGCTATTTTAATGAGTGTAAAATATTTTTATATGGTAAAACTATAAAAGGGAAGTTATAGATAAATAAATCTCATGTTACTTGGATAGTCCATGACAAATTTAAAACATTTTCTTCTAAGCAGATCCTAATTTACCACTTCCTTGTAGCCCCAAACCTTGAGAAGATGGCAGAGTCCTTTTCCTAGTTTAGGTTCAGCTCTCATGCTTACTTTATTTTATACTCCCAGATCCACAAGAATTTGGGGAGGAGGGCTTTTGCCAAACTGCTTATGTTATGAACTCTTTAATTGCTAAGTAATTTTTTTTTTAAGGTAAAAGTAACTAGGCATTGGGGATAGGGTGATTAGGAGGAAGAGGAAATCATTTTTCTACTTTTATTTGAGAGACAAATGACAAGTACAAGATTGACCTCAAAGGACAGCTGGCTGACTCAGTTGGTGTAGCATGGGACTTGATCTCAAGGTCATGAGTTCAAGCCTTACATTGGGCATAAAGCTTATTTTAAGAAAAAAAAAAAAATGGACCTCAAATTATTTTTCAAATAGCTTCAAAGTCATGTCATTTTTTTCAGTATAGATGAACTTGATTTTTTTCCTAGGGCTTTCTGAATCCACAGTCTTGATGAGTTTTAAGTGCTTATCAGGAACCTTAAATGTATTTTATATTTTAAACCTTTAAAAAGTGGGAATTTGAGGTGCCTGGCTGGCTCAGTCAGTAGAATATGATGCTCTTGATTTCATGGTTGTGAGTTTAAGCCCCACATTGGGCATAGCACCTACTAAAAATAAAATAAATAGTGGGAATTCATGTATGTGATAAGCATAAATATGAATTAATCAAGTGGCCACTTTCATTTTTTATTTAGTTTTTAAGATTTATTTATTTGAGCACACTTGAGCAAATGGAGGGGCAGAAGGAGAGAGAGAGAGTAAGGTTGGGAGGGAGAGATAGAAAGAGAGAAGCAGACTCCCCGCTGAGCACAGAGCTGGACACCTGCTGGTCCCACACCCTGACACCATGAGCTGAGCCAAAATGAAGAGCTGGACGCTCAACTGACTGAGTCACCCAGGTGCCCCTTGCCACTTACGGTTTTTTAATAGAGTACACATCAAAACAAGGACTTAAGAGAGGGGAACTCAGGGCATCCTCTAGTTGTCTTCAGTATGGGTCTCTTTGGTTCCACAAATGTGACCATCAGTTTTTTTTAACTCCAAACAAGCTAATTGGCTTGGCTTATGTAAGTTTTATCAGATCTTTCTTATTAGACATCAATCAACAGCTCAGGAAAATAGCAATTTTGTCCTTTAGTTTTAAGAGGGGAGGAAGTGATAGAGAATTGAGCTATTTCTTTGGTTTGTCTTCCTTCCCACTAGAAATCAGCCTGTATTTGAGATGCACAGAATAATTGGCTATCCAATACAGCATGTTTTATCAGCATATTTAGTGTTGTACTTCAGGTGACAGGTAATCAGTTGTCTTAAACACAGACACTAATGAATGGGTAGCTCCCTATATATTAATAGTATCAGTGGTTTTCTCAAAACTTTCTAAGTGAAAGATAATTTCATCTAGCTATACTAATTCAAATTTATTTCTAACTTAATTTACTTTTTTCCTTATAATAGTAACACGTGCCTATTGTTTAAAAATTTGGAAACGCACAAGTATTAATAAGCAGGAAAGAATTTTTACCTGTTATCTATAGCCACTTTATATAAGCTAAAACATTTTTTTTTCATTTATTTATGATAGTCACAGAGAGAGAGAGAGGCAGAGACATAGGCAGAGGGAGAAGCAGGCTCCATGCACCGGGAACCTGACGTGGGATTTGATCCCGGGTCTCCAGGATCACGCCCTGGGCCAAAGGCAGGTGCTAAACCACTGCGCCACCCAGGGATCCCAGCTAAAACATTTTTTAGAGACCATACTTCATGTATAGATTTATATTCTGATTTTTCTGATTTTTTCTACTTCTATATGTATATATAATTATGCCAACAAAGGCACAGGAAAAGTAAAAAATCACTTGTTATCCATCTACTCAGTGGCAACCACTGTAAGAATCACTGAGCAATTTTTTTTTAATTGCTCATACTGTACTGATTTGTTTTAATCCCAGTCTCTTTGCAAACTATTTTGAATATCTTCCATTTCAGTAAATACCCTTCTACAACACAGTTTTTTTTTTTTTTTAAGATTTTATTTATTTATTCATGAGCGACAGAGAGAGAGAGAGAGAGGCAGAGACACAGGCAGAGGGAGAAGCAGGCTTCACGCAGGGAGCCTGACATGGGACTCGATCCGGGGTCTCCAGGATCACACCCTGGGCTGCAGGTGGCACTAAATCGCTGTGCCGCCTGCGCTGCCCTACAATACAGTTTTTAATTGCTGAATAATGTTCTCTTATATGGATATAGTATAGTTTGCTTAATCTCTTATTTTGAAGCATTTAAGTTGTTTGCAGTTTTTTGCTGTTACAAATGATGTTATGTATACACTTTATTTAAAATATATATGCAATTTATTTTTCCAGTTTAACATATAAGCATTTTCCCATGTCACTGAAAATCCTTTTAAATAAGTATCATATCTAACATGTGTATACTGTTTTATTTTTCCTTCGATAGATTCAAAATCGCAGGGGACATTTATTTTTGGTAAATGGATCATTACCTGCTGTGATTATGTGTTTCTTAATGATAAGAAATAAAATAATTGGTGGCTGACCAGTTATTATTCAAGTCCAATATAAACTCAGAAATTGAGAATAGCAAAAAAAAAAAAAAAAAGAAAGAAATTGAGAATAGCAAAGCTTTTCTAGGATGAAGGTCTTCAGCAGACATTTGGGTTTTAACCATGTGTTAGAGCTCAAGCCCATCAGCCAGGATACTCAGATTTTTATTTTTATTTTTTTTTTAAGATTTTATTTATTTTTTCATGAGAGACAGAGAGAGAGAGAGGCAGAGACACAGGCAGAGGGAGAAGCAGGCCCCATGCAGGGAGCCCAATGTGGGACTTGATCCTGGGTCTCTGGAATCACGCCCTGAGCTGAAGGCAGATGCCCAACCACTGAGCCACTCAGGTGTCCCGATACTCAGATTTTTAAATGCGTAACTCATGCTGGTATGGCATTCACAAGCTGTGACATTCTGCATTTCTCATCATTTACAAATAAACAAAAAACAGGAAAAAGAAAAACCTCAGAGTCTGGGATAGGGATGAAGAGTGGTGAGTGGGACACCATTGAAGAGATAAAGAAGGTTTTTTGTTTTTTTTTTTTAAGTAAGCATATAGTGTTGTATCCGTTTTAGAGGTGCAACATAGGGATTCAGCACTTCCTTATATTATTCAGTGCTCATCAAGAAAAATGTACCCTTTATTTATTTTTTAAATTTTATTTGTTTATTCATGAGAGACACACACACAGAGGCAGAGACACAGGGAGAGGGAGAAGCAGGCTCCTCACAGGGAGCCTGATGCAGGACTCCATCCCTGGACCCTGGATCACGCCCCAAGCTGAACTACGCAGGCGTCTTGATAAATGTACCCTTTAATCTCCTTCGTCTAATTTCACCCATCCTTCTGCACACCTCCCCTTTGGTAACTATTTGTTTGTTCTGTATAGTTAAGAGGCTGTTTCTAGGTGTTTTTCTTTTTTTTTTTCTATCTGTCTTCCTCTCTCTCACTTTTTTTTCTTCCTTCATCTGTTTTGTTTCTTAAATTCCACATATGAGTGAAATCATGGTATTTGTCTTTCTCTCAACCATCTTATTTCATTTAGTGAAACATTCTTTAGCACCGTCCTTGTTGTTGCAAATGGCAAGTTTTCATTCTTTTTTATGGCTGAATAATATTCCATTGTATACATATACCATCTCTTCTGGATAAAGAACTCCTGATTTGCCCCAGCAAATATAATTTACATAACCCTATGTTTTCTTTTGGTGATTGGTTCTAATTCACCCACTCTTGGTACTGAAATTTTTGCTACATCAAAATTCGTGATAGTAAATTATTTTTAGGAGAAGATAATGGAGATGAAAATGTTTTAATATTATAAAGCTAAGAGTTTCGGTCATAAAGTTCTCTGAGTGTGGTTGCTTTCACTGTAATTGCTTTCCACCATAGCATAGGTAGCTGACTATATGCCAAAAATGCTTTCTTGTACTTGAACAGAATTTTAAATTTAAATTTTAAATTGAACACTCTTGACTTCTCAGCACCTAAAATGACCTAAATCTCTCAGATAGTGTAATATAAAGCTTAGAGTATATATGTAATTTTGATTGGTATAGTATTGTTGTTACTGTTTTTTTTTTTTTTAATGGCTTGGAGTCTGTTTCATTATTTTATAGTTATTTTTATAACTTTTAAAAGTTAAAAAAAGATAAAATTTTATTTTTTTTAATTTTTATTTATTTATGATAGTCACAGAGAGAGAAAGAGAGAGAGGCAGAGACATAGGCAGAGGGAGAAGCAGGCTCCATGCACCGGGAGCCCGACGTGGGATTCGATCCCGGGTCTCCAGGATCGCGCCCTGGGCCAAAGGCAGGCGCCAAACCGCTGCGCCACCCAGGGATCCCAGATAAAATTTTAAAAAGGGAAATTAAAGTCACTAAAAATCACCCCACCAAAAAAAAAAAAAAAAAACACCCCCACCATAGCATAACTTAATGTAGACATATTAAGTTGACTTAATATTAAGCTATATGTCTATATTAAAGCTAAGACTTAACTTAATATAGACATATATTCTTTTTTGCTTTAGACCAAAAGCATACATTTCAGAATTCTCAGTTATACATAATGTATTGTCATATTTGCTATATAATAATTACTAACTTTTTAAACACTGAGTATATGTGAACATTTTGCTACGTCTTTATGTAGAATAATTTATAATCTATGAATTAAGTACCATTATTTCTATTTTACAAATGAGAAAACATAGATTTAGAAAGAATACATAACTGACCCAAGGTCAGGCATTTGGTGAATGATAAATTCACTATATTTACCCTAATTATTATTATTCTTCCTACTACTACTACTATTTATTGTAAACTTTTGTCAAGTCTCTTTTTCTTTCTTTCTTTTATTTATTTTTTTTTTTTGTAAAGATTTTATTTATTTGAGAAAAAGAGAGCCTGGAGAGGGGCAGAGGAAGAGGGAGAGAGAGAATCCCAAGCAGACAAAATGCTCAGCATGGAGCCCTACCTGGGGACCAGATCTCATGACCCTGAGACCATGACCTGAGCCAAAACCAAGAGTTGGACTCTTAACTGATTGCGTTACCCGTGCATTTTAGGCTCTCTTTTTTTTAAAGACCTGGGTACTTTGCTGTAAAAGAACTGCCTCGTTATTGGTAGCCATTAGAGAACTGTGTGCTGTTTTTTTGTTTTTGTTTTTTTTGTTTTTAAGTAGGCCCTATGCCTAACGTGGGCCTGATCTCAGGACCCTGAGATCAAGAGTCACATGCTCCACCAATTGAGCCTACCACTTGCTCCCCCACCCCCGCCTTTTTTAAAGATTTTATTTATTTATTCATGAGAGACACAGATTGAGAGAGAGAGAGAGAGAGGCAGAGACACAGGCAGAGGGAGAAGCAGGCTCCATGCAGGGAGCCTAACATGGGACTCGATCCCGGGTCTCCAGGATCATGCCCTGGGCCGAAGGTGGTGCTAAACCGCTGAGCCACTCGGGCTGCCCTCTTTTTTGTTTTGTATTGTTTTTTTTTTAAATCCCTTCCCCCACTTAAAAAAATATTTTATTTATTTATTCATGAAAGACACACAGAGAGAGGCAGAGACACAGGCAGAGGGAGAAGCAGGCTCCATGCAGGGAGCCTGATGTGGGACTCGATCCCGGGTCTCCAGGATCATACCCCGGGCCGAAAGCAGCATTAAACCGCTGAGCCACCGGGCTGCCCACTTTTTTTTTTTTTTAAATCAACACACAATGTTACATTAGTTTCAGGTGTGCCACACAAAGATTCAACTTTTGGAGAACTGTTTTTAATTATCTTGAGGCCACAAAACCCTTTGAAACCTGATAAAAGTTGTTTTTTCCCCCCAGAAAAATGCATTCTACACATTTTTGCATAAAATTCAATCCGGACATCATGACTATTTGTGGACCCTAAAATAGTAATTATCAAGTTTTAATGAGTATATAAATCACCTGGATTGCTTTTTTAAAATGCAGATTACTTGGTCTCACTGCCTAAAGTTTGGAGTTGGACTTAAAATCTGCCCCTTTAGTATTTCGGGTTATTTGGATGCAGGATATTTTAAGAATACGGTGTACAAAACTCTGAATCTCCTCTGAGATTCAGAATCTTGTTATTCCACTGCTGTTTGTGTTTTGTTTTTTTTTTTTTAATTTTATTTATTTATTTGACAGAGAACAAAAACACGAATGGGGGAGGGGCAGAAGGAGAGGGCAAAGTAGACTCTCCACTGAGCAGGGAGCCTGACTCCACTCGATGCTCTATCCCAGGACCCTGAGATCATGGACCTGAGCTGAAGGCAGATGATTAACCAACTAAGCCACCCAGGTGCCCCTATTACTGTTGTTGTTGTTTTTTTTAAGATTTTATTTATTCATAGAGACACACAGAGAGAGAAGTAGAAACACAGGCAGAGAGAGAAACAGGCTCCATGCAGGGAGCCCGACGTGGAACTCGATCCCAGGTCCTCAGGATCACACCCTGGGCTGCAGGCGGCACTAAACCACTGCACTACCGGGGCTGCCCCCTATTACTGTTTTTAATAGAACTTTCTCTCTGCAAGTTTTTTAACTCATTTAAGAAAATGATTTAAAATGAATTAATCATTTAAAGATTTTTCCCATAATTCTTTTGTTAGGCATGGAGCCTAACACAGGGCTTGAACTCACAATCCTGAGGTCAAGACCTAAACTGAGATTGGGATATCTGGGTAGTTCATTGGTTGAGTGTCTGCCTCTGGCTCAGGTCATGATCCCAAGGTCCTGGGATTGAATTCTGCATTGGGGTCCCCACAGGGAGCCTGCTTCTCCCTCTGCCTAGTCTCTGCATCTCTCTCTCTGTGTGTCTCTCATGAATGAATAAATAAATAAAATCTTTAAAAATACCCTAAACTGAGATTAAGAGTTGAATGCTTAACCAACTGAGCCACCCAAGCAAAACCTCATCCCCAAGAATTCTTTTTATTTGTAGGATGAACTTTCTGATGTTAGCCAAGGAGGATCTAAAGCTACCACTCCGGCATCAACAGCTGCGTCAGATGTGGCCACAATTCCTACTGATACTCCCTTAAAGGAAGATAATGAAGGATTTGTGAAGGTTGCAGATACACCAAATAAATCAGAGATAAGCAAGCATATTGAAGTACAGGTAGCCCAAGAAACTAGAAATGTATCAACAGGTAAGTGACCCTAGTTCTTTCTGGTAAAGATCATGTGGGTATGAAAGGATTCATTTTAGGGATGTTACTGCTTTAGATTTATAAAATTGTACTCAATTGTAGGTAAGCTTAAAAAGAGTGATGATCAAATAAAGTTTTGGAGAAACAGATTTGGGAAACCGGAGGATTAGAGAGCCTAAAAGGCAGAATAGTCTTCATCTTTAATTTCTCTGTATTTCACCCCTTAATTAGTAAAAACAAACAAACAGGAAGTTCTGCCCTGGGATACAATGGACTGTGTCCCCAAAAATACAAATAAAAACTTTGGTTATTTATCAGTTTCTGATAGTCACTGTTAATCTGATATATGACTTGTCTAAACCTCATGATTCTTAGAACCTACTCCTTAAAATGTTTTTCTGATCAAATGATGTATTTATAACCACTGAAGCAATAGGTTTCTCCTATTAGGGGCAGTATGTAATATATGCATTATTTATATAATCTTGTCCTTTTCCTAAGGCTCTGCTGAAAATGAAGAGAAGTCAGAAGTTCAAGCAATCATTGAATCCACTCCTGAGTTGGATATGGACAAAGATCTCAGTGGATATAAAGGCTCAAGGTACTATTAGTGTCAAAGTAAGGCATTTTATACTTCCTTTCCCCTCTCTCAGAAGCATACTATTGTTCTCTGGTCTCAGAGAGAAGGACATTCAGATGTTTTGCTGAGGAAATGTTGGTACTATATTTCAGTTTCCATTTTTGAAACTAGACATTATACTTGGTTTAAATGTTTTATGAAATGTTCCTTTGCTACATCAGGGATTAGAAGCATATGGAAGGATAGGGGAAAAAAATAGCCCAAGGGATAACCAGTACTTTCTGGAATTTGAGGAAACATAGAAACAGGAGTATGAGAAGTAACAATTTGAGAAAACTGTTCTTTCCCCCAAATCAGGAAGAAGTGTACATACTCCCTTCAAAACTGTAATGATGTCAGGTGCCTGGCTGCCTCAGTAGAGCATATGACTCTTGATCTCAGGGTTATGAGTTCAAGCCCCATCTTGGATGTGGAGCCTACTCAAAAAAAAAAACAACAGAAAACCCAAAGTGTAATGATCTCATTATTGGAAAAAATTAGTCTCGTTTTACATGGGAAGGCTGTTTAGTGGCAGGAAGAGAATTGTTATGTATCATCTTAATCAAGGTAATCTAAAGCATATAGATGTTCAAGAATGTTACACAGGACCTACTCCCTTCCTTTTAATTTCTTCCATTACATTTGTCCTTTAAAAATAAATGACCATAAAAATACACACCACTTACCACTGCAGTCATGGTTAAAAGCATGAACGTAAGGTAAGACTATGTGGGTTCAAATACTGCCTTGGATTTGAATCTGAGGTATATATTCTCCTCCATAGGAGGGAATTATGATAATACCTCAGATGATTGTGAGTAAATGAATCAATGTATGTTGAATTATTGGCAGTGGGCCCAGTTTAATAAAGGTTAGATAGTACTATGGTCATCATCGTTTAATATAAGTTGAATTACAACCTTATGAAGTCAGTGTCTTCATCCCCATTGTACAGATAAGGAAGCTCAGAAATGTGTAGTAATTTGTCTAAGATTTCCAAGTTAGCGATTGGAGCTGGCATTAGGTCTAGGACTCTCTGATGTTGAAGGCCATGTCCTATGAAAACATTTTTTTCTTTATTATTTATTTAAAAATGTAAACAATGCAGGGATGCCTGGGTGACACAGTCAGTTAATTTTCCGACTCCTGATTTCAGCCCAGGTCATGATATCAGGGTTGTGAGATTGAACCCCCCTTGGTCTCTGTGGTCTCTGCGCTGGGCATGGAGCCTACTTGGGATTCTCTCTCTCCCCCATCTCTTCCCCCCACCACTCGCACAGATGCTCTCTTAAACAAAAAATGTAAACAATGCAGAATGTAAAAAGTGAAATTTGCTTTTTATCTGTCCTCTCTTAAGCCTAAGGAGATTAGCAGTTTCTGTTTGCATTCTGAACCTCTTTAAAAATTTTAAAAAGTATATTTTTATCAGACTAATTAATGCATATATAGTATTAAGGTCAAATGGGAATAATACAAAATATGAAGGGCAGTAGTAGTCTCTTACCCTATCCACCCTTCATTCCCATTCCCAATAGTCAGTGTCTATCGCTTCTTTGTTTTCTTTTTTGCCCCAACAATAGCAGCTCAGCTCTATTGCAGGGAAGCTGGGGAGGGTCAGCAGGCTAAAGAAAGGTCTGTGCAGGAACCCCCATCGCTGAGCAGGACTGTTGGGCCCCAGGACTGTTTGGAAGGCAAGAAAAGATCAGCATCCTGCCCCCTTTGGTCCATCCTGGGCCCAGGTTTCCAGGCCCTTGCTACTTGGGGCTGAGGTAGGAAACAGCCTATCCTGTTTTCTCCAAGTTCTCCAGCAGAGTGTCCATGTTGTGCTCAGAATTGAAGCAAACCTTCTTGTTGGGCAGGTCAATGTCAGACTCCTCTCCTCCCAGCTTGTTGAGCACCTGGCGGACCACTTTAGAGCTGCTTTCACAAGTTGTGTCCACAGAGAACTCGTGCTTCAGCATGACTGTGGATGTGGTGGCGGCAGCAGTCACATCTTCGTTCTCTTCTGCTATTTTTCTTCAAGTATCTAAACCACATCCTTATGCTCTTTTCCTTGCTTCTTCTGTTTCTCAGCTGGGATTCTGTGAGAAAATTAAGTTCTGCCCTAAGGCATCCTTGTATATAATGAATTAGCTACACTCCTGTGCCTCTAGAATTGAGAAAATAGTCCCTCAAATCATTTTCTGTATTCTGTGGATCAAATGAGGAACCCTGGTTTTAGAAAAGTTGTGATACTGGCTGTTGACTTTATAGTAGAAGACGACAAGGATATAGTTCCTTAAACCACCATCCCTCCTTTTATCCTCTCAATATAATTCTCAGTTTGTGTTACATGAACATTCATTTTTAAAATCATTATGACAGTAAATATTGATCATAGCTTAGTCACAGAATATACTGTGATTATTTTTCCTATCTTTTGCAACTTTACTTTTCTAGAATTAGTAAAACATGGTAGATTTTTGTTTCATTTTATTTGCTTAGGCTTCTACATATCTATTGCAAGTTCATGGACAGATACCTTGCGAATCATAAATATAAGCACTTTCAAAATGGCCAAATATAAAGCCAGTTTCCTGGCGCTCTGTCTCCTGGCGTCTTCTATTCCCATTCTCTAGTCTAGGCTCTCATGGGTTCTGGTCCTGGCATTTGCCCTCACTTTCATACTGGGAATTCTTGTCACTTCTGTCCTCTGTCATATCTTCTGTTTCCTGGATCCGAGATCATCTTGCTGCTGCTGCTTCTTTCTTTTCCTTCTAAGATTTGTTTATTTATTTTAGAGAGAGAGAGTACAGGAGGGGCAGAGAGGGAGGGGCAGAAACAGAGGGCATCTTGCTGCTGCTGCTTCTTTCTTTTCCTTCTAAGATTTGTTTATTTTAGAGAGAGAGTACAGGAGGGGCAGAGAGGGAGGGGCAGAAACAGAGGGAGAGAGAATCTCAGACTCCGTGCTGAGCACAGAGCTCCGCATGGGGCTTGATCTCAGGACCCTGAGATAACAACGTGAGCCAGTGAGCCAAAACCAAGATCGAAGCTTAACTGACTGCACTACCTAGGTGTGCTTTGTTTATTGATGTATGCCTTTGTTTTGACAGAACATATTCCTTTTTCTTTTCTTTTCTTTTCTTTTTTTTTTTTTTTAAGATTTCTTGATTTAAGAGAGAGCACGTGTGAGCAGGGGGAGGGGGGGAGGGAAAGAATCTCAAGCAGACTTCATGCCCAGCACAGAGCCTGATGTGGGTCTTGATCTCATGACCTGAAGATCATGACCTGAGCCAAAATCAGGAGTTGGATGCTCAACTGACTGAGCCACCCATCTGCCCCTTGACAAAAATATTCTTACTAGCTTTCTGGGCAAAGGCTGCATGGAAAGTAAAAAAAATATTTTTTTTAAGATTTTATATATTTATTCATGAGAGACAGAGAGGCAGAGACCCAGGCAGAGGGAGAAGCAGGCTCCATGCAGGGAGCCTGACGTGGGACTTGATCCCGGGTCTCTAGGATTACGCCCCGGGCTGAAGGTGGCGCTAAACCGCTGGGCCACCTGGGCTGTCCCAGGAAGTAAATTTTTGGAGAACTTGAATATGACAAATGTCATTTGAAAACACGATTGATAGTTTGGCTAACAGAATTCTAGGTTGGAAAATCTTCAAAAGTTTTCCTTCAGAATTGTGAAGACATTGTTCATAATCATGTTGAGTTTGAAGAGTTGGCCATTTGGATTCTTGCTTTTTTGTTTATTTTCTCTGGAAGCTTTTTAGGATCTTCACTTTATCCCTGATATGTGCCCTCCCCCGCTTTAAAAATACATTCATCATGTGTTTGACGTAGGGATCTTCCTTGTATCTTCTTGTATATGGTAAATCTTTTCATCTGGAAATTCATTATCTCCCAGTTCTGAGGAATTTTCTTATTTCTCCTTACTGTTGTCTCTTCCTCTCTCTTTCTGGAATATCTGTTAGGTGGATTTTGAGCAGTCTGGACTAACCTTTATAATTCCACCCTCCCCCTTCTGTTTTTGTTCTAATTTTGGGATGATTTCTTCAATTTTATCTTTCAGCCCTCATTGATTTTTTTCTTTTCCCCTAAAAGTATTTTTTTCTTATTAAAAAACCTTTATTTATCAAACACTGCCTAGTCACCACCTAAAAGCAGAGACAAAGTCTTAGTATTTCTTTCTTTCTTTTTTTTTTTTTTATGATAGTCACAGAGAGAGAGAGAGAGAGGCAGAGACACAGGCAGAGGGAGAAGCAGGCTCCAGGCACCGGGAGCCCGATGTGGGATTCAGTCCCGGGTCTCCAGGATCGCGCCCTGGGCCAAAGGCAGGCGCTAAACCGCTGCGCCACCCAGGGATCCCTAGTCTTAGTATTTCTAAGTGCATAGAAGTTACTCAGTGAATAGTTGATTTCTTTTCCCCCTAAAAGTTTTTAGAATTACTCTTTATAACATCCTATTTTTTTTTATGTACACAATGTTTATTCTGAAAAAAAAAAAAGTTGTGTGTTTTTTTTTAATTTCTTCTGCTGCTTGCATTGTCTCCTTTTGCTCTGAGTGCCTCTGTTATAGTCCATTTGTTTTTAGACTCTTTATTTTATAATAAAGGCCTTCTTTAAAAGTTTGGTGCTCCATGGCTGTTTTGCTGGTACTTAGGTAAGTAATGCAGATACTCTGGTTTCCTGCTTTTAACACTTAAACATGGCTTCCATTGTTTAGGGAGCAATGCTGTGGGGAGGGAGATCTCTGTTCTGGAGGATTGGATCGCACTCATACTGCTTCTTGTGCTGTCTTTCTATTGTTTTTCATCCTAACCTTCTGTTTTATGTTTCCCCTTTACATGTATCTTTCTTTTTCTTTTTTCTTTATTTTTAAGATTTTATTTGCTTGAGTGAGAGAGAGAGAGTGGCGAGCACAGAGGGAGAGGGAGAGGGAGAAGCATACCCTTGCTGAGCAGAGAGCCCAATGCAGGGCTTGATTCTAGGACTCTGGGATCATGACCTGAGCTTAAAGGCAGATGTTTAACCTCCTGAGCCACCAGGCACCCCTGCATGCATCTCTCTATAGATTGCTGGTTCCTTCAATTCCTCCTTCAGAGATTCTGGCAGTATACTGAGCTCCTCCCTCAACCTCAGTGCTGACATTTCAGCCTTTTCTGGTCTGTCAGATCAGTTTTGTTTGCCTGTATTCCATCTTACAGAATTTTGTTCACAATTCATCTGCTGTAATTTCTTTTTCTATTGCCTATGTCCTATTGGGCGGTAAATAACTATGTTTAGTCCACTAAGTTTAACTGGAAATCCTATGGAAATTTTTTAAAAAGATTTATTTATTTATTTTAGACAGAGCTGAGTGAGAGAACACACATGAGAGAGAGAGAGAGAACGCGCGTGCACGCGAGAGAGTGCGCACTAGCAGGAGGGGGAGAGGGAGAGAGAGTCCTAAGCAGACTCCATCCTGAGTACAGAGTCCACGTGGGGGTCAATCCCACAACCCTGAGATCACTATCAGAGCCGAAACTAAGAATTGGATGCTTAACTGACTCTGCCACCGAGGTGCCCCAACTATTTTCTATTAATATAATATGAAAGCACAAACATACACATATCCCCATTTCCTTCCATATCCCATATTATAAAGCTTCTTCTATATAAGTATTTGTATTCTTTATTTTAACAGTTACTGTAATTGCCCTTAAAAGAAAAACAAAATGGCCATGCCAGTTTATATCTAGACAACCTATTAACATGGTAGTTAATATCATGGATTCTGAAGCCTGACTGTGTGCAGGGTTTGAATCCTGCCTCTTTGACTCATTTGCTGGATGACCTTGGTGAATTCCTTAATCTCTTTAGTTTCCTCTTCTATAAAATTGGGATAATAGCACCTCCTTTAAGTCAGTGTGAGGATTCAGTAAGGTAAACTAGGTAAAGTGCTTGTACAGTGTCTAATATAATGAAGAGTAGTGCTCTGTTAGCTATCATTTATTGTTTGTGTTTACTGAGATCTGACCAAAAATAAACATTCTATATTTTCTTCAACAGTTCTTTCTGTGGAGTTTAATGGTAATTTTTTAGGAAACCTTTTAAAAATCTTTTAAAATTACATTTTGTATTAAATGCAAATTACAGGAGACAATTATTTGCCTATTGTATTCACTTTACACTTTTGAAAAAGCCTGTAATATTTGTTGATTTTTTTTTCTGTTGCATAGCACTCCCACCAAAGGCATAGAGAACAAAGCTTTTGATCGCAATACAGAATCTCTCTTTGAAGAACTGTCTTCAGCTGGCTCAGGCCTAATTGGAGATGTGGATGAAGGAGCAGATTTACTAGGTATGATAGCTTATCTGAAGAAGTATCATACTGTAATAGTTTTTTAAGTGATTTAATTGAAAATTCCTTTAAAGTGTCCCTAACTGCTGCTCAGTAGCACAGTTATTGTACTTTCAGGTAATAAATAGGAACGTAGTCTTTGAGATCACAAGTTTTATTTTATTTATTTATTTATTTATTTATTTATAAAGATTTTATAGAGATCATAAGTTTTAAATGAAAGTATCTTTGTGCATGGATATCCCTCAAATTGAATTGTACTTTAATTTGTATTTTGAAAATCATACAGCACATTTTATTAAACATGTGTTTAATATTATTTAATATTAAGAATATATTATATTCTTTAATATACTTAATATAATAAGTATTTCACATAAGGAGCACAGTGATCAAAAAAAAAAAGAAGAAGGAGCACAGTGATTTTTTTATATATATATATGAGTGTGTGTGCATCCAGGTGTGTGGATGTGTAGATGTATAGATTAATAGGTAGTTAGTTCCTGGCTTAGGTAGACTTCTTTAAATTCTATTGACCTTAATTAGATAAGAAAATATAATACTTGGGGTCTATTTATTTATTTATTTATTTGTGATTTCACAACATATTCTGTTTGGAAATGTAATCATTTTAGAGTTTGTGTTATAGAAGATACCTGGTTTGAAAAAGAATACTGCATTTGACTGTTCCATTATTTATCTGATAACCTTTGCCAAGTAGTTAACCTCTCCTGGCCTTAGTTTCTTTGATAAAATGAAGGAGTTGGATTCTAGTTCTTGGGTTGAGCAAACTGTGGCTCATGGGTCCAAATTCAGCTCATCTCTTCTGTGTTCAAATAAAGCTTTATTGGAATACAGCCCATCTCATTTATTTACTTATTGTCTATAGTTGGTTTTGCGCCCAATAGCAGAATTAAGTAGTCTATAACAGAGATCATATGACTTCCAAAGACTTAAAATATTCACTATCTGACACTTTACAGAAAGAATGGATAGACTTCTTCTCTAGGGGATCTCTGAAGTCTCTTTCAACAATAATTACATATGTCAATTAGTTTTGGCTTGCCTTTCTTTTAACTTACAATCTTACAGAAATTGAAAGCCTTATTGTATTAAAAAACCTATGCCTTTGGAATAGAAACTGGTCTTTAAAATTTTTTGTATCTATTATTGACATTATAATTCAGACTACAGTGTTCTCAGAAGGTGCTGTTAATTTTTGCAAATATGGGGTGGGATTACTTGCATTAATTTGGGTTAAATTTATTGATTACCATTATATTCTTCAAAGTATGAAGTATTTTTTGAAGGAAATATAAGTTCTGTCTAAATGGAACTCATAGTCTATCTAGTAAGAGAGATTGAAAGTTTATTATAAGTAAAACTTTTTAAATTAGACATAAACTCCCACTGTTAAAGTCTAAGTAAAGTATTGGAAGCAATTGAATGAGTTTGCATTTCTCAAGGAGGGCTAAAGATTAATTCTTAAGAAACACCCCATTTTTACATTTTAACTTACACTTTAAATTTAGTTAACTTTAAATTATGAATGAAAAGTTCCGTTTAAGAAACTGAGTCCCTGGCAAAATTGAAGGATAGATGCAAAAAATGTTAGAAGAATTTTTGTGTTTAAATTTGCATTCAAATTTATATACAATAAAATTCACTCTTTATGATGAATTTTTTTACTTTTGCCAAAGCATAGAGTTGTATAATCACTACTAGAAGCAATATACGTCCCCAGAAAGTTCCTTCATGTTGCAACTTTGTATTTAACTAGAATGAAGTATTTGTAATGCAGTTTGTATACCCTGCTACTCATAATCCAATATTGAATAATATAATTTTTGAGGTTGGTGGTCTCAAACATTCCTTTTTGTAAAAGTTAAGAAGCCACAGAGTACTTAGAAATAATTGTAGTCTTTTAAAATCAGGTATTTTCTGAAAGCTTCCATTCTTTAAGTCAGAAAATTAAGCATAATGAATAGGTTAAAAGCAAAATCCTGATACTGTGGGTTTCTTTCTACTTTGAAAATAAGAAATAGACTGTAAACTAGTGTCTTTTCCCTTTTGCAGATAATGATATATTTATCTCTAGAATGTTCCAGATTAGAAGATTTTACTCTAATACCTTGAGTGTAGTGACTTATGCCTACGTGAATACCTTTTGATCGAAGATGGTAAATGAAATTTCCTAGGCTCATATTTGTTCCCTGGCTTATCTTCTATACAATTTCATGATAGCAATTGAAGTGTAATATTAAATGGAATATAGTGAAACTAAAAAAATTGTTTCCCAAAGTTCTTTAATTGACTTTGGGTTGATAAATAAGTATGCAACCCATTTCTATAACTCATTATTCATTTTCTTAATTACTATATTATTGTAAAACTCTTCTCTTGTTCAAGGATATAAATTTTTGTAATCATTATGCATATACTCCACACTTAGATTATTTTTTCCCCAGATTTTAGCAATTTAAAAGAGGTAAACCCCTCCCCACTCCATTTGTCCTTGTCCTTTGACTTTCTTATTTTTGTCAGTCCTTTTTCCATTCACTTTAGTCATGTACTTTCCACAGCCACACTCAAGAACTTGGAAATTGCACATCCTACTCTTGGGGTTTTTTTCTTTCTCTTGATTATCCTTCTGTATTTTCAACTTCACTGTCTTTACTTCTTCTATTATCATTTAAACATGTTCAGATGTTTTCCATTTAATTTTTTTTAAAGATTTTATTTATTTATTTATTCATGACAGACAGAGAGAGAGAGGCAGAGACACAGGCAGAGGGAGAAGCAGGCTCCATGCAGGGAGCCCGACGTGGGACTCAATCCCAGGTCTCCAGGATCACACCCCATGCTGAAGGTGGCGCTAAACCGCTGAGCCACCAGGGCTGCCCAGGTGTTTTCCATTTAAAAGTGAAAGCACTGCCCCCTTCTAACCCTCCATCTTCAGTACCTTCATGCCCTATCACTCACTTAGGTTCCATTTCTGGTCACACCTTTTTGCAGCACTATCAAAGAGATATCTCTTCTGTGTCTGACACTATTCTAGATGCTTGTGATACATCAGTGAACAAAGCAGACTTCTTGAAAGTAAAGCTGCTTTTAACTGCCAGGATTTCCCTTTCTCACTTGCATCTCATCCCCCGGTAGTCTGTGTGGGATTATTCCCTGCACTCCTCTTGTGTGAAACCACCTTCTTTTTTGCTATATTCAGCGGTTCCTTCTATACTCTTTTCATAGAACTCTTCAGATAACCTTTTGTCTTTAACACCATCTTTGTTGGATTTCTGTGATAGCAGACTTTCCTACCTCTGATTCTTCTTTTTCAGTCTTCTTTGCAGGATCCTCTTTTTCTGCCCATCTTTCAGGATATCAGTATCCCAGGCCTGCTTCTTTGTTTGGGAAATCTTATTTGCTCTTGTTTCTTGGCTTTTGTGGATAATTGCTTCACAGTTTTTATCACTTTCCAAGATCTTTTTCTAGTGCCACAGACTATTATTTCCAAACACTCCATGAGACACACTTAAGATGATTTGTGGGGCTTTACCCTTAATGTGTCTAAAGGTCAGTTTATCATGTTCGTTGTCCTGTTCAAGGCTGTTCTTGGTCCAGCACCATACTGTCTCAGTGAATGCCTCACCGTCCACTCAATTCTCTGTTCAGAATCTCTCCTTTTTCCCTCAGAACCAATCACCATGGATTGTTTACTCCTTTTCTTAAAAAAAAAAAAAAAAAATGTATATGTAACTCTTTATATATCTCCTTGCCTCTATTTAAATGGCATATCCTCCTATTGGAATTCTGTCTTGATCCCCTAGTTAAAGCTTAGTTGTCCTGGAAATGTATTCTTGTGGCACTTGTTTTCTTTATTATGCCACTCTTTATACTTCACTGTGATTTTATACATACTCATCTCCCTGGGTAGGCTATAAGCTCAATGTCAAGACAACTTTGTCCTTTGCTCATATGGAGTCTTGAGCACCATAGCACAGTGATTAAGTGAATGGACCGCTAAACAGAATAGTTCTTTTTTTTTTTTTCTAAAGATTTTATTTATTTATTCATGAGAGACAGAGAGAGAGAGAGAGAGAGAGAGAGAGAGAGGCAGAGACACAGGCAGAGGGAGAAGCAGGCTCCATGCAGGGAGCCCAACGTGGGACTCGATCCCAGGACTCCAGGATCAGGCCCTGGGCTGAAGGCAGCGCTAAACCGCTGAGCCACCTGGGCTGCCCCAGAATAGTTCTTATGGCTTTATTTCACCTCTAATTCTGTGATTCTTCACCTTTTAGGATTAAAACTCCTTTATGGGAGAATTTGTAAGAAAGCAGTGTATTTTTGGAAAAATGCATGTACAGGTAGACAAAATTGTGCATACTTTCTCAAGGGGTTAACAGATAATTTGGAGGCCCAACTATGGAGCTAACTTGAGGATTGATGCTAAAATCCAAATGAGACTTCTATGATTTTAAAATCTGCCAGGCAATTTTTACATGTTTTAATAGGTGAAGTTTTCAAATATGTTAGACCTAATAAATTTATATTTGGTTGAAACCTTGAATAGAAATGCAGCCACTTCAAGTTATGTTTTTCTTATGGTTATGAGTTAGCTTTTATCAATACATTTCAAAGTGAAAATTTTGGACAATCCAACTGATCATATATTAAATTTATACATGAGATTTTGAGAGAACACTGAGAATGTGTAAATTTTAGAAACTACATTAGATATGATTCCCATGTAGTACATATTTCAGATTTTTTTCTTATTTATAATACTTACACTTTACTGTGTTTAGTTAATGGTTTCTCTACATCTTTTAAATTTTATTGTCTCCTCTCTCTCATTGAAATTAATGAGCGTAGATCTTGCTTTCTGGAAACAATCTAATTGTGATTCTCATTCATTTTTCTCTTGGGCTGCTTACCCAGGGGAATATTCTGGTGTGTATGCTTTTAAATACTTTAATATTACTGCTTTTTAAGCAAGGTGTTCTTGGCTGCTATTCTCATGTAATGCTTTCTCATCATTTTTTTTCTGCTCAACTTTTTTTTTTTTTTGCCTTCCATATATTTTCAGCTTTTATGCTTATCTCCCTACATGCTTGAGAGTTTATAACAAACATAGTCATTACGTAAGCTTTTTTCAACCAATCTAGACTCAATTTCTTCTGACTGTATAGCTTTATTGAAAGTTAACATTAGTCGACAGCAAATATTTCAGCATATCTTGCCAAAATTCATTTGGAATTGTAATTTGAAAACCATTTTAGTTTGTCTTTATTTTTACCTTCTGGAGAATACATAGATGATTAAATAAGCTACTATTTCTCATATTTAATTCTTCATGGAGAAGTACCCTGATCTTTGAGAATATTTGAGAAAATGATAATATAGACAAAATATGAGTTCATGTGTGAGCATTGAATTTTTAGCATTCCTAGGTTGGTTTTAAATTATCTTTAAGTCATTTGAAATACTGCTTTTTAAAAAATCAAGGGACATGATAACTCCTTTTCCTTATGTAGTTTTCTTAGGATTTTTCCTTCCTGTATAGCTGGGTTATATTAATACTACTTCTTCCATTATATGCGGTTTTCTAATTAGCTTAGGATAAGTGAATGCTGAGTCTTTTGCTTTGCTTTGTTTTTTGCTTTTTTGTCATTGTAGTTTTTTGAGATACATTCCCTAGATGTTGTTTTATTTCTTCAGTTTCTTATAAGTGGCAAATTAAATAACTTTCTTCTCCCTAAAGATCATTGCATTGAATCTTGCTTTGAGTGCTCTGCCTATATTACAGTCCTCATTAAGTTATTAAACAGGATTCTGTAAAGTAATAACTAAACATTATCATTTCAGAGGTGGCACTTTGAGAGAAACTTTATATTATTGATGTGGGATTTTCAATCTAATCATTCAGTTTCATTGTGCAAAAGAATTGGTAAAGCATTTTTTTAAGGTATAACATATCGAAGATCATCCCTTAGGAATGAAGGAAATCATCTTAATTTCTGTCTTTCGCACATCATTATGCATTAAATCATAACACTGATTCCAGATGTATTTCATATCATGCATAAAGCTTTACAGATTAATAATCTATTTTCATGCTGTTTCTTACATAAAACATTTCTTGTTCTTTGTTTTTGCTTTACATGGAATGCATGGGCTTTAAGACCATAATTTCTTTGGTAAGGTTTCATCTGCATTGGGGTTCCGTCTTTCTTTGGCCTTGTTTCTGCCTGTTCTTTCTTAGTAACACTTAATTTTTAGGCAAAAGCCTACAATACCAGCTGTGATTTGCAAATGATTTTTGATCTTTATTAATGCTTACTCTTTTCTTCCTCTAAACATTTTACTGCTGCTTTTTAGAATATTTGGCAGAAAAGTCTTGATCATTTTGAAATATTATCTATGAGAAACAAAATATAGACTAAGTTACAAAGAATTGGCTAACAATCTTTAGTTTTGTTTTGTGATAGATAATCATTTATAATTCTACAACCTATATAAGTAGATATATGAAATGAAATTATAGACAAAAATAAGGTTACTAAAGGACAGATAAAATTTATAAATTAAAATTTGAGGCTCTAGTTTATATAATACCAGTTTATATAATTTTTAATAATTTTTTGAAAGCTTTTTTTTTTTTTTGATAGGAATGGGTCGTGAAGTTGAGAATCTTATATTAGAAAATACACAACTGTTGGAAACCAAGTAAGTATATACAAAATTTTAAAAGGAACACAAGATATTGAATTTTCTCATCTGAGTCAGTGACAATATTTAATATAACACAGCATGCGACTGCCGTTGAGCTACCTTATCTTGTTCCCCTCCCTGTGTGTTTGCTGTGTGCACACATGCATAAGCAAATGGGCAGTGGGACCCGATTTCACTGATGGATAGGTTTTGTTGCTCTGTTTTATTTTTTGCAAAAACAGATTTTCATCTTCTTTCCACTCTACAAGTATTTGTGTCTCTTAACCTTCTGGATTTGTCATGTGCTTTTTTGGCTCCCTCCCCTGGAATGCCCATTTTATTTTCTCCTGGGGTTTCTTTATTTCTACATAAATATTTTGATCTATACCCAACCCAGCTCTCCTCTATAGTTGTCGATTTTCAGGTATAATTTGTGGGGTCTTAGGCCCTCAAACATATTGGAGTCTGGTTTAGTGGGGCAGGTCCTGAGTCCTGTGGAAAGCAGTCCAGGTCCCTTTGTTAATTTGCTGTGCCAGAGCAACTTTGGAACATCTGGGTAGATCCAAAATAGAATGCAGTGATGAGATACCATGCCCATCTGTACCCAAAAGAACTAGATCTTAGAATTTTTTTTCCAGTTTTTTTCCCCCAGGTTTAGACTTTTTACTCATCAGTTATTAAAAGGTAAATTGAAAGATAAATTTTACTTTATTGATTAGGTAATTTTCTTCCTCAGAATTTAACAACAGTATCCTTATGGATGCTGTTTTGTAAAAGTTTAATCTTAGTTAATTTTGACATTTTTATTAGTTGGTGGTCTGTTTTGCTTAGCTTATTCTTCGGTTAAGTGGAAGAGTGAAAACTTGCATGATTGTGTTTTTTTTTATCTTGATCTACAAACAATACCGGGTGGAATCTCTTTAAAATATTCAGTTATTCAGCTTTGACAGTGTAGTTCCTTTAGTCTGAAAGAGAACAGGTTGAAAGAGTATTCATTTGTAACGATATATGTGCAATATGTGTTTCTTAGACATGCTTTGAATGTAGTGAAGAATGATTTGATAGCAAAGGTGGATGAGCTGACCTGTGAGAAGGATGTGCTGCAGGGGGAGCTGGAGGCTGTAAAACAAGCCAAGCTGAAGCTAGAGGAGAAGAATAAGGAGCTGGAGGAGGAGCTTAGGAAGTAAGTTTTCTCTGTGGTCTTCTGAACCCAACTGTCTTCGCCAGGGTGCCAGAAAGGGTCTCAGGTATCACCCTGATGTCGGCCTCTCTGTCCATAACTCTTAAGAGGCAAGGAGCACGAGTGGCCTGGAAGGGGGCCAAGTGCCGGGTGCTGATTCCACTGTGAGCATGCCCCTTCTCTGACCCAGTGTCATCATTGTCACTTTTTGTGGCTGTCATAATATGAAAAAAGTTAGTAGAACCATTCTAAAATTTGCTAATACAGAAATTAGAAACATTTTTTCCCTTCACCCAGCTTTCTTTAATACCTGTTTTTTTCTGAGAACAGTGCTACACTAATGTTCCCCTAAGTGAAGGCAGCTAAATACTTTGGAAAGAAAAATAATTATTTAGTGTTGATTAAAATTTTTGATATACCCTTTCATTCCTTGAAAAGATGAACTCAAATAACATATTCTGGTTTCTTCCCCACTAGAGCTCGCGCAGAAGCCGAAGATGCACGGCAAAAAGCAAAAGATGATGATGATGTAGGTTTATGATTTCAGATTTTTTTTCTTACTGCATTTTGGTTTTTAAGAAAATCTTGCTAATTAAGCTTTGGATACAGCATTATAGAAAGGAAGTCAGAAGATCTGTTTGTGGTCATAAATAGGATAGCTCATGCTCCCACATGATATCCAGAGGCTAAGCTTTCTGGCTACATGTGGTGTGCCATTTTTTTTATGGCTCTGTGGTGTGACCTCTGTTTGCATGTTCAAGCTCAAGGACCAGCCGAAACATTGTGGGTTTTATTACTGTTTGTTTTATCTCAAATTTTCACTTAGAAATATGAAAGCTTAATAATAAAAGTTACTTATGGTATTAAACATAAAAAGATGAATTCTAGAACTTTAGTTGTAGGCAGTCAGCTTATATTGTTTTCAACATATGTAAATACAAGACTAAATGAGTTTCTTGTCAATATAATTAGCATAGTGGTAGTTCTTTTGGTAGCTAGATTATCATTCCTGTAACAGAGGTTTGCTGGTCAACCATCAGACTTTTTTTTTTTTTAAAGACTATTCTTTTTTTTTTTTTTTTAAAGATTTTATTTATTTATTCATGAGAGACACACAGAGAGAGGCAGAGACACAGGCAGAAGGAGAAACAGGCTTCATGCGGGGAGTCTGATGCGGGACTCGATCTGGGTCCCCAGGATCAGGCCCTGGGCTGAAGGCAGGCGCTAAACCACTGAGCCACCCGGGCTGCCCCAAGCATCAGACTTGAGATATGTGGGTACCCTGTACAAAATGATTACTTAATACTCCTGCTATATTGCTCTTTTTTTAATGTATAATACTTGGTACCTACCAAAAATATATGTGTAATATATGTAAGTTTTGAACATAATAATTTAACAGAATGAACCCATCACCTAAGAACTAGAACATTATCAAACACTGAAGCCACCCTATGCTTCTCCCCTCCAGAGGAGACCACTATCCTATATTTATCATTTTCTTACCTTTCAAAAAAAATGATTTTATCAGGGCACCTGGTTGGCTTAGTTGGTAGAGCGTGTGACTCTTGATCTTAGAGTCATGAGTTCAAGCCCCACATTGAGTGTAGAGATTAATTTACAAAAAGTTTTTTAAAAATAATTTTATATCACACATATATGTATCCCTACAAAATATGGTTTCATTTTCCTTGTTTTTTATTTCATACTTGGAGATTTACTTCTTATATTCAGCATTATGTTTTTGAGATTCACCTATGTTGTAGTATAGTGCTGGAAGTTATTCAGGTTCACTGCTCATTGTATGAATATATTATAATTTATATATCTGTTTTCCTATTAATGGATATTTAGGTTATTTTCAGCTTTTTACTACCACAAACAATGCTGTTGTTAAGGAACATTATAGTGCAAGTCTCCTGGTACTTAGGAATGTGATTGCTGTGCTGCAGAATCCCTGAAGCCTCTGTTGTTTGACTTCTGTTTAAAGGAGAGGCAAAGTTTGTAGTAGGAAAACAAAGGAAGTGGTCACCAAGGTCTAAACTCAGCGTCTTTCTTAACTGTCCCACCCATCAGCAAAACAAAAGCTCTACAGTTAAACCAGTCGTCCTCCCCAGAAAAGCATTTAGGAATTGCAGTAGAAGGAAGGTGACTTGAGCATGCTTTTGGGTCTTACCGTGCTTATGTCCTTTACCCTCCCTAAGAAGAATTCTAGTTAATATACTTGTCTCCAGCTTGTATTTCTTTTGGGGCTTTAGTGACTCTTAAGAGTTGGGCGCCTTGTACCTAGCCAATATATGTAGATGATGGGTAGTTTGAGATAAATGAACCCCTTTCAGAACTAACTTGTAACAAATTGCTGAATAATTAGCATGTAACTTTAAAAAATGTTTTAGAGGAACGTTTCCAGGGAGCATGTTAAATCTGTATAGATAGGTTAATAACTTCTTTAATCTCCTTTGGTTTTAGCTCAGAATCTACAGTGTTCTTATTTCCTTTGTAGTATGTTCAAATATCTATATTTCTATTCGGAAATTTAATTGTTTGCCTCTTTTCAGTCATAAGTAATTATTTAAATCTCTTTGGTGATTTTATTTTTATAAGGTTATTTTTCTTTAAATGTTCCAGTAGATTAGAAATTAAGAAGCATTTCAAAGCTTTAAGATTTTGCTTAAGTTTAACATAACACCAAAAACAAATAATAGGCTCCCAGAGTGATCTGCAGCATTCTTTTTGTTACAGAGTGATATTCCCACAGCCCAAAGGAAGCGGTTTACTAGGGTAGAAATGGCCCGCGTTCTAATGGAGAGAAACCAATACAAAGAGAGATTGATGGAGCTTCAGGAAGCTGTTCGATGGACAGAGATGATTCGGTTTGTAGGAGAAGTGCCTCTTGGTGCTTTTCTAGTTTTGTTTCCTAGGTTTGAACATTCCTTTACTCAGAACCAGAGCCCTGCCTTGGGGATCCAAACCTCTTATTCTGTTTATTAGGAAATACTTTCTAAAGTAACACTAGGAATATGGACAGAATGTGATCAAAATGGGTGCCTTTTGGGCAAAGGGCCCTTGGAGAATGTTCCTATGACCTCTAAAAGGGAATTGTTACTACTTAGGAATGATGGTCATTTTTCAAAAGAATATAGAAATTGACACTACTTTTACAGTAATGTTAGGAAAAGATAAAAATTTCATGTGCCACCCAGGAAACAAAATCATTTTTACTCCTTGTCTTTCTGTAAAATACTCGTCTGATTTCCCCTCCTTCCTGGCTATTCATGCAAAATGTACATTCCATTGACATCTTTATTGATTGGGTCTTAGCTCTCACCTGATGCTGCCATCTAATGGCCATATTCTCAGTAATAGTGCTCCTTACTTTAATTTAGGAAGCGCTCATGAGAAGTTTGTGGACTAGTTGCCCCCTAATTTGCCCGTATTTTTGAGTTTGGATTCCTACCTCAGATTTACCAATAACAGTACACATACACTGACATGTTGTTTTAAAGCTTATGAACATATTTTTTAACCTCCAACTTTTACTTCTTTTGATCACATTACTTAACAGTTTATATGTCCTTTAGCAGTGTCATTCTAGAATGAAAGTACTTTGTATAGCACATTTATAATTTGCTAAACTTGTAATTGCTGCTAAGAAGGGATGAGTATTCTAATCTTCATTAAATTGATCAAAGAAACTAATGTACTAAGCAGTTTGTCCTTAAATATTTAATAGCTATTAAATAAATAATAAATGTTTTAAAAATTGAAGGAGGAACACCTTGGTGGCTCAGTTGGTTAAGCCTCCAACTCTTGACTTCAGCTCAGGTCATGATCTTAGGATGGTGAGATCAGGCTATGTTATTGGGCTCTGCGCTCTGCTGGACATCCACCCCCGCCCCTCCCGCCTGCAACTCTCTTCCTCTCGCCCTCCCCCACTCTCTCTTTCAAATAAATAAATAGATAGATAGTCTTTTTTAAAAATTGAGGTATAGAGAGAGTCTCCATTTTTTTTAAAGGTTTTATTTTTTTATTTATTCATGAGAGTCGTACAGGGTGGGGGCAGAGAGGCAGAGACACAGGCAGAGGGAGAAGCAGGCTTCATGCAGGGAGTCTGACATGGGACTTGATCCCGGGTCTCCAGGATCATGCCCTGGGCTGAAGGCAGCGCTAAACCGCTGAGCCACCCGGGCTGCCCTCCATTTTTTTCTTTAAGATTTATTTATTTTAGAAAGAGAACATGAGCCAGAGGGGCAGAGAGAGGGAGAGAGAATCTCAAGCAAACTCCACATCCTGCTTGGAGCCAGCATGGGGCTCAATCACACAACACTGAGATAATGACTTGAGCCAAACCCAAGAGTCAGATGCTCAACTGACTATGCCTCCCAGGCTCCCCAGCGGGCTCCACTTTTTTTCATTGCTACTTTTTTTTTTTTTAATATTTTTTCTTTATTTATTTATGATAGTCACAGAGAGAGAGAGAGAGAGAGAGAGGCAGAGGGAGAAGCAGGCTCCATGCACCGGGAGCCCGACGTGGGATTCGATCCCGGCTCTCCAGGATCGCGCCCTGGGCCAAAGGCAGGCGCCAAACCGCTGCGCCACCCAGGGATCCCACATTGCTACTTTTAATTCTAGCAGCCATGTGGTAGTCCACAAGTGAAAAGACGTGGTGCCTCACTTTTAACTTCTTCATTGAATTAAAAGATGTTTTCAATTTAGTTCTTAAAAAAAAATGTGAAAAGTGAGCTTTGATAGAGCAGCATCCTTACCACCTTACTAAATAAGTTTGGAGTGCCTTGCCTTATTTCCTGAAATGACCAATCTAGTTTATCCTCTTCTCTGGTAATCTTTTCAGTAATGGGAAAGTTTTTAGTCCTGTGAAAAAGGACCTGAGCAGTAAAGTTCCAGGCTGTTTTGTGAGAGCTGGAGCATGAGTGCAATAGAGACCTTTATGTAAAGATAAGGATTCACAGGACAGTATTTTGATAAAAGGGAGAATTGGAGGATATCTCCGCAATAAAATTTTTTTTAAGATTGTATTTATTTATTCATGACAGACAGAGAAAGGCACATACAGGAAGGGGGAGAAGCAGGTTCCTCGCAGGGAGCCTGATGTGGTACTTGATCCTGGGACTCCAGGCAGACGCTCAACCACTGAGCCACCCAGGCGTCCCTAAAATTTTTTTTAATATTTACATTCAGGCATGTTGGCTGTCCATTCAGTACAGATAACAATCTTGTCTCTGCCAGTGGACTGAACTCTTTGATGGATGGATGGTGTTTTATTTATCTTAGTTGTATAGCCTTTACAGGCTGACTGACACACGATAGGTCAAAACAGCTGTTTACTGAATTTGTTGATTCTCTTTTGTGTATCCTGTGAACTTGGATCCCCTGTTCTCCAGACAGAAAGCTAAAACACCTCACTAATAAGACATTTTTTTCTTTCTTTTTCTTTTTAAATATAGTGCATCAAGAGAGAATCCAGCCATGCAGGAAAAAAAAAGGTCAAGCATTTGGCAATTGTAAGTATCTAACAACACATAAAGACAGCAGGGAGCACTTTGAGACAAGATTACAGTCAAAATTTATTTCTAAGAATGATTTTGTGTCTCCTTTCTTTTTAAAATTTGGAATATATGGCTAAATTGAATTTTTTCTCTTTGATATGTAGTGTGCCAGCTCGGTAAGGCTACTCTTGAGGACAAACATATGCTGTCGTAAGCTGCATCCTGTTGGTTATGCACTTGGTAGAATCTTCACTAAATTAGTTAAAAATTATGGGGAATTATTCATAGAGTCGATGATTACCTGGGTCCTCAGTACATAAGTTACATGGATTCACTGGTTGTCTGATTGTAAGGAGCTTTACAAAGTAAAGCTTAGAAAGTCAGTGTCTATAGGTTTGAGTAGTGTGTGTATTTATGTGTTTCAGACTTGAATTATGTTCATGCCAGAAGAACTGTGTATTTACTGTACTTAAAACTTACCCCTTTTGGTGAATCAGCTGTTTAATAGAAGTGTTAATTCTTTTAAGTGGTTGTAAAGGTAGACATATAAATTGAGCTTAATAAAAAATGTACAGGATGTATGTTAAAATGGTAATATGTGTTCCAGTACTTTACTACTACTTTTAGAACTGGCTAACTAAGCTTGTGTTCAAACCATGCGGCTATAATCTTGCTGTTTAACACAACTACTTATCAAGCAGGAGCTAGGACCCATGTTATTTCTTCATTACAAGAAGTTCCCTGTACTTAAGAGAGTCTTCCTTTCTTTTTTTTTTTTAAGCATTTTATTTATTCATGAGAGACAGAGAGAGAGAGAGGTAGAGACACAGGTAGATGTGGGACTCCATGTAGGACTCCAGGGTCACACCCTGAGCCAGAGTCAGACGCTTTACCGCTCAACCGCTGAGCCACCCAGGCGTCCTGAGAGTCTTCCTTTCATTGTGTGAATTGCTAATTAAAATGCAAGGATCTGCCATTCTAAGCAATAGTTTCTTAACTGAATGTCTGAGTTTGGCTGTGAACTATTGCTAAGGCTGCAGTGTAAGACTACAAAAAATCTTTATGCCAGTTTCTAACTCATTGCCTTGTAAAAGCACTGTGGAATTTGTGGAAATTTATGGATTACTTCATGTAATAACGGTCTCTCTTGCACATGCACTTTCTCGCTCTCACTCTCACTCTTCTCTTTTTAGTTTCAGCCGACTTTTCAGCTCCTCAAGTAATACAACTAAGAAGCCTGAACCACCTGTTAATTTGAAATACAATGCACCCACCTCTCATGTTACTCCTTCTGTCAAGAAAAGAAGCAGCACCTTATCTCAGCTCCCTGGGGATAAATCCAAAGCCTTTGATTTCCTAAGCGAAGAGTAAGTATTTTCTAAACTAGTGATTATGCTCTAAATAAGTTAACAGTTCAGAATATTCTTGCCCTTTATCAGGTCAGCTATAAGGTTCACATAAGTCTATAAAGAAACTATTTCTGTAACATGGCTGCCTACCTTTAAGTAGATTACTTGTAGTCAATACCTTTTATGAAAATTACATCTCACAGTTTCATAAACAGAAGTTGTTTTAAAATGTCTCCTTGTTGCTAACACTGGTAAATATTAGTAAAATATTAAAGGCCTACGTAAGCTTTTATCCTAAATGTTTGAACATTTCCTTTGGCATCAGAAGTTGATTTTGCCTCCTGACTCTGCTGCTCCTTGAGTACATGAACATGGACAAGCTAACCTCTCAGTCCCAGCTTCTCTGCCTGTAAATTGAGTATGATAACCGGACTCAGAGGCACAAGGGTTAAACTACATACAGTTTGTAAACTGTCTGACACACAGGAAGATTTGTTAACTATGACAGACACAGCAAGTCAGTTTGCATTTTTGTCTTCTGAAACAAATCATGGGGTCCAGAAATTAACCTTTATTATCTTCCTAAGAAGATACTGATTTATTGATCTTTAATCACTTCTAGCACATTCCCTGGCTTTAGAAAATTCTCACTAAATATTTGTTGAATGAACAAAAAAGGAGGAACTAAAAATATTTAAGAATTTTCCCTTTCATATGGCCAAAATCTGAAACCTGATAGAAATTTGATGGCTAATGATTCAACATAAGATACGCTGCTTGCTAATCTGTTAAAGCTTGAACACTTTACCTACTGCACAACTCTAAAAGGCCAGCGTTAGTATAACACTTCTTAGAAAGGCAGAACTCTGAACTAAACTAAACTGAAATTGTGCGATTTTTTTGTTGTTATTTTTGCTCTCTTAGCGAGAAAGGTGAGATATACTGTTGTTATAGTCCCTTAATTAAAAAGGGAAATTTCTTTGCCTTTTAGAACTGAAGCTAGTTTAGCCTCACGCAGAGAACAAAAGAGAGAACAGTATCGTCAGGTAAAGGCACACGTTCAGAAAGAAGATGGTAGAGTGCAGGCTTTTGGCTGGAGTCTGCCTCAAAAGTACAAACAGGTAAGATGTGAACATGATACGAGCATCTAGTGGGAAGTGCTAGGGGAAGGGTGTATGCCTGGGCATGGAGGAATCAAAATACCTGTATCAAACCTGCTCGTGGACTTGGCACACATTTAGAGAAGGGTTGAGGGTAGTGGTTGAGGGTAGCTGTTTTCTAGAGCCCCAGAGTTCAAAAGAAATGCCTGAGTCTGTGAGGAGGGAGAAGGGTCAACGGGGGGTTTACCAAGTGCATGGACTTGAGATAATCTACTGGTTTGTTTCTTGTTTTGTTTTATTTTATTTTTAGTGTGGTATAATTGACATACAGTATTATATTAATTTCAGGTATACAACATAATAATTTGATATTTTTATATATTGTGAAATAAATCACAGTAAATATAGTTAATATCGCTGAACATGGTTACAGATTTTTTTTTCTTGTAGTTAGAACTTTTAAGTTTTACTCTCTTAACAACTTTAAATATGCAGTGTAATATTGTTAATTATAGTTGCCATGCTGTACATTACATCTCCATGACTTATTTTATAACTGGAAGTTTTGTACCTCTTGACCTCCTTTACGAACCACTTCATCTACTTCTCACTCCTGCCTCTAGTGGCCACCAGTTTATTCTGTGTTTATGAACTTTGTTTTTTGTTTTGTTTTTTTTTTAAAGATTTTATTATTTATTCATGAAAGGTACACAGACAGGGGGCGTGGGGGAGCAGAGACACAGGCAGAGGGAGAAGCAGGCTTCATGCAGGGAGCCCGATGCGGGACTCGATCCCGGGACTCCAGGATCACGCCCTGAGCCATTGGCAGGCCTAAACTGCTGAGCCACCCAGGGATCCCCTGTTTATGAGCTTTGTATGTTTGTTTAAGATTCCACATATAAGTGAGATTATATGGTATTTGTTTTTCCCTGTCTGAATTTATTTAACATAATGCTCTCAAGTTCCATCCATGTTGTCGAAGATAGAAAGCTACTATTCTTTTTTTTTTTTTTTTTAAGATTTTATTTATTTATTCATGAGAGAGAGAGAGGCAGAGACACAGGCAAAGGCAGAAGCAGGCTCCATCCAGGGAGCCTGATGTGGGACTCGATCCCAACACCAGGATCACGCCCTGGGCCAAAGGCAGGCACTAAACCCCCAAGCCACCTAGGGATCCCCTACTATTCTTTTTAATGGCTGAATAATATTCTGTTGTATTTATATACCACATTTACCTTACATTTACTTATTAATGGACACTTAGGTTGTTTCCATGTCTTGGCTACAGTGAATGCAGAGAACATAGAACATCTATCATTTCAAGTTAATGTTTTTGCTTTCTCCAGATAAATACCCAGGAGTGGAATTGCTGGATCGAATAGTAGTCTATTTTTAATTTTTTTTAAAAGTCGTCTCTATGCCCAAAGTGGGGCTTGAACTCATGACCTGAGATCAAGAGTCCAGAGTTCTACTAACTAAATGAGCCAGGCATCCCTATTTTTTATTTTTTGTCCATAGTGGTTGCACCAGTTTACATTCCCACTATCCATGCATAAGGGTTTCCTTTTCTCCATATCCTCACTTACTGTCTTTTTGAAAATAGCAGTTCTGACAGGTGTGAGGTGGTATCTCATTGTGGTTTTGATTTGCATTTCACTGATGATTAGTGATATTGAGCATCTTTTCATGTACCTGTTGGCTGTCTGTATCTTCTTTGAAAAAATGTTTGTTTAGAACCTTTGCCTATTTTTTAATCCATTTGTTTGTTTGCTTTTGCTATTGAGTTGCATGTGTATCCTGCTCCATTTTAATATTTAAAGATTTCATTTAAAAAAAATCCTTTTTTAAAGTTTTATTTATTTATTTCAGAGAGAGAGTGAAGGAGGGAGAGAAAGAGGGAGAAAACATGCACAGAAGGGGAGAGGGGCAGAAGGAGAGGGAGACAGGCAGACTCCCGGCTGAGCGGGGAGTCTGATGCAGTGCTCAGTCCCAGGACCCTGAGATCATTACCTGAGCCAAAATCCAGTTGATCCCGTAACTGACTGCGCCACCTAGGTACCCAAGAAAACCACCTCTGGTTTTTAGAAGTTTTAAAAAACCATTGTCATTGTAGCCTTTCAAACTGTTGACTTAAACCTCATTTCAGGTTTGCAGGAACTTTACTTGTTTACTTCCATATTCCCTATCCATAAAAGACTCAGCACATGTGTATACACACACACACACACACACACACACACACACACACGTAAACCAAAATGTACATGAAGTAGTGTATCTCTTTTTTTTTTTTTTGAAGTAGTGTGTCTCTTATGAGCTCCCATAGTATCTTGTTTATTGGTTCTAACTGCCACTTGACTTCCTGCTTAATTTTCAAATAAGAATAACAAAATTAACTTGAACATGATTTCAAACATTAAACATGTACCAGCAGTGCTTGCCCATGGCTCAGTGGTTTTGTGAGTTCACTTTTGATGAGACTTACCAATGTGTCTTTTTCTCTCCCCTCCCTAATTACTAGGTAACCAATGGCCAAGGGGAAAATAAGATGAAAAATCTACCTGTGCCTGTCTATCTCAGACCTCTAGATGAAAAAGATACATCAATGAAAGTAAGTTACTTTTGAAGTTAAAGGAAATATTTCTTAAACTCTGGGTGGTTTTTCTTTCTAAAATCAAAAAGTTTAAATTCTACTTTTGTGGATGAAGTTATTGTTTATTTTGTAATTTTAAACTGGGATACTGGGGGAGCCTGGGTGGCTCAGTGGTTGAGTGTCTGCCTTTTGCTCAGGTCATGATCCTGGAGTCCTGGAATTGAGCCCCGAATCAGGCTTCCTGCTTGGCAGGCAGTCTGCTGTCCCTGCCGCCCCCCACTCGTGCACTCTCTCTCTCAAATAAATAAATAAAATATTTTTTAAAAAAATTAAAAAGCAAATAAACTGGTATACTTTGAATATTAAAGACCTGTATTCATGAAGTGCCTGTCTGAGTCAGCAGAACATGCAACTCTTAATCTCAGGGTTGAGCTCCACATTGGGGATAGAATTTACTTAAAAGAAAGAAAGGAACAAACAGACCTATATTCATGATCATTATATTTTTAAAGAAATGTGAAAATTTCTAAACATTTTTAGAGAGAAAATGACCTAATATTTTTTTTTTTTTTTTTTTAATAAAATCAAAAAGCTGTGGTGTGCAGTTGGAGTCAATTTATCAGGTGGGAAGACCAGAGATGGTGGGTCTGTTGTTGGAGCAAGTGTATTTTACAAGGATGTTGCTGGTTTGGATACAGAAGGCAGTAAACAGCGAAGTGCATCACAGAGTAGTTTAGACAAGTTAGACCAGGAACTTAAGGTAAGTGTGTGCACTAACATTTCACCTGGTTTTAGCTTTTTGGTCCAAAACTAACTTCTGGTCCAACTTCTTTCTATTTGGGATTATTATGCCTTTTCTTACTCCTCATGCTCTCTCTTTTTTAGATCCATTTTACTTAGGCATATTTTATATATGATAAGATATATACACTTGGAATGGGTACAGTTCAAAGAGTTTTGGCAAATGTATGCATCTATTTAAGAACCATCACAATCGAAATACAGAACATTTTTATCATTCATTTTCTCTAACTGCTATTTTTTAGTTTACTAATTAATACCAAAAGGTGGTTGTATTTTTAGCCTTTCAAATAACCTGAAAATAAATGCTTTACTGTTAAGCACAGCCTTATGAAAATGTGAATATACATATCATTTTAAATATTCATATTTCGGGAATCCCTGGGTGACTTAGTGGTTTAGCGCCTGCCTTGATCCCAGGGCATGATCCTGGAGTCCCAGGATTGAGTCCCACATCAGGCTTCCTGCATGGAGCCTGCTTCTCCCTCTGCCTGTGTCTCTGCCTTTCTCTCTCTCTCTCTCTCTCTCTGTCTCTCATGAATAAATAAATAAAATCTTTAAAATTTTTTTCATATTTCTTACTTTGTATACGTAGGAACAACAGAAGGAGTTAAAAAATCAAGAAGAATTATCCAGTCTCGTCTGGATCTGTACCAGCACTCATTCAGCTACAAAAGTTATCATCATCGATGCTATTCAACCAGGCAACATCCTAGACAGTTTCACTGTTTGCAACTCTCATGTTCTGTGTATAGCAAGTGTACCAGGTAAGAGGAGGCCACGTCCCTCTCTTCCTACCATCTACACCTTTTAACTGGCAGAAACTGATTTGTTTACTGGAGGTACAGTTATGCATTGCTCTCATGGAGGTTATGTTCTAGTTGGGGAAGACCAAAAATAAACTGGAAACAAATAACTAAACAAGATATTTTCAAATATTGTGAAGAAAATACAATAATGGTAATATGAGAAGATGCCTGGTAGACAAAGAGCAAGGGGCTGTTTAGATTGATTAGTAAGAGAAGGCTTCTAAAGTTCTGGATTGAATATTATGTTAAAACATTGGTTTAAAAATTATGGGGGTTCATGATATGTCTACACAATGGAATATTTACTCATAAAAATGAATGAAATTTTGTTATGTACTACAATACAGATTAATTTTGGAAGCATGCTGAACAAAATAACCCAGATGCACAGGGACAATTTTTACCTGATTCCATTTTACATGAGCGATTTAGACTAGGCGGATTCACAAAGGCAGGTGGATTAGAGATTACCAAGGGGGAGGGGGAGGCTCTGGGGACAGGGAATTACCATTTAATGGGTACACATTTCCTGCAAGGGGTGTTGGAAAAGTTTCCAACATAGATAGTTGTGGTGGTTGCACAGCATTGTGAATGTAATTAATGCCACTGAGTTGTACACTTAAACACATTGAAATGGTAAATTTGATACAACACAATATTTTAATGTGCTATGAATAAGAACAGCCTTCTAAATAAAGAAAACTGAAGAAATTTATCTTTATATGGTAAATGTTCAGTTTTAATGTATTATTAATATCTTAAGACATTGTATACACCTACGGTGATCAGTTAATGGTGGTAGAAGTCCATACTTCAAGTAGTACTCTTGATATTAAAAAAAAATTTTTTTACTGAATTGTCAGATACTAGATTTCCTTTTTTTTTTTTTTATTTTATTTATTTATTCATGAAAGACAGAGAGAGAGAGAGAGGGAGGCAGAGACACAGGCAGAGGGAGAAGCAGGCTCCATGCAGGGAGCCTGACGTGGGACTCGATCCAGGGTCTCCAGGATTACACCCTGGGCTGAAGGCAGACACTAAACCGCTGAGCCACCCAGCCTGCCCGATTTCCTTGTTTATAACCTCATTAGGTGGCTGCTGAGGAGCTCACTAAGAATAGAAGAGTTAGGGACTCCTGGGTGGCTTAGTGGTTGAGCAGCTGCCTTCAGCTCAGGGCGTGATCCCCAGATCAGGGATCGAGTCCCGCATCGGGCTCCCCGCGGGGAGCCTGCTTCTCCCTCTGCCTATGTCTCTGCTTCTCTCTCTCTATGTCTGATGAATAAATAAATCTTAAAAAAAAAGAACAGGTGTCATTTCTGACATTTTCATGTTTACTTAGGCTTGCAGTAATAGAAGTATTATCTTAATTTCTTAAGCTGCTTCTTCATTTTGTGAAGGTTCGTTTAAGTATAATTTAAAGTTACCATCCTGGCAGTGTATTTTGAATAGCTATTTGTCTCATCTGCATGCTCTTATTTCAAACTTATAGTTGCCTTAATGGAGAAAATGCTTTATGCTTTTTATAGGAGTTTACTTAGCTATTAGAAAAAGATTTATCTTGTTTTTCAGGAGCAAGAGAAACAGACTACCCTGCAGGAGAAGAACTTTCAGAATCTGGGCAGGTAGACAAAGCGTCTTTATGTGGCAGCATGACCAGCAATAGTTCAGCAGAGACAGACAGCCTGTTGGGGGGCATCACAGTGGTTGGTTGTTCTACAGAAGGTGTGACAGCAGCTGCCACTTCCCCTAGTACCAATGGTGCTTCTCCAGTGACGGAAAACCCACCAGGTATCACTTTCCTTACATGTTATCAGTACAGAGTCAGAGCCTATTCCAAATGCCTCATTATGAACTCCTACTTAATTTTAGATCTTGAAGTAACGAGGATGAAAGAGCTTGAAAGAAGACACTGTAACACTATAATGCCTTTTAAATCAGGAATTCTGTATTTCGCGGTATAGTGTGAAGGAGGGGGTAGGTGGAGTGGAATTCTACAGTAGTGGTTTGTGGAGAAATGATTGGGAGAAAAGCTCAACCTCAGAATAGTTAGCATGTTTTATTTATTTTGTAGAAAAGGAAGAAAATAGCGAGGTTGATGAAAATATTCCAACAGCAGAAGAAGCAACTGAAGCCACAGAAGGCAATGCAGGGTCAGCTGAAGACACTGTGGACACCTCCCAGCCGGGCGTATACACAGAGCATGTCTTTACAGATCCCCTGGGAGTTCAAATCCCAGAAGACCTGTCACCAGTGTATCAGTCAAGGTATGCAGATGGGTCAGCAACTTAGGAAACAAGAAAAGTACTCAAATAAAGAGAAACCAGAATCCTCTCCAGCAGCCACAGTGTTTCCACTAGGTCTCCATCTCTCCTTCCACTGCATCTGCTCTGGATTTCTCCCCTCAGGTGTTCTCTATACCTTCTAACACTTAAAAAAAAAAAAAAATCTTGCCTATAAGACATTAGTCAAAATTCTCATGGTTTTTTTCTCCTCTGATATGACTTGTTTTTTCATTTCCATTCATATTGTAACTGTGCCATATTCCTTACCAGCCCTCCTCATTCCAGCTCCAGTTAGCTACAGTTTAGTTAGATTTCCCATGTGGGCTTGGACTGACTTTTTAAAATTTGGTTTTCTGGCAAATAGCTCTTCCTTTAAAATCGTGGGTACTATAGGCCCATTTAATGAATTCTTTAATTTTATTTTCTGCATTCTCTGGGCCTATAGAAAGCTTATGGTGATCTATCTAAATGTGATTATTTTTACAATTTAATAGTCTTCCTCTTAGTTTATAGAGTAATCAAGTGTCTATTAAGATTTGTTAATTTAAGAATAGTCCTCTTTTTAGAAATAGGTTTGTCTGTTTTGAATTTGATAGCCCAGTTATCTTTTTCTTTTTCTTTTTCTTTTTTTTTAGAGATTTTATTTATTTATCAGAGAGAGAGAGACACTCCCTGCTGAGCAGGGAGCCTGATATCGGGCTTGATTCTAGGATCCTATGTGTATGTGTGTGTGTGGTCTTAAAACACACCATCCCTTTGTCTTCTTTCCCCTGAGAAAAAACTTTAAAAATTCAAAGTATCCCTAAGGGAGAATCATAATTACAGCCTGGATGTTAACTGCTGTATTACTATGTCTTACCTCCCTTATCTGCACCGTCATTCTCTCTAGTATGGTAATGTCATTTCAGGTACAACTGTTGAAATATTTATTATAAGCATTTAAAATTGACTTTTCCAGGGGTTCACCTGGGTGGCTCAGTGGTTAAGCATCTGCCTTTGGCTTGGGTCGTGGTCCCGGGTTCCTGGGATTGGGTCCCATATCAGGCTCCCTGCGGGGAGTCTGCTTCTCCCTCTGCCTGTGTCTCTGTCTCTCTCTCTGTGTCTCTGATGAATAGATAAATAAAGTCTTTAAAAAAAAATTGGCTTTTCTTTTTTTTTTTTTTCCCCTCAACTGTTGGGAAAAAAAAACAAACTGAAATATGGAAATGTTCTGTCCCTGAAAATTGTAGCTAAGCATACTCAGATGCTCTTATTTTCCTTACCTTTTCCAGTAATGATTCAGATGCATATAAAGATCAGTTATCAGTATTGCCAAATGAACAAGACCTGGTGAGAGAGGAAGCCCAGAAAATGAGTAGCCTTTTACCAACTATGTGGCTTGGAGCTCAGAATGGCTGGTAGGTGCCAATTCTTTTAATATTAGAGTGTCTTTAGTTTTTTATTTTTGCTTTTGGAATCACAAGATAAATAAGTAAAATGTAGTGCATAGGCATACAACAAAAAGTACATATTAAAGCAGAGATCTTTATGTACATACAGATTTTGAGGTGATCCTAATTACCTTATAAACTGGACTTACATTAGTTATGAATGGTAAATCATATAGTTCTTTGTCACAGAATGTATCCTTTATATAATATTCTTGGAAGAAGAGGCAAATAAAACTTTAGAATCTGACTGATCCAAAAACAAGATCCTGAACAGCACAGAGGCAGAATTATTGATGCACAGAAGGCTTATATAGGCTAGAGTGTGTTCAAGAAATACCAACAATTAATCCATGTGGCTGCAAAAAGGCCCAGTTCCATTCTGAATGTAACTGTGAAATGTACTAGGAAAACCAGGACAGATCCCAGTCTGAAAGCTTATGAGATGGTAACTAACATTATAGTTGGTTCACGTTCTAGTAGTATGGGGAGTCTCAGAAAATTGTGCTTCTCTACAGATTAAGCAAGATTACTAGTGCATCTTTTCCATAGGAGCCTTAATACTACAAAATGGAGGGCCAATTAACTCTTCTATGAAGGATCAGATAAGAAATAGGTTAGGCTTTGTGGCCATATAATTTCTGCAGCAACTGTCAACTCTGCTATGGTGGTGCAAGAGCAGCCATTGCCATTGCATTGACAGTACATAAGTAGATGAGTGTGGCTGTGTTCCAGTAACAGTTTATGGACACTGAAGGGTGAATTTCTTGTAATCCTCAGATGTCATAAAATATACATGATTTATTTTTTTTCCAACCATTTAAAAATGTAAAGACCATTTTTATCTTGCACGCTATACAAAGACGTATGGCTAGATTTGGCTTGTGGGCCATAGAGTGTGTTTGCCACTCTCAGATGTAAACCAGTCTGTCCTCAGAAAGTTATATTTTGGTGTAGTAGAAGAGTAAAATGATTTTCTAAAAAGGATTTTAGCCAAGGATTCTGAAGTATGTGGTAACCTGAAACTAACTGACCATGCATTATTCTAGTTTTGGCTTTTCACTCTTCTATGTTTCTATTTGCTTAACCAGCTTATTTTTTTGCATTAAACTCTCCCTGTTGTTATTTCCTAAGATTTTTGTGTTACTCTTTAATCCTAAGGAAACTTTGTGGTCATTATTAGATGTAAGCAATGACTTGGTTTTCTCTATGCCTTACTAGTCTTGATTTTGTTCTTGCAGTTTGTATGTGCATTCATCTGTAGCCCAGTGGAGGAAATGTCTCCATTCTATTAAACTTAAAGATTCGATTCTCAGTATTGTGTAAGTTTTATTTTAGAAATTCTTCCTTTTAAAAGTATGTATTTTGGTATAAACTATCTTTTAAGACTATTAAAGCTAACGTGTGCTTCATGATTATGTCAGTAACCAGATTCCTCACCCCCCCCCCCTTTATGGAAGCAGAGAAGCTGAGTGAGATTGAATCTCTCACTGCAAAGTAAAATAGTTCCTAAGTAGAGCTTTAAGTCAAACTTGCCAAGTTGATTCCTCACCATAGAACCAATTAATACCGGGACGCCTGGATGGCTCAGCAGTTTAGCACCGCCTTCAGCCCAGGGCATGATCCTGGAGACCTGGGATCGAGTCCTGCGTCGGGCTCCCCGCATGGAGCCTGCTTCTCCCTCTGCCTGTGTCTCTGCCTCTCTCTCTCTCTGTGTCTCTCATGAATAAATAAATAAAATCTTTAAAAAAAATTTTTTTAATAAAAAAAAAGAACCAATTAATACCTATTAATTTATGTACTCTTTAGACTTGGTGAGCGTGTTGACTAGGGCATTGATTCACTAGTCCTTTTCACTGTGTCACTATCAAAAACTCTGAAGTCCACAGAGCTGACTGTTAGTTCCACTCAAGGCATCTGTCTCTGGTCCGTGTAGCCCTTCTGCAAAGACAGAAGCTTGGGGGGGCCAGGAAGTGAAACAAGGAAGTCACCACACAGGCTGTTGATTTAATTCAGCTGACATTTTCATAGCAAGACTTTCTCAAAGAAGAGTATATTCTTAGGAAGCCTGGCTGGCTCAATATAGAGTATGTGACCCTTGATCTTGGGGGAGGGATCATGAGTTTGAGTCTCAACATTGGGTGTAGAGATGACTTAAGAAAAAAAAAATATATATACTTTAGGTTCTGGTATAAGCTCCTTGTCTGTCACACATTGGCCCTCTGAGAGCCCCTGAACTAGTTCAGTAGCATGTGGTTTCTTCTGCTTTCCCAAATGGAGAGTTCTGAAATCCCTTTTCCTTTTTGCAGACACGTGAAAGGGATTGTGTTAGTGGCCCTGGCTGATGGCACCCTTGCAATCTTTCACAGAGGAGTTGGTGAGTTATGAACATATAATATGTGTAGTTTATTGCTTTGCAAAAGCATTTTCTAGTAGATTGGCCTGTGTCTTAAAGAAACGATACTTAATAGGAGAAAGAATAAAGATGTAAGCTGAATACTAACAATATATGACTTTAGTAGATATGTGAGTACATGTAGTTTATCATTTCAAGGTACTCTGACATAATGTGATATTGAGGCTCTTGTTTCTCACTAGTACACTTAGGAGAAATTTAGTGAGAGGGAAGGTTTTCTTTTTTCTTTCTTTTTTTTCAGTATTTTAAAACTAATTTGTATCCACTTATATTTGGGAGGTTTTTTAATTTTTAATGGGATATGGTTTAATCATTTTCATGTCCTATAATTTCTATAACTTCTTTAAAACTGATGTAACTATCATCTGCAGACAAGAGAGGTGGTGGAGCCTGCTTTGAGTTAAGGGAACTAGGGAAGTGAGCATGTGATTTGGTACATGTATCAGCCAAAAGTAATCATTTCCTACTTGCTAGATTGCTAGAACAGGAAAATACTCCATAAACATAGCCACACTGAAAGTGTCGTATCTTTTGGGGCTTGGAAAAATAAAGGGTAGAGGATAATTAGTTGTCTTTGTAACTGGTACCTAGAGATTGCTGGTAATGATTCCATATCATCAAAGAGTGAAGGGACTTTCTTTTACCTTGTTCAGACCCTTTGTAAACTTTATCTGAGCTTAATCCTCACAGCAACTTATGAAGGTTCTATTGTATTCTCATTCTGTAGATGAGGAAACGAGGCACAGAGGCTTTTAGTCACTTTGTGGTCGGTCAGCTAATAAATACAAAAGCCTAGACAAAATGTAATAATAAATGTTTTGGCAAGCTGAATTCCAAAATTATATTGACAGGGGGCGCCCAGGTGGCTCAGTGGTTGGGCGTCTGCCTTTGGCTCAGGGCCTGATCCCTGATTTCTGGGATCGAGTCCCACATCCTTCCCTCTGCCTGTGTCTCTGCCTCTTTTGTGTCTCTCATGAATAAATAAATAAAATCTTTAAAAAAAAATAAACAAAATTATATTGACAGAACAGACAAAAGACAGTAAGTTTAAATGTGAAGTTTTGCATTGGGATTCAGAAGAGTAAAAAGGAGGCAACATGTCTGAAGAATGAAAAATACCTAAAGGTTGACCCTCAACTCAATAAAGGGTACTGTACTCTACTCTCAGCCTCCTAAAAATCCATGTCCAGAACAGGGCTGGTGATAATCCTGCTTCACTCTGGCAGATAGCAGATTAAACAAACATGGACAAAATGGAGTTAGGACAAAGGGTCTATAAACCGGAGTAGGTACAGAACACGTCAAGCGCTTTTTTTTTGAGAGGAGAAAACATAGGGCAGTAGCAAAGAAGTGGGACTGGGTTCTTCTGTGTCCCTTGGGCAAAGCAACAGACTGATGGGCAATGACAAACAAGGAGGCAGACTTGAACTAATTGGGCATGGGGAGTAATTTTCAGACAGTTACAGCTTTTGGAAGATGGTACCAGCTGCTTTGTGAGGCAGTACATTTTCTTTCACCAAAATTGTTCAAGTAGAGTCTACAACGCAAGCTTCCAGTGGCTGATTCTCATTTGTATTTCTCTCGTCACTAAAATGATCGTGTGTGATTCCTAAAGTGTTAGCAATGTGTTGTCTTTAACATCAGCCTGAGATATATCAAAATGCAAGTGAGAGAGATAATATCTAAAAAAATAATACTAAATCCATTCTAATTCTTAAACTAATATTATAAACAGATAACTTACAGCTGATCAGTCACATCTCTGCTGTAGTGAGTGTGGAGATCCAGGCAGTGGGTGGCTCATTGGACCAGATCCCCACTAAGATCTCTTTCCCAACTTTGCAGTAGACAGAATGAGAGAATCAGTCACTACAAAGAAAAGATAAACTGTGTGGTATTTTGCAGTGCATCATCAATACATTTATTAATGTACCCCAAATGGAATGTTTGTGTTAAAAAGTAGTATGCATTAACTAATAATTTATTTCTTATTTTGAAGATGGGCAATGGGATTTGTCAAACTATCACCTGTTAGACCTTGGACGGCCTCACCATTCCATCCGGTGCATGACTGTCGTACATGACAAAGTCTGGTGTGGCTATAGGAACAAAATCTATGTGGTCCAGCCGAAAGCTATGAAAATAGAGGTAAGTTAACTTAACCGTGCTTTCCGCATTTACTGAATTTGTGTTTTCTGAAGACTGTGATTATATTTAGCTTCTTTAGAAACTGTTTTCCAAGTCTGTGTTTTAGGGCATTTTAGTGATGGATTAGATGACAGCTTTTCTGTGTTACTTTGCCTTTCTTGCCACTTCTGACTCTGGTGGGAAGTGGTGGTGTTTTATAAAAAAGGAGGATTCGCACATGAATTTTTTTTTTTAAAGATTTTATTTATTTATTCATGAGAGACAGAGAGAGAGAGGCAGAGACACAGGCAGAGGGAGAAGCAGGCTCCATGCGGGGAGCCTGACATGGGACTCGATCCCGGGTCTCCAGGATCACACCCTGAGCTGCAAGAGGCGCTAAACCGCTGCGCCACCAGGGCTGCCCCGCACATGAATGTTTAAGTGTGTGTCTGAATATCCATAGATGCAATATGTGTATTATTTGGATGCGCGTTTCTTAAGATGTTTAGTTATGTGTGGGTTGTATGGGGGGAGGTTTCCCACCTCTCTGCCACCCCATGTAGATCCAGGCAAATCCATAAGTGTGTCATAAACTGAGAAATACAATTGCAGTGGCAACTTATGGTAAAGATAAAAATCTCTTAGCATTGCTCTCTTAAAAGTTTTGCCATAATATATGAATTCATTCTAATTATTAAGAAAAACAGCAGGAAAATTTTAAGGTAAAAGTCTTTAATCCCTTTGTGCCAAATCCCATTCAGTTTCCTAGGAAGTCCCAAAGTTAATCATTTGGTGGGATTTTCTTTTTCCATATCTATTTCCTATGTGCAGATAAACACACACACAGCAATATACGTTCCTTTTTGTTTAATTATATATCAGCTCTTAGTTCATGCATTGCTATGCAGCAGTACAAGATCCTGAGACCAAATTCAGTCTTTTTGTTGAACACTGATAATCAGAGTCTGGATGTGCCAGTATTACTTTGGTAAATTGATATCCTACAAAGTGCTGAAATCTAACACCTTAAGTTGTTCATTTAGTTTTGCAGTTGGGGTTAAAAGCATTGTGTATGTGAGAGTAATCCTATTTAGTAAATAATATTTACGCTCCTCTTTTAATATATAGTCTGCCAAACTGTGCAAATTATAGCACAGTTTTTAAACATGAACTCCTACTTAAAGTAACATTGTGATTGAACATTCTTTCCTAGAAATCATTTGATGCACACCCCAGGAAGGAGAGCCAGGTGCGGCAGCTTGCATGGGTGGGTGACGGTGTGTGGGTCTCTATTCGTTTGGATTCCACACTTCGTCTCTATCATGCACACACTTATCAACACCTACAGGATGTGGACATTGAGCCTTATGTAAGCAAAATGTTAGGTAAGCTTCCAAAGCATTCTACCTTTGTCAGTTGAAGAAAATGTTTTATTTTTAAATGGTCTCAAATGCTAGGTAGAACAAATGAATAAGTTGCCTCAGGACTAGTGAGTTCTTATCACTGAAAGTGTCAGGCAGATGCTCCATGTACCCTGTGGTTTTTGACAGAAACTTGGTATCAAAAAAAAAAAAAAAAAACTTGGTATCATTTTTGACTCCTCTCTTACTCCCCACACCTATTCTTATCACTGGGAGCTGTCAAATCTGCCCCCCCCCCAATATCTTTAATCAGTTACTTCTTTATCTATGCCATTATCCCTGTAGGCCAGGCCACCCACCCCAACCCACCCCCCACCCTCCAGATAATTGTGAACCTCCTAAGCGGTCTCTGTTTCCACTCAAGTGTGTTCTCTAAGTAGTAACCAATGTGCAAATACCACCATGACATACTTATGTAACACCAATCACTTTTAGAATATTCCTTCCTTGAGATGAGGTGACATTTTGTGATAACACCAGGAGAAACCAGTCCTGTGGCCTGGACCTCTCTCCTCACTCACTCTGGTCTGTTCCCACTGCCCTGAGCTCACCAGGTGCATTCCCATTTCAGGCGCCTCCTCCCCCACATGTTCTGTCCTCTGCCAGAGGAGGTCTTTTGGTCCCTTTGTACTTGGCTTTCAGATCATAGCTTACATGTCACATGGAGAGCAGACCTCTCCTCATTCCTAATTTGATTTGGGTCCTCTAATACTTTTTTTCATGGATTTATCATGATTGTGGTTGCAGCAGTACTATTTGATTCTTGTTTGTTGTCTCTCTTCCCCCAAAGGCCAGAAGCCCCACAAAAGGCAGGGACCATATCTGGCTTGTTCCCTGCTGCTGTATCCTCGGCACCTGATCTAACACTCTGAGTGTTAGGAATGTCATAAACACAGGCTAATTTCAGGAATATACTTTTTAAAAGATGTTATTTATTTATTTATTTGAGAGAGAGAGATTATGTGTGTGTGTGAGAGAGAGATAGAGAGAGAGAGGGTGGAGGGGAGGGAGGAGGAGGAAGAGGGAGAGAGAATCTGACATAAAGTCTGCACTGAACATGAAGCCTTACAGTGGGCTTGATCCCAGGACTCTGAAATTATGACCTCAGCCAAAACCAAGTCTGACACTTAACCCACTGAGCCACCCAGCACCCCAATTTCAGGAATATACTTTGACCATAGGTTAAATATCTATAGCTTAGACTGATTGATAGTTTAGGCTGCTTCTAACTTCTAACACCATCTGTGATCATTCTCAGTTTTGTGAGTAACTAAATGATATTTATCAGATATATTATTATCTGTTTAAGAATTTTCCTTTCAGTTTTAAAAATTCCCCTCAATTAAAAAAAGTGCATCCATTTTCCCTAAATTATATGTCTGTGGTATCCTAAAATTTCTAAACTGCTATAGGACAAAATATATAAACAAGGAAAGAGTGTAAATTTTGTTAAAGATTGTTTTTATCTGTGCAAAGAAATTTAAGGCAAAGCAGAACTCTTTCAGCTTACAAAAACAAAAGGACATTTGATTTTCCAATCTAGCAAACTCTGTTTTTGTTGTTTTTTAGTTAGTTTGGGGTTTGGTTTAGCAGCTCCCTAATAAATCTGTGTCATACTTTCTGATCAACAGTATTTTCTTTCTGAATGATAATGAAATGTCAGCTACTTTAGAATTTTCTTTTTCCATTTACCATGAGTTATCAGACAGGTGATAAAGTCTAATGGAAGTTCGCTTTGTTTTTTTTTTTTTAAGATTTTATTTATTCATGAGAGAGAGAGAGAGAGAAAGAGAGAGAGAGAGAGAAAGAGAAGGCAGAGGGAGAAGCAGGCCCCATGCAGGGAGCCCGATGTGGGACTCGATGATCCTGGGACTCCAGGATCATGCCCTGGGCCGAAGGCAGGCGCTAAACTGCTGAGCCATCCAGGGATCCTCTGAAAGTTCTCTTTGATGTACACCTTTAGGAAACATCCAACCAGCTCTGGTCACATTTCCTCTCTTTTATGATAATCCAGTCTTTTTGAAGGATTTGGAACCTAAAACATTATGTGCTCTAGTTTCTCAAAAAAATTTCCCCCCATTGTACAGGTACTGGAAAACTGGGCTTCTCTTTTGTGAGGATCACAGCTCTTATGGTGTCTTGCAATCGTTTATGGGTGGGGACAGGAAACGGTGTCATTATCTCCATCCCATTGACAGAAAGTAAGTATATTTTTAGCTGACTTTCACAGTGCAAAGAGTTGCAGGGTGTAGTTGTGTCCAGAATTCATGCAGAAGGAGTGGTTTTGGTATGGGTCAAAGACCTAACTATTGTTTTTTCATTACTTCTACAAAACTTATAAACTGTAGCACATTAACAGTGTCCATGTGTCAGGACCAAGGTCCATAACTAAAAATGTTCTATTGTGAGAAGCTCCTTTTCTCAGTTCAGGAATCATAGTCCTATTTCGTTGTTTAAATAAAGGCTGAAAAAAGGAAGGAAGGAAGGAAGGAAGGAAGGAAGGAAGGAAGGAAGGGAGGGAGGGAGGGAGGGAGGGAGGGAGGAAGGAAGGAGAGAAAGAAGAAGGAAGGAAGGAAGGAAGGAAGGAAGGAAGGAAGGAAGGAAGGAAAGAGAGAAAGAAAAGAAGGAAGGAAGGAAGAGAAAGAAGGAAAGGAAAGGAAAAAAGAAAGAAAAGAAAAGAAAAAAGAAAGGCGGAGGTTCAACTTTCCTCCAGTGATAGTACATCAATGTCCAGAAATAGGACCTAGAATCATTCTGGTTCTTCACATCTCCCTGGCAGTTACTATAGGATGTTCCACTCAGCTTATTTGAGGATTACAAGATGTGGGAAAAGTTTCTTAGGTCAGCAAGCGTTTGGTTATACTGGAGATAAGCCATTTCTCCTGTATGTGAAAAGGATATGAACAGAATGTACTTTGTATGTGTTTTATATTGTTTCATTATTGTTAGTTTTTTGAACAAAATGTACGTTGTATGTTTTTCATATTATGTTCCATTACATTGATTATTCATCAAATGAGCATTTTTGTGTTACAGAATTCATGGGCCGGAATGGTTTGAAAACAAGTGCCATAAGTCCAGAGAATAAGTTGATAACTAAACACCTCAAAATTGCCCTATCTTTCTTTAGGGAGAATGGGGACAAGAACCTAAGTTCTTTTTTTTTTTTTTTTTAAGGTTTTATTTATTCATGAGAGACACACAGAGAGATAGGCAGAGACATAGACAGAGAGAGATCAGCAGGCTCCATGCAGGGAGCCCGATGTGGGACTTGATCTCAAGACTCCAGGATCAGGGGCAGCCCCAGTGGCTCAGCGGTTTAGCGCCGTCTGCAGCCCAGGGTGTGATCCTGGAGACCCTGGATCGAGTCCCACGTCAGGCTCCCTGCATGAAGCCTGCTTCTCCCTCTGCCTGTGTCTCTGCCTCTCTCTCTCTCTCCCCTCTGTGTATTCTCATGAATAAATAAATAAAATATAAAAAAAAAAAAAAAAAAAGACTCCAGGATCATGCCCTGTGCCAAGGACAGGCTCTCATCCACTGAGCCACCAAGGCGTCCCAAGAACCTAAGTTCTTAATTCCACCTGTTTTTTGTGCAAGTAGTTAGAAATCTACATGAGTTTACTTCATTATAAAAGAGAATTCTATTTTAACAAAGCAATTTGAACAAGATTTCTTAAAGAAAAAGGGGAAATGGGGCAGGCTGTGCTCAGCGCTCCTCCTCTAGATCAATAACACCTGCCACACCAAAAAAAAAAAAAGAAAAAGGGGAAATATTCACATTTAGGAAATGCTCCTTATTCAATTCTTATTCTCTGAAATTGCTTTATGATTAAGAAAAGCAAAATCACAGTAAATCAAATTGTCCTTTTTGAGCAGATATTCTATAGAGGCTTTGATAAGAACTTCCCATGTTACTTGGTATTACACCAAGTTGGATTTTGTTAATGTAGTCAGGTGCTTGGAATGCCAAGTGAGCAGATAGAGGAGAAGCCGCAAGCGCAGAGGTTCATGGTAGTGCTTGTCCCCTGCCGTGCACCTCTCCATGTCCCTTTCCTCCTCTCTCACTGTAGCCGTAATCCTCCACCAGGGACGCTTACTGGGGCTGAGGGGTAAGTGCAGATCCTGAATCCAGCTCTTCTTCCTGGCTTCTGATGGCCACTGGGAGGCTGTCCTCCGGCTCTAGATGCCCTCTTGAATGTTCCTAAATGCCATCCACTCACAGTCACTGCATCGCAGCAGATGTTCTGTTGGTTTTGTTTTTTTAATACTTGTTACATGGCCACCAAACTACTGCTCAACGGCTTAGTGTATTTATCATCTTTTGTTGCAGCTGAACTTTCTTCCAGACTTTGTTTTCCTTCCAATAAAAACACGAAACATCTCTTAAAACTGTCATTAATATCCATTGTTTACTCTTGTTATCGACCATGTTTCTTTCATTCACTTACTGGCCCATGGAATGGGGATGTTTTGTGAGTCTGGTTGTTCTAAAATAATGCAGCAAGCCATCAAGCTGGTATAAATGAAAACTACTCTATTGTAGTGGCTGCATCCTTTTAAACACAGCTTTTTACCACCCCTTCAAGGGAGATATTCTTACCAGAAGGGAGAAAAATCAGAAGATAAAACTATGAAATTTTAATTTAACAATATACCCATTTACTGTAAACTGTAACTGGTTAGTCTTCCAAAATGGGGATTTAAAAATAAATAAATAAAAATAAAACAGACATGCCTAAGATTCAAATCTGGGCTTTTTTTAAACTAAGATTTTTTTTTTTTTTAATTAATAGATGTGTTTTTAAAAAGTAAGCTTAGTTACTGCTAGACTGGCAAAATCCCCTACTCCATTTACTGAGGTACTTAAAAATAACTAGCATGCTATGTTACCTTTTTTTCCAGCTTTATCTTGAGTTGGCATTGCTGCCCTTGTTTTTACCTCAACTGGCTGTAGCTTTTAGATAGTATCATAAGGATTAACCAGTAACATCCTGCATCATTACTATTTCCTAGGGGAAAATATTTGGTCTTTGGTTTTTCTGTTGCAGCAAATAAAACCTCAGGAGCACCAGGAAATCGTCCTGGAAGTGTAATCCGAGTATATGGTGATGAAAACAGTGATAAAGTGACTCCCGGGACATTTATACCTTACTGTTCAATGGCACATGCACAGCTTTGCTTCCATGGGCACCAAGATGCTGTGAAATTCTTTGTGGCAGTCCCAGGTGAGTTAGATTACTCTGTTGAGAAGTTGCATATAATTATCTCTTCTATCCCTTGGTTCCACTACCTAGTCTAAAGCTAAGAACTCGAATTACAAATAATTCCAGTATAATATATGATAAGTTATAATGGAGGTATGGATAAAGCACTATAGGGATATTTGAACGAAATTGTTTTGGAATCTTTCTCCCCCAAAACAAACCTGTCAATCTTTATTTAAGAGACCTTGCTTTTGAAAAGCAGTGATAGTATTTTGTCACTGCAGAATACCAGAAATAGTTGTGGGCCTAGTGAAGGAGATGGCCAGAAAGATTGTATACAGGAAGAGACCGGGAATGTGCTATGTTGCCTTTCTCAGTGTTATGGCAAAGAGCAGCAGATAGGAGTCCCTGCCTCACCACTTGGGTAGTTATCTTGAGCAAGTCACTTAACCTCTGATACTTGTCTTCATTTCCTAAGTGGACACGACTAATCTCTGCTTTTTTGACCTCATTTGTTATGAAAATTAACAAAGCTACTTCGGAACTATAAAGCACTATCCAGTAAAAGTTGGTAGTGGTGATGTCCAATGAAAAAGGTTCTGTCCACAAAGAATACTAAACTGATGTGACTGACCTTCTGCAAGCAGGACCCATGTTTTGAATTCTTTTCCCCCATAAGATGCAAGTTTTGGAGTTATACAAAGTTTGACTCTGACTTTACGACACCAACTGTGTGACACTGGACATGAGACATAGAACCAATACAGTATGAGAAAGAATGTGAAATTGATTTAATTTCAGGAATTGGCTCAGGTGATTGATTATAGGGGCAGGCAGGTCTGAAATCTGCAGGTAGGCTGCCAGGCTGGAGACCCAAGAAAGAGTTGATGTTGCCCCTGGAGTCCAAAGGCAGTCTAGAGGCAGAGTTCTTTCTTCCTTGGGGGACCTTTTTTCCTGAAGGCCTTCAGCTGGCTGGATGAGGCCTACCCACACCATGGAGAAATAATCTACTTTACTCAAAATGCACTGATTTAAGTGTTAATTATAAAAAAAATACCTTCACAGCAATATCTAGAATGGAGTTTGGCCACATATCTGTGCACTATAGCCTAGTCAAGTTGACACATAAAATTATACTCATACTCATTTTCCTGAGGGTATTCTAAAGATCAAGTGATTAAATGTCCATAGTATAGGTCTGGCACATTGTTCCCTAACCAGTTATTCAGTATTCTTAACAACATGGTAATGAGCTTCCTGAAACATACACCTTGTATATTTATATAGTTATTTCTTAGGATAAATTCCTAGAAATGGAATTCCTGATAGTAATACTGTTTTGCTTTTGTATAAAAAGGGTCTTAGAATCCCCTTTGAGTCTCCTTTATTTATTTTTTGAGTCTCCTTTATATTCCTCTAATCCCATTCCCTTCTACTTTTCCTGCCATCTGCTACCCCTGACCTGAAGTTGATGGAGTATCCTGCCCATGTTTTTATATTTTTATATTTGAACAAGTCTCTAAACAATATGTAGTCTTTTTTTCTGTCTTTGAACTTAAATGTTATGTCACTTATATATTCTCCAACTCGCTTCTCATTTTTTTGAGATTTGTTCATGTTTATACATAAAAATCTAGTTCATTTAAACTATTGCATGTTAAAGGTGTCTTTGCCATTTCATGCTCACGGAATTCTGCCTTACAACTTAAACTTAGCGTAAATGGCACATTTACCAGTAATTTTATTTCCATGATCTAAATTACAAATAAGATATACTTTCCTTAAATAATGAGAGAAAAACTATGGATTTGAAATATATTTAAATATTAATTATGAATATCCAAACTCGTAGGGCTTACGTTGAAGATTTTTCTCAGTCTCTTACATAAATGCACATGCACCCTTTACTGTTCCTCAGATCAAAAGATGTAGACTGTAATAGTCTAAAGCAGGCAGCTAAGACCAGCCTAGCCACCCAGATCTCAGAATAGGTTTGGACCCATTCCTTCTTTGGTACAAAAGGGCTCTACTTAGATTTTCGAATTTACTTCCTATGACCTTTACAGGTATTTTATGATCATGCAGAGGTTTCTGGCATCCCTAGGACTTTGGTTGTATCAGAATATATTTACCCTTTTGTTCAATTTTCTGAAAATTTTCAGAGAAAATGAGTCTTCCCCACCCTAGTCTGTGGTAAGTACCATCCTCTTCTGTTCTTGCACAAATAGGTCAAGTCATCAGCCCACAAAGTGGCAGCAGTGGCACAGATCTAACAGGTGACAAGGCAGGGCCATCTACACAGGAGCCTGGCAGCCAGACGCCCTTGAAGTCTATGCTCGTCATCAGTGGAGGAGAGGGCTACATTGACTTCCGAATGGGTAAGTCATTGGTTCTGGGAGCTTGATCTCCACTGTGTTCTGTAACTTGGATTTTCACTCATAGTAAACAAGAAACTACTCTGATAAGTGATTTTTAAGAGGTTTTCTTTGAATTCTTGACTTAGAAAACAAATTTATATTACCCTTTTTTCTTATTTTTTTTTAAGTTTTTTATACAGAAGTGTATTTGTTTGAAGGAGCATTTGAAAATAGCAAGATTTGGGGTGCCTGGCTGGCTCAGAAGAGCATGCAACTCTTGATCTTGGGGTTGTAGGTTTGAGCCCCATGGTGGGTATAGAGATTACTTTAAAAAAAAAAAAAAACAACCCTGCATTATCTGCAAATAAAATTTGATGAAAAGTAAGACTCTTGTTGACCTGTATGACCCACCATTTAAAAAGAAAAAAGAAAGAAAACAGGATTGGATCATATATGGAAGTGTATGTGAAGAGTATAAGATAAGGAATCAGAAGGCCTTGGGCAAATCATTCAGCCTCCCTGAAGCCTAGTTTCCTCACCTACAAAAGGGAGAAATAAAAATACTTCATAAAGTAGTGTTTGTACCAATATGGATTTTGTTTGTTCTTTTTTTCACCTTACAAACATGATTTGCTAGGTGCCTGTCAGTCTTAAGCTTGAGATGCAGATACAAATCAAAGATCCCTTCCAGCAGATTATGGAAGAGTGCAGAGATAGCAGTATGTTAATAGATAAGTGTTACAGGTGTTCTGGGGGTCAGGGGGTGGGGCAGGGACAGAGGCAACACATGATGCTTGAGCTGACATAGATCTGCATGGTGGTAGTCTAAATAATTGGGCTGGGGAATGAGCAGGATGAGGAATGCTGAGGATTGGCATTCCAAGGTAAGAGAATAGATAGCTTGATCAAAGAAAGGCTTGCTTAGAAATGTTGAAACCATCTTGAATGAAGAAAAAGTATTTTTAAATGGCTGGAGCATTTGACCAGAGATAAATCTAGAAAGGGGGGATTGGGGCTGGATTATGGAAGATCTTTATATACGAAATTAAGGAGTTTGCACTTCTATATTTTTATATATGTATGTATGTATTTCCTTCCTTTCCTTCCCTTTCTCTGATCCAGTATAGTTCACATACAGTGTGTTAGTTTCAAATGTATGATACAGTGATTCAACGGTTCCACACATCACCCAGTGTTCATTACAATAGGTACACTCCTTAATCCCCATCACCTGTTTCCCCCATCCTCCCACCCACCTCCTCTCTGGTAACCATCAGTTTGTTCTCTATAGTTAATGCACTTCTATCTTTAAAGCTAAGGAAAACTATCAGAGGACTTTAAATAGAAGAGCAATGTGAATAGATTTGTGTAGAAGATGAGTTGGAGGTATAAGACTAGAAATACAGAGGGACGCCTGGGTGGCTCAGTGGTTGAGTGTTCACCTTCAGCTCAGGGCGTGATCCCGGATCCAGGGATTGAGTCCCGCACCAGGCTTCCTGAGAGGAGCTGACTTCTCCCTCTGCCTGTGTCTCTGCTTCTTTCTTTCTGTATCTCTCATGAATAAATAAATAAAATCTAAAAAAAAAAAAAAACTAGACATAGGGAAATGAGGTAGGAAAAAAATGAAAAACTGAGTAGGGCAGTAACAGCATGATGAGGAATTAGTAACTAATAGGATGTGGAGAAAGGTGAGGTGACCCATTTACTCAGAGATAAAGACTACCAGAACAGGGCAGCCCCGGTGGCGCAGCGGTTTAGCGCCGCCTGCAGCTCAGGGTGTGATCCTGGAGACCGAAGATCAAGTCCCACGTCGGGCTCCTTGCATGGAGCCTGCTTCTCCCTCTGCCTGTGTCTCTGCCTCTCTCCCTCTCTCTCTCTCTCTCTCTCTCTCTCTGTGTGTGTCTCATGAATAAATAAGTAAATAAATCTTTAAAAAACAAACAAAAAAAGACTACCAGAACAGAAGAAGCAGACCTGGAGGGGAGAGAGGGAGGAGTTTGATGCTGGGCATCACCTTGACCTTGAGGAGATTGGGAGCTGGGAGTTGTCTTAGGTCAAAGATGGTTGCTGGGCTTTAGGTATATCTCAGAAGGGAGGGATTTGGGGGCTGTTGAATTCTATAAGAAAGTAGTATAAAATTTAGGGCCATGTAAATGACAGTGTGCCGCATATAATTAGTATAAACCAGACTATCTGATGCAAAAGACTTATACATTTTTAAGGGGGGGATGTTACTGTGAAATTTAGGAATTGACTGATTCTAGTGGTGTTAGTAGGAATGAAGTTGCTTCAAAATGTTTTTAAATAATTGACTATAAATAAATAAATAAATAAATAAATAAATAAATAAATAAATAAATAATTGACTATTGGTGCAGAATTCCTTGATAGAAAGGGATTCCATTTAGCTGGGGTGATTAGGGCAGCTTTTACTTGGCATGAAACATGGCACTTGGAACCATACTAAGGAGTATGTTAATAAAATCTGTGGTTTTTCCATGTCCACTGGAAACTCCTTCCATTGTGGATCCTGAAAACAGCATAAAAATTGTTTAACCAGGTTTGTCAATATCTCTAGTTAATCCAGCCTGGAAAGCACAGGCTTAATTTTAATAGTAAGTAAGTATACTTTTTTTTTTTTCTCAAATCAAATTTGATCTTTTTGTTCCATTTTAGTTTCCTGTAATATTTTAACAATGAAAAATTGATCCCATGAGTCCCATATTTTTTTTTTTTAATTCCAGTGTAGTTAACATACAGTGTTGTATTAGTTTCAGGTGTACAGTCTGGTGGCTCTCCACTTCCATACATCACCCATGCTTCTTCTTTTTTTATTTATTTATTTATTTATTTATTTATTTATTTATTTATTTATTTATGATAGTCACAGAGAGAGAGAGAGAGAGAGAGGCAGAGACACAGGCAGAGGGAGAAGCAGGCTCCATGCACCGGGAGCCCGATGTGGGATTCGATCCCGGGTCTCCGGGATTGCGCCCTGGGCCAAAGGCAGGCGCCAAACCTCTGCGCCACCCAGGGATCCCATCACCCATGCTTCTTACAACAGATGTGCTCTAAATCCCTGTCACCTGTTTATCACCAGTCTTCTAGTTTCAGTGGTTTAATTAAGTAAGATGTAGAGCCCTAGGAAATGGTGATTCTAAACAGTAGAACCTTTAAAACAAAGCAACTCAAATACCAACAGCCTTTAACCTTGCCAACTAATTTGTCATTATCATTGTAATTTTTTTTTATTTTTTAGTTTATTTTTTGTTTATTTTAGTGGGGAGGGGCAGAGGGAGAAGAGGGAGAGACTCTTTAGCAGGCTTCATGCCAAACATGAAGCCCAACCTGGCACTTGGTCTCACCACCCTGAAATCATGACCTGAGCTAAAATCAAGAGTCAGACACTTAACTGACTAAGCCACCAAGGCATCCCTCATTGTAATTTTTTAAAATTTAAAAACCAAACTCAATTTTTTTACATTCTTGGATTTTGTCTTGAATCTTTGAGATCGTGCTCCACTACACAGTTGGACATTGCTGTGAAAGGGTCACGAAGAGGTAGGTTAAGGAGTATTTGGCCTGCAGAGAAAAATGCCAATTTTTAGGGATTTTTTTTTCTGCCAGTTTCTCGTTGACACTACCAATGTTTTCTTTTAACCAGCTGAAATTCAGGTGAGATACATGGCAAAACTAGCAGATCAGCAGTGTACCTTTGCCCCTTGGTATATAAGTATGTAGGATTCTGGTGAAGAATCCACCCCAGAGACCAGTTGTCACTGAGTTGTGTCAGAGTAACCCTGGTCTGCAACAGCAAAACTAGGGATGTACGTTGTAGAGAGGAGTGTGGTTTGCTTGCCCTGGCCCTTGGGGAGCAGTGTCTTTAGTCAGGACTTCATTTATCCAGTTCATTCAGCTATTCCTAGGAGAACCTATAGCCTTCTGTGGCTTCGGCCTTGTGCCTTCATTTCTACCATACACCATTAATTCATAATCTATCCTAAACTTGAAAATCATGGGAAGAAAAACCCAATATAGAGGGGCCTTTGCTGGCTTAGTGGAGCTTGGGACTCTTGATCTCAGGGTGGTGAGCTCGAGCCCCACATTGGGTGTAGAGATTACTTGAAAATAAAATCTTAGGGGCACCTGGGTGGTTCAGTTGGTTAAGCGTCTGCCTTCAGCTCCGGTCATGATCTCAGGGTCCTGGGATAAAGCTCCGCATCAGGCTCCCTGCTCTGTGGGGAGCCTGCTTCTCTCTCTCTCCCTCTGCCTACCACTCCCCCTGTTTGTGTTCTCTGTCTCTGTCCATGTGTCAAATAAGTAAATAAAATCTTTATTTTTTGTTATTTTTTAAAGATTTTATTTATCTATTCATGAGAGACACAGAGAGAGAGGCAGAGACATAGGCAGAGGGAGAAGCAGGCTCCATGTGAGGAGCCCAACATGGAACTCGATCCAGGAACTCCAGGATCATACCCTGAGCCGAAGGTAGATGCTCAACCACTGAGCCACCCAGGTGTCCCAAATAAAATATTTTTAAAAATAAAATAAAATCTTAAAAAACAAAAATCTGAGTGTATTCTTTTTTTTTTTTTTTTTTTTTTTTATGATAGTCACAGAGAGAGAGAGAGAGGCAGAGACACAGGCAGAGGGAGAAGCAGGCTCCATGCACCGGGAGCCCGATGTGGGATTCAATCCCGGGTCTCCAGGATCGCACCCTGGGCCAAAGGCAGGCGCCAAACTGCTGCGCCACCCAGGGATCCCCCTGAGTGTATTCTTGTGTGATGAATCTGCCATCTCCTAGTGCTGCAGGGAGGCAGTTTCTGTTTCCATGTGCCTGTATTGGTTATCTCTGATTGGAGAGCATTATTGTCACTGACAACAAACATGAGTTGTTTGGGTTTAGCTAGTTTGTGGGTATGTGTGGGTGTGGTTTAGCTAGTTTGTGGGTGTGGGCTCTATCTCCACACCTCCACTTATCTAGGCTTATCTAGTCTCACTTCTCAGTTTGACATAAATGAGAGTAGACTCTGTCCATTTGGATGAACACAGGGTCGGACAGCTTTTCCTTTTTAGCTTCTCATTTCTGTTAACCTCAGTATGCAGACATACTGGGATGGGTTTCTAATTTAGTACTGTAAACTCACTTTTATTGTCTGAAAACTGAATTAACCTTTTCAGAAGTCGGGCAAGTGAGGGTTCTGATTTATGTCATTTCTTGTCCTGTGTTCTCCAAAATGGGAGTTGGCCAACCTTTGTGCGTACTGTTCACAGGCTAACCATGGACATTCTATCTGCTGTCCTTTGGACTGCATATTCCATGCTCAACCTAACTTGAGTTCTTGTTATCATCCCCCAGGTGATGAAGGTGGAGAATCAGAACTTCTTGGAGAGGATCTTCCACTTGAACCTTCTGTCGCCAAAGCAGAAAGGAGTCACCTGATAGTATGGCAAGTGATGTATGGCAGTGAGTGAGCACATAGGAACAGGTGGAGACGGGGAAGCTGTCTCTTCTGCATGGTTTATTTTCCCTCTGCCCCTTTATTTAATGCTCTCTATGTGAAATTAGTTTCACCACATTATGTGTGAGCATTTCTTTTTCCTGTTAACTTTATATTACAGAACCTGTCCTACTGTAACAATACAGGAACTAGCTGTTTTACTGCACCAGTGTTATAGGCAATTTCAGTATGTTATGAACAAATCAAAGAATGTTTACTCTCTGCAAACTGGTAAATTACCAAAAGCAATCCAGATGTGGCTTACTCTGCCACAGTTAATGTCACTCACTTTGTTTGATGGGGTCACTTTTTAGCTGTCACTAATAATGGAATTAATGGGAACACTTGGTAAGTGAAATTGTACCATTAAGTACAATAATAAAGTTTTTCCCAATGTATTATAAAATTGACACAAGCTAGTATCAGGTGGATTTCAGGATTTCTCTAGATGTCCCAGGGGGCTAAAAGCTAACTGTAAATTACTTTAACTTTCACTTTCAAATCTGACAAATCTTGTTTATATGGTATATAAAACCTTGTTTTCATCAGATTTGGGGGGTTTTATATTAAAGAAATTAAGACTACACTATTTAAATAAAAGTTTCCTGTTTCTGACTTATTAGAGCTCTAAAGTTTATGAGGCCTGCTCTCTGAGTACTAGTCTCATTTTCATACTGACGTGTCTGAAAGGTTTATTATTTATAAGGCTCAGAAGATCACTTCAACAATGGGAAGAATTTTTTTTTTTAAGGAAATTGTGTTTTGGGTTCTTGTATCAGTGAATGGTGGTAGTTGGTTGAATTTTTTCCATGTAAAAAATTCACTTATTTACCAGTTGTTCTTGGACTGCTCTTACCAGTTAATAAGAGTAAAGCTGCAGTGGTGATAGAGTGGCCTATGGATCGAATAAGGGATTTGGTGAGAAACAGTATTTTTTCTTGTTCTATGTAAAACTACAGAACAGCTAGCACTTGATATTTTGTATGTAAATGACACCTTTAAGCTTTTGTGCCCTTTTAAGATTAAAATGCCATCTTCAAAAAGGAAAACTATGAAAGGGAAGAAGACAAAGCCAAGATACCATAAAGTAAAAGCCCACAACATGTTCATCTTTTTTGCTTATACTGACCATTTAAAAAAACTGACTCTGGGTTTAACTGACTTTCTTGTTTCATAAGTTTTCAAAAACCGTTATGCTGCAGTTTTTCCCTCTCCAGCTTCTTGAAAATGTGTTATTTACCATTTCTTTAAGCAAAACTGAATATAAATTTAAGTGTTATTTTTTAAAAATCTAAGCCTGTTGAACAAAGGCCCCCAGTTATCAGAAGGACTACTTGAAGGAAAAGTAAGCACACGCAGGCCTCAGACTGTGTAAGTGTTCTTAAGTGCCAGGGATTTGTTCTTTCTGAATGTCATACAGACATGTTTGTAAAAAAGTATGCCACTGTCCTTCAAGCATCTACAGGATTAAGCTAGATTATAAATACACGGGAGTTAATGAGCTGGAGGAGGCCTTTGGAGCCATTTGGCCACATGTGTCTAGAAGCACATTGTGTACACAATAAATTTATGGCCACTTTAGATGGCCAGAAGGAAAAACTCCTTTGGTAAAAGCTGTACTAAAAGGATGCTTTTTTGCTTGAACTACTCAATCACTTTTCTTCAAGGCACCAAAACTTGGGCCACTTATAGCTGAGAAGCTATGTTTTTATTTTAAATCCAAGCCATTTTTGGCAATACCTAAAAACAAAACCAAACAAAAAAACAAAACCCCCAAATTTTTAAACATTTTGGGGGAATGTTGTATAAATTCAGAAAAAGGAAACACCAAAGTGTTTGGAAATTTTAGTCCCAAGAAGTAAGCATCCCAGAGTAAGACTCCATCTGCTGTTCAGTCTTTTACATGTTTGTATGACCAAATGTAATTTAGGAAATCAGGAGGTTAAAGATGAAAAATGCAGACATGTTACAATGGTTCTGATCTTTTTTAACTTACTGGCTCTAACATAAGGAATATAGGGGTGTAGCTATTTTATCTAAAGCTGTCAGATTATCTGTCGCCCTGTTAATAACTTCAGGGACTAGAGACAAATGCCTGTACAAGTTGTTTTAAGGGCTTGTCCTTATATTTGTAATTTCATTTGGATATTTCCCACAGATTGCTTTATTTTCCCCATTCCCCCAATAATAGGCTTATATTCTTGTAACATTTACTTTGGTCAGGGTGGTAACAGTTGCTTCCGTAACCAGAATGTAAGCTTCTTGAAGCAGCAAAGTGGTTGGTGCATACTTCCTGTACCTACCAACTCAAGGATAGAGAAAAGTTGGTCTCTCCATGTAAAAAAATATAGATTTCCCCTAGTTGGAAGAAATAAGGGATACCCAAGAATTTTCTCGTTTTGTTATTCTTGGGTTATGTATGAGGTTGAACCATGTGAAATTGCCGATGCTCGACCATTGCTCATCTACAAAAATGAAAGTATCCTGTACACCAACCTAACACTTACTATGAAATGCAGGTTGAAATCCCTGTGAGGCAAAGGGAGAATATTCTTGAAGAACACTGTTTTGAGAGTGTTTTTCTCCAACCTGTGTGGATCTAAATTTTTTAAATAGGAACGAATATCTTAATAGATGCAGCTTTTTGAGAGTTTAAAACATTTTGAGCACAAAGTATGCAGCACATAACTTTTCAAATTAAGTGTGTTTGCATAGAAAAGATTAAAACACATGCTCTCAGTTGCTGCATTGTTCATTTCTTGTAAAGGTCTAACTGCATTTGAGAATAGACCCTTTAACATAGGCTGCCTTAGTAACAAAACAAAGCAAAACAATTGTCTCATTAACTGTCCTAAAGAATGTGCGTCTTTCTTGCAAATGCTGTGGAACTGAATATTTATTTCATTGTGAGTATTATGATCGTTACCAAAGGACTCAAGCAGAGTTAGGGCTCTTCTTAATTGATCATGTTGAGAAAGGGACTCATTTGGCCCCAGTTTATAACATGGGAAGAGTAGAGAAGAGAGAATTAAATGTGGAAATCATAAATGCTTTTCTAACAGGGTTATGCTATTTTGTAACACTAAATGTCTTTTTCTTTCTCTTAAAAATTAAGTTTTTATTATTAATTTTGTCATACATTTCTCAATATATTTGAATATATTTTAACCATTTTATGTTCTGAATTTGTTTTTTGTCCTAGACATTTTATCCAGACTTTTACTGGCCTCTATAATCTGAAAAATGGGTTCTAGAGTGTCCCACTTGTTGTCTCTTAGAGGCTGAGGCTTCATTTCTATGAGCAAAAAGCTCATTTAGCAATGTAGTTATTTCAGTATTTATTTCTATTATGGAACCCCTGGGGTTCGGAATGTAACTTTGTACATGAAATATATATAAATATGTATATGAAACATGTATGAGGTCCAGTGTATTTTGTTTTGGTTTTGCCTTTCTTAGGGGTCTGGACTTGGTTTTTATTCAACAATCTAATAATAATCTTCCCCCATCAAACATGACAGCACGGACTGTCGCCATTTGCTCAGGCTGAAGGTGAGTAGTGGGGGGAATACATGAAGAACATGATTGCTTGGCTCACATGTTCAAATGAGTAATAGACAATAGGGCTTTCTAGAAATGTGGGTGTGCTGAGTAACAACCCACACATGATATAAGGCATACCAGTTGCCATGTTGACTCAGTAATGAGAAGCAGGCTGTAATGTAGATGTTAATAATACACTGTGCTTATTTGTGACCCATTTGCATGAAAGAGACTCTGGAAGGAAGGATGATTATAAAACTAATCATGTGGTAGCACAGTGTGAATCCATATTCAGAGCAGTGGTATTTAGTCCAATCCTGTATACTTTGTTTACAGGAAATGTGGGGCTCTGACACGACAGTAAAAGTAGCCCCAATCAGCATATTAATAGGCTAGTTCACTTGATGAAGGCACAGCGATCCATCCAGTTGAGGTTGGATGCTCTAGAGTATAATTAATAACCTGGCTCATTCCTGCTCTACAGGACCTTACCTAACTGCCCCCTTGGTCTTCTGGGGCCTGCCAAGTCATTGTTTTGGAAACTGATTAATTTTTTTCAGCCTCATTCATTTTACTGATCCAGCCAGTCTTAGAAGAAGCCAGAGGAGCGAGCAGCACAGGAAAGGATATGTTCATTATAGTTTTGTTGGGGGCTGTCCTCAGCACAGAGACTGTGGCCTGAAGTCCCACCCAGTGAGGAAACTGTCTTTCAAGCCTTAATGGAACAATAACTGCTCAAGTGCCCAAGCTCACCCTCATCCAGCCCCCAAATATCACCCATTCTGCATAGGCATGAGAACTCGGACGGCCACAAAGGGCATGGGCTTAATTTTCTGCAGTGGCAAATTTGTTAGGAAAGGTTTTATAGTTAGGAGACTTCTCAGGATATCTTAAATATTCCATAATATTTGTTTATTTTTTTTTCCATAATATTTAAGATCTAAATCTGTTTTAGAGATTTTATTTATTTGAGAGAGAGAAACAGGATCGGTGGCTGGTGAAGGGTTGGAGGGAGCAGAGGGAGAGGGACAGGCAGACTGCACACTGAGCACACAGCCGACATGGGACTGGATCCCATGACCCTGCAATCGTGACCTGATCCGAAATCGGGTCAGACACCCAACCAACTGAGTCACCCAGGGGCCCCAATACAGTTCAGTTTTAAATTCCTTTCCTTTAGGGACTCCTGGGTGGCTCAGCAGTTGTGCGTCTGCCTTTGACTCAGGGTCTGATCCTGGGGACCCAGGATCAAGTCCCACATCAGGCTCCCTGCATGGAACCTGCTTCTCCCTCTGCCTGTGTCTCTACCTCTCTGTGTCTCTCATGAATAAATGAATAAAATCTTTTTTAAAAATAATAAACTCCTTTTCTTTAGAGACCTAGTGATACATAGCAGGAAAGAAGGCTCTAGACCTGTCTAGGCGCTGCCCCTAGAAACTGCAACTGTAAGCAAGTCACTTTAACATAGCACCCCAGAAGCACCCATAAAGACGTAAAACTCCACCCTAGACCCACCGAATAGGACTCTGTTGTAGGCCTGGTCCCAGCATCTGTGAAGTGTCATAGGTTAAGTGTGAAGTGTGGCTTAGGCTGAGGAGCATTTCTGTAACATCTTTGGGACTAATTAGGTCTCCCGTGGGTTAAAGGGGGGGTGGTTTATCCAGGCGATGTAAAAAGTGCTGGCTCCAGCCCTCTCTGAGTCTGATTTGCCTCCATGTGTTGTCTGTATACATACCAGCTATTCCTGTTTATGGGCCGTGGTTAGCCAGGCCCCTGCAAGGCCCGGATACCTGGGAGGTGGAATTTACTTACAGTGTATTTTTCAGAATGACACTCACAAAAGGAGCCATATTGTTCAGCTGCTCAATTTTATGTCCCAGCAGAACGTTGCCTCCCAGCCACAGACAATAAGTAGTATGGTTTGATCCCAGACTCAAAGGAGAAAGGTGGAGCAATGAAGCCCAGTCAGGCTGGCGGCTTTTATGCAGTAGCTTCAGTTCTCCACCAGGCCAGGAGGGGGGGGTATGGCCAGAGTTGCCTACATACTAGTTCCAGAAATCACTTCCTTCTTCCTCTCACCTCTGGGAGTGTCTGACTCTGTTGGAGTATCTGGATAAACAGTTACTCAGGTGATTCTGATGCTTGCATTGGGAACAGCTGCTTGAGACAAACGCAAGCCCAGCTGGACTCCCAGACATGTTTTCCAGGAGCAGAAAGCTTCATTCATTCTTAGCTGTTTTTGTTTTTGTTTTTGTTTTAATTTTTTAAAAAGATTTAGAGAGAGACAGCACGAGCTAGGGGAGAGGTAGACAAGCCGACTCCCCGCTGAGCAGAAGCCTGAAGCAGAGCTCCATATGAGGACCTCAAGATCGTGACCTGAGCCGAAGGCAGGCACCCCTATTCTTAGCCGCTTCTTACTGGCACATGGTGACCTGCCAGCAGGCTCAGCCCAGTACTCTTTCATGTCCCGTGCACTTGGTAAGATGATTTTTTTCATAGGAAAAAAAAAAAAGCCATAACCTTTCAGATGCTACCATGACTAGCTTGCATTTGCATGACATCTAGTAGTTTTCTGAAAGTATTTATTCATAGATTCATTATTCTCAGGTGATGCAGAGGCCTGGCTGGTCCTGTTGCCCATTGGTAAACAGGCCCAGCTCGGATGAGTAAAGGCTCCAGGTCCTCACCGGGGATATAACCAAACACCCCCACACTAGAGGCTACTGCAGGTGCGTTGGGAGAAGACCTAGATCTCAGGTCAGGAGAACTGGGTCTACTGTTGCCTAATTTTGTGACCTTTCACTAGTCACTGACTTACTCCATTTCTTTTCTCTGAAGAGAGAGGAACACCCCAAAGGGTTCTTGTGATGGTGAAGTAAAGTAACACTTGTGATAGCAACCAGCACACCACCTGTCCCTGCTAGGCTCTTGGCAGCAGACTCAAGGTTCCTGGGTGCCAGGTGTGTGAGGATGAGTAAGACACCCTCAGGAGATGTGGGTGAGAGAGGGAAATAGACACAGAAATGAGGTGGGACCCAGTATTGTGGCAGCACATTAGAAGCAGTAGTTGAACAAATGCTATTGGTGGTATGGTCTCTGCTTTGGCTGTTTTGTCATGTGATAAAAAATAAATCTTTGGTGTTTATGCACAATTTTTTTTCTTAGGTTTTTAAAAAAGATTTATATATAGTTGGGAGGGAGCAGAGGGAGACAGAGTATCTCAAGCAGACTTCTGCTGAGTGTGGGGCCAGATGCCAGGCTAGATCTCACGACCCCAAGATCATGAGCTGAGCCAAAACCAAGAGTCAGACACTAAACCAACTGAGCCACCCAGGCACCCCTAACTCAGAATATTCTCATTTTCAGTCCATAAGTGTTCTAGACATTGTCCTACAAGAAGTAGGTGAGGAAGCAGAGGTACCTTGGGCTTATCAGATCTCTCAGGGAATACTTTTCTGTTTGCTCCACCCTCCCCAATTTAAGGAAAAGGGAGCATTCCATGAAAATTCAATACAGGAGGAAGCCATATTCTCTTTTGCATCTAAGAGTTCATTTCATTGCTGTGTAGGCACACTGAGGGGGAGATTGAGGCATGCAAACAGCAGGAAGTTTGATAGTTTTAGATGCCACCGAAACATTTATTGTCTGTTTTTGTCTCATAATGCTTTATGGTAAGAATTATGTTCCAGTCACAGCATATAAACAGGTTGGCAGCGAACATAGAGAAGTAAATAAAATATCCTCAGATACACTACTGGGTGTGGAATGGTGGCAAGAAGGGCTAGAGGCTGTCTACATGGCCAGCATTACTAATTACTAAAAGCTGAGCGCTACTCTGCCCAGGCAAGACCCCAAACCTCCAGCTGCTAAGATTTTTGCAGGATATCTCAAGTGCAGACACAACTCAGAGTGGAGCAGTCTTTCCAAAACTTGAATCTCCTCATCAGGAGTATTGTAATGATGAGCTCTCATTTGCAGCATTGTTGGAGATAAAATGAGATCATGTACCACTCAACAGTAAACATCTGTATCCTTCCACTGAGGCCTCTATTTCTTTTCCTGTCGTCCTTCTTCATGAAGCCTCCTTTCCCTTACCTTTGGCTAGCCCAGACAAGTGGCAGATCCCAGAGTGAATTTTCAGCTGCTACCTTTTACTGCATATTGGCCTATTAAGCTTATCAGACCATCCTGCCCCCTGTTAAGGCCATGTTTCTGGGGCCCCAGGTGACAGCCCTTTCTTCCAAAGACCCCTCTGTGTGATACATTGTAAGCCTAAAGTCAGCATCTCAAAAACCAAGTCGCAATAGAGAATTGTTTGTTCTAGCCCCTCTCTGCCATTTGATCCATTAGGAGCCCTCTCCTCACCATGGGCCCTCAGTTTTTCTTCTCTGTAAAAGCTGGGCTTGCCTTGGATGAGCGCTAAGGCTTATTCCAAGGTGACATTCTCTAAGGGTGAGTCATCTGGGCCATGTAATTGTAATTTGAGTTGTGTGGGCCTGTAGCCTTCATGCCCAGCCAGATCCCTAATGGAGGGAATTCTTGTAGCCTATACCCCTTGCTACAAACCAACTGCTTTCTTTGATATACCAGTTTGTCCCAGAGCCATCAAGGCTTTACTTCTATGAATAGGAGGAATACTTCTTTTTTTTTTTTTAATTTTTATTAATTTATGATAGTCACACAGAGAGAGAGAGAGAGGCAGAGACACAGGCAGAGGGAGAAGCAGGCTCCATGCACCGGGAGCCCGACGTGGGACTCGATCCCGGGTCTCCAGGATCGCGCCCTGGGCCAAAGGCAGGCGCTAAACCGCTACGCCACCCAGGGAGGAATACTTCTTAATTAAAAAGACAGACCTGGTTGAGTTCTCCGGTACTCCAGTACTTCCTGGAGTGCCCATCTTTTCTTTCTTGAAACTGGGAAGAGGTTTTGGAGAAAAGTCTGCTTTAGGATGGCAGCTGAGCCTTCAGGGAGCTTCTTGGTGGGGCCCCTATGGCATCACGAGAAGAGAAGGAAAGGTGACAAGGAGGACCCTTGGCTTCCCCATGCTACCCCTGCCAGAGCAGAAAAGGGGCAGGGCATGGGAAAACTGCCTGAGAGGGAGGCTGGGCTCTGCTCCCTTTTGAACACAAGGTGGCACCACGTTGGTATTGACTTTTTGTTCACCCCAAAGAGAGACTGCCAGCCTCTCATCCCTCTCTTTCACCTTCACCGGGCTGTCCACCCCAGCAAGGCAGGCCAAACCAGACCAGGGCAGTGTGTGAATCAATTCTGATTGTACGAATACAGGAAATGGCTTCCCTTTCCCAACAAGCATGCCGAGGCCCAGAGTGGCCATTATGCCAACAGCAGAGATCTGACTAGAGCTCTTGCCTCTTAGTTCAGTGCTCATTCTACTCAGGCCGCCTCTTGATTCCTCCAGCTCCGAGTTGTTCCCCTTTCATTCATCAGGGACAGGGAGGACAGCTTTTCCCAGCTGCCCCTCTAGGGCAGCCTAGAGCCCAGGGACCTAAAGGAAGGCAGGCGGTCCAGAGTCCGGGACTGCTGCTGATGTGAGCAGTGGCGGAGAGGAACATTGGCCCAGGGGATTGAAGAAGGGGATTTTTGAAACCGTCCACACCCCCACTGCTGCTCTTTGAAGCTGCGGAGGAATTTCGGCTGCAGCCACTGAATAAGGCGAAAGGAAATGTCATGGAATCAGCTTCGTGAGCTGCTTCAATAGAAACTTCGTCCAAGGCCAATAATAAATGGGAGTTACATAACTCAGCAGGTCACAGCACCAACTAAGCCCTTTATAGGCCATCAATCCACATTTATTTCCTGGATTTTATAACTGCTGCTGAAAAGGGGGAGGAAGGGGTAAGGATGAGAGGAAGGGGCGGTGTGGCTGGAGCCCATCCCTGAGCCCACTCTGCTCTGGCTCACCCTTGGCATCTACACGCAGGGCCTCTGCCTGGAAGCTTAAACCCCTGTCTCAAGGAGCCCCCAGTGTTAGGGGCATTTTCTCCCTGGCTCTCAGTCTTCTGTCAAATGATGGGGTTGGATGAGCTGAGCCCATGAACCTAAACAAACATCAGGAGCAAAAGAGGGTTAGGGCCACCTAGGGCCCCTCCCAACCACAGCACCACCACCAGAGTTGGTTGGAAGAAGCTGTTGGGTCCTCCTGGTGGAGATGGGGGAGACGGAGATGGCAAGCATATGGGGGGGCAGGCCCCAAGGAAGAGGTGAGGCCAGCCTGAGTGGGCTAGGAGCCAGGGCCCTTGCTGTGGCCTCCCCATGGCCTTTGGGTGCTCTAGACTGGAGTGCTCCCCCATGCGAGTGCGCATGCTCACACATACACACAGGCCTGAGGACAGGTGTGTCACACAGCCGCATTTGCCATCCTCAGGCCTGGGGAGTTCAATGCCTGAGGGGGTTCAGGGTTGCCCAGGGCCCTCTTCTGGTGGGTAGAATGTCCCAGACTGTGCCTGTGCACAGCTACTGTCCCTCACCCCCTGGGGCAGGAAGACGACTCCTCTCACCCCCACCACTGTCAGGATCTTCTCCGCCCTTGCCCAGCCTCCTGCGCAGAGCCCGTCAAGGAGAGCAGGGCCTGGGAGCCACGCTGCTGGAGTGGGATGTCAGGGGCTGTGGCCTTGGAGGAAAGCTGGATGGGAGTGGGAGCAGCGGAGGGCTAAGGGGTCTCGGGAAGGAAGCTTTGGTCACAGCAACCAGGGTGCCCGGCCCTTCTCAGGGGCCGGGGCCCAGAGCTCTCCTGATGGAGTTGCGCCTTGGGCAGGAAGCCCAGCAGCCCAGGCGCCCTGGCCAGCAGCGGAGCCTCCGCAGGAGAGGACTGTGGGAGGTGGGATGGCTGCAGCCTCTAAGCACCCTTGGGAGGGAACGGGCACGGGACCTCGGAGGAAGAGGGCAGTCGCCCCAGCCCGTCGGCAGCGGAGCTGAGCTGTAGAAGGAAAGGTAAGGAAAGGCCTGGGCATCAAACCATCAGCAAGAAGTGCCCACTAAGGACGAGCATGTTTCCCCCGAGGAGAGACTCCCGTGGCAGGAGGCTGCTCCCACCGCAGACTCGGTGTAGATCCTTTGGTTGGGCCCTTTTTTTTTTTCTTTCTTGATTTTTTTTTAAAGATTTTATTCATTCATTCATTCATGAGAGACAATGGAGAGAGGAAGAGGCTCCATGTGGGGAGCCCGATGCAGGACTCGATCCCAGGATCTTGGGGTCAGGCCCTGAGCTGAAGGCAGATGTTCAACCACTGAGCCACCCAGGTTCCTCCTTGTTAGGCCCTGTTACTCGCACTCAGCCAGTCTGATGTCCTTGGGTCTGGTCTCCCTTCCCCCGCGTTACCCTCCCCCACCGCAGCCACTTCCTGTTCAGGAGCAGCTGCGTGTCCGTCCGGGCTTGTCCCCAAGGTCAGCGGGCTTCCCATGCAGCCAGCAGCCCCACCCCAGCCTGACACCTATGCCTGATCCAGGGAGGGGGGCGTGTGGTCTGAACTCCCTGGGTCCCCCAGTCTCCAGGAGCGAGCAGGACCAGGTGGGGGGGTAGGGTGGGGGGGGGGGTCCTTCTCTGTTGACTAGCCTGACCTTCTACCCTCCTCCAGGGCAGCCTCCTAGGCCGTTCCACATCAGTCAGGTAAACCAGCAGATCAGTGCCCTGGCCAGGTGTAAGGGCACCCCGGGCACCCCCACCCCCACCCCAGCCCAGGGGAGAAGGCAGTGTGTATTTGGGGATGGTTCTTGTAAAGAAGACACTTGACCCCATGGCTGCTGAGGCTGAGGGGGAAGCAGGTGTCCACTGCAGTGAGTGGCAGGGAGGCCTTGCCAGGGGGATGACGCACAGGGCCAGGGCGTCAGTGACACACATCCTCACAAACCCTCCTCCCCGCCTGGGGTCTTCCCGCTGAGTCTGAGAACTGCTCCGAAGGAGCATTTTTGCTTCTAGTCCTCTCGCCTCCCTGAAAATGCAGGTAAAAGGGGTGGGCGGGTGGACCCCGAGGAGACCACCAGAGGCCAAGGCTTGAGAGGAGAAATCTCGAGTGCCCAGGTTCTAACACAATTCACCTGCCTGGAGGGTGGGCTCCTCCTTCCGGGCCTGCTTTTTCTTCATTGAAAGCCTTAAAAAGTGAGCACTGGATTGTTCTAGAAACTCTGCCCCAAGCAGGGTAGGGCAGTAACAGCAAGATCATTTCAGAAAATTCTCCTGTGGTCGGAACATGTGCCCAGCCCACCTCTGCCCACCAGCTCGGGTGTCCCAGGCCAAGTGAAAGCCTTAGGGCCAGAAGGTCCTTTGGGAACAGAGCATGAGCTAGGCCCAGTCCTGGATCACTTTCCTTAGCCTTCAAGGCAGCTGAGGCAGGGGTTTCCCCACCAGAGGGACGGCGCTTAGGCCAGGGTCTCGCCCCGGACACTGCCAACACTGGGGCAGCATAATTCTCTGTTGTGTGGTCTGGACTGTGCACTGTGGGATATTTAGCAGCATCCTTGGCCTCAACCCACTAGATGCCAGGAGCGCAGGCACACCCCCCGGCTGTGGTAACAAAAGTGTCTCCTGCCATTGCCAAGTGTCTCAGGAGCAGAACGGACCCCAAGAGAGCAACTGTCTTACAAAGGGTGTGTCCAGAGACAGGCCCACATTCGAATCTGGATGGTCTGCTTTTCCTGCTCCCCCCTCTCCGTAGGTAAAAGTCTCCTTTGAAAATCTCTTTCCAGAGCAAGCCTGCCCAATTCAGTGCATGGGCTCCAGGTGCTCAGTCACGGGCGGACCGTTGAAAACATCTGCCGACAGGGGAGCAGGCCTGGATGCAGAGTGGGTGAGGTGGAGCCCGGAGAGGGCCCTGGGGGCGAGGCAGCTGCAGGGGGAGCACCTGCCTGGTGGCCACGCCCCTGCTTGGCCTGCTGCCCAGACGCTGTGCCAGGCCAACGTGCGCAGCCTCACTCATCACCTTGCAGATGGGTCACCCTGATTCACGGCCGCTGAACGTGACCTGGAGTTGTCTCGTTCCAGAAGATATCTGCAGTGGCCGAGTGACCTCAACACTTACCCAGGTACACTCACTCCTGAAGACCCTCAGATGGGACCAGTGGACTCAGGAGGTGGTCTTTGGTTCTGGGTCCTGGAATGTGATGATGGAGGCAGTGGTGGAGAAGCTTCTAGACTCCAGGAACTTCCACTCCCCCCCGCTCTGTAGCACGCTGTAAAGACACCTGGTACGCAACACGTAATGGTAGTTCTCACTCCAGCTCCCGGCCTGGGTTTCCTGAGTGGAGGCATTGGCCTGAAGGAGGGCCTGTAATAATTGACATGCACGGAGCATGTCCGCGTGACAGGGTCTTTATGTCCAAACTACGGTAGATTCATGCAATGCTCTATGGGGCTGGCACTGTGATTACTATCCTCCTCCTGCAGCAGAGGAAGCTGAGCTCAGAGAAGTTAAGTAACTTGCACAAGGTCACACAGCCAGTAAGCGGAGGAGGCTGGGCACATACCCAGGTCAGACCCAGCGCCCTGGTTGGGGCTGTAGTAGCCCAGGTGAGAGGCCAGCAGGCTGGGTAGTGACCGCGGCTCTCAAGGATGGAAGAGGGACTGCGGCGAGAGGAGGGGCAGGGCCGGCACCCAGCCCCGTGTGGGCAGGAGTGGAAGATGACTCGTAGGTTTAGGGCCCGAGGGCCGGACCGGAGGGTGGTGGTGCTATTTATAGATGCAGGGAGGCCAGGGGGAGGGGCGGGTTAGGGCATTCTTTGACACGGTGGAGCTGATTTGCTAACAGTGGACATTTAGGGTGAGATTCGGCACAACTAGGAAGACTCAGCACGTACTAAAATGCCCCTGAAGCCAGCAGCCCCCTTACCAAAACCGAACCCCGGGGTCCCCAGCCACCAGCCCAGCCGAGCTCCCAGCTCCCTCGCCCGAGGCCCAAGTTCCAGGCTCACCCTGACCGCTGGGGGTCGCCCCTGGCGCACAGACACGGTGTGGCCGGCGGGCGCCTGCCCTGGGTCTCCCCGGGGCTCGCCGTGGCCCAAAAGGCAGAAGTTTCTCTTGTTTCAGGGTGGGAGGGGGGTCCCATCTCCCAAGACCCCGAGCTGCCGTTCGGCCCCCTCGCTCCAAGCACCCAGCGACACCATTTCCCGGGAATTTCTGGGACCCCCCCCAGCAGGTTCTGGTGACCCTCGAACCAGACCAGGGGAGCGAGCGGAGCCCCCGGAGCCCCCCCCTCCCGAGCGCGCGGGAGCCCCAGGCTGGGGGACACCTTGTCCAGGGCGCCGGGGCCGCCGCTGACCTCGGGCGCAGGAGCCCAGCTGTTCCCAATCGCGTTTCTCCCCTGACATTTGCGTCAGCAGCTCTGCCCTTTGACCTTTAATTCCCGGGAGTGGAGGGTGGAGGCAGCTTTGGTGATCAGGACTAATTATTTGCAATTCGATCCAACCAGCAGTTTATTGGGGTTTGGCCTGGCTGCCTGCCCTCTGTCCGCCTCCCACACCCCCAGGTTTATGGCTTTGGCCTCGTTGGGAAGCTGGGAAGAACAGAAGGTGGAGTGGTTCCACCCGGGAGACGCCGGGTTCTCCTGCTCCTGGGAGTCCCCTGTGGGCAATGACGCTTATAGAAGTGCTTTGAGACCCCCGGATAGAGGAGGTGTCCCCATGCACACACCCAGCTTGGCCTGGTGTCCTCTTGGGCCAGCCTCCAGCTCTGCTCTGGGCATGTTGGGACACGTCCCAGGGTGGGTTGGCCAGGCCAGGAGGCGCTGTCCTCCCAGCTGCCCTATTAGTGGGTGCAGGGCTGGGAAGGATGGGAGGGGGGCAGGCAGTGCCACAGCCATGGGGCTCCCCAGGTCCCGGGTCTCCTGTCGGTATCCAGTGTCCCTCTATATTTGTCCTCTTGGAGGGGCAGGCAGCCAGCCGGACCCATGACGTCTCCTGCCGGGCCTGGGCTATTTTGGAGCAGCCTTGGGGGGCCGGGTGGGGAAGGCAGGGGTGGGGTTTAAGGGAATATTTCCTCCTGGCTCCGGGTCAGGGAAGAGGCTAAGGGTGTGTGGCACGGAGAACTGGCCCCGAGGCCTTTCTCAGAATTCCCTTTGCAGCTACTCAGATGTTCCTCTGCTCGGGTTTCCTGGGGATGCCTGGGCTCTGGGGCCCAGAGGGCTGTCTGGGCAGGAACCCCAGTCTCTTCTCCAACCCCCTCCCCGAGATTTTTCCAGCCATTCAGACATCATCCCTCAATTAAAAAACATCTCGCTCCATGCCAGGGCTCACCTAGGACTAGAGCTAGCTCGGTGGCTCCCATCTGTCCTATTTCTCAGGGCACCGACATTTCCAGAAAACAACTGAGGATGGGACGTGGTCACCAGGTCTATATTTTGCTGAGTTAAGGACATTAAAAGGAAATGTCAAAGGAAAGTTCTTTTTAAACACACATACACAATTGAACATACACAGTACAAGTGAAAGGAGTGCGCTTCACATTGTGGGTCTGACTCTGGGAAAACCTCACTACCTTGTCCTTGTCTTTCTCATTTTGCCACGACCAGATGAGAGCGTGGCAATCCTGCCCATGGCCTCATATTCCAGGACCTACGGGTCCCTCGCGTCCCTGCCTGAGCCCAAGGCCTTGGGCAGCGGGGGACCCCCAGTACCCTCTCCCACTCCCACTATCTCGTGGAGCAGTCACTTTGCTGCTTTACATTTTTCCCACCCCCCAGCCTCTAATATTATGAGGGGAGCCTGGGGAGCAGTCTGGTCCCTGTGCGGCGGGCTGGTGCAGTCGGGCCCTGGAGACGTCAGCCCACGGTCTCCACACTTCTTTGAACCACATTTGGGCACGGGCTCAGGCCTTTGAACTGGATCTGGATGGGGGCTCAGGCAGGCCGGAGCTGCGCCGCTTCCTGGCCCGTGATCTGACACTAGTCACAGAAGCTCCCTCCCTGAGCTTCCATTTCTCCTTCTGTAAAATGGGTGTACTGGCTCCTCATCACAAGGCTAGTGAGGACTAAGAGAGTGTTTGTGAAAGTATTTTGTGGACTATAAAGCTTGGGCAGGGGCAGTTATTATTATTATGAGAAACTAGTAAATGGCTGAAGAAAGAGTATCCCGAAAGCTGACCTCAGCTTCTGGGTGCAAAGACGGTACTCGCACCCACCCCCGAGTCTGTGATCTTGGGGCCACTCCAACCCCACAAAGGAGCCAAGGAAGTCTGATCCCTGTGAGTCAAGGCAGCCTGGCCTACACCAAGGCCAGGTGCTTGAATTAGGCCCAGCCCCTGGCCTGTGTTTGGACAAAGGGTCTCCACCTGCAAGGGGTTCTGTTGGCTTGTGGCAGCCGGCCCTGCATGGTTATGGATGTCTGTCACCCCCTAAATTGTAGAGAGGTGTGTGGAGGGCCTCCCCAGGAAGGAGGCCCTTTGGGGAAGGATAAGGAGCATTGGGTCTGAAGACTCAGAGAAGGTCTGATACCCAAGCTTCAAGGCACCCACAAAGGAGCAGGTTTGGAGGACTCTGTGCCCCATCCCCTGTTTCTGGGAGGTGAAGTAGGAAACACAGCAACCCACGTCCCCAGGCCGGTTCAGACATGTCCCTTTGCCTCTGAGCTTGTGCCCTCATCCACAGAATAGGCATAAGGGTCCTTCACTCATGGGGTTGCTGTCAGCTTTATGGGATCGTGCAGGAAAGCCCCTGGAGGGTGCTCACTCCTTGAGAGCTCCCCTGCCCACCTTCCCATGAGGCCCGGCAGAGCCACAGCCCCCACAAAAAGAACCAAAGAGTCCCCAGGAAGCGCGAGCCCGTTGGCTGGGCTGCCTCCTCCACCCAGAGTGATCCCCAGGCCCTGCCCCACACAGGGGCCAACGGAGCAGGTTTGCTCTCGCTGCCGCTGCTGCCAGGCCCCAGCTCCCCACCCCCTACCCCCAGCTGCTCGGCAGCCAGTTGTCATGAAGTCATCGCCACCTTCCCCGACCTGCACCCCCACCTCCGCCCCCGTGCTGACATCCCATTTGGCACAGAGGTTGGAAAAGCCGCTGACTCTCCCGGACCCTGAGTTCATGGACTGGTCAGGGCCTGTCGGCCGCAGGCTGACCATGTGGACAGAGGGGGTTTGCAGAACGAGGAAAAGGGCGCCCCAGGCTTTCATCCCCTGCCTCAAGCCAATCCCGGCCGCTGAGACACTCCCTCCAACAACAACACACACACCACACCCTTCATATACACCTGGACCTAGAGATGTGTGACTCACCCCCCAACACACACACTCCACGTTTGTACACACACTGTCCCCTTTCCACTCCCACATAAACTGTCCCATACGCACACACCAGGATGCACACTGCCACCTGTGTATATGATTTTATTCAGCCACTTACCCACAAAAGCATCCTCCTACTCACATGTGGCTGCAAGCAGGTCCTGCACACAGCCAGGTACACGTGTGTGTTCCCACACAGCACTTCCTCACCCCGGCGTGGGTTCTTGGCCACCTCTTGGTACCTGTGCCCTTGGGCTGCGTGCAGCCAGGGGGAGCACTCACAGATGCAGCCAGACTCGGAGACCAGGACCCCTGGCAGCCAGAGCCGAAATGGCTCATCTAAGCCAACTACTCTCATTCTTATTTGTGGAAACTGTGGCTCAGAGAGGGTCAGGGGATGGTCAAGCCACACAGCCAAAGTTCCTCTGAGTGTTTCAAAGTGTGTGAGAGCATGGCGGAACAGGAAGGAAGCATCCACACTCCTCCCTCGCTCACTGCCACCCTCCTCAAGCCTCCTGACTCAGTTCCTCCCTGCGCCGGGCAGAACCAGGCCCACGGAGGGCCCAGTCCTGTGGCTTCTGTCAGGATGACTACCAAGATTGGGTGTTGGGGGAGACTTGCACCCCTTGCCCTGGGTGAAGATCACTTGAAGCTGCTTAGGGGAGGGCGCCCAATGTTGAGACAAAACGGTCAGGGGCTTGGGATGTTAACACTCATGTGGCCTCGGGCGTCTGTAGCAAACAATCAGTCCAGTGCTATAGTCCCACATGCACACGTATGTGTGCATGGCCTCCTTGCTCCCTGCCTCAGTCTCCCTCCTCAGGACTCAAGCCCCTCAGCAGCTGCCTGACCCATGGCTCCAGGGGCTGCCTCTGTAGCCTAGACCATCAGCTCCACAAGGGTAAGGATTTCTGCCTGAAATCGTGTCCGGCGCCTTGTAGGTGCTCAACAAAAATGTGAATGAATGAATGCATGAATGCGCCCATCTCCCCCACCCCGGTCTCCTTTTAATGGTTCCTCCGTGTAATAATCAGGGGTCCTGGCATCAAGCTCCTGCCATCAGCCAGGAGCTGGGGATCTGCCGTGGGTGGCCGCGTCACCTTGGCCCAGTCACTTGCTCCCCCGAGCTTCCACTGCCGTGTGGGGATGAGCGGCAGCTGCTGGGTCGGAGGAAGGCAGTTTGTCTGGTGTAATCCCAGGGACCACGTCAGGGGAGGGGGTCCAGCGCCCAGGGCTGCCTCCTCCCCACTGGCTTTGAAGAGAGGGCAGCCCTTTGAGCAGACCCGGGCTGGGGAGCCCCGTATTACACATGAAAGCGCCACCAGAATAGACCAACGTTTTCTACCTGGGAAGGCTGGGACTAGAGGAGCTCTGAGTTTTTCTTGTACGGTTCCCCCCAAAGCACCCACTTCTCCCAACTCACACGTGGAGGGTCTGCCTGCGGGAGCCACAGGGCACCGACTCTGGTCAACATCCTGCTTCATGCAGGGCCCTGTGGCGAGGCCCGGCCCGGGGAGGCAGCAGGGGTGTTTGCTCCCAGGGGGCAGCAGGAGATGCTGATCGCTGCGGATGGCTGAAGGCCCCGGCTGAAGGTCAGGAGGTAAGGCGACCCGTGGTTATAAATAACCATGCCTGGCTGGGCCCCAGAGGGCAGCGCTGGATCTGTGCCCTCACCCCTCCACCCTGCTCCGCCCCCGACTGTGGCAACCTGAACCCCCTGAAGCCCCAGCCAGTAGTGACCTTTGGGGGCGAGGTGCAAGGTGCAAGGTCACACGGGGCCCCTGGGCTTCCCCAGCTCATGAGTGGAGGAGAAGCAGGTGCCCCCCACTTGAAGTTCTCTGCAGAGTTCGGGTGGGAGGCGCTGAAGTGGATACAGTCCCCCACCCTGCAGGGACCTGAAGGTGCAGAGAGGTTGTGGGATAACTCAGGGACCCAGGCAGCCTGTGCCCCTGCACTCTGACCTCCCACACCAAGCATGCCCACAGCCCACAGCCCTGCCTCCCAGCTTGTGGCAAGGAGGCCCAGACAGGGAACCCACAGGGTCGGCACTCCCAGCTCTGATTCTAGAGCCTCAACTATCATGGCAGGGTTTACCTTGGGAATTGACCCCAGAGCTCCTGGCGTGCTTTTTTTTTTTTTTTTTAAGATTTTATTTATTAATTCATGAGAGACACACAGAGAGAGGCAGAGACATAGGCAGAGGGAAAGCAGGGTCCATGCAGGGAGCCCGACATGGGACTCGATCCCGGGACCCCAGGATCATGCCCTGGGCTGAAGGCAGACACTCAACCACTGAGCCACCCAGCCACCCAGGTGCCTAGCTCCTGGCATTCTTGAAGCTTACTGGAACCAGAAGCCCCTGCCTGGGGCTTTGGGAGTCTTGGAGACCAGGGAGAAACTCTGATGGCGCCGATGACAGACACACACACCGCAGCTGCCCACCACCTCCCTTTGGACAGAAAAAAAGTGGTAGGTTTAACCTGCTCCAGGATGCATGTCTTTTTTTCTCGTTAACTTTTTTTTTTTTTTTAAGATTTATTTATTTATTGGAGAGAGAGAGAGAGAGCTCACAAGTATACAGCTGGATGCATTGCACAGGCTGAGCGTGCCCATGGAACCAGCACCCAGAAGCCCCCTCGGGCTCCCCGAGAGTAGCCTCTCTCCCGACTCCCAACCCCATGGGCTCCTTCGGCCTGCTTCTAAATGGAACTTGAATGGAGACATACGCAATGTGCTCTTTTGTGTCTGCTTTCCTTTGCTCGATGCTATGTTGGTGAAATTCGCCCACATACAGGACATTCATTCTCACCACTGGTAGCGGGCCACCGTGTGACTTACCATAGCATTTTCACCCATTTTCCTGTTGATGGACATTTGGGTAGGTTCCAGCTCCTGGCTGTCATGAATTATGTCACCGTGAATATTCTAGTTCTTGTCTCTTGTGAATCTATGGACACATTTCTGTTCGGTATATACCCAGGAGGGGCCCGGGGTGTGCATCTAGCTGTTCAGCTTTGGAAGATGTGGGAAGAGTTCCTTTCTAATCAACATTTTAATAAAAGAATGAATTTGCAAGGTAAGTTTTTGGTTTTCATTTTTCAAATGAGGGATGTAGATGGTTTTTTAAAATAGGAAAATACACGGGATGCCTGGATGGCTCAGTGGTTGAGCATCTGTCTGCCTTCAGCTCAGACGTTTTAAAAAATAAATAGGAAAATACAGAAATGCAAAAAAGGGGAAAAAATTACTCGGAGCTGCTACTGAGTCAGTCATTCAATCTGACAATCAATGGACACCTCCCAAGAGCCTCTCCCGTGTCAGACCCTGAAGGACAGACCCAGGTCCTCCCTCATGGAATATAGGGCTTGGGGCCAGGTCAGCAGCGTGGTGCCATCGGACAGACCCGGAGATCTCGGCCCCTCCACAGCTCCCACCGGCCGTTCCTCATCCCCTGAGAAACATCCAACCCACCGGCGGGCTTGCGGTGCCCAGTGGCTGGGCTGCACCCCCCGGACCTCAACATAGGAAGCGAGTGACAATGACACAGTGAGCTGCGATCTTATGAGAATAGGGCTGTGGAGAGGGGGACGTGGCAGGGTGTTTGGATGATGGGAAGGCGGCAGGTGCCAGGGCTGATCCCAGCAAGCACATGGAGGAAGGGAAAGGTGGAGGGAGGCTGGAGAGGCCGAGTCACTGGACTTTGGTCTCTATCCTGAGGACCAGCAGGGCAGGGAGCAGGTCAGATGTACTCAGTAGCGAGATGGCTCTGGATCCCTGTGGAAACTGGCTTGTAGTGACGCAAGAGAGGCCAGGGACCTGCTGTGGCCACGAGCTGATGAGCAGGAGGACAGTGGGGCTGGAGAAGAGGGGGATAAGGAGATGTTTAGCAGGTGTCCCAGAAGGATCCGGGGCCTGGCTGGCTCTGGAGCACTGGGAGTGGGGGGTGGGGAGGGGACAGGCCTCAGGATGGTGTGAGGCTCAGCCCCACAGAAGGGAACGGGGAAGGCAGGTGGCATCGCAGGTCTGCAGATAGTGTGATTGGCTCTGTTGAGGTTTTGCTGAGTTTCTCCATTTTTGGCAGGTTCTATGTCACTCTCAGAACTTCTGAGAGGGACGCCTGGGGGGGCTCGATGGGTTAAGCATCTGCCTTCAGCTCAGGTCATGATCCCAGAGTTCCACGATCAAGCCCCACATCGGGCTCCCTGCTCAGTGGGGAACCTGCTTCTCCCCCTCTCTCTGCCTGCTGTTCCCCTTGCTTGTGCTCTCTCACTTTCTCTCTCTCCCTGACAAATAAATAAAAACCTAAAAAAGGAGAGGAAAAAAAAGAACTTCTGAGAGCCAGATCGGTTGTTCCTGAAGAGGGTGGCCTGAGCTGTCTCTCAGAGGGGCGAGATGGTTATTCATTTATTTGACAAATTATTTATGGAGCACCTGCCTGTCTGGCGGTGGTTTCAGGTGCTGGGGATACATTGCTGGATAAAACAATTGTAGTGGGGAAAGCTTAAATAAATGTATATAAAATGGTGATAAGTCTAAAAAAAAAAAAAAAACTATGCTGAGTATAGGGGGCAGTGAGCAACAGTAGTGGAAGGGGGTCTAGGGAAGGCCTCCGAGGAGGTGACATCTGAGCTGATCTCTGAAGAAAGTGAAGGAATAGGCATGTAGAGCGCTGGAGGAAATGGTCCAGGCAGAGGGCACAGCAAGTGTAAAGGCCCCGAGGCAGGCGATGCCTAGTGTGTCAGAGCAGCAACCAAGAGGCCAGTGTATGAGGACTGGAGCCAGGACGGGAAGGTGGAGGGAAGGCCGAGCAGGGCGAGGAGAGGCCTTTGTGCTCTGGGGTTGTGGGGAGAGCCTGTGAGGGTTTGCCGTGGGATGGCCTGATCTTGTTTTGTTTTAAAAGGATCGCTCTGGCTGCTCTGAGAACAGACTGGGGGGCATGGGGGAGGCTCTCATGGAGGTGCAAGTCAGAGAAGGTGCTGGCCTGTCCAGGGTGGAGGCAGTCAGGGCGGTGGGAGGTGGTCTGAGTGTGCGTGCATTGGGAGGGTGGGGCCCGCAGTGTTTGCTGACGGGCCCTTGTGGGTGTGAACCAAAGGGAGGAGGCACGAAGCCTATCTGATGGTTCCCATTCGTCAGCCTGAGAAGCCTGAAGAGGGCCCAGGGCTGCCAGCCTCCCCATATCTCCTCTCCGGCCTGCGTCTCCCCCCAGACCTTGCCCTCCCCTTATCTCCTATCCCCTCACCTCACCTCTCCTTCCTTCTGCCTTTGTCCCCACCCACTTCCATCTTCTGGTTTCAGGAGTCTAGTGACCTCATGCCGTCACCTCCCTCAGGCCAGAGAGGCTGCCCTCAAGAATATGACCTTCGTTCATTCTGCAGGGCTGATGACTGTCGCCAGGGGTCCAGGGGCTGAACGCTGAGGAAAAAGTAGACATGTCCCCCGAGTCCCACCCTAGGGGGCGCCCTGCTGGAGAGAAACCCCATTCTCCGCTTCGGGGCATTTCCATGCGCTGAGCCCCCATGTGCTGGGCAAATCCGGATCGAAGCAAAGCCAAGAGTTGTTTGGGAGCTGACCAAGCCCTCGCTGGGATCTGGGGCCAGGATTCTCAAAGCCTCCTCTGTCTGCTCATGGTGGAGGGCTGGCGCGTAGGGCCTATGTTCAGCCCCGGTTCAGGGCATCCACATCACATGAGCCTAAACCCATTGCCTTGTGGCCACTTGTGCCACGGGAAGAGGGTGGGGAGGCCGGGGACGCACTCACCCTCCAGCCCACCCTCTGCCCTGAACTCCAGACTGGGTGAAGGAGGGGACTTTCAATTAATGTGTCCAAAATGTGAGCTCCTGGAACCCTTCCAAACCTGCTCCTCCTCCAGTCCGCCCCACAACTGCCTTCTTCCAGAATTGGGCAAACCTTAGGACCGTCCTTCCAGCTCTTACCCAGCATCCAATCTGTCAGAAGATTGGATGTCTGCCTCCACTGCTGTGACCTGATCTAAGCCAACATCATCACTCTCCCAATCTGTACAATGGCATCATCTGCCCTTGTCCCCTTCATTCTATTCCCAGTACAGGAGCCAGTGATTTAAAAAAAAAAAAAAAAAAAAAAAAAAAAGATTTAATTTATTTATTCATGAGAGACAGAGAGAGAGAGAGAGAGAGAGAGAGAGGCAGAGACACTGGCAGAGGGAGAAGCAGACTCTATGCAGGGAGCCCGATGTGGGACTTGATACCGGGTCTCCAGAATCACGCCCTGGGCTGAAGGTGGTGCTAAACCACTGAGCCACCCGGGCTGCCTGGTTGCCAGTGATTTTATTAAAAAGTGAGTTAGATTATGTCACATGTCTGCACCCCACCCTGACTAACCTGGGGAAAAGCCACAGTCCTTTCTGATTGCCCCATCTGCACCTCCCCAAACATCATGTCCTGTGCCTCTCATTTGGCCCTAGACACACTGACTTCCTTGTTCCTTGCGTACACAATGCACATGCCTACCTCAGGACCTTTGCACTTGTTCCTCTGCCTGGAGCGCTCCCTCCCCTCAAGGTCTCCATGGTTTGCTCCTCACCTTCTTTGGGTTTTTACTCACATATCATCTTCTTGGAGAAGCCTTCGTTGACTACCAAATTAAAAGATATAGAACATACCTAGTGCCCAAGTTTTACTTTCCCATCTTCTCTAATAAAAGGAACTAGGGATTCTTGAGAAATGGCTGATTCTAGGACTGAGGGTGGAGATATACAGGATGAGCCTGGAGCATCTTGTCCTGCCAGAAAGTAAGGATATACTTAAAACAAAAAAATAATGAAGGGTCACAGGAAGCATGTAAAGAGCTCCCGACAGCCAAAGCTAGAACAAATGGAGCAGCAAAATGAAACATCATTGGATTATAACCCAAATGTAAAATAAACATCCATGAGTCCATTATAAGTAAGTGAGTGGATAAATTAATAAATGGGGAAAAGGCAAATCTCCTGTGCGAAAGAATCTGAAATAATTTATGTAGCTACGTCACCCTAAATGGGGGAGCACAATTCCTGCTCCTCGAGTGTGGGCTGCACACAGCCACTTCCTTCCCGAGAGGGCAGCATGGAACGGGGGACATCGGGGCGAATCCTGGCCAATACAAGGTCAATGCCAAGAGCTATAAATCATATTGCTAGTATGTTCCCTTGATGCGACAGATGACAACAGCACCTTACCTCTGTGATCCTGCTCCTGGAAACCCAGAGCCCCGGTCCAATCATGAGAAAAACACGAGGCAAATTTCAATACAAAACTCCTGACTGATAGTCCTCGGAACTGCCACAGTCATCAAACACAAGGGAAGAGAAACTGTCACCTGCCAAGAGAGCTAAGTCTCATGTGTCCTCCTGAAGGGCCTCCTGGAACAAAAAAAAAAAAAAAAAGGAAATTAAAGGGGCCCCGGGGTGGCTCAGTCGGTTAGGCGTCTGCCTTCGGCTCAGGTCATGATCCCAGGGCCCTGGGATGGAGCCTCACATCATCGGGCTCTTTGCTCCAGGAGAGCCTGCTTCTCCCTCTGCCCCTGCTCGTGCTCTCTCTCTGTCAAATCAATAAATAAGATAAAAAAAAAAAAAAAAAGGAAGTTAGGTACACCAAGGAAATCTGAACAAACTACAGACATTAGTCCATACCAGTGTATTGATACCGACTCATTAATCGTAACAACCGTACCATTATGATGTAAGGACCACGTAAGTCAGTAACAGGAGAAACCGAGCGTAGAGGGAGTGGTTTGGGAGAACCGTTTGTACGATGTTAATTTTTCTATAAATCTAAACCTATTAAAAAAATCATTTAAAAACTACGCCCCCCCCCTCAATACCCCATATCCCTTCTCCCCACCCCTTTCCCATTGCGTTTGTCACCATTTAAAAATAGTATACATTGAATTTAGGAATTTGTGCTTATCTGTTAACTCTCTAGAATATAAGATTCCTAAGGGTTTCGTCCCTTCACTGTCATAACGCCAGCACCTAGAGCGAGTCTGACAAACAGTAGGTGTGCCGTACATATTTGTTGAATGATAAATTTCTAAAGATAGCCACTGTTAGTTTTTCCAGTATTTTCCCTCTGCCTAAATACATTTATTATTGTTCTGAAAGAGACACAAAGTTATAACGTTTTGCTTATCTGCCTTCTTCACTTGCTAGCTCCTGATTGTTTTTCCTTACTATTAGGCTTTACGACAGCATTTTTTTTTTTTAAGAAGGGGTTGGTAGGGGTTCGCAGGCCTAGTGGGAAGCAAAATGGTTGTGAGTCAAGAGGAGAAGGCTCTGGGTCCCCGCTTGCTCGCTGTCGGCTCCGCCACGCTGCCATGTGGGCAGGAAGGATGGAGCCGTGCCAGGGCCGCCCTCTGACATCAGATCCGTGGGCACTGGATCCTGCTCGATGGTGAACCGGGTGCGTCAGAAGCCAGGGATTAAATAGTTTTCGAAATCCAGCGGCCTGTCTGCCACCGGCCAGCGGGCCACAGGGCACATGCCCAGACCTCCTGCCAGCTCGGGAGGAGTGCAGGGTGCATGCGTGTGGGGGGGCTGGGGAGAGGTGTCACAGCTGGCCTAGGCCCAGGCCCGAGCGTGAGGGAGAGCTGAGCCCCTGGGGACGGGGGAGCCTGGATTGGGGCCTGCAGACCCTGTCCCCCCTCCCCCGGGTGGGGGCCGGGAGAGGGGTCTGCCCTGCTGGCCAGATTCCTGGTGAGAAGCGGGGAGTCTGGGCCGGCTTCTGGGGAGCCCAGGGGGTGGAGGAGGGAACACCGTGGTGGTGGGGGCTGGAGGCAAGGAGCAAGGGGCATGTGTCCTGCGTACCCAGAGGCCATCTGCTTTGCCATCCAGCCACTTGCCCTCCTTCCTGGTAGCAATATGGAGCCACCCAGACTCTGCTAGACATATGAGTGCTAAAGATAAAAATACTCGAAGGACACATGCCTTCTGCGAACCGCTTTGCTAAATGCGCTGTTCCCCATGAGCCACGGCGTCACTCCACCCCCCGCTGGCCCTGCTCGCGCAGAAGCAGGGACACTGTGCCGCCCGAAGAACCGCCGCGCGTGCGAGGGCACGAGCGTGGATGCAGGTGTGTCCTCTGAGCACATCCGGACTCTGCCCCACGGCTGCCCCAGGGTGTGCACACCAGGGGGGTGCTGGTGCTCTGGACGTGCGTGCTTCTGGGGGCGCTCCGGTGTCTTTTGTGTGCCCGCCTTCTCGGGGGCGAGCTCCCATGGGTTTGGGTGGGCGTGAGGGTGTGTGCACGTGTGCGCCTGGGTGTGTGCGTGGACGTGTGCTTTTCTTTGTAATATGCAGGGAACCAGTGAGTTGGTGTGTGTGTGAGTGAGTGCGAGGGGGTGTGTGCTCCAGAAGAGCAGTGTCTATGCCCTTACAGGTGCACCTGTGTGCATTCTGTGCGAGTGTGCTCTTGCGTGTGAGCTTGTGATGTGTGTGTATGTTCCGGCGCGTGTGCTCATACGTGCACGTGCTCGAAGGTCAAGCACTGAGAAAAAATTAACCTTGGCCCCATGGGTCTGCCCTGGCAGACCTGCTACCCTCCCCCCCAACATCCTACCGGCAGGACTGCGTTTTTGAATCTCTCACAGATGAAATGACCTCTTTTTTTCACACAGTGTCGTACTTACCACCCTTGTCCTAAGTGTCCCCAACCCGTACCCATGAGTTCCACCCTCCATGCCCTGGCTCCTGCCTTCACTAGCTCATTGGTTTGTGTGTGGCTCTCTAGGCCCACGAGAGGCTCTGAGGCCAAGGACCCCTGAGTCATATATATTTGGTAAAAGCTGCATTAAGCAAACCCTCATGGAGGGTCTCCGTGTGCCTGAGCATACTGAAGGCCCGGAGAAATCCTGACCTGGTTAAATTAGCTCCCTGTAGGGTAGATACCCTGTAGGGTATCCCAGAATCATCTGGAACCTGATTTGAAATAACGCCTTGCTGGAATCAGTGCACACTTGGGGATGTCTGCTGGGTGCTCTAGAGACACCCCATTGCATACAGGCAGCCTCCAAGTCAGGGGACCCCTCTCCAGTAGTACCTGAGTCCTCACAGGCTTCACAGCTGGTGGCCGAGCAGCCATACCTTCTTGCCACACAGCCCTGCCCTGGCTGTTAGGGTAGAGGATGCCAGAGAAGCAGGTATAAGTGAGACCTGGCCATCCGAGCCAACCTTCCAGGACTAGAAGCCAAGTTTCTGACTCCGGGTCCAGTGCTCTGCCTCCAAGCATTTGTGCCTCCAGGCCCTCCCTTCCTCGGCCCCAAGAATGCCAGCAGCCAAGATCTCAAAGATCAGTGGTCAGAGGCAGGTGGAGAGCAGGGACTTCCAGCCAGTCCCACTCCTGATCTGACTACTGCTTCCAGAGAATAGGGTAGAGTCCAGGAGCCTCCCTGCTCTTCTCTCCCCTCCCCCATAACGCTGAAAGCAAGTAATACAAGAAACTACATGAACACGGTCTCTTTGGAGGATTCCAATAATACAAAAGTAAAACCCCCAAAGTCTCTTTAACTACCCCCCCCCCCAGTCCTGGTCCCCACCCCAGAGGTAACCATGTTAACAGTTCTTTGTACCTTCCATTTCCGTATTTATGGATTATAAACAACACAAGTGGAACATACTCTATTTTCCTGAGTCGCTTTTTAAAAAAATTTAACCATCTGGTCCATGTCAATGCATCCTAATCTACATTATTATTATTATTATTATTATTACTTTATCATTGACATAGTATCCCAGAGTGCCGATGTTCCCCTCATTTATTGGATGGCTCCCCATTGATAAGTCCTGCTCTTTCCAATTTTTCGCTATTCCCGAATAAACAATGGTGTAACAAACATCTCTCAGTAGATCTCTGGGTGGGAGCACACGCGGGAAGATGGATTCCTGCACCTGCCCCACAAGCATCAGAGCCTGAGAAGAGAAGACCAGGGAGGAGGCAGACGTTCCGAGTGGACCCCAAGCAGCTGCGGTCTCGGCGTCCCGGCCGCCCTGCTGCATGCACTGCCCTCCTTCCCCTCCGGGCAGTCCCGGGCTCTCCGCCCGCCACCCCTCCACCCCTCCACCCCCCCCACCCCCACCCCCTCCCTCCCCCTCCCCGCCGCGCCCCCGCGCCTGCAGGGCGGCCCGCGCCTCAGAGGAACCAAAAAAAGCCTGCGCGTGGTGTGCGCGCGAGCGGCGCGGGGCCCTGGCGCTGCTGTTTTTAGTGAGCCTGGAGCCCAGAATATAGACTTAATCACCCCCAGGAAACGCGGCCATAATATTTTTGGTTGCATAAGCAAACTAAATTAGAAATCTGGAGCGCGTTCAAGACCTTTAGATGCAAGCGCGGGGGACCAGGGGAGAGACAGATGGGGATTAGGCGAGCTGAGCATCAGGAGAATAATTTCCTCTTTTAATTTGGGTTCCATGGACCAGGAAAGCAGTATTAGCGGCCCCTTACGTAACCCGCGCCAGGGCCCGCCGCCTGAGCCCCTGCGCCGCCCCCTGCACCTGCCCGCCTGGGTGCGGGCGCCCCCACTCAGCCGCCCCCGGGCCAGGCCGGGGGGAGGCCCCGCAGCCCTAGCCGCTCCACCCCAGCTCTCAGGGGACCCCGGCAGTCGGCCCCCGCCACACAGCTCGGACCTGGCCCTCGGGACCTGAACTCTGGTGGCCTTGACAGGGGCTCGCAGGTCCTTGCGCGGAAACTGGGCGTCCCCCAGCCCTGCAAGCCCGGGAAGCCCCGAAGGCAGCCTGAGGATGCCCGCTGCAGGACTGTATGCAACGATAGAAAGTTGGAACCTAGAACACGTGGGATGGGGAGGAGAATGGGCAGGTGAACCAGAGAGCATGCATACGACGGCATGTTCTAGAACAGCACGAAAAAACTGGGGTGATCTCTCCATTTAGACATGGACGACTGTCCCCAACAGAATTGAGAAGGGAGCAAAGTCGCAGAACAACACGAGCAGTACAGTCTGGTTTATGTTAAAAAAAAAAAAAAAAAAAAAAACTGCATATCCCCGCAGAACTGTCTCTTTCTGCATCTGCAATGTACGGGAAAATGGATGCCTTTAAAAAAGGGGGGGGGTGCTGGGCATCAGGGTGGTTAACTGTACAGGATGGGGGCAGTCCCCCTTAGGGGGAGGCCAGCAAGAAAGGAAGGTCAGGGGGAGCTCACATTTGACTCAACACAGCGTGCTGTGTTGTGCTTGTGTTATTTAGAAACAGGCCCCTTGGGACGCCTGGGTGGCTCAGCAGTTGAGCCTCTGCCTTTGGCTCAGGGTGTGATCCAGTGGTTGCCGGATCAAGTCCCACATGGGGCTCCAAGCAGGGAGCCTGCTTCTGTCTCTGCCTATCTCTCTCTCTCTCTGTGTGTGTGTCTCTCGTGGATAAATAAATAAAATCTTTAAAAAAGAAAGAAAGAAAAAAAAAAAAAGAAAGAAACAGGCCCCTGAAGACCTGAAGCCGGAAAGCAGTGGAAAGCTGGATGAGAAAAGACCACGCAGCTTTCTCCTGGCTGTCTTGGGACAGGTGCTTTGGGGGAAGCCAGGCTGTGTCAGAAGGCCGGCTACCCTGAGGCTGCCACGCTGGAAAGGCCGCACGGAGCCCGCACGGAGCCCGCCGAAAGCCCAGGGGAGCCCCTGCCAACCACCAGCGGCAGCGGCAGCCGTGTGCATGCACCATCCCGTTCCTCCAGCCTCGTAGAACCTTCACGTGATTGCAGCCCCTGGCAGACCCCAAGTGCGAACTGCCTGGCTGAGAACTTTCCAAATTCCGGATTCACAAAACCATGAACAAAATAGAAATGGCAATTTTAAGCTGAGTTGTGGGGTGATTTATTACAAAGCAGGAAGACCTGAAAAGAGGGTTACTCCATGCCAGGCACTCTGCACAGAGGAGTTAGAATGATGAATAAGCACGGTCTCTGCCCCCATAAACTAACAATTTAATGGCGAAGCCGGACACATAAGCAGATAATTATAAAATAATGCGGTAAGCGCAAGGATGGAGTCATGTACCGGTAATACGGGAGCAGAGCTGGAGTCTGTAATCTGGACCGGGTGGGGTCTGAAAAGTTTTCCTGGAGGAGGTGACATTGAACTGGCTTTGAAAGGTGAATGAGGCTTGTTGAGGTAAGAGAGGAGGTGAGGGAGGAGAGGCGTTTCCTAGCCAGACGGGTAGCAAGAGTAAGCCCCAGAGGGGAAAAAATAGAATAATGTCAGCCAAGGGGTGAGGGGAGCTCCTTCTGAGGTAGGAGACAGCCAGGAGAGGAGGGGAGGCCGGGCAGGTGGCGCGGGTCAGGTGGCGAGGGTCCCTGGTCGTGAGGGAATGGGCACCTGGTGGCTGTTGAACATTCAACGTGGTGTTAAGGGGATGTGGGATGGGCCCTGGGGCTGCCTCTTCTGCTGAAATTGGCTGCGCAGGTGTAGGTGGGAGGCAAGTGTGGTAAAGGGCCCGGTGATCCATGGTTTAAGTTCCCAGAATGTGTCCCGACAGGTGAGCCACCAGAAAGTGCAAGGAGGAAACTACAGAAGTCCAGGGACTCCAGTGGGTTCAGATCCAGGAAACATTCATTTAACACCTCCTTGCACCTAGGAGTATGTTCTACATATATTATTATTATTATTATTATTATTATTATTATTATTATATTATTATTATTTGATCCTTAGGCCAACCATTCATTGATTCAACAAATATTTGTTGAGCCCCTACTGTATGCTGGACACTGGACTGCATGCCGGGGACACACATAGTGCTGATTGACAAACACTGTCCCTGCCGTCAAGGAGTTTAGTGCATTGTGGACGATATTACCTCCATTTGACAACAGCTCAGAGAGACCAAGTAACTTGTCCAAAGTCACAGAGCTGGTGAAGGGTCAAGTCGTCCAGGATGCTTCAGGGCCCCAAGGCATGGCAACTGGCAGAGGAAAGAGTAGGGCTGGGGCTGGGGGGGCAGAGGGCAGCCTGACTCGAGGGGCCCAGGTGTGCAGGGAGGCTGAGGAACCAGCCAGGTGACCTTGGGTCACGCCACAGACTTCCTTTCCCAGGTCTCCTGTCTCTGGTTGAAGACGTCAATCTGAGTTCCCACTGGCACATCACCTGTCCATTCACACCTGCCCACTAACAGGGGATGGCTAAATCACCTGCTAAATCTCCGCAGCTAAATCACCGAGCATCTTAGGCCAAGCAGAGCTAATGCACCAGGAAGTGATGGGAACTGGGGCCAGCTGGCAAGTGTAGGCCTAAGCCCGCTCCGGCTAGACATTGTCACATGCCCAGATGCTTGCCCAGAGGAACCAGAAAGCTTGGTTTTATGACATCTCCTAATTTAAACATCGGTAATAGGCTTACACATTTTTTCCAGCATTAGCAAACAGTTTACGTGTTTTCAAAGGTACAAGTATGGAAACATGGTTTGCACGGCCCAGCTCCCCTCTGGCCCTCAGACACCTGCTGCCTGGCATGCCCCAATTCGAGAAAAGTGAGGAGGGTGTCCATGAAATCTTAGGAAACCTCCAGAGCTGAGGAACCTTAATTATGCCTGGTGGTTTTTCTCATTAAGCTGGTGCTTCTCAATCTTGTCGGGACTTTAGAATCACCTGGAGGCCTTGACAACCCTGATGCCCAGGCTGCTCCCAGGTTGCACCCAGACCAGTTAAATCAGAGTTCTGGGGGAGAGTCCAGGTACCAGCATTTTTTAAGAGCTCCTCAAGTAATCCTCACGCAGACCAGTAGCCTGAGCATCCCGGGAAGCTCGTTAGAAATGCAAATTCCCAAACCCCACCCTAAAACTACTGACTCAGCACCTCTGGGGTGGGGCCCAGCAATCTGTGGTTTAACCAACCCTCCAGGTGATACTGAGGCTCTTCATTTCAGACCGAGGACATGTGAGGCACAGGTGGTGCCTGCCAGTAACTCGACACGTCTGAAAACAAGCAGCTTAATAAGACACGTTCAATTTAAAGATGCTTTGTGGAAAGAAAAAAAAAACCTTACCCTGGTTACTAATTCCCAAGGGTCAGAAAAACTATAGGTTGGGCTATTCCTTATTCAACTGGAAACGTTCCCCGCCCTGACCATCCCCTCCTTGCCAATCTGGGCCCAGAAGCCCTCATTCCTCCAGTTCCCCAGTACAGGGCTGTCACATGGTAGGTACTCGCTAAACACCAGCTTCCTTCCTTCCCTTTGCCCCCCTGGAATGTACAGAGCAGTGCCTTACATACGTCCTACTGCTGTTCTGATTTATATTGAACTTAGTCGCATTGCCCAAGTGTCCTGCGTGGGGGTGGCCAGCTGGCAGGGATTAGGAAACTCTGGGTCTCACTCAGTCGGGGCTGGTTGTCCTTAACCTTTGCTGATGCTGAGGGATCTCAAGGGAAGTGAGGAGAGTGGGAGGCAGACCACACTGATGATTTTACTCTGTCTCTGCAAAATGACCTCCCTGGATTCTATGACACAGGAGATTTACCAGGAGCTTTTTGGGTTTTTTTCTTTTGGTGGGAAAAGAAGACACAAGCACATTATGTGTATACATCAGTTGCAAAACGCATTTGTCTTTTAGAAATGTGCAAAATGTATATTTCACAGGCGATGAACTAGGACTGTCCTATGAATAATAATTGGAAAGAAGCGTGTGGAGATACTAGAGAATGATGCCGTGGGCTACAGACTAACTTTTGGTCTTTGGGGGTCCTTGTCATGGTCATTGCCATGGGCTTTGTGTAATGGTTACAGAATAAGATTTACAAAGGGAAAGAAATCCCACAAAGTCTCCTGAGGGAGGTATGACAAGACATAGTGTTTGGGAAATCTGCTATCACGTGGTCCTAGGGCTTAGGGCTCGACTTTAGTTCCCGGGTGACCTCTGCTAAGTTATTCTTTGGGCTTTGGTTTGTTCACTTGCACTAGGGATGGTGATCACCTCTGCCTGGCCTGGTTCATGGGCAGTTAGGTAATCAAATGCAGGGATTATTGAAAGGAAGAGCAGTGGAAACCCTAATCTGATGTAGTTTGGGAAAGGGGGTGTTTCTGGAACACCCCCCTCTCCCAAGTCCCAAGCCAGTAGCTGTATAGAGGACCCTCTACAAGTGCAGGATGCCGCTGACAACCTCTGTTTCCAGAGAGGCCCCCACCTGATCGGCTGGCAACAACGTCATTCCTGAGACAGTTGCCAGGAATCTCAAACCCACTGGTGACTGAAAGTTCATGGCAGTGAGACAGGGTTGGTCAGCACAGGACATACAAATGCCCAGTGTGATCCAGGGGCTGCCACAGGGCCTGAGATTCCCCTTTATGATGGTCTCCCCTTTGGAGGAAATCATTCCCCAGAGAGGCCCTCATAACATGTAAAGGTGTTATTTTAGCAAGATCAATGCTAAAATTTAGAACATAGATTGTAGACTGCAGATGGATCTTTTGGCCCTCCCAGGTTTTGTGTGTGTGTGTGTGTGTGTGTGTGTGTGTGTGTGTGTGTTTCAATTTCCCACAGAACAGCCATAATCCTTTTCATTCCTGTGGCTGCCGTTTGGGGTGTGGTGGGACTGGACGTGGCAGTTCCAACAGGGGCTGCCTGGGCCCCAGGGCGCTGGGAGATGTTGCAGAGAGCCAGACATCATGGCTGCTACAGCCCCTGCTGGAGAATTTGAGGAGCAGAGAAAGCTTCTCACCCAAATGATAAAGATGGGACGCTTCACAACTCTGAAGTCACGATGGGGGGGTGGTTTCCAGCCCAATAAGGGAGAGTAGCCAGCGTGTGTGTTCATGCACTGGGTCAGCAGTGCTTTATTGAGTACCTACTATGTGCTGGCCTCCCTCTAGGGGCCCCACAGGCCGGTTTTTTAAATTTCCCCAGCAGCTTATGCAAGAGGCATTGCTATTCCCATTTACAGATGAGTAAGCTGAAGTTCCAAGAGGCCAGGTTACATTAGAGTCCGTCCCCTTCAGGAAAGCTGTACCCCAATTCTCCCCTCTACTGGCCCAGGCTGGCAGGCTAGGGCAGGGGCTAAAAGGCTGGTACCCACTCATCGCCCCCTGATGCCCGGGTCACTCTGCACTCCCTGGCTGGGGTCAGAATCTCCAGGGCCCCTTGGCCTGGACTCAGCTTGGCAGCCTCACCCACCCTGCAGATGGAGGGCTAGGGAACCTTACTGACTTGTCTGGGTGTGCCCTTTTGGGGAGAAAGGATGAACCAGCTGACCTCTGACCCATCTTCCAGCCCAGACATTGTCAATGACATGTTCCTAAGAGGATCCCGAGAAACACTCATGTTTACCCAGGGCAACTCTGCTTGCAGAACTTAGACCTTACAAGGTTTAAGCAGAGGTATTTAGTGGGATGCCTGAGTGGCTCAGTGGGTGAGCATGTGCCTTCGACTCAGGGCATGATCCCGGGGTCCTGGGATCGAGTCCTGCATTGGGCTTTCCACAGGGAGTCTGCTTCTGCCTATGTCTCTGCCTCTCTCTGTGTCTCTCACAGATTAAATAAATAAAATCTTTAAATAAGTGAATAAATAAAAGTCGCCCACGATGCCACCAACTAGAGAGGACCAAGGTTAGTATTTGGAGGTATCTTGCCTTCCCATCCCCAAGTGATGTTAAATGTGAAATCCAACTATATTGTGTTCCTCTGTGGGGGTAAGGATTGCAGGTCTCTGGGGTTGTTTTTATCTCTCTATCCTTCTATCCTCTGGTTTGGAGACTTTTTTTTTTTTTTTTTTTTTTTATCCTTCCTTGTACATAGCAGAGACTTCAGGAAATACTTGTTCAATGAAAGAGTGGCAGGCAGAGCCTGGTCACGCTTGGGGCCGGAACACTGGCTGGCTTCAGTGGGGCCCAGCACCCGGCTGAGACGGCCCATGGCCACTCACCGCCCAACCACTCCTGGCATCCCTGGCCCGCATCACCCCTCACTTGACATCACTGGGCTTTTGTCGAGCTTTAATAAGGAAGATGCAGGTTGAGAGGAGGAGCCCTGACCTGGGGAAGAGGACAGAGGGCTGTGCTGTCAGCCAGGATCTCGGCCTCCTCCCAGGGTCACGAGCAGAATAGACCCCCAGGACCAAAGTGTGGAGACCTCCCCTCTGAGTGCCCTGAGAGGGTGTTAAGCAAAAGGGGACCGATCTTCAAAGAGAGCAGGAGGTGTGGGGGTGGGACGTAGGAGGACAGTCAGCTGTACGCTGTGAGGCTCAGCCGGGCCAGCAAAGGTCGCCGAGTTTCTCTTCTGGAGACTTCCAAGAATGGGGCATCTCTGTGTGCACTGGGTCAGCAGCCACCTACCCCGGGGCGAGGGGAGGGACCGGGGAGTTCAGGAGCCTTTCCAGAGAGCCAGGAGGCCCTGGCAGGCTGCTGGGAGGAGGGCCTGGCGGGAGGGCCAGGCAGGGGAAGGGCAGGGTTTCCTCCCCGGGCTGGGCAGGAGGCCGCAGTGCAGACGCGGAGGCCCGGCCCCGCTGGGCTCCCCTGGCTCAAGCCCCTCTGGATCTGGGAGCCGCGGGAGCCTTGGGACAGAGTTAGCCCGCTCTCTGGACATACCTTAGGATGCTTCCCGAAAGGCAGCAGGAGGAAGGAAGGGCTGCCAGCCCTGGCCCCTGCGGGTGGGGAGGCCTGCCCGGGGGAGGGCCTGGGGCCCCTGCGTGTGAATCTAGACCCTGCTGCCTCCAAGCTCCGTGACCCTGGGCAAGCAGGGGCCCTAACCTCTCTGAGTGATAGTGTCTTCCCCTGTGCAATGTGGATTAAAAACAAAACCCCAAAACCGGAACAAACTTCTTTCCTCTGCTCACCTCTCCCTCTCAGGGTGGCTGAGAGGATTATGCAAGATAAATGAGGGAAAAGGTGCTCAATAAAGCGCCTTCTCTCCTAAGGGTGGTTCTCAGAGCTGACTGCACATCCAGATTGCCTTGGGGACTTGGGGCTCCTCCCCAACCCCTGCCAAGCGGGTCTGCGGGGGGCCTGGTTCCGCCTGGTGCCGAAGCCCCCGCCCGGGTGACGCTGGGGTGGCAGGACCCCCACCAGGGCACCGAAGATGCTCCGAGGCTGTTTCCGCGCCCGGATCCGGCGCAGGGGGGCGCGGTCTCCCCGCCCCCTCACAGCGCGGCCTGCAGCCCCTCCCTCCCGAGGGCTCGGCGCTCCCTGTTGTGAGCTGCTGGTTGCTGGGATGCGGTGTGGGTTTTTGTCTGCTTTCCCCACCCCTTGCCAACCCGCCCAGCAGGCCCCACTGCCTTGGCAACGCATTGCAAAGTCCACACAAAGGGAAACTGTGCCGGGGAGGCTGGTCCTGCCCGACGCCCGGGGAAGGGTTTCCATGGCAACGCTGACATCACCGGGCTCAGCTGTCTGCAGAGCCAGGCCCTGAATGGAGGCGCCTGGGTGTTCGTGCTGCGGCCCCACGGAGGAGGGCGACCCTGACGGGGGGGGGGGGGGGGGGGGGGTGCTCTATGGGATGCTGGGGCGGGCCTGCCCCAGTCCCGGGCCCCATGCCCTGCCCCTGACTTGCCAGGTGACTGTGAGCAAGCCACAGGCTTGTCTGAGACTCACTCTCCCCATCTATAAAACAGAGCTAACAATATTTACCTTGCAGTGAAGATTACACAAAATCACAGATGATATATGGCTGCGTGGTGCACTGTAAAAAGCTACTCCAATGGTGAATGGCAGCTTTAGGTTGTTTCCAGGGGAGCCCCCTGACTGGCAGACCCCTTGATGTGGGATCGTGGAGAGGAGCCTGTGATTTGGGGAGGAAAAGACACAATTATTCATCAGCTCCCCCTGCGTGAGGGGAGGATGGGGGGGTGCCATCTGGTTAGGGAAGCCATGTAGTGGGGGCAACAGTTGGCCTGGATGGTGGCTCAGGGCTGTTCTGGTCTCACGCCCTGGGCTCACAGATGTGGCTGCAGGGTCCAGGGAGTAGGTGTGACTGGCCCCATCATCGCTGAGTTATGAGGGCGTCAGGACACAGATGAGGGTCCCTCTGCTGGGGTAGAGCCACCTCTGTTCTTCACCCAGTGGGAGGAACACGGACGGCGGTGCAGAACACCAGGAATCAGGGGCACAGGGCAGGAGAGGGTGGGAGCTGCAGGGAGCCGGGGAAGGGGGGGTTGAGCTCACCCCCCGTGGGTGTGCAGGCAGTGGGGGTGCTGGAAGAGGCCATAGGGGCTTCCCCTTTGCTGCTTCCTCCTCTGAAGCTCTTTGCAGGGGCCGGACGGCATGTCCCTCGGCCAGTTCCTTTCCCAGGCTCTGGCCAGGGGTGCCGACTGTTCTCCGGCAGTGCCCCCAACCTAGTCACCCCGCCCCAGCACACAAGGTGAGGGCCATTCTAGGAAGAGGACCACAGAGCTCGCCGCCCATCCGGCTCACCTCCACCACCAGCTCTTCCCTTCCCTGGCCATCCCCCCAGGGCTGGACCTGCCTCAGGCTTCCCATCTTCAAGGGAAGGGCCGGGGCCTGTCCCACGCAGAGGCTCAGCAAGGCTTTCCTCAGCTTCCCCCCAGACACCTGTACCTGGGGGCACTTACCTCCCTTTGGAGGAGGGCGGGCCTCCCACCGAGCTTCTCAGAAGGCTTGTGAGTTCTAGACAGCCACTCAGATTGAATCGTAGGAAGGCTGTAGCTGCTCATTCTGTTCCCCCCACTTCACTCCCCAGGGTGAGGGACCCAGCAGGTGGGCCACAGGGCGAGAAGGGAGCCCTTGGGGTCACTTTGCCAGGCCGCGTACCCAGGGGACGACAGGAAGGAGCTTGCTGGACACGTGCCATGGTCTGCCCCTGGGTCCCTATGGATACTCACGGCCTTGAACTAACTTGTGTTCACCTGCTGTGGCCTCCTGCTCAGATGGACTATGACATGACACTATTTGGCTTCAAACTGGTTCTCTAAGGGCGGCCCCTGCCCAGTATCCCGAGGGTGCAGAGTCATCCACGGGGGCACCCTGGAGGAGACAGGCGCCCGGAAGCCGGAGGTCTGAAGGCCTGGGGAGATCCAAAGCCCCTTTGGGGATAGAGGAACAAGATACCGCCATCCGCCTGGAAGGAGAACTTGGTGCCCATTTGAGACATACTCTTTCTCAGCACAAGGGAGCTGCCTGACTCCATCAGGGGACATCAGCTGGACGGAGGCCTCTGGGACACCAGCCACACCCTTTCCCAGTCTGGCTTTCCCTCAGGGAGACAGGAATTGGGTCAAAAGTTGGAGGCACGTGACAGGAGGCTAACTCTTCCCAAACCAAGTAATGGGCTTTCCTTCAGCCTCCTCCCTGTGGGAAGGTGGGCCCCACCATTGGGGCATGAGATCTAGCACCTGCTCCCAGAACACATTTGGGGAAGGGCCCAGTTCATTTGGGCCAACTGCTCCAGCCTCAGTGAGGCTCCCAGAACTGGCCAAGTGATGCTCCACGCTGGCCCAGGCCTTCAGACACCTGAAGGGGCTCAATGCTGGACTCTTTGACTTGAGTCTGCTCAACCCAAGCACTGATTTACACAGCATGGCTCTGCAGGAGAAAACTAAGCCTTCAGTGTGGGGAGAGCCTCAGCTGTGGCCTGCAGTGGGCGGCTGGCCTTGGCCAGCCCTCCCTGTGACCCTGGCTCCCGCCTCTCACCGACCTCCACAGATTCCTCACTCGAGAACCTCTGGCCCCAGCATGGCATCCAGTAGCCTGGATGGAGCAGGAGCCAGCTGCCCAGGACGAGGACGCTATGCTCCCTCCCAGGGAGGTCCTGGAGCTTCTGGAAGGCTCTTTCACATACATCCGGCCAACGCATTTGTGTAGGACCCATCAAGGAAGGTAGTGTCTTATCCAGGGTACCAGGAAGGAAAGGGAGTCACGGCTACTACTCCACGGAGACCGGATGACCCCGGCCTGTCTTGTGTGGCATGCAATCCCTGACTAGGGAGCACTGCCCACCCTGGGGCACCCCGGGGTTCCCACAGACAGTCTGAGGGGTGGGTGGGCTACTCTCTCCCCAAGGTCTCCAAAAGCTGAAGAAAAGTCTTTCTGCCTGCCTGGAGTTGTGGGCTGGGGGTGGGGGTCCTCCTTTCCTCTCACCAGAGTGTTGACACCAAGTGAGCACACAGTGACGGGTGAGACCCTGCCACCTGAGAAACGGCCAAGCTGATGACAATGGGCTCAGCCACTCTGAGGCCCTGCTAGTGAGCAGACGGGCCATCTCAGGGCCGGGGCAGGCTGACCTCACCTGAAAAGGCAAAATGAAGGGCTCCTCAGGATCCTTACTCTCCCAGCGACTGTCCATTCCAAGACAAATCTTTGCAGGTCCTTAGTTTAGCCCACGTCAGCTGAACCCTCAGACCAGAGCTGTTATGTCCTGGGGTCCTTCTGCTGGAAGTAGGGGCAGGCCTGGCACAAGCCTGGGAACCACAGGCAAGCCTGGATCCCAGGCTGGCGTCTGGAGGCCTGGTGTCCCTCGGGCTGACCAGTTGTGACACTTTGAACAAGGGCCTTAATCTCGCTGACTCTCAGTTTCCTGGTCTGTAAAACCGGCCTTGCCTGCAAAGAAGGCTGTTGTGGGGACAGATGAGATCCCATGTGCCCAGCTCTGTAATGAGGCAGGTGCTGAACAAAGGGAGGAGAGTGGCCCCCACCCTCTGACCACACAATTGAGGATCAAAGGCCAACAAGGATATTCGACTCTGTTGGAAGAACCAGAGATTGTAAGGTGAAGCATGTGCCCCCACCCTGGCCTGCTCTGGCTCTTCAGCTCGGCCCCCTGCAGCCAGGCCTGAGTTAGGCCAGGAAAGCCAGTGACTCAGAGTGACCTCACTCCTCTCAGCCTCTGTGGTTCTTTCTGTAAAATGGGCACAGCAGTTCTTGGTTAAACAGTCTCCCAATGAAAGGCCCTTGATGGCTGTGGAACTCTGTTATTACCATCGCCACTGCTCCTTGCCCTTACTCATCTGCCCAGAAAGATGTGTGAAAGGGGGAGAGTCCAGAAGAGAAGAAAAAATAAAGAAACTAAGCTTCACTTGCAGTCCAGAACCCAGGGCTGGCTGAGTCTCACACCGCTCCTCATCACAGCTGTCTGCTCCTTCCCTGTTCCTCTCACACAACCAAAGACAAGTTACCATTTAACCAGGTCATGGGAATTGGGGCCAAACTCTCCAAATGGCAAACCAGCAAGACCTGTTTGCTAGGATGAAATAACCCCACTGGACTTGGTGCGGGCTGCCCTCCTACAGCTTTCTACCTCCTGCCGTGGCCAGCCCAGCAAGGTGACCTTGGCAAGTCTCCTAACCTTCCCTAGCGTCTAGCCTGTGTCACGGTGGACATGGGCGGAGGGGCCACGGGGAGGAATCAGAGCCAGCACTTGTGAGGGGACACACAGCTATCAAAGGAGGAAGGAAGGGACCCCTGGGTGGCTCAGTGTTGAGCACCTGCCTTTGGCTCAGGGCGTGATCCTTGGGTTCCCGGGATCGAGTCCCACGTCAGGCTCCTTGCATGGAGCCTGCTTCTCCCTCTCCCTGTGTCTCTGCCTCTCTCTCTCTCTCTCTGTGTGTCTCTCATGAATGAATAAATAAAATCTTAAAAAAACAACAACAACAACAACAAAAAGAGGCCCCTCTCTGCTGTCTCTGCACTGGGAGCAGCTCTCCTGCTACAGCCCCTCACCCCCTGAAAATGTACGCCTGTGCAAAGTTCGTCTCCACCTCCTTGGTCCGGAGCACCTCTCAGCTGTTGAGCCGATCACTGTCTGCAGTGGTGCTAAAACCACCGGAGACACTGACAGATGAGAGCCTCAGCAGCTTGGCAGCCCCATGTCCCCTGACCTCACTTATTCCTAGCCGCAGCTTCCGAACCAGCGCCATTTCAAGGGACGTTGACACAGCAGCCAAGTTCATTGGGGCTGGGACTGCCCCTGTACGGGTGGCTGGCTCTGGGGCTGGAATTGGGACTGTGTTTGGGAGCCTCATCATTGGTTATGCCAGGAATCCCTCTCTGAAGCAACAGCTCTTCTCCCACGCCATTCTGGGCTTTGCCCTCTCAGAGGCCATGGGACTCTTTTGCCTGATGCTGGCCTCTCTCATCCTCTTCGCCATGTGAAGGAGTTGTCTCCACTTCCCATAGGTCTTCCTCCCATGTCTTGTCTGCCCTGTGTGTTCCTTTTCCTATATCTCCCCAGGCAGCCTGGGGAAAGTGGTTGGCTCAGGGTTTGACAGAGGGAAGACAAATAAATACTGTATTAATAAGAAAAATAAATAAATAAAAAATAAATTAAAAAAAAGAAATGCTTAACCAACTGAGCCACTCAGATGCCCCTACTTCACTATTTTTTAAAATAATTCTTTGCTTAAAGTGACATCAGATGATATATATTTACCCTTTTTAAAGTTTTAAGTAAATTTAAATTATAAAATCTTTCAAACATACAGAGAAGAGCAGAAAGCCACACACCCAACCCTAAGCTTGAACAAATGTTAACATCGTGCCATATTTTCTTTAGGTCTCCTCTGCTCAAAAAGTTAAATGTTGACAATGGAACCCAAGTGCCATCCCTAGCTTACATCCTTCCTCCCCCTTCAGTGGAGGCCTTGAACTTGAAATGGAGGCATTTTCCACGTGCATTTTCATACTTTTACTACAGATCTGGGTCCATGAACCACCTACAGTGTCATTCTAATGTTCAGAAAATGCTGTTGAAATGTGAGCTCTGGATGGAGAGTTGATGCAGGGTTTTCCTGCTTGGTCCTCTGGGGCTTGGCCTGTGAGTTACCTCTAGGGCTGGGGCTGCCGGAGGCCAGGCCCAAGCTCTCACTCTCTTTAAACAGGGTCAACTCTCTCTGATTTATACGTTGGGCTTCTGTGTGAAATTTCCTTGGAAAAACAGGTTCTGATACTTGAAATCACAATCCTAGTGGAAACCTCTCTCCTGACAGAGGACGTAACTAGGGCCCAGATAGGGCAGGTGATAGAGGAGCACCCAGCCTCAAAAGTTGACTTGCTCCTGCCCTGGGGAAAGGTAAAGCAGTCTGGACTGGAGCCTGTGAGGAGGACTCCCTGTTTGGGGAATCACAGGGCACAAGGAAAGCCTGGGGCCTGTGCTGCCCAATATGGCAGCCACAAGCCACCTGTGGCTGCTGGGCCCTGAGAAGGGATCTAATCCAAACCAGGAGGTGCTGCAAGAGTGAGCTGCAGACCGGCTTTCAAAGACTCAGTACAGAAAAAGGGTGTAAAAGATCTCATTCATTTTTATGTTGATTACGTGTTGAAATGATAATATTCTAGAGGTGTTGGATTAGGCAAAATATATTCCTAAAATGAATTTTACCTGTTTCTTCGCATTTTTAAAAATGTGGCTGTAGACAACTTTAGAATTACCTACGTGCCAGCATTCTATTTCTGCTGGACGGTGCTGTCCTGAGCATTAGATCCAATGGCCAAAGGCGAAGCAGTCAGACCATAGAGAGTGAGGCTGGGGCTGGAGAAGGACGGTCTCCAGGAGCCCTGGGCTGGCGGGAATCTATACCAGGGGGAAGGATTCTGATCAGGAGGGGAAAGAACATGCAATTGCCCTCATCTCCCCCTGTCAGGGGCTCCTCTCTCTGAGGTCCTCCTGCCCGAGATCCTCCAGGATGCCTCTGTCCTTGAGAGCCCTGCCACTCCCACCCTCCATCTCCATCTGCACAGACTCTAGGGAATTGAGACAATGTGAGTCCCCCCTTGCAGATCTCTGGCCTCTCTTTCCTATAATGAGAATGGGGGTCTTCGCTGCCGCCGCCCCATCTTCCCTGCCCCATAGAAGTTGAGTGCTAGAACGGACTTTTCCTCCTGAACCACCTCCCCCACACACCACCTGATCTCCAGGAGAGGGACCCAGGGCTCTAGTGTGGGCTGCAGAGACTCCTCCGCCCCCATGGCAGCGACACACTCCAGGGCTCCTGGAGGTAAGAGGGGCCGCTGAAGGGCCTGGGGGCCTGGCTACAATGCCTCTAGCCTGGCATCGCCAAGATGCCCAGCCCACCCCCAGGGAACCTTCTACCAGGACCGTCTCCCTGTGCACCATCGCCCAGGTCTGTGGTTCCAACCAATTATTCTGTCCTCCCCAGAGTTGGCAAGGCATGGCACTTCCCTATTGGAAATTCTCAGCTATCTCCCTGTGCAGCTGGGAGCTGTCAGCCAGCAGCTTTTCTCTGTTAAGGTAGGGGTGAGGAGCGGGGGGTGGGGGCTGCAGCGCCTATCAGAAAATGAGAAAATTGTCAGGCGCTTAAGTGCGTATGACAGATAGCAGCCTTTCCTCCCCATGGGGGAAACAGGATCCAGGATGTTACAACTTTGGAGTTTTCAACGGATTGGGGGGGAAAAACCAAACCAGCAACCTCTGCTACTATAAAATAATGCATATGCACATAGTAAAATATTCAAATGGTACAAAAGCCGAGCTTCTAAAAGATTAACACATAATTCACCCTCCCTCACCAGCCTTTGAAAATCCAAAGTTGGGTGCTGCTATCCAAAGGTGGGTGCTGGTAGGAAGCACTGGGAACTCTCCCTCCACCTTGCTCCACCTTGCTCCACCTTGGGGACCCCAAATAACTGGATTGTACAAGACACTTCCGCAGAAATATGCTTTCTAATTTAGAAAAAAAGATGTCAACAGAGCACTGTGCTCCAGAAACCACAGACTATGAAGAATGAGCATACGTGTTGAGAGTTCACTGTTTTAATCAAATAAAACCTACAACAAAGTTAATCTGACACATAGTTAATGAGATAATCATTGTTGCGCTTCACGGGAATTAGGCATTAATGGGAAGCAGTTTTTATAAATGACGGTAATTATACTGCTGCCTTTGCTCAGCCAAAATTTTAAGGTTTTTTCTTCTTGTTTTGTTACTTCCCATGTATGTGCTGTTGGTCTCTGTGATGAAGTTTCCTGTGGGTTCCGGTGCCCTGCTGTCACTGTCGCCAGCCTGCCCCACCCCCACCCGGGGGCACAGGCCCAGTGCGAGGTTTCCTTGAGCACCTAGCAGGTGCTCCTGTGCACGGCACTGAACTTGGATTATCTTGTTTAATCCTCACAAGAATCTCGAGAAATAGGTGTTTTTAGCTCGTAGTTCACAAAAGAGGGAAGGGAGGTTCAGGTTGGTTACGCTGCCCAGGGTCACGGTCGCAGAGGCAGGGGTGGGCCGCCCTCGGCAGGCTGACCCTGCGGCTGGAGTGGAAGCACAGTGCGGGACACCCCTTCTCCCCTGTCCCCAGCTGACCTCTGCTCCCTGGGGACACTGTGTTGGGCAGTTGAGGCTAACAGGCCACCGGGGCCAGGCTGCATGGGCTTCGCAGCCACATGAACCAAAGTTCAACTCCCAGCCGCTCACACACCGGGCTTGTGACCCCTCTGAGCCTCTGACGTCCGTCAAGTGGGGAGCGGTTCCAGGCGCCGGTGCCATGCAGTCCTAGCATGGGCCACACGCACAGGATTGGGGAACAAGAGCAGGCCGGTCCTGGGGGTACAGGAGTGGCAGCAAGGACTGGGGTTGTCCAGCCCCCCTACCTGGGAGGTCTCCGAGCCAGTGGGGAAACAGGTGAGAAAGCGTCTTCCCCGCTGAGCTCCGTGGTGGTGGAGGAGGGGCCCCCCAGGGGGGACACACGGTCCCAGGCTGTCATCGGACTAGCTGCAGGTCAGTTCCAATTCTGTGAGCAAGGAGAAGCCCCACTTTCACTGCACGTCTCCCCGAAAAGCCTGAAGGCCCCTTTGTCGTCCTTTGGTGCTGCTCTCGGGTGCAAAGGGTTAAGCCGCTGCGTCCCCCCTGAGGTACAGGGAGGGGTCAGCCAGCAGGAAGCCCCAAGTGGAAAGGGAACAGAACAGAGGCTGCACACGCCATCCAAGACAAACTTCTGCCACCTTACCAGTTTGCCCTGGGCCTGACCTATTCACTGTGACCAACGGGGTGACAAAGAGAGGTTATGTGCAAAGGTACTCCGTGTCCCTGTGGCAGGGGGCCAGCAGGGAACTCTTGTCATCAGCCGGCCAGCTGGGCTGGGGATCCAGGGCCTGCTCCGAACCCTCAGGGTCATTGGCAAAGCAGGACTGAGTAGAGTCTGTCGTGACCGCTCTAGGGGTTTCTGTCCCTCAGGCTTTGGCCACAAGGGTCACCGGGGCTGGCAGGGTCGTCTGGGGCCAGTGGAGTCCTGGGCACTGACCAGCTTCCCACCTGGCCCAGTGCACTGTCGTCTTGGCTGCAGGCAGAGCACAGAGAACAAGAGTCACAGGGCTGCATCTAGACGACGCCTGCGGCTGAATTCTAAATCTGCCACCTTCCAGCCGTGAGAGCCCGGGCCAGCTGCTTATTTCCACTGAGTCCCAGTTTCCCCATCTGTGAAATGGGGCTAGTCAGCCGGGCTGTTGTGAAGATGCGTGTACTGTGACTCGCATGTTGAGCCCGGTGGCTGACTCAAGTGAGGGCTCTGTCAACGTCAGCCATTCATAACAACAATAAATATTATGATGATTCCTTCCGGAAATACCTGTGGAGCACCTGTGACAGGCCAGGTCCTATGCAGGGTGCTCTTGGACGATGGAGGTGAGTAAGATGAGTCCCACCCCTCCTAGGGGGCACGTACGGGATTAATTCTAACCTAAGTCTGAGAGTACTGAGTGACATGAAAGGGGTGTGCCAGGATAGGCATTCAGGGAAGGCTTCCTGGAGGAGGCAGCATTTCATCTGGGCTCAGGCAGGTGGCTAAGGCTGTGGAGGTGGGGGAAGAGAGGAAGGGCATTGACTGCATGAGGAAGGAAGCAGACCTGTGAAAGAGCATGCAAATTTGAGCTCTGCGTGACTGGAACACCATGTCAAGCGGGGACACAGGGGAGCGGTCAGAAGGAGAGTGTTATTGTCCCAAGAACATGCCAGTGTGCTTCTGCCTTACTAGGTGACCCTGTGCCAGTCACTTCCCGTCTCTGCACCTGATGGATGGCCCCCCATCTTTCCCTCTGAGAACTTGAGTTACCCTTCATTTCTTTCGTCCTCCTTTCCACACAGGCTGAGTCTTTGAATGAGGAAGTCACTGAAGGTTCTGGCCACGGCTGTGAATGATCAGCCCGAAGCCAAGTGCAGAGGCCCCTCTACTTCCAGTGTGGGGGTGGGTGGGACCATGGGAGGCCCCACCGTGGTCCAGAAGGGCTAGATGGGGGCCTGGGCTGAGGAGGTGGGGAGCAAAGGGGGGGCAGGGCTGTAGGGAGGGCAGGTTGCAGAGCACTGAGGGAGAAACCATTATTCCTGCCTGGAGCCCTGGCCTAGAGGTCTGGAGGAGGGGCCAGGAGGGGGATCAGGGACGGTGGATTCTCTGTGGCCAGAGGCAGGGCCTGGGTGACTGGGGCTAGCTGCAAGGCTGGGGAGCCCAGCCAGAAGGACAGCTCTGCTCCCAGAGAGGGAGTCATGGGCTGCTCTGAGCACACCGAATCGGAAGCATCTGTAAGACACTGGAGTGGGGTGTTCAGTGGGGAAGGGAGCTAGGAGGAGGGGCTGCAGATCTGGATGTTGCTAGATGAGGCCAAGACTGGAAACGCAGCTTACCCTGTCTGGCTCAGGGCCTTTGACCGATTGCATGGGACTGGAAAAGAGAATGGCATGGGAGTGATCGCCCTGGGGCTCGCTTTCTGTGGAAGAGAGAGGTCTCTCCAGGGGTCGTATGGGGACCAGCTGACCTGCACTTTTGTTTGAAAGCCCGTGAGATGTTCTGGAGAGCAGCCTCCGTTCCCAAGTGCAGTCTCCTTGCCAAGACACCTGTTCCCTTTCCCTTGGGAAAATCCTAAGACGCCCCCACCTTGGCCCCTTCTGCTTCCACTGTCACTGCTCCCAATTCTTGTGGGTTGGGCAGGCAGGCGAAGAACAGAGAGCTTTGTGCTGAGGCAGGTCTTGGGGCCCAGGCCTTCATCCTGCTGGCCATTTTCTTTGGTATGTGACGGGAAGCCTGGCCTGGGTAGGCGGGACCAATGATACTGGTGCCTAATGGGTGACTAGGGTGCTAGCCGATGGGACACACTCGGGCCTCCTAACCCAGCAGCACAAGGGGTCTCAACAATCACCAGTCCTTGGCTCCCCACTTCCCCCGCTCCCCCATCCCACCCCTAGACCAGAAAAGCGTGGGGAGGAAGAGACCCAGGGCTGACTTTTTTATCTTTTGAAAAGCCTAGCAGAAATAGAACATTTATCTGTGTGAAGGCTACACAGGCTTAACTAAAATGTCAAGTTTCTTTACTGGAATTATATGGGGAACATGATAAATGTACATTTATTCAGTAATTACTAATTCAAGACCCTATTTTATATGAAACAAAACCATGGCATGCAGCTCAGGAGCTCTGATTGCTTTTGTTTCATATCACATCGGCTCCTGAATTAATAATTATGAAATGAATGTAATTTGATAGTCCTAAACTTTTAAAACATGGAGTGTATGTGTTTGTGTGTCTGTGTGTGTCTGTGTGCGTGCTGGTGGGCAGAGCTGAGATAATAAAAGTGAAGATGTTTTCATCTTATAGTTGAGAAAACCGAGGAGCAGAGGGTGAGTAGCCAGCTCCCAGTCACGGTCACAGGGTGTGGCAGGTGTCACACCCGGGCACAGCCCCCACTTCTCAAGCCCCTAGCCCTGGGCACCCCCTGGTGCTCTGGCTATTGGCTCTCTGGCTGGCTCCCTGGCAGGGTGGCGGGTAGGAGGAGAGGAAGAGCTAGCTCATTTTGCACTTTCAGGCCAGGGCCAACAGCTGCCTGGGAGGTAAGGGGAGGGGACCCCTGGGAATCCACAGCCTGTGGATTGGAGAGATGGAGCAAGCCAGGAAAAACAGGTGCAGGTGGTAACAGGGAACGGGGGAAGGGAAGCAAACCCAGAGACAAAGAGAGATGGATAGAACCAGACAGAGTGGAGGAGGTGAGGCCCCTAGGGCTCATGAGGACCCCTCGTGGTCTGGGAGAGCAGATCCCACGGCCACCAGCAGAACCTGGTCCCAGGCCCACCCTCTCTGTGACCCCACAGAGGGTTTGCTGGGCTCCAAAGGGCCCTGGAGCCCACAGTCAGAAAGGCCTCAGCCAGTGGGCAAGGACGATGCCCACATCTGGGGGGCAGGGTTGCCCTTTGCCAAGCCAGCAGCAGCAGTAACCACAACCCCCCTCCCAGAGCCACCCAGCCACAGGGGCAAACAGTCCCTTTGTTTCATAGGCCCTGCCCCAGTGAACTAGTGTTCAGAACCAACCCCATTAAAAAATCCCTCCCAGGGCAGGCAACTCCTGGGAGCGCAGTCTAGTGTGGGGTAGAGGGCACTGGGCTAAGGGCTCCTGTCACCAACTCCCGGCCTCTCTCTGGGGGCTGTTCAGCCATCCTCATTCAGAGTAAAGGTCTCAGGTGACTTCAGGGCTCCCTGGCTGGGGAGCTGGATAGGAGCTGGGGTGTTGCTTCCTCCTCCCCCAACCCCCCCACCGACCCTCCCCCCCAGAGCTACTGTGCATGCAGAGGCTTTGGCAGTCACAGGTGGTGGGGGCAGAGCATAGGAAGGCTGGGCATTGAGTGGCCTCTCTGCTCTGCCCCCCACAGGGCTGTGGGGACCTGCGGGGGGGGGGGGGGGGAGGGGGGGGCAGGGCCTGTGCTTGGGCAGCAAGCCGGCACCTGCGTGAGGGTGGCTGGGCGTCCTGCCCGGAGACTGGGCCCAGGCCCTCTTGTTCAGCCAGAAATTCCAGCCTTTTAAGGATCAAGGGCCAGAGAGGGACCTTTTCCAGGCCGCCAGGGAGCTGTTTTTCCAGCTTGGTGGTATCACCAGGCCTCGAGGGAGACTTCCCTGATCTTTGATTGGGCTTTCTGAAAAGGCGTGTGTCTGCACTTTGTAGGAGGGGCCGGCTGGCTTCTGTCAGCATGGAGGCTCCAGCCCCCTCATCCAGGCCCTTCGGAAGGAAGGACTTGCCACATCAACTTTATGGAGGTCTGATGTACATACAATAAAACGTGCCCGTTTTAGATGTACTGTTTGGGGAGGCGTAAATGTCCATGCTGTGTTCCTAACACAATAATCAAGTACAGAACATTTCCATCAACCTAAGAGGTTCCCTTGTGTCCTCTTCCCACTCACCCCCTCCCCTGGGCCTGGGCACCCACGGATCAGCTTTCCATTTCCATAGACCGGATTTGCCCGTCTCACACACATCACCGTACAGTTTGGACTCATGTGTCTTTTCCGTCTGTATGGTAATTTTGAGGTTCACTCATATCATTGTGTCTGCAGGTGGCTCTTCTCTTTGTCTTGCTGAGTAATATTCCACTGTATGGATAAATCCTAGCTTCTTGATCAGCTCCCTTGTTTTTAGACATTTGGGTTGTTTCCAGCTGGCAGCTATGGTGAATAAAGCTGCCACGAACATTTGTGCATAAGTCTTTGAGGGGACGTGTGCTTTTCATTTCTGTGCATTAGTACCCAGAAGGGGGACTGCTGGGTCATACGATAAGCTTGTTTAACACTTTGAGAACCCCCAACCGGGGCCCCGTACAGAGCGGCTGTAGGGTGTTACAGGCATGAGTATGGAGGGATTTGGAATGCTGCTCTTCCCTGTCCTCGGCCTTTCCTCTCCCCGGAGACCAAGCAGGGCTGTACGGTGGTGCAGTGCTCCAGGGGTGGGAGGGCCCCCTAGCCTTGCCAGAAGACATTCCCCTGCCCCTCCACGAGGCAGCTCACCGTTGAGATTTGAGAGGCTGTGCTCAGCGGAGGAGGGCTGAAGATCTATTTATACCTGAGTTTAAGCAGATGTATTGTTGGCTAAAATGCTGTAATTATTTTCCTTTTGCTAGTTCACACCATTCCGTGAGAGTGTTTTTAAACAGAGCTACAGCCACCCTGGCAGCCTCACCCCATCCCCCTGTCTGCCGCCACCCCCCTCCCCCAGATAAAACCGTTTCTTTCCAAGGCCAGGGGAGGTTGAGTGCTCCTGTCCTGGGCACCTCCTCCTCCCCAGTGCGGGCTGCTACCTGAGGTAGGCGATGCATGTGGCCAGTCGACTTTGCTTTTTTTGCTGCCAGTAGCCCATGTCACCTGGCTCTCTATCCTGTTGCCTGTCACCAGAGAGCTCTGGGCTCCCCTGGCTCCAAAGGACGCAGCTGCCCGGAGAGAAAGGGTGAAGCTTCCTTGCTAATTGCCAAGAGGAGTGAAAGTACCAGCAGAATAAAGGCCCTTCCACTGGAACAGGAATGAAGGAAACCCAGGGGCCTGGCACTTGCACTTCTGCCGAGCTGTACCTATTCCCATCCTGGTCTGAAGTTTTTAGGGCTGGGCCATCAAGTGACTCCTTCGTGATAAATTAAGATCATGTCCCTCAGACCTCAAGGATACCTGGCAAAGCATTCTCCCCTGCTTGGGAAAATACCACTGCCAGTTCCAGGAGGAGCTCACTTAGTTGCTTTCATGGTCCAAGTCTTTAGAAGGCTCTTACTGGCAAGATCCCTCTGGTCCCAGCATGTGTTAAGTGAGCACACAGATGATGTGGCCTTGGACGGTAAGAAGTCAGACCAGATGATGACCGTGTGATATTGCCCAGTTTGAGCTACCCAAATAACATTGAACCCATTATTATTATTATTATTATTATTACTGCTAGCATTTGTTTTCTTCAAAGATTATGATGTGGCTGTGAGGGGCTGACACAGGTAGGTTGTGTGTTTAGGCTTTTATTCTAAATTGGCTTGATCCAAACCAGTGCTGTCCACAATGGTAGCCACTAGCCACATGTGGCTATTCAAACTTAAGGTAATTGAGTTAAAAATTAAATAACATTTTTTTAATTTAAGGATTTTGTTTGTTTATTTATTTATTTATTTATTTATTTATTTATTTATTTGAGAGAGTATGTGAGTGAAGGGAGGGGTCGGGGCAGACTCCCCACTGAGTGCAGAGCCTGACACGGAACTGGATCCCAGGACCCTGAGATCACAACCTGAGCCGAAGGCAGATGCTTAACCTACTGAGCTGCCCAGGCGCCCCTAGAACATTTTTTTTTGCACCATCTTCATTGGGCCCTTATGTGGGCTGGACCTTGAAAAAAAATCTTGGAGATAAGAATCCTTGCCCAAAATGCATCCACAATTCCAGAAGGACACAATGACACTCGATTTAAGACAGTGGAGGACCAGTGTTAGGCCAAGCAAAGGCAGACATATAAGGGCAAGAGACAGCAATGAGAGGGGTGAAGGTAAAAAGTCCACGGCAGTTTGGAGGAGGAGTGGCTTAGGAGATTCATTTGAGGAGGACTTATTTGGACTGGGCCTTAAGGGTGGTTAGAAGTTTTCCCTGGGAAAGCGGCAAAGGGATATTGAAAGAAGAGGGAATTCCAAGTGCAGAGATGTGTGGGACTGGCCATGATTTGGATCACCTTGGGCGATATGGCAGGAGTGTGGGGGTCCGATGGGCCAGTCTGCGGAAAGCTTTGTGCCATGCTGGAGAGGGGGCATTTAATTTTCCTGGAAGGCTTACAGGCAGGCATAAGACCAGGATAGATTTGCATTTTAGTCAGATTGCTTTAGAGAAAATGAGATCGAGAGCATGGGGAGCAGCCAGGAGGATCGGGGAATAATGTAGGTGGAAACCTACTTGCCCTGAACTAAAGCCTGGACAGTGGGCATGGAGGGAAGGGGTGGGTCTGAGGGGCTGTGGGTCCTGCCCCCACCAGGCAGATAGAAAGGGTCCTATACAAGGCCGGGGAAGGTTTCCTGCAGGAGATGTGACTTCTGGAATTGACTTAGAGCTATGGGCTCTAAATTCAAAAGGCTCCTACAGTAAATCTCCAAGCTGATTGGTCCCTAGAAGATCAAGGTTGCCAATTTGATTCCTTCCAGAGAAGTGTGAGGATTCTCTGAGACGTCAGCTTTCCACTGGAGCCCATGAAGCAACATACGTATTGTTGGAAAATGCGTTCTCCGGGGAGGATGCCTGGGCCCCCCCTGGGCTCATTACAGCACAGAATACACAGCTGTAGGTCATCCAAGCCCTCCACTTGGCTTTATTTATAATCCTAATTACACCCTCCAGGAAGAACAATTGCTGATCGACCCAGTTACAAATTAAAGTTAATAAAATGAAAAGCCCATCCAGCAAGTGCAGCCAAACGCAGAGGAGCCTGTAGCGATCCCAGGACTTGGTACACGCCTCTCGGCCCCTGTCCCCTTCCCTCCCCGGGTGGTGTCCCGGTCCACCTGGGGCCACCTCCCATCGGGCCTGGCAGGCTTCAGGACGCCCCGGTGGGTCTCCCCACTCAGGCCTTCCCCTCCACCACCAGGTGCCCAGGAGCCACGTCAGCTGCGGGTGCGGGTGTTTGGAAACCGAGGCTTCTAGATGCAGAGCCACAAGAGGCAGACAGGAAACGGGGCCTCCACTTCCACCCTCCTTCCCCCATCTCTGCTGTTCCCCTTCGCCGCTCCCTTGGCTGTTGGCAGTGTCTCTCACTTCCCCGATTGCCTTCTCTACCCACCTCCTCGCCCCGTGGCTGACCTCGTCCGTCTGCCCTGAATGTTCTGAGAGGGGCCCTGGATTCTGTGGGTGTCCCAAAGGGTCGGGCGGGCGCTGTCCGCTTGGCTCAGCAGCACTGACAGCTTAAACACCGCCTCTCGCTTTTGCTGACCACGTTCATTCCTTTTTTTTTTTTCTTTGTAAAGAGTGGCAACTAGAGAGGGCGAGACGGGGACGAAGGGCTCTCACAGGCCCTGCTGTCTATGCGAGCGGCTCCTCTCTCTTCCTCCACTTGCCTCCTGCCGAACAATTACAGACAGTCCACCTTGGTTCCTTAGGATCCAATCCACAGCACACCCAGATGAACTGGGGGGGGGTACCTGGGATGGGGAGGGAAGCATGCATGCGGGGGACAGGGTCACTTCTCTGCAGGGTGCAGGGAAGGCACGTGGTTAGTGTCCTACCTCCGACCCTTTCTGGCAGCTCCCAGAAGCCAAGCGTGGCAGGCATACCAGCCCCTCAGGGAAAACAGCACCCCAGCCCCACCCCCTATGGTTTCATCCAGCCCTTCTGGCTTGTTTTTGCCTCCTATCTGCCCAACTCCAAACTCTTGGCTCTGCCTCCCCAGCCCTGGCCCTTTGGACTAGGGGTTTCTATCCAGTCCTACTGGCATTTGGCTCCTGACTTCCTCCATGGGCATTGATGTGGCTCACACAGTGGGGTGCCCCATTTCTGTACTGCTGTCATTTGAGCTGTTCTCCAGGGCTCCAGCCCTGCCAACCCCAAATATCCACTCGTGGCCTCTGTCCTGGCTGGACAACCCAGGGGCAGGTCTTTGACCAGCAGAAGGGTAGAGAGGAAACCAGCCAGGCCTCAGGGTGGGTCCTGCCAGTGAAGCCTGCAGTCAAGACATTCACCATCAGGCTTCAGAGACTTGCCTCTGTGGGTGGCCCACCCACCCCTTTGTATTGTAACCAGCCTGTTTACCCGTCTGCCTGCCCACGACACTGTGGGCTCTGAGGGCTGGCTTCCGTCTGACTGGCCACTAGATCCTCACTACCTGGTGCAGGTCCTGTTGAACCAAGAAACAGATGAATGAAGGACCTCTTCCTCCTTGATTCCCTGCTGTGGTTGACTGGTTCACGCCAGCCTATTTACATAAGGCCCAAGGGAGAAGCTTTCACCCATCAAGTCCAGTTGATCTGCTTCTTAAAATACACCTCCAGCCAATGCCTTCTTTTGGGGGACCGTGTATTTCTCACCTGGTTAATTCCAATCAGGAACTGGTTCGCTGATTCCTGGCTTCCTATTTTAACTCTCTCCCTCACCCATCCCCCTTTCCCACTGCTCATAGGCATAACGCCACTCCTCTGTTTAAAAACCTTCATTAACTCTCCATTTCTCACAAAATAAAATACAGTTCCTGGGGCACCTGGGTGGCTCAGTTAAGTGTCTGCCTTTGGCACAGGTCACGATCTCAGGGTCCTAGGATCGTGCACTGAGTCAGGCTCCCTGCTCAGCAGAAAGCCTGCTTCTCCCTCTCCCTCTGCCCTTTCCTGTGCTTGTGCTCTCACTCTCTCTCAAATACATAAATAAATAAAATCTTTAAGAAATATATAATTCCTTTAGACCTTCTATGATTTGGCCCAATCTAATATTCAGCCCATTTCTTGCTGTGTTCCCTTGTGACTGTGTGAGCCACCCCTCGGCACTTTCCACTGTTCTTCTAGCAAGTTATTCCTTTTCCATTCCACACCTTGCATCATCTGTCCCTTCTACAAAAGCTGTGCTCTACAGCAAACCCCATCTTTTCTGATTTATGGACCTTGCGATAGTCCTTTAAGACTCAGCTGAAGTGTCACCTTCTCTGTGACTCCTCTGAGGTCATCAGTGAGTTATCCAACAGGCTTTTCTGATGTGTCTTTTCATCTAGCACAAGGGGAAGACCAGAGTATTGCAGTCCCTCGCTCCACGTTGCTCTTGCATGAACTCGTAAGCCACTTAAGGGCAGGGCCTGTGTCATACTCAGCTCCCCATACTCAAAGCTGGCAGAGAGCCTTGTGCACGGTAGAAGAGGCCGTATATGAGAAGACTGTGTGGCCTTGGGCAACTTACTTACCCTCTCTGTCTCAGTTTGCTCATTTGTAAAACTGTCATAATAGCTCCTGCCTGAGGGGATCTTCAACAATGAGGATTACCTGAGTTACTATTTGTAAAGCATGTGAGCAGTGCTTCTCACATATTAAGCCCTCAATAAAGGTTAGCTACTGTTATTAACTGGGATTATTTGGCCCTCTGTATATGTTTTTTGAATGAATGAGTGAATGGGAGCCTACACAGTCTAGCAAGGCATTTTCTAGCAACACAGAGTATTCAGTATCAGAGCCCTTCTGTTAAGATCTTAAAGTCAGGTCAAAGTACAAACTCTGCCACCTGAATCAGCACTATCTTCTCTGTGAGAAGCAATTCACCACTTCTTCAAGTTGAGCAAAAAATGTTTGGTTAAGGAAGGATGACTGGGGATCCCTGGGTGGCGCAGCGGTTTGGCGCCTGCCTTTGGCCCAGGGCGCGATCCTGGAGACCCGGGATCGAATCCCACGTCAGGCTCCCGGTGCATGGAACCTGCTTCTCCCTCTGCCTGTGTCTCTGCCTCTCTCTCTCTCTGTGACTATCATAAATAAATAAAAATTTTAAAAAAAAATAAAAAATAAAAAAATAAAAAAAAGGAAGGATGACTGGATGGGACGCCGGGGTGGCTCAGTTGGTTGGGCATCTGACTCTTGATTTCAGTTTGGGTCCTGATCTCAGGGTCATAAGATAGAGTCCTGTGTTGGGCTGCGTGCTCAGTGTGGAGTCTGCTTGAGATTCTCTCTTTCCCTCTCCCTCTGCCCCTCCCTCTTATGTTCTCTCTTTCCAAAATAATCTTTTTTTTTTTTTTTTTAAGGAAAGATGACTGGAACAAGCTTATCATACTTGTACAATGCAGGACAGGAAAGAACAAGACCTTTGCAACTTGGTGCCAATGGTGGAGAGTCAGCCAGAAAGCAGCACGAGACTCATCATGCATTAATCCACAACTCATTCACAAATTCCCTGGTTACCTGTGAGGAGGGATGCAGATCCACGATTACTCAGCTGCTAAATTACAAGGAACCAAATGGGGAAACAAATTTCTGTATCCAAAAAACCTTAAAGACCATCAAATCCCAATCATTTCTTCAGAGAATGATCATGATTTTGGTCTTGGTTCAAATTCGGATCCTGTTATTTACTACATGTAAGATTTAATACGACTTTGAATCTCGCTGACCTGTAACATGGAAATAATTCTTATTCAACATGGTTGTCATGAGGTTGAAATGACATTAAGTGGGATAATTTACGCAAAGTAAAGCATGTGATCATAGGTGTGTATACACTTAGTGTTTGGATCAATTTTAAAATGTACGCTGTACCTGGATCTGATTAAAATGCTCACTTCTTGAGCAACAATAACATTGGGTAGCTATAAGGTCTATTTCTCATTCTTACATTTTAATCTGAAAAAAATTTTTTGAACTGAGTATGTAGTGTGGGCCAGGAATTTTGTCAGTGGGTAGAAAAACAGAGTTCGAAAAAACAGAGTCCTTGTCCTCATGTCGCTCAGAGTCTAGACAAGACAGACTTCCAGACAAGTTCTATAGGTGACATGATATATCCACAGAGGGGAAGCACTAAACTGAGATGGAACAAGATTGGAGATGAGATATTTAAGGGAGGCTTCTGGAAGATGTAATGCTTGAACCAAGTCTCAGAGGAAGAGTAGAAATTATCCAGACAAAAGAGAAGGAAGGGAAATTCATTCCAGGAAGAGGAAACAATAGATACAAAGATCCTGGGGTGCAAAGAATCAGTCCCCTTCTAGAAAGAGCAAATTGCCTGACAGGGATGGAGGGCGCATAATGTAACTTTGTGTGGCGAAGTGAAGAGATGGGAAAAGCAAGGTGGCCTCTTGTCACAAAGAGCTACCAACACCAGGTTAAGGAGTCCTGAGGCTATCCCGAAAGTAATGAGAAGCCAGTTTAGATTGCAAAGCGGAGGAACAAACCGGTGATGTTAGTGTGCTATTCTGCTCACTCTGGAGGCCAGAGGACAGGAGACTGGGGTGGGGGTGGGGGGGGCGGGCAGCTGTTCCAGAAATGCAGCCAAGACATTGTCATTGGAATCTATACCGACGCCATGAAGAAGCTGACTTCACCATCAAGAGCCACAATCTAGAAATTAACAAATATATGCTGTCCTGTAGTAGATTCTCATTTTAAAAATGGCATCTGCATACTTCCAACATACTTGGCTGGGGGGTACCTATCAGTGGTGCCCCAGCAGGGAAGGAAGGGCATGGGAATAAATCTTAGAATGTGGGGAGGTAGGTCCAAGAGGATACATTTATAAAGAGTTTATAAAAATATTTATAAAGAGGGATCCCTGGGTGGCTCAGCGGTTTAGCACTTGCCTTCAGCCCGGGTTATGATCCCCGAGTCCCGGGACTGGGTCCCGCATCGGGCTCCCTGCGTGGAGCCTGCTTCTCCCTCTGCCTGTGTCTCTGCCTCTCTCTCTCTCGCTGTGTCTCTCATGAATGAATAAACAAAATCTTATATATAATAAACAAAATATATATATATATTTATAAAGACTATTTCTGGGTGGCAGGATTATGAGTGACTTGTATTCCTTTTTCTATAACAAACATGAGTTACTTTTTTACTTATTTTTTATTTTATTTTTTTAAGTAAGCTCTAGGCCCAAAGTGGGACTTGAACTCATGACCCTGAGATCAAGCGTTGCATGCTCTACCAACTAAGCTAGCCAGACATCCCAAACATGAGTTATTTATACGTTTTTCTAAAGAATTAAAAAAAAATTAACCCAAGAAATTTGGATCAAAGGGAATTGGAAGATCCAGGGCATTCATTAGGCACCAGAAGATCGCTAATTCGGAGGTCCAGATCCAGTGTGGAGCCAGGGACAGTGTGAAGGTTTAGCGTGGAGACCAAAATCTGCCCTCAGGAGGCTCCGGCAGGAGAGTAAGTGCCTCATTTTTTAGGGGGTTCTTGGTGAGCAGAGTCGAGAAGGCAGTGAGCAATTCCATCAAAGTCGGGGATGATGTGCCAGCCAGGCGTTTGGTGGAGGGATGGGGAGCAAGTGCTCAGCACGCAGACAGATTTTCAGTAGGTGGCTGAAAGACACGGGGAAAGATTGTGTAACCGGGTTGTGGGGAAGGAGAATAGTGGCCCATTGTTGGAGACCCGATAAACAAATCGAGAGCGTTCATCTTGGGGGGTGTGGGCCTGAAAGAAGGTTCAAGACAGCTTAATTATCCATTGCGGGTCCACGCCTGGATGAGTCACTGGAGAACCATATCAACCCAATTCAGCTTTCCTCGCCCCAGCGCCTGCTACAAAGCAGCTGAGATAGTGTGGTTGGGCTGCTGTCACCACAAGGCTCCGGCCTGCACAGCAAGGGAGAGGGAACCAGCCAGCCTCATCAGTCATTCCTGGGTCCTGGGCTGGCCACATCCCTGCACCCCCAGCCTTCCTTCCTTTCTGGAGTGCGGGATTTGCATAATCAGGCACCTGCTGGAGGTAAGTGCCCTCCCCACTGACAGCCGCATTCTGCAGGCTCTAGTGACCAGGTGTAGGTAGACAGCTGCTCAGTGGGCCCAGGTCTACTCCGAGCAGCAGCTGCATCGTTAAGAGGAGCCTGATTTTTGCAGGAGTGGATTAATGCAGTTGGAAAGTGGTAGCTAGCCTGGTGATCACAGCCAACTGCAGTCGCATCAGAAATGGAAATAAGAAACTCCTGGAAGAAATGGAGGAAATGCCAGGTCTTTCAGCAGAGGCTCTGGATTTCAATCTGAGTCCATCCTGCAGAAGGCGTGTAATATTGAGCATCTCATTCAACCCCTCAGAGTCTTAGTTTCTTTGCTTGCAAAATGGTGGTAATGTACATGTTCTTACCCCAGAGATTAATAACAGTGTACCCCATGAAAAGCTCATTGTGGGTGCCAGGCTCTGTTCGAAGGGCTATACATATTTATATTACATTATTATATTAATTAGCTCCATAATTAGCAACAGCTCTACACGAGGTAGGTATTACCATGATTATTATTCCCCTTAGAGATGAGACAACAAAAGCACGGGGAAGTTAAGAGACTTGCCCAAAGTCTCGCACTACGGCAGAGTAAGGATTCAGACCCCTGTGCGGCCAGGCTCAGACTCCACGCTTCAGATTCCCACATTCCCTTCCTCCTTCAGCTGTGAAATCCTTTACAAACAGACACGGGTTTGCTTTTCTCAATTGTGACTGACATTCCCAGAGTGCTGAGCTCAATACCTCAGGCCCCACTCAGCATGCGATGGTCACCAGGGTTCCGCCTCAGGAAGGGATGGAGGTGATGGTTGTGTGGGTCCTAACAGGATCATGGAAGGCACAGGAACAAAGACTCAGAACTGGCAACTTCCCACAGATATGGAGCTCAGAAGCCAAAGAGGCTCATCTCATTCCAAACGTCCCAGTACGGGGCTTCTCAGAGGTCCTAGAGAAGCCAGGCAATGTGGTAGCTAAGCACCAGGCCTCTAGAACCTGGCATTAGAGCCCATGTCTGCCACTTCCTAGCTGTGTGACCTTGGACGAGTGACTTCACCTCTTTAGGCTTTGGTTTGCTTCTCCGTAAAATGGAGATCCGGTGTACAGTAAGTAATACACCACAATGTGGTGAGGTGTATGTGGCATGCTCTCTGGTACTGTTCGAGCAACAGCTCCAGGCCTGGGGCAAGAGTATAGAATTTGACTCAAGGTTTGCTTTGCTTAGAGGAGGCTGGATAAGGGCTAGACCTAGAAACGAGAAGATTCACACAGCGGTGGGGAGTCTGGGGAAGATTCCAGCAGGAAGCAAATGGTAAAGTCAGGCTGCTAGGAGGGTGGAATGTGGCCCCAGAAAACTCAAAGGCAGGTAAGTGGGGAAGGGTCTAACTGGAACTGGACTGGTGGTTATCCTGGGGACTCACAGCTAGGCAACTGGTTGCTTTCCTTCTAGGACCCATGCTCGGGATCAGAGGGCTTGCCAGTGTCTGGTAGGAGGCCCAACCAGGCAGTCAGTATAAGAGTCTGGTGAGGATTTGGAAGCAAGGAGGGGAGACACAGCCATTAGATAGGAATTTTGAGGTGGATCTCTACTTTCCAGGTGGCCGGGAGTTAGGGAAGAGATTATGAGGCCTGTATTAAGGAAGCCACCAGAACCAGGCTTCAGTTGACATTGGGAGAGGCCAAGTTCAGATATTAGGTAGATACAGGGGGGCCAGAGAGCCAAACCAAGGGGAGGAGGTAATTGGCATATGCAAATGCTTAAGATAGTGCTTGGTTCAAAGAGTATGCTGTGTAGTGTTGCTGGTGATGATGGTGTTATTTTGGCAGCCAGGATCTGCAGCCGAGCGACCAGACATAGAGCAGAAATAACCAGACTGGGGTTTGATGCCTTACTATTTCCTTCTGTAAATCTGGGGACCGGTATTGCCCACTTTTTAATTTAGCCAAATGAGCCCATTGAAGCCAAAATATAATGGATCACCTACCATCATCATGATTTCATAAAAGAAGAGCCATCTTGTCACCAAAACTAAGATGGAGATAACCTCAGAATAGACATTTAAGTTAGAAATGAAAACTAACTTTACTAAAGGCTAGCTTGCACTATCTTTTGATCAGTGTGCAGCTGATAGAGGGAAGCCTTGTCTGTCTGCCTCATGGCTAATGGGCAGAGCAGAGGACTCATTCATGCCTGGGGCTCCCCTTCCTGGGGCCTGGGCTTGTGAGGGCTCGGTTGGGAGAACCACAGGAAAAGCTCCATGGCCATGCACAAGATGTCTGTCCTGACTCTGAGCTTTCGTGCTCACAGCTGGCACCTCTACAGTCCTATGTAGACACTCAGAGCCACTGGCTTCTGGCCCCACCGGACCTCACTCCAGTCCATGGCCCCCTCCACTTGCTCTTGGATGTGACAGCTAAACTTGCTTGCTCCCATTTGACCTTTGGCACTTTTTAAGAGCCTTGGCTGGAACCTGCCTTCTGCCCCTCCTGCTCCTGCCCTGTCCCATCCCCACCCCTGGACCTCAGTCTCCACCCTAGTCCTCGACTGTTGAGCATCTACACAGAATGTCAGAGCTGAGATCAACCCTCACAGCCACTGCAGTATGGACTTAGCACTTCTTACACTCACGTGCTCCTGCTTTCCCCATGGGGGTGAGGGACAGAAGGAGAAGACAGAGTCTCAAATTTGGTCACAACCTATAGAAAGCAAGAGGCCGGAGGGCAAGAAGCTAAAAGGATAATGAACCTTCATCCGTGTCAAAGCGTGTCTCTTGGATTTATCTGCAAGCTCTTTGAGGTGGGGACCTACTCTGATCATCTTTTATTTAATCTTTTATTTCTTACACATTCCCAATTCCCCCTGTCCACCCTTCCTCCCCAAAAACCAACTAGTAAAAGCCATTGAAATACTGTTGCTTTGAATTTGATTCCTTCATTCAATACACATTTACTGATCACTTGCCAAGAATGATGCTAAGACAAAACAGATAAGGACGTTGCCTTCAAGGAGCCTTCAGCCTCATGAGGAGGAGGACACAGGGCCATGGGATGGGAAGTGAAATAGAAAATACAGAATATTTCCAAACAAGCCTGAAGGCTGGGCTGAACTGGTTTCACCTCCTAGTGCTTGGGTGGTTTGGCCCCTATGGGTCGGCCCAGCCTGGAAAAGCAATCTCCCCACTGAGGCTCCAAACATACCCCATTCAGCCTTGAACACAGCTCTGAGCCAAGGGCGAGTCAGCGTCACAACCATGCAACCACCTCCTTTTGTTTCCAGAGAGGGTTTTTTCTGTCTTGGTCTGCTGGTGCTCATTCTCCCTGACCCCCTCCCACACTCTTCCTAAACACAAGCAAGACCTTTCCTTAAAAACAAATGCCTCCCATTGCAAGATAAGGGTGCCTTTTCTGGGTTTTCACTCATGTATTGACGCTTGTTTTCATACTGAATTTGGGCTGGCCTTGTACTTACTTTGTTGAAACCTGAAGGTTGTTTCAGCAAAAGGATACAAGAAAGGAGAAAATAAATCAAAGAAACACTAACCTCTCAACCCAAAACAACAACAACAACAACAAATTCAATTAAGTGATTTAGAACTGGGGAAATTTCCCAAGAGGAGAGTCTAAAAGTAAGTTGGATGGGAGGACCCTTCCGGCCAACGATACAGAGATTTCCATTACTTGCTCTTCTTCACTGCTCACTGACAGCAATGGTGGGTCAGACTTTCTGTGGGGGGCAGGGGGTATGTCCCTAAAGGGTTCTGCACTTCCTTGCAGTGGCCTGCCACGCCTGAAAGCTACTCCTGAGAGGACTCTTTTTGGTCTCTGCCCAGTCTCCCAAGGTAAGGCTCTCCAAACTTCCATGAGCTTTCGCTGGGAGAGTGATCGATTTCTTCCCAATCTGTAGCTGTACAGATTGGGGGCAGCCTGAAGGTTGTGGGGAAGCATTCAGAAGTCAGGAGCCCTGGGTCCTAGTCTGGGGTGTGCCCTTGACCAGGGCAAGTTCCCTGACTTATCTGACTCATACAGTCTGCAATGTTCAATAAGTCTATATCTTGTTTCTTTAGTTTTAATCATGTAATTGTAAATCGAATACGTGTTTGCTGTAAGAAAGCGAAGTTAGGGCAGAAATATATAAAGGCAGGTCGCTCACCCCACCCACCATCACTTCCAGAAATAACCAGTGTTTGTTAGGTGAGCACCCTTTCAGAAATGGTCTCTGCCTACACAAAGATATCACTGGGTATGTTTAGGCCCTGCCTAGATTCCGGGGTTGCCACGGCTTGTCTCATGGCTGTGGAGTTCCCCATCTTCTGAAACAAGAATCTGTCTTCTTAACACATTTTATTCTTATGGCACCAAGAAAGGTTTTGCTTTTTTTGTTTTTTTCTTTTTAAATCTGTATTCACTTTTTTCTAGAAAATTCCAGAGATAAGGAAAAGGTGGGGAGCTGGCTTGTACAGGGCCAAAAATCAATTACTCATATCTATTCCAAACTCCTCATTCAGTGATGTCACTTCGGTAGCTTGCAATTGGCAGCAGTAGGGAGTATTTACACCATAGCAACTGGCAAATGCTGCAAATCAGGACCCCACACCCCACCCCAATCTACTAGTTTACCGGCACGTCATGGGGCCTGGTGAGGAACGTGCTTGGAAAACTCAAGGGGAATCAGCCAAATGGCGCTTGCTATGCAGTTTGATGGGCTCTGCGGAGTCAAGGGAACTGGATCTGTAGGCTCTCTCCCTGCTGGCAAAGGATAACAACCCCGGGCAAAATCATGGAAATAGATGTTGACAGAAAGTAGGGACTTACACCTCCTCTATCTATCCTGCTGTCCTGAAGCAAACACTTAAGATGTTACTTCTTTTAGATGTCTATGGTAGAGTTCTAGAGCAATGGCCCCAATGAATGGCGTCTCCTTGTGTCTGCACCCCTCTGCTATGTGATGTTGCTGTTCCCCTCACTGAGCAGTCAAGTCTACTTTGCCACCTCCTTCAATCAGGACTGGCCTAGTGACATTTCTGGCCAGCAGAATATGGCAGAAATGACATGCAAAGTCTGGAGCTTAGGTCTAAAGAGGTCTTCCAGTGTCTACCATTACCCTCTCATAACCTTGAGATTGCCATGCCCTGATGAAGTCCCCTGAGTCCACTGGAGAATGAGAGACCACTGGGAGAACTGGCAAGCTGCACCAACCTCCAGACATGCGAATGAGGCCGTGTTGGGCCCCCAACCCCCATCAGATGACCTTAGCCACATGGGTGATGATGGCAAGGGAGACTAACAGAACTGCCCTCATAAGCCAACCCACAGCGTTGTAAGAACAACAAATCAGTGTGGTTTGTTACGTAGCAATAGCTAACTGAAACAACCTCAAAATCTAGAGAAATCAACTAGACCAGGAAAGATGGTGCTCCCAGGAAAGATGGTGCTCCCCCACCCCCACCCCTGGCTATAAATGAATCCCCACTAGAGTTGGTAAATAATCAGGATTTATTTAAGCTATTATTTCCCCCAGGAGCTCATACACCTTCAAAGGAATAACCTTTTAACAGTGGGACTGCAGGCCCTTATCAAGGATATATTTATGGCCTGGGAGTCTCCTGCCTCCTCTTTAGAAGCTGCATCCTCTGACAGCTTCAAGTTCACTTCAGAAAGGTCTACCTACCCAGGGGATGGGGCAGGTCTAATTCCAAGGTGACAGCTGGTTGATAATGCAGAGAAAATTGTGAGGAGATGCTGAAGCAAGTCTAACCATTTCTGTAGCCAAACAAAACAATCCCAAACCCCAAAGAGTGCTGGAGAAAAAAAAATAAACAAGGATTCCAAAGATGACAGAAAGTGGGGGCAAGCATATAGGTCATGCCCTATATATGTCAGTTACATAAAATAGTAAAAAGTCAGGTTGATTAAACTGGAGTTTTAGATTGTTCTGAATGTGGTTTCCCTCGCTAGACTGTAAGCCTCTTGGAAGCAGGGATAATAAATTGTTCATCTTTATCACTAAGAGCCTCATATGGGGCTTTGCACAGAGCAGACACTCAGTGAATGCTGTTGAACTGAAGAATAAATTCAAGCCCAAAGAATAAGGTGGGAAACATAGAAGCCGATAGGTTCTGAGGTTTTGAGGTTTTTTAAAAAATATATTTTTATTTATTTATTCATGAGAGACACAGACAGAGGCAGAGACACAGGCAGAGGGAGAAGCAGGCTCCCTGTGGGGAGCCCGATGTGGGACTCGATCCCAGGACCCCGGGATCATAACCTGAGCTGAAGGCAGACACTCAACCACTGAGCCACCCAGGTGCCCTACTTTTGAGATTTTGAAAGGCTTGAAATGTCTGCAGAGAGGCCAGGAGAGCAGAAGTCTGAGCCCAGGGAAGTGGCTGCAGGCCGGGTCCTATGGGCTCCTGCCTCCCCTAACCCTGCCCCTGGCAGGAGTCAGTGCCCTCCCCTGGGAACTTCAAGGTGAGGATGCAAGTCCTCAGGCCGAGGTGCCACCTTGAGCCCCCTTACTCATCAACATTATTCAGAGAGAGGTGACTTTGCCGGGCCTCGGGCAGCAGAAGCCTCTTCATGCCCCAGAGCTGGAGCCCTGGAGTCGACCCCTCAGCTGTCCTGAGGCAAAGCCAACAGGCAGAAGTCATGGAAGGCAGCAGAGCCTCAGGGACACTCCCCCAGATACTAGTCAGTGGCTCTGTCTAGTTGTCTAGGGCCTCAGCCTGACCCAACTCCTCCCTCTCGCCTGCGCCCTTGGGGCACAGGGCTCTGATGCTTTGGGGGCTCCCCGGCCCCTCTCTGGAGGACATCTCTCTCGCTACTACTCTAGCTCTGCTTTATACATCTAGGAACAGGGCCAGGCAAAGGGGCCCATTGAGCAACGTCTGTTCTGAGTCCCTTGCCACTTCCTTTCCAACGAAGAGCATGCTCTCTGGCACTCAGAGACTTTGTTCCTTGTTCCGGGGTCTGCAGAAGGAGGGGAAGCAGGGACGAGGGGATGGAAAAGGAAAGGGAGTGGGGAGGGATTCCCCAACAACCTCCCAAATTCTCCCATTACCTACAGCATAGAGTTCAAGTCCTATTTTTGGTATGGGGAGCTCTGGGCCAGGCAGGGCTCACCCACAGCTGCAGCCTTAGCTCTGCCTGCCTGCTCCGACCTGCCAACCACAGGGCTCTACACCCTGCTTCAGCAGGGCCCGAGTCGGAAATGTCATTTCTCACTCCCTGCCACAGAACCCTTCAGGGCCTCCCTCACCTCCCTCACCTCTCTGTGGATCCCTCCCTCACTCCTTTTACAGCAAGTGCTCAGTGAACACCCGTGTGGGCCAGGCTCTCTCTGCTTCGTTCTAAGGATACCACAAAGAGACATGGTTCCTACCCTTAGGGACCTGACAGGCCCTCTCAGGGACGGCTCTGGAGTTAGGGGGGTAAAGAGCTCTGATGGTGGGGGCTTGGGACAGCCTCCCGTGAAGAAGTGAAGTAACAGCTGAATGCTAAGTGGAGGTTAATAAGGCCAGGAGGGTGGAGTGAGAGGCCCCAAGGTGAGAGGGAACCTGGTAGAGGAAGTAAAAGGAGTGGGAGGAAGGTTGTGTGGATCTTGGGCTGTGGGCCTGGTGGACACAGTGAGGATTCTGGTTCTCCTCCTGGGAGAAATGGGAGACACTGATGGGTTTAGCCTGGTGGCAATGGAGGGATGGGAACATGTGAGGTGGTGAGTGATGGGGGCAGAGGTGAAGGCAGGAGAGGCTGCAGGAGGCTACTGGAAAAGGCAAGGAAAGAGGTGCTTGTGTCCTGGACAGTGGTGGGTGGATCAGATCAGCAGGTAGGGGGCCACACTGATGGGCTCAGTGGCAGGTTGGCAACAGGGACAAAGTCCAAGGTGGCTCCCTGGTTTCAGCCTTGGGAAGGGTCTATGCTCTCACTAGCCTGGGGCTTACTCAGTCTCAGAGCCTCTGCATCTAGCATAGCATCTTTTGTGTGTGTTTGTAAAGATTTTATTTACTTATTTGAGAGAGAGCGAGAAAGCATAAGCAGGGGGAAGGACAGAGGGAGAGGGAGAAGCAGGCTGTCTGCTGAGCAGGGAGCCTGACTCAGGGCTCAATCCCAGGACCCTGGGATCATGACCTGAGCCAAAGGGAGATGCTTAACTGACTGTGCCAGCCAGGTGCCCCCCAAGCATAGCATCTTACTAAGAGCTTGTAGAAGGGAAATCCAGATACCAGGGAACAAAAGGGCAAATCTCTCTATTAGGAGCATGTCAGGCGTTAAATTCAAGCCATTTCAGCCAGACTATTTACAGAATTCTTGTAACAAACAGGTACTTCCAAATGCACAAAATCAGATTCCCTCCAAAGTGATTAATTAATGCTTTCGGAATGTAGGCAGATAGGTGGGGCATGAGTATTCTGTTCTCATTTTTGCAAAATAATAGTTTGAACTAAAGGAAGCTTCTGGAAAAAAACACTACATAAAGAAGTAAGCCCCAGGGATCCCTGGGTGGCTCAGCAGTTGAGCGCCTGCCTTTGGCCCAGGGCGTGATCCTGGATTCCCGGGATCGAGTCCCACAAGGGGCTCCTTGCATGGAGCCTGCTTCTTCTCCCTCTGCCTATGTCTCTGCCTCTCTCTCTGTGTCTCTCATGAGCTTAAAAAAAAAAACGAAGCCCCAGATGTAAAGATATTTTGACCACATACACTCAATATAATTATATGATAAATATTTTAAAAATATATATATTTTTTAGATTTTATTTATTTATGAGAGACACACCCACAGAGAGGCAGAAACACAGGCAGAGAGAGGAGAAGCAGGATCCACGCAAGGAGCCCCTTGTGGGACTCGATCCTGGGAATCTGGGATCAGGCCCTGAGCCAAAGGCAGATGCTCAACTGCTGAGCCACCCAGGTATCCCAATATTAAAATATATTTAATAAGGTATTATTTTTAGTCTTTTAAATATGATGTTACTTTTATTTTTAAAATTTTTTTTTGTTGTTTTTATTGAAGTTCTATTTGCCAACATATGGTATAATACCCAGTGCTCATCCCACCAAATGCCCTCCTCAGTGCTCATCACCCATTTACCCCAAACCCCTTCCCACCTCCCCTTCTGCAACCCTTTGTTCGTTTCCCAGAGTTAGGAGTCTCTCATGATGTTACATTTATTTATTTATTTATTTATTTATTTATTTATTTATTTATTTATTTTTAATATTTTATTTATTTATGATAGACATAGGAGAGATTGGCAGAGATACAGGCAGAGGGAGAGGCAGGCTCCTTGCCGGGAGCCCGACGTGGGACTCAATCCCAAGGCTCCAGGATCGCATCCTGGGCCAAAGGCAGGCACTAAACCGCTGAGCCACCCAGGGATCCCCATGATGTTACTTTTAATTGCAACATTTGCTTGCTGTGAGAAATTCCAGCAACATATAAAGAGTGGCACCAAAGTGAAGTGCCAGTTCACCCACCCGTAAAGCTCTCTCTCATCGAATGTCACCGTTTTTTCCTATGCACTGAAACATGTTTCCACTTTTAATAAAGATGAGATTGTTCAGTATTTTTCTGTGGCTTAATTTTCTCCCCATAGTCATATGGAAGCATGACTTAGGGTCATGACCAAGCCACAGCTATGGAGCCAGATCACTGGGGTTCAAATCCCAGCTCTGCCAACCAGCTGTGTCATCTTAGATGAATGACTCACCCCACTGTCCCTCGGTTTCCTCATCTGTCAGAGAGCACAAGTTACAGTATCTTCCTCATTGAGTTTCTGGAAGGGTTAAGAAAACATGAAGCACAGAGTATAATGCCTGGTACATATATTATCTTCCTGCATCAGGATGGATCTACCTCACCAACAGCTTCCAAGTTCAAGATGGATGGAAATTATTCAACTAGCCTTTGGGGATGGACATTTATTTCCATCTCCTTCACGATTCTATACTGTAATTATCTGTGAAGTATCTTTAAAGATGTGTCTTTCTGCAAACATATGGGCATTTTTGTTCTTACTACAAAATGGCACCAATGTCCACTCCCACCCTTGTACTTAGTCAATTCAGATTCCTGTTAGAGACCTCTTTCCCCACTCTTTTGTCAATGCTAACATTTAGCAATTTTTGGTAAGTTTCATCAAACCAGTGGATAAAATGAAATACCTTATTGTTGTCATTTTTGTTTTGTGAGATCATCATTTTATATATTTATTAATAAATTGTTTTTTTCTTCAATGAATTAACTCCATTTTAATGTTGGGCAATTTTCATTGAATTTATATCTTTCAGATGTTTTGTAGAAGTTATTTATATATTATGGTATTAATCTTTTGCTCTTTGCTTAAGTCACAAATGGTTTCTCTCACTTGGCCTTTTGTGTGTTAATATTGTTTATGATTTCCTTAGGTATACCAAAGATTTAAATATTTACCTGTTAATCTGCTTATTAAGAGATAAATCATTTATCTATAGTCAGTCTGTTAATCTTTTCCTTATGGCCTTTGGGATCTGGGCCTTCCATAGAAAAGCCTGCCCAAGCTCAAGATTTCAAAAATATGTTTCTACATTTATCTTTAATTGTTTATAGGCTTTAAAAATGTTTTGATTTTTAAACCACCTTGAATTTCTTCCTAAAATTGATAGCCATCTGTTCCGACACCATTTTGCCCCATAAATTGTGATTGCCATCATTATCATAAACTAAGTTCCTATTTATACAGGATATGCTTCAGGACTCTGTTCTGTTTCCTCACCTACTTGGTTTTTCCTACATCAATACCTCATTTTTTACTATTATAATCTTTGGTATCTTTGTTGTATGTCTTGACATATAACAGGAGGTGCTCCTGTCATTATTCTTCTATTTCAAAATGTTCTTGGCTATTCTTGTATGTTTACTCTTCCAGATGAATTTCAGAATCAGCATATCCATAAAAAGTCCTGCTGGAATGTCAATAGGAACTAATTTGGAGGAGAATTAATATCTTTTTAATACTGAGTTTTTTCATCATTTTAAGAAGATAAATTGTTTCTCCATACATTCAACATTTGTGCATCCTTTAAGAAAGTCCATAGTTTTTTTTTCCATAAGTCCTGTACATTTTTTGATAATTTGTTCCTAAGTTCCTTTTTAGTTTTTATTATTAACATGAGTTGTATCTTTTTTTTCTATCATATTTCCTAATTTATTATTGCTGATATATAGGAAAGCTACTGGCTTGTGTGTGTGCATATGTTTCCTTTATAATTTACCACCTTGTTAGATTCTTTTTTAAGCCATAATCATTTTTTAAGGGGTTGAGCCTGGAAGTTCTGCATATATTATCATATCATCTAGAACTAATGCCATTTGTCTCTTTTCATGTTGATGTATAACTCTTGTTTTTCATCTTACTGCAGTGACTAGGTACTCTAGGTTCATGTACTAATAACAATGGTATCAACTCAGTTTGTCTCAATCCTGACTTTAAAGAAAATGCTTCTAATACTTTGCTGTTTAGCATTTGCTGTAGCTGTAGGTTTCTTTTTTTTTTCTTTTTTTTTTTTTTTTAGCTGTAGGTTTCTTAGGTTTCTAATGGAGATTTTATCAAGTTCAGGATTTTTTTTTAAGTTTATTTAGGTAAACTCTGCACCCAATGTGGGGCTCAAACTCATGATCCCGAGATCAAGAGCCACGTGCTCTACCCACTGAGCCAGCCAGGTGCCGCAAAGATGTTTTCTTTCCTGCTTCACTTATGAGAAGGTTTTATTTTTCCCCAGTCACAAAAGGGTATTGTATTCTACTAGAAGTATGTGGAGGTTTTTTGGTCTTGGTTTTGGGTGGGTTTTTTTGGTACCAATTGAAATTATCAGAAGTTTTCTCTCTTTGGTATATGAATGTAGTGAATTTCATTAAGTTATCTTAGTTTTGAACCATCTTTGCATTACTTTAATACACTGATCCAATTGGCTAATATTTCATTTAGAATTTTAAAAATCTGTGTTTATAAGCAAGTTTAGCTTTTGGTTTCCTTCTTGGTTGTTTATGCTTGTCCACTTTGGTATCAGCATTATGCCAGCCTCATAGAATGAATTTATAAGATCTTATTTGTAAAACCACACTGGCCTCATTTCTTTCCCATGGGTAGATTTTACTTTTTTTTTCTTTTAAAAGTCAGCTTTATGCCCAGCCTGGGGCTTGAAATCAGGACCCTGAGATCCAGAGTCACATGCTCCACCAACTAAACCAGCCTGGTGCCCCACTGTGGGTAGATTTCAAACTATTTTTTCCATTGTTGGTGATCTATTTGGGTTTGATACTATTTCTTGAGTCAATTGAGATAATTTATGTTTTCCCTGAGAATTGTAATTTTCATCTAGATTTAATGCAGTTGGGCATAGTATTCTCTAAGTTCTTTTTTAAAAATATTTTATTATGTATTTATTTAAGAGAGAGCACAAACAGCGGGGGGGGCGGGGGTAGGGAGCAGGAGAGGGAGAAGCAGGTTTCCCTTGGAGCAGGAAGCCCAATGCAGGGCTTGATCCCAGGACCCCAGGATCATGGCCTGAGCTGAAAGCAGACTCTTAACTGCTGAGCCACTCAGATGCCCTTCTAAATTCTTTAATAACCTCTGTTTCTATAATCATGTTCTCCTCCTGTTTCTAAAAATTGTCAGTTTGAGCCCTTTTCCCTTAATCAGACTTAAAAATTTTATCTATCAATTATCAGCTTTTTATTTTAGACACCTGATATTTGTTATTTCATCCATTTTATCCTTGTTAATTCTTACCTTCTGCTTGATTTAGGTCTATTTTTTGTTTCTCTTTTTCTAGCATCCTGAACTGTATGCTTAGATAACTTAGTTTCAGCTTTTCTTATATTCTATAAGTGTGCTTAAGGTAATAAATTTCCCTCCAATTATCACTCTCTGTGCGTCATATAGAACTTGGTAGGTAGTGTCTATGCTGTCATTATTCTAAAGTGATCCATGTTTCAAATTTGATTTCCTACTTAACTACAAATTACAGAAATTTCGGTTCTGATTTCCTCTTTAATGCAAAAGCTATTGCAAAAACTGCTTTAAAATTGCAAGTGAATAGGGGCACCAGGGTGGCTCAGTGGTTGAGAGTCTGCCTTCCCCTCAGGTTGTGATCCCAGGGTCCTGGGATAGAATCCTGCATCGGGCTCCACACGGGGAGCCTGCCTCTCCCTCTGCCTGTGTCTCTGGCTCTCTCTCTCTCTGTGTCTCTCATGAATAAATAAATAAAAATCTTTAAAATCGAAAGTGAATGGATTTGGGGTTTTTTTTTTGTTTTTTGTTTTTTTTTTACATTTGTCATTACTTTCTAGTGTTAATGTTCTTTGGAACTTTTAGGTCAGAAGGTTTCTACTCTGGGGAATTTATGGACATTTTCTTTGTGCTCTATTATGCAGCCAATTTTAAACTTTTCCATGGATGTTTGAAAAGAATATCTATCATTGGCAAGTCCTGCAAGAATACAGGTATCTACCAAATCATGCTTATTATTCTATGACTTCATTATTTCCTTCTGGTTGTTTTCTCTACTCACTCTTAGCTTCCAGAATTCCAGTTTTGGTCAATATCGAATCTTCTAGAGCTATTCTGCACCTTAATATTTTTTCATATTAACCAGAGTGAGAATAGAAGAACAGTGATTTAACTTTAGAATCCAAATGCCACTGGGCATGTGAAATCATGTGGTGATTCATTGTGTAAGTACTGCCCAAACGACAAATTTTTAACAAGTTAAAAAAGCCAGCATACACTGGGACAAGCCCATTGGGATGAGAGCGGCCAAATAGCAGAATGCTGAATTTTATGAATCTGAAAAAGTCAGTTCAGCCAAATAGTTATTAAGCATTCTGTGAATGGCACAGGCACAGGGCTACTGCCTTGCCCTCACGGCCACACAGCTCTCTTGGATAGGACGTGCAAGATCGTTAAGTAACAAAAAGACAGCGCACACTTTCATGCCAAATGAATGGCCCAGGCAGTGAGTGTTACAGCAGTCTAGGGAGTGGGGAGATGGAATTTGTAAACACAAGGTTGCTTATGTAGAAACCTAACCCAGCTGGCTTTAGCCAAAAAGGGCCTTATTATTAACTCAGGAGTATCTGAGGTGCCTCTTAGGCACTACTTAGGTTCTCTTGGCCTCACCTTCTCTCCCTCCAGCTGCTGCACAGGCTCTAACTTCATAATTTGACAGCACAATTTGACAGCTTCTCAGCTCACACCTTGTCAATGGCCTCTTGCCTCAAGACTTCCCAGTTGACACGGAGGTGCAGGATCCTGTTTGTCTTCCAATATTCCAAACCCAGAAATGTGGGAGAGTTAACAGCCTGTGATATGCATCCTATGACCAGTGGAAAATGGGAATTATTGAATTAATTCTTGGCCCTTTCCTTTCTCCAGTGGATTGCCCTGGGACACAGTTTATGTTGCTTCTTGAAGGACTAGCCCATGGTGGGATCAAACAATTGTACTTCACAGTGGCTGGCTCAATGATGCAACCTTGGATTGGTTCTCTCTCCTTTGGTGCTTTATTCCCTTTGTCCTTCACTCCTGCTCCCTAGGATTTCACTGTCTGTTAAAGTGGTAGCACAAAGCCCTTTGCTCAGGCTCTTCTCTTTTGGGACATCTTGTAGCATAAAGTCCAGGTAGAGGTGATGTAGGGGCTTAAAGGTTTTATCAGGTTCTTTCTTTCTTTCTTTCTTTCTTTCTTTCTTTCTTTCTTTCTTTCTCTCTCTCTTTCTCTCTTTCTTTTCTTTCTTTCTTTCTTTCCTTCTTTCTTTCTTTCTTTCTTTCATTAAAGATTGTATTTACTTATTAGTGAGATTGGGAGAGAGAGGCAGGCTCCCTTTAGAGCAGGGAGCCTGATGCAGGACTCAATCCCAGGACCCTGGGATCATGACCTGAGCCAAAGGCAGACGCTTAACCAACTGAGTCACCCAGGCACCCTCAGGTACTTATTTTTTCTCCATGTTTTGCCTATGTTAGCTGAATTTGCAGCAATCTCTCTCCTGATGGTACTAAGATGGCCCCAGAAGCCTCAACAATGGATTTTTCCAGGTTCACATTTCATGGGAAAACAGTCTTTATTCCCAACATCTCAAACACAGTTGAGAGTTATTGACTCTGATTGGCCTAATTAGGTCAGTGACCATCCCTGAACCCATCACAATGGCCAGGAGAATGCCATGTTCTAGTTGTCTCCAGCCTAGAAGTTAATACCCAAAGGAGAGGGATGAATGGAGAATGGGAGAGGGGTGGATGCTCAAACAAAACCCAGGAGGGGTTGTCTAAAGTAGCAACAAATACTCAGCACGACAGAAAAGGTTGAGGTAGAAGAAACCAATCTTCTGCCCCAGCCAGAATTTTCCCACAGAAAGTTTTTAGGTTTTCCAGAAACCAAAAGTTTTTGGCTTAAACCCTGCCACAGAATTGATCCTTTTTCTTTTGTACCAAGATGGGTAGAAATACTGGTAGGTCTGCAGACGTGATCTACTTCCTCCCTAAAAGACAAAGTATCTCATCTTCAGAATAATCAAACAATTGAAGAATATTCTGTTTAGTGATAAAAGCAACTGAACACAGATTGATGGCAATTCCTGCATACCGAGTGCTATCCTAGGCTCTGGGGTCCAGAGTTAAATAAAATATGTTCCAAACCAAATTCCAACAAAGTCATTTCCCTACTGAAAAATCACTTAATATCTTCTCATCTGTTAAAGGCAAAATTCCCAATATCCAAACACAAGGCCCTCAGTAATCTGGCTTCTGCCTATCCAGCCTCTTCTCCAGAGTATCAATACCCTTCCCCTTTCTCAAATAGTCTATGTTCTTTCATTAGATCAGACAACTATGGAGCAAAGCCATCAATCAGTCAATATTGATAGGCTGTAAGTCTCTACAGAGCTCATGTGCAAAGACATAAAAAAGCTTGGAATCAATCCAACATAGGAGTGGGACATAAACCCATGGAAAGGAAGATAACCTAAGAATTAAGTAACAATCTAAAACACCAAGGTTTGAGGTTCTGAGAAATATTTTGAAGATGGAAGTGACAGAGTTGGGGATACTGTATATGAGAGAAGAGAGTGTCCACGATACCCACTTACAGTTTACAGCCAATTTCACATACTTTCTTACTTGAACTGAATCAAATTTCCATTGGATAGAAGAAGCAAAGGAGGAGGAAAAAGAGGAGAAGAGGAGGGGAGAGGTGGGGAAGGGAGGAGGAAGGGGAGGAAGTGGAAGGGAGGGAGGAAGGAAGACAATGTTAATATCTACGTAGGGGTTTACAGTCCACCAAGCAATTTCATAGGCATGATCTCATTAGATCCTCACACAGGTCAGAGGGAGTTATTGCTTCTATTCATTACACAAAGGCTGAGACTCAGTGTAGCAATACTCAGCTCACACCCAGCAGAGAAGGACTTAAACACTCTGTCATTTCAAGTTCCTAATTTTTCTACTCTGCTCAACTACAGCTGAGACAATAAGAAGTGGGAGCCATGCTGGTACATCCTATATCAGCACATGAATGCACAAAATCAAATGGAAGTATTTCAAGTAAACAGTGTGATGTGTGGCAGAAAGATCAAGGATAAAGAAAATTGAGTAAATATCACTAGAACTGTTTTGTTTTTTTAAAAGCATTGATGGGATACCTGGGTGGCTCAGCGGTTGAGCATCCGCCTTCAGCCCAGGGCATGATCCTGGAGTCCCAGGATCAATCCCACATCGGGCTCCCTGCATGGAGCCTGCTTCTCCCTCTGCCTATGTCTCTGCCTCTCTCTGTGAGTGTCTTTCATGAATAAATAAATAAAATCTTTAAAAATGATAACCTTTGAATCAGACCAAATGCTAAAAAGTTAAACAATACATAAGAAATCAAGTTTCCACAAACAGGTAGAAGACCCTCTGAAAACTATAAAACACTGATGAAATTCCATTCTATGCTATGGATTGCAAGAATAAATATTGTTAAAATGTCTATACTACCTAAAGTAATCCACACATTCATTGCAATCCCTATCAAAATATCACCAGCATTTATCACAGAGCTAGAACAAATGATCTTAAAATTTGTATGGGGCCACAAAAGACCCCAAATAGCAGAAGCAATCTTGAGAAAGAAAAGCAGTGCTGGAGGCATCACAATTCCAAACTTCAAGTTACATTACAGAGCTGTAGTTATCAAAACAGTATGGTACTGGCACACAGATCAATGGAACAGAATAGAAAATCCAGAAATAAACCCACAATTATATGGTCACTTAATCTTCAACAAAACAGAAAAGAATATCTGATGGAAAAAAGGACAGTCTCTTCAAAAAATGGTGTTGGGAAAACCAGACAACAACATGCAGAAGAATGAAACTGGACCACTTTCTTTCACCATACACAAAAATAAATTCAAAATGGATTAAATGTGGGATAAAAATAGATGGAACTCTAGAGAACAAACTGATGGTTACCAGAGGGGAGGTAGGTGGGAGGATGGGGAAAATAGGTGATGAGGATGAAGGAGTGCACTTGTTGTGATGAGCACCAAGCGATTAAAATAAAAAATAAATATAAAATAAAACATAACATTTGGGCAAGTTTGAAAATAAAATTTAAGGTCAGAATCATGGGATGCCTGGGTGGCTCAGGGGTTGAGCGCCTGCCTTCGGCCCAGGGAATGATCCTGGGGTCCCAGGATTGAGTCCCACATTGGGCTCCCTGCATAGAGCCTGCTTATCTCTCTCTGCCTCTCTCTCTCTGTCTCTCTCATGAATAAATAAAATCTTTTTTAAAAAATAAGATCAGAATCATATTCAGGAGGGCACCTATGGCTCAGTCAGTTAAGCATCTGCCTTCAGCTCAGGTCATGATCTCAGGGTTCTGGGATCGAGCCCCTCATCAGGGGCTAGGGGGTCATCAGCAGTAGGGGGTCTGCTTCTCCCTCTCCCTCTGCCCCTACCCCCTGCTTGTATTCTTTCATACTCTCTCTCAAATAAATAAATAAAATCTTATAAAAAGAGTCATGTTCAGCAATATTTTGGCATACAGTATGCAAGATGCTCAAATGAATTAAAAAGAAACATACAAAGATCTCTCATAGAAATGTGGAGAAAAGGTATTGCTAGAAAATTCACTGAAAGAGTAATATAGAGCTGAGAAATATGTGAAAACATGTTCATCCTACGTAAGATCAAGGAAATGTAAATTAAAACAACAAAGAGATACCATCTTATTTATCAAATAGCCAAGAATTTAAAAAAAATCTTATTGGTCAATATGTGGTGAGACAGACATAATTATATACACTGGGAGTGTAAAATAGCACAATCTTTCCAGAAAGTGGATTTTCATTATGTACTAAGACCCTTAAAAAAGATCCCTTTGCTTTGACCCAGTAAATACACTTATGGAACAATCCCAAAGAAATAATCAGGGATGTAGTTAAAGATTTATATATAAAATGTGTGCATTGATGAATGAAAAAGTAGATTTGGCACACACACACACACACACACACAATATGACTCAGTCACAAAAAAGAACGAAATCTTGCCATTAGTGACAACATGAATCAACTTAGAGGGTATTAGGCTAAGTGAAATAAATCAGAGAAAGACAAACACCATATGATTTCACTTCTACGTGGAATCTAAAAAACAAAGCAAATGAACAAACAAACCAAGCAGACTCCATAATACAGAGAACAAACTGGTGGTTGCCAGAGGGAAGGAGTGAGTGAAGTGGTGAAGGGGATTAAGAGGTACAAACATCTAGTTATAAAATAAATAAATCAGAGGATGAAAAGTATAGCAAGGGCAATATAGTCAATGATGTAATAACATTGTATGGTGACAGATGGTGAATACACTTACCATGATGAACATTGAGTAAAGTGTGTGTGTGTGTGTATATATATATATATATATATATACACACACATGTTGTACACCTGGAACCAATATGACATTGTATGTCAACTATACTTAAGCAATAAATTTAAAAATATTTTTTATGTTTGTTAAATATGATTGTTTTTATACAGATACATTGTTAATCATGCTGAGCAATGATCAAATTATTCTAAATCCGAGAATGCAGTCCTTAAAAATGATAATTATGACAATGCTTAGTGTCAGGGGAAAATAGAAACCACATAATACTGAGTGCCCTGCAGGATACAAATCTGCACATGTAGTAGAAACTCATTCAGAAAGAATCAGAGCAGGATGCTTACAGTGGTTATCACCACATGGTGAGATAAGGGTGATTGCTATTTTCTTCTTCGTTTCGTTTTCCAAATTTTCTACAAAGAGCATTTCCAGGTGTTTAAGTAGGTTCCACAGCCACCATGGAGCCCAATATGAGGCTTGAACCATGACCCTGAGATCAAAACCTGAGCTGAGATCAAAAGATGGATGTTTAACCAAATGAGCCACCCAAGCACCCCTCAAGGTTTTATAGAGAAAGAAACCCTAATATTCAGACTAGATAAAATTTTATTTTTTTAAAGAATCAAGTTCACGTTTCCTTAAAAGCTGTTAAGTTAGTGTTTTTGATGAGAACATGTTCAGCTAAAAGTCATGGAGGGTTTCATGTTGGCTTAAGAAGTAGACTAGAGGGCAGTCTGGTGGCTCAGCGGTTTAGCACTGCCTTCAGCCCAGGGCATGATCCTGGAGACCTGGGATGGAGTCCTGCATCGGGCTCCCTGCATGGAGCCTGTTTCTCCCTCTGCCTGTGTCTCTGCCTCTCTTTCTCTCTGTGTCTCTCATGAATAAATAAAATCTTAAAAAAAAAAAAGTAGACTAGAGATAGTCACAAGCTTTGATCAGAGCCTTTATCTCTGTGATTATCTTGCATCCTCTTCATGGTGATAAAAGGGCTGCTGCAGCTCCTGCCATCAGATTTATGTTAAGGCAGAAAAAAAGGTGGAAGTTTCCCAGTGGTGATTTTTAGAAAGGATCCCAAATTCATTGACATTACTCCCTTTAGAGGTGGGTCAGTCTCTATGCTTTCCTCTTGACTCTAGACAGACTTATGATTACTTCAACCAATGGATATGGGAGAAGTGGTGCTTTGTGACTTACAAGGCTCGATCAGTAAAAAGCCATACACCTTCCATGTGCCTCTCTTAGAATGTTTGATCTTCAGAAACTCCTTCTTGGGATGCTTCCTCTCAGAACCAGCTACCATGCTATGAGAAGCCCAAGCCACAAGGAGAGTTCAGAGGCCATGTGTAAGATGCTCCAACTGACAGTGCTAACGGAGTCCAGCCTTTGGGTCATCCCAGCCCAGATGCTAGAGAGATAAGTGAAGAAGCCTCCAGATTCACACTGTTCCATTCAGGAGCCGCTGGCCATCTATGGTTATTTCAATTCACATTTAATTAAAAGTAAATGAAAACATTAGTTCCTCAATCACTCTGGCTACATTTCTTTTTTTTTTTTTTTTTTTAATTTTTATTTATTTATGATAGTCACAGAGAGAGAGAGAGAGAGAGAGAGAGGCAGAGACACAGGCAGAGGGAGAAGCAGGCTCCATGCACCGGGAGCCTGATGTGGGATTTGATCCCGGGTCTCCAGGATCACGCCCTGGGCCAAAGGCAGGCGCCAAACCGCTGTGCCACCCAGGGATCCCCTCTGGCTACATTTCAAGTGTACAAGAGCCACAGGTGACTAGTGGCTATCATATTGGACAATATAGATGTTTCTATCATTGGAGAAAGTTCTATTAGACAAATCTGCTCCAGATGATTCTTGAGTGTTTGAGTCTTCCCAGCTGAAGCTCCAGATGTTGTGTGGCATAGAAAGGCCATCTGTCTCCTGTACTCTGTCTGAATTTCTGATCTACAGGATCTCAGAACATAATAAAATAGATGTTTTATGTTGCTAAGTTTTGGATAGTTTGTTATGTGGCAATAGTAACTGGCATACGTTCCTTTGATAAGAAGAGTAAAGCTTTCTTAGAAACCATCATATATATTGTTGGACCATGTATCTATTTTATAAACTAAATTTTATGTATGTAATTCTATTTGAGTAAGTAGAGCTGTAAAACAATCTATGCTTTAAATTTATGTATCATTATAATAGAACACTTACCATTTTTTGTAACATGGTATACAACAGGTGAAATCTGGAATTCATATATTTAAAGCATTCTAATATTATTAATAAATGTTAATCAATTAATGTTCTTTGTGTGTAGAATGTTGTGAACACTGTATCAACACCCAGAATCTGCAAGTATAATCTCTGGCTGAGACCAAAATCCTTAGCCTTTGCTAATGGAAAGAAATGCAAAGATTTGGTTTGGATTTTTGCTCATCAAGATAATAGGGAGTAAGCAAGTTATAAGGACATATTTTCCTACTGGACCAATTCCTTCAGTGGAATTGCTTGTCCCAAAGATAAATGAGTATGTTCAGTGTTATCTAGTTATCTTTCAATTACAACTGTCTGTGTTCCCATCTCTTTTAGAGAATGAATGGCTCTCCTCCACTAACCCATATGAAAAGCCACAGGAAACCACAATGAGGTTTCTTCAGTCATAAATGTGTGACTTCCTGTGAAAAATGTTTAGGAAAGAATTGGTTTACTTGGTTTTTAATAACTTGGTGATTATTTTATAATTGTTCCTCACCAACAATTTAAAAATGTGCATGGTTCATATTGCATGACTGTCCACAAGAAATGAACGACAGGGATCCCTGGGTGGCGCAGCGGTTTGGCGCCTGCCTTTGGCCCAGGGCGCGATCCTGGAGATCCGGGATCGAATCCCACATCAGGCTCCCGGTGCATGGAGCCTGCTTCTCCCTCTGCCTGTGTCTCTGCCTCTCTCTCTCTCTCTCTCTGTGACTATCGTGAGTAAATAAAAATTAAAAAAAAAAAAAAAGAAAGAAATGAACGACAATAAGGATAAAAATATTATGCTCGTATGCTAACTTTCAAGACACAAAGTTGATTCTCTAGAAGCTAAACAAGCCATAATAAGTACACATCAGGTGATGGTAACTTTCCTGTAATCCTCAGTTTACAAAGAAACAATGAGAATTTGAAGGTTTAGGACATGTCTCTCAGAAATCAAGGTGGGAGTATATATGCGTTTATATGTGTGAATGAGATAATAATTCACAGCACTTTCAAGAATTGTGTTTCATAATGATATTAGAACATATTTGTTTACCAAACAATAGTTACCTTCAGTGTGAGGCACTGCTCCAGGAGTCATGTGGAATGCAAAGTGGGGAAAGGCAAATGCTGTGATTTTCAGTGACTATTACTTGTCCACAGGCAGGAATATCTATTGTTGTGATAACCACCTGGAGCCTCATATCAAATGCTTTTTTTTTCCCTCCATAAATCAAAATAATCATTTAGCAGTTCACTCCCCTGTGTAATTCCAAAGTAAATGTTAAGTGGTAATAAGTGATGGAGGGGTGGGGAGGGCATTTAAAGTGTAAAACTTGTATAAAGGAAATTTTATACCTGTGACTTGGAAGGCTATGAATCTGGTTTTCCTTTTACTTGTAAACTATATATATATATATATTTTTTTTAAAGATTTTATTTATCTATTCATGAGAGACACATAGAGAGAGAGAGGCAGAGGGAGAAGCAGGCTCCATGCAGGGAGCCTGATGTGGGACTTGATCCTGGGTCTCCAGGATCATGCCCTGGGCTGAAGGCCACATTAAACCACTGAGCCACCCGGGCTGCCCTGTAAACTGTTTTTTAAAAAAGAACTACATTGTAATTTACTTTAGGGGCATTGGGTTTTAAACGTGGAATTTTTAAATTGAAAGAGATGTTTAGAGATTATGTATCCAACCCTCTTTATAGGTGAGAGAACTGAAGGTTCATAGAAATGGGTAAAATCAGATCTGCCAATACCTGCACTTCAGTACTTTGCCCAGTATGCTGTGGGGCCTTAATGTGTGTGTGTGTGTTTATATTTGCTTTGAAACGTTCTCATATCCTTCGACTGAGTTCCAAAAACTCATACATTTTTGACATCTAAATTTTTTATTTAAAAATTCTACTTACTGCCATTGATAATTAATCAGAACCTATTGGATGACTGCTCTTGAATTTTAAGGCTGGGATTATAGATTGGGTACATGCAAAAAAGAGAATTTGTGCCTTCTCTTTGAGAATTCTTGAAAAGTATAGATAAGGTTGACAACATGGCAATTCATCTATCTTTGGTTAGACATTTTAATGTCAGCCAAGCCTAATATGCTCCTCTAATTATAGTGATATATTTTCCAAATTACAAATCAAGACACATGGCCCAACACATGGTCCTGCAATTCTGGATGTTTGGTACAGTATTATTTGCCTAATGGTAAGAGAAATTATGCTCTGGAGCACGTGAAAGATGAAGTGTTTCTCTTGATACTCCATTCCCAAAATATACTATCTTGCTTCTTGTAATTTCTGTGCTCAACTAATTAAAAAATTAAAAATAACTCACTTTTTTTTTTATAACGAATGGAACGAATGTTCATTATAGGAAACAAAAGATACAACCGAGCAAAAAGTAGAAAACACATGGACTATTTTGATGCAGAGAAACATTTCATTTAAAATGTTTCCATAAAATAAAGCACTTCCAACACTTTCACCATCATATCCCACTTTCCCTTGTTACAGAAAAATCCAAAGACAAAAAAAAAAATCAGAATAAAACTTGGATGTTCTTAAAACACGCCGCCTGAATTTTAGGAATCCATACAATGACCAGTCCCACCCTCAACCCATTCTACAAACCTGTCTTCCCTTTCCCTCCCACACACACTGGGGACTTTAGCAATAGCCTTTTTTTTTTTTTTTTTTTTTTAATCAATTCGGTTCCCTCTAAAGGGGAACAGGGGGTGGAGGCACGAGGGCAGGAGAGTCAGGGTGGAGAAGAATAGGCCACAACCGGATTTTGCATCCATAAAGCGCAGAGCCTCTAGGCCTAACAGTCAAGCGGGTGTGCGCCCAAGGAGTACAGCTGGTCTACACCGCCGGCTCCGCGGACACCCCTCCCCGCGGAGAGCCGCGCTTTAACTTCCTTATAGCAGGTTGAGAGCGCAGGCCCCACCGTTTTAAGAGGAAGGCGGAGCCCCAGCTGGTGTTTTTCCAGGAAGCACTTCTTGAGCGCAGAGGAAAGGGGAGAGAAGGCCAGCGCGGGGCGCTTCATTCATCGCTCCTCTTTCTCCCCCTCCCAGCTCCCCTCGGCTCCGACTCGCTCTCTCCTCTTCCCGGTGCCAGTTTGACGTCGGTCTCCTGGATACCAGGCAGCCAATCGCCTCGCCGCTAGGGGAGAAGCGCGGCCAATCAGGCCTCGTTGCTACCTGTGAGTAATATTTTTAGCCGAGAGGGACGCCGGCCTCCACTCCCCCTGGAACTCCGTGGAGCTCTCGGCGGCAGGTTGTGGAAAGGGGCGCTTCCCCGCCCCCCGGGAGTCGCTCTCTTTCCCCGCCCGTTCTTTCAACCGAAGAGGATCTTAAACGCGCATTACAGGAAGGCGCCGCGTGTATGGGTCTTGATGTTAAAGTACCACTGGAAAACACGCGCAGGCACAGAGACCCTGAGATACGTACGCAGTTTGGCACGGAGGCCTGGGCCGGGATGTTTGGGATAAAATGGGATTCTTCCTGCGGTCTCCAGCCACCCCCGCGTCCAAGTGGCTGCCGGGTCGCACGGGGAGGTCGGAGGAGGGATGCGGAGGCAGTTAAACTGTCACCTGGGCGGAGGTGCGGCCAGGTGCTGTGTCTCCCCCACCCCCACCCCACCCCCACCCCCTGCCCGGCACGGCGGCTTCGGGTTCTGCTGCTGCCACTCCCCGGGTGGCAGTTGGCCTAGGCCCCCGAGGTGATTAATATTCAATGAACCGGCTGCACGAGTCCCCGGCTCAGTTCGCCCTTTCTCTGAGGCTCTCCTGCGTGCACCGGAGGCCGATGTGGCGGCGCGTCCACGGGGGGGAATTTCCCGGGCCACAGTGCCACTCGCGTAGGGCATTTTTTGGTAAACTGTCCCCTCCCTCTCGAGGCCTCGGGCTCTCCCCGCTCTTCGCCGCCGCTCCGCCACCTGCCTGGCTCCCCTCCCCCCTCTCTCCGAGGCGCTTCGCCGGGACCCGGCGTCAGCCGCCCCACCCACCACCGTCGCCCTCACTGGCACTTCTCTCCCCCAATCCCTTTCCCAGCTTCCTCTTAGTCCCGCCCCCGGCGGCCCCAGGACGTCGGCTCATTGGCCGTCGTGGAGCCGGAGGGGTGTGGCCTCGTCCCCCGGGTCCCTCCGCCGCCCGGCAGGACATGGGCAGGCGGGACTCGGCCAATGGCGTCGAGGGGCAGGGCAGGGGCGGAGCCGCCGCCGAGGGTCTGGGGTGAGGGGCGGGAGGGCGGGGAATGGTTACGCGGCCCCGAGCTGTGTGACGCGAGGCGGGCGCGCGCGCACCCCTACGGGAGGGGGTGGGGGCGGGGAGGAGCCCATAAAACGAGAGGCGGGGCGCGCGCCGCGGCAGAAGGAGCGAAGCTCTGGCCCGGCGCGGAGCGGGCGCACTACGGGACGCTGGGCCAGGCCACCGGGCTGTGTGGAGAAGGGAGCGCGCTCGCCCGACCGGCCCCGCCACCCCGAGCCGCAGCGCCGAGCTCCCGAGGCCCGCGCCCAGGCCCCCGTCGTCCGCCCGGCGGCGCCGCGTAGCCTCCAGCCTGCTGGGCTCCGCCGCCCTCCGAGCCCCCGCCCTGCCGCCCCTGCTCCCCCGCCCGGCGGCCGGCTCTGTGGTGGACGCAGCCCGTAAGTATCGAGGGGCGGCGGGGCTGCAGCGGCGTCGAGCCCCGGGCCCTCGGGGACCGCGGCGCGGCGGCCGGAGCGCGGAGGGGAGCGGCTCGGAGGGGCCCCGGCGCGGCGGGACCTGGAGGCGGGGCCGGCCGGCGCCCGGGGGTGGGGGGGGCGGGGTTGGGGCGCCGGGACGATCGGCGAGCTCCGGGGGCGCGGTGGGCTCCGCGGGGCCCCAAGGGGTGCGGGGAGCCGCTGCTGCCGGGCTCTGGCCGGGTCCCCGGGGCCTCGGGCGGGGGGCGGGGGGCGGGCGGCGGGCGGCGGGTCAGGTTACGGCGGGGGGAGGGGAGCGGCTGACCCGGAGCGGCCGGCGCCCCGACCTGCCCGGCGCCTGGCCCGAGTGGTTGCTTTGCCATTTCTCGTGGCCTTCCTCCTCCTCCTCCTCCTCCTCGTTTTCGGAGGAGACTTGTACTCTCCTCCTCCTCCTCCCCCCCTGCTCCTCCTCCTCTCCTCCTCCTCCTCCTCCTCTCGCTGCTGCTGCTCCAGCGCTCGGGCTCCGAGAGCTGTGAGCAGAAATCTAATGAGACCCAACTGGCTGTTTATGTAATTCTTCACACTCCTGCTTAAGGCGTTGCTTTAAACTACCTTTCGCGGAGCCTGAATTTCTCTCGGCTGCAGCGTCAAGCAATTTGGCTTAATCAGCTGCCTTGGCCGGCACTCGGGCTTTGGGCTTTAAAGTGTAGTTTGGGGGCAGCCGGAGATCCTTTTTTCCCTTTGTCACCACAAATAATGGAAAATGGAACAGATGGATTGACACCAACTTGATTTTTTAAAATGTCCTTTTAAATCAACCTCAGTGTACAAATAGATCCCTTTCGCAAATATCTTCTGTTTGCCCTTGATCTTTTCTTATCCCCACCCAGTGCTGATCCAGCAAACGTTTAAAGGTCGACCTTATCGTACAAGCCTCTCCGGCTGTTCTCTTATCGCGAAGGAGGGAGGTGGTTTTGAAAATCAGAATAAACTCAGAAACCCTGCCCTTTAAAGAGAATAATCAATAGAGTTTTGAAATTAATTGTTGCTTTTGTTATACTTGCTGTTAAAGAGGTATTTTCAGATTTAGAAAAACGCACATTGGAAAGGAAAAACAGAGAAGCTCGATTTTTACGTTGTGTGCCCTTAGCATATTTAAGACGGCCGTGATACAGGATAGTTTGGTTCATAATTATTGTTCACTAGGACGGCAGTTCATTTAGTATTTTTAATTTTAGCTTCACGTACTTTGGAAATTAAAATAATTTTCCTAACTTCTCAAATGTCTGAATGTTTAACCATACAGCAGATTTAGGCAGCATATATCCAGAATGAACTGAAATACAGAATTCATTTCTAAATTAGTGAATAGGAATATGATCACTTTCTAAAACTGGTATATATGTGTGTGGAGGTGGGTGGATGGTTGTGCAGAGTAGAGTTTCCAATAAATATTCTTGTGAGAATTGAGGGAGGAAATACACTACATATGGGGGAGATTTTATATATACATATATACACACACACATTTATACATATACACATATATACATATATACATATATATATATATATATATGAGCTGTATTCAGGGGAAAAAAGTGAATAATAGGGTTAAAAATACTGTTTTAACTGTAAATCCTAAGTTGTCCCATGAGATTTTGAACTTTAATAAACAATTTTCTATTGTATATTCCTTTATTTTGTGCTGATTATATTTTTCTGACTTTCTAGCCTATTAGACTTTTTCAAAAGTAAAATTACTCCGGGGGTAAGAAAGGGCTGTGGGACTTAGATTTATCTTATTTGGACATGTTTGTTTTTGTTTTGTTTTGTTTTTCTTTAAGGAGCAAGACCACTCAAGGTGAAGGATAATCTACAAAGTACCAGCACTTTGAATGAAAATTTGTTTCTCTGCCACAAACTGAACACTGTGTGTGTGTGTTGGGGGGGAGTTGAAACACAAATCTCACTTTGTGGCATAGCAGCTATGCAGCTTGAAATCCAAGTAGCACTAAATTTTATTATTTCATATTTGTACAATAAGCTTCCCAGGAGACGTGTCAACATTTTTGGTGAAGAGCTTGAAAGACTTCTTAAGAAGAAATATGAAGGGCACTGGTATCCTGAAAAGCCATACAAAGGATCAGGGTTTAGATGTATACACATAGGGGAGAAAGTGGACCCAGTGATTGAACAAGCATCCAAAGAGAGTGGTTTGGACATTGATGATGTTCGTGGCAATCTGCCACAGGATCTTAGTGTTTGGATCGACCCGTTTGAGGTTTCCTACCAAATTGGTGAAAAGGGACCAGTGAAGGTGCTTTATGTGGATGATAATAATGAAAATGGATGTGAGTTGGATAAAGAGATCAAAAACAGCTTTAACCCAGAGGCCCAGGTTTTTATGCCCATAAGTGACCCAGCCTCATCCGTGTCCAGCTCTCCGTCGCCTCCCTTTGGTCACTCTGCTGCTGTAAGCCCTACCTTCATGCCCCGGTCCACTCAGCCTTTAACCTTTACCACTGCCACTTTTGCTGCCACCAAGTTCGGCTCTACCAAAATGAAGAATAGTGGCCGCAGCAACAAGGTTGCACGTACTTCTCCTATCAACCTCGGCTTGAATGTGAATGACCTCTTGAAGCAGAAAGCCATCTCTTCCTCAATGCACTCTCTGTACGGGCTTGGCCTGGGTAGCCAGCAGCAGCCGCAGCAGCAGCAGCAGCCATCCCAGCCACCACCACCACCGCCACCACCGCAGCAGCAGCAACAGCAGAAAGCCTCTGCTCTTTCTCCTAATGCCAAGGAATTTATTTTTCCTAATATGCAGGGTCAAGGTAGTAGTACCAATGGAATGTTCCCAGGTGACAGCCCCCTTAACCTCAGTCCTCTCCAGTACAGTAATGCCTTTGATGTGTTTGCGGCCTATGGAGGCCTCAACGAGAAGTCTTTTGTAGATGGCTTGAATTTTAGCTTAAATAACATGCAGTATTCTAACCAGCAATTCCAGCCTGTTATGGCTAACTAAAAAAAGAAAAAAAAAAAATGTACAAGTTAAAATGCACGGGCCCAAGGGGGATTTTTTTTTTTTTTTTTACCTCCTTGAGATTTTTTTTTTTTTTTTTAAAGCTTATAGTAAGGATACATTCAAGCTTGGTTACAAAAATAAAACCTGCATCATTTTTCATTTGCCAACCAAGCACAAAGTTATTTTATACTGACTGTATATTTTAAAGTATACTCTCAGATATGGCCTCTTACAGTATTTAAGATATAGCAAGGACATGGCTGATTTTTTTTTTATAAAAAATTGGCACTAATAAGTGGGTTTATTGGTCTTTTCTAATTGTATAATTTAATTTAGTACAAAGTTTGTAAAATATCAGAGGATATATATATTGTTTCTACGACACGGTATTGCATTTATATCTTTTTACTACAGTGACCTGTGACAGCAGCAGCTTCATGTATTTTTTTTACTGAAATTGTAAAATATCCATCTTAAAGACATCAACTATTCTCAAAATTGTGTACAGGATATTCCTTTAGTGGTGGAATTAAAATGTACGAATATTTGCTTTTTTCAAAAAAATGTATTTTCTGTTAAAGGTTTAAAGATTTTTGCTATATATTATGGAAGAAAATGTAATCGTAAATATTAATTTTGTACCTATATTGTGCAATACTTGAAAAAACGGTATAAAAGTATTTTGAGTCAGTGTCTTACATGTTAAGAGGGACTGAAATAGTTTATATTAAGTTTGTATTAAAATTCTTTAAAATTAAAAACGCTTATCGTTGTCTTTGTTTTGAAGCCTTTGCCAAAGATCTACCTCTAGAGTTAAGATGTTGTAAATGCTAGTGATGTGGAAAGGCCTGACTCCTAGAATCATGGAGGAATAATGCAGTTGCACTACTACACCAGATAGTAGTAGTTTGCCACCTAAAAAGTCCCATCAAAACTGCATAACCTGACCGATGCTTGGGACTGCTTTATTGTATATTTTTAAGCAACTTTCTTCAGCCCACATGTATCTCTCTGTGAGCAGGGATGGGTATGCTAAGGCAGGCAACCCCGTTTTATGGCAATTTTTAAATTGTGGTGTGCTGACATCTGAGAGTCTGATGATAAAATGAAATTCACTCATGTAACCTGAGAGAATTTATTTGAAATGTATATGGAGAGACCATTTGGATTAGTTTCTTGCTTCTGCTGGGGAGGTGAGTAGCTCAGAAACCTTGCTTGGACAAAGCAGCTGACCTAACTATTTAAAAAGAAGATTAGGTCTGTTTACTAATCCTTACACTTAAAGTTCAGTCATGTTTAGTTGGAGAATTTATGATCAAACTCTACTCAAGGTTGGACAGAGTGCTAAATGTTAGTATTTGTGTGCATTTTCCCAGCAAGAAAGTTTACTTTTTTCCTTTTTTGAAAAAAAAAAAAAAAAATTACTATTGGATAGCCAACCTGCTGCTTTGGGAGATGAGGGGAGGTTCAAAGATTACTCACCCGTAATGTGTCAAATTGGAGTGGCTTGGTAAGGGTGGAGTTTTAAAAAAGTGATGAGTTGGGAGCAGGAGACACTATTTTTAAAGTAAAATGAGTCATTTCACTGTTTAAATGTCCATTGATACAGTGTTGACATAGTATTGGTGAGAAAATTGCCTCAAATTGGAAGAAAAATGTACATTTATAGTAAGGAACCAGCACTGTCTGGGTTACTGGTGAAATAAATTTGGTCTTAAATGAATTTTTTGGACACCAGTGTACAAAAGCCTTTTGTCTGTTACCCATGCAATTTAGAGCAATAAAAAGTTTTAAGGAAACAAGCACTGGGAATAACCAAGCTGAGCTGTTTCGTCCGCTCCATGGTGAGGCCTTTGTCCTTGAGTGGACAGAATGAGGCTATGAAGAAGACTGGGATAGTGAGTGGAACTGGCGGGGATCTGGTCTGCCAGCACTATCAATTATGTGCTTTTGTGATCCGCAAGTTTGAATAGCTGTAAGAATAATCAGTAATGGTCTTAAGTGCTAATTTCTACTAGAGACTTGGGGGTGAAGTTATCCTAGGCTTAATAGGAAAATTGCCTTTTTATAAATAAAGACTCAACGTACTTTTTCTGAATATAAGAATTAAGGCAATTGGCTAGTAGGAAAACATTTGTAACAATCTGGAACGCTAATACATATAATCAGACTTTAAATAATTGATCTTAATGTAAATATGAGTATCTTCCACAACTTAGGGATCTTAGGGAAATATTTAGTACCCATGTTGGTTTGGTGCTTGAATCTTTTTTTTTTTTTTTTTTTTAAGATTTTATTTACGTAATCATGAGAGACAGAGAGAGGCAGAGACAGGCAGAGGGAGAAGCAGGCTCCAAGCAGGGAATCTGATCGGGACTCCGGGATCACACCTTGAGCCAAAGGCAGATGGCTCAACCGCTGAGCCACCCAGGCGTCCCTGGTGCTTGAATCTTGATTGGTTTCAAAAAAAAAAAAAAAATCATTCACTTTGAGCTTGGTATCCTTGAGGACGTTTTTTTTTTCTTTTTAAAGAATGAACAGAAGCTCTGTTTTCATGCCCTTTTTACCCTTTCTTCCACATCCAATAGGAGTGGAAATGTTTTTTAAGTTTTTAATTCCAGTTAATATACAGTGTAATAGTAGTTTTGATGTACAATATAGGGACTCAACATTTTTCATATGTCATCAGGTACTTAGCACAAGTGCAGTCCTAACTCCCCATCACCTATTTCACCCATTCCCCTCCCTTCTGGTAATCAGCTCTCTATAGTTAAGAGTCTGTGCCTTGGTTTGTCTCTTTTTTTTTCCCCTTTGCTTATTTTGTTTCTTAAATTCCACATATGAGTGAAATCATATCGGTGTGTCTTTCTCTGACTTTCACTTAGCATTATACTAAGTCTACATAATTGCAAATGCAAGATTTCATTCTTTTTTTATGGCTGAATAATATTGTAGAATGTGGTGTGTGTATATAGCAGCATTATACACACATAGTATGTATGTGTGTATATACATATATACACACCACATTTTTATCCATCAATTGATGGACACTTGAGCTGTTTCCATGATTTGGCTATTGTAGATAATGCTGCTATAAACATTAGGATGCATGTATCCCTTTGACTCAGTATTTTTGTATTTTTTTGAAAGGTAGCTAGTGATGTGATTGCTGAATATAGGATACTTCTATTTTTAACTTTTTTGAGGAAAACATATACTGTTTTCCATAGTGACTGCACCAGTTTGCATTCCGAGCCTGAGGGCTCCCCTTTTTCCACAATCTCACCAACACTTGTTTCTTGTGTTTTTGCTTTTTAGCTAAGGAATGGAATTTTTTTCTTAAGATTTTAATTTCTACATCCAGCGTGGGGCTTGAACTCACAACCTTGAGCTCAAGAGTCACAAGCTCCCCCAACTGAGCCAGCTGGGCATTCCCCAGGAATGGATATTTTTTAAAAGATGCTCTTGTCTAGCACACCATATAAAGCCTTAGAAAAGCTTACTTACATCTTGGCCCCAAATCTTTTTCTTCTCACTCTGCTATCACACTTTTGACCCTTTTGTGGGAACAGTTTTTGATTGACCATGTGATGACTTAATGATCTTTTTTTTTTTTAAAGATTTTATTTTTAAGTAGTCTCTGTACCCAACATGGGGCTAGAATTTAAAAAGCCCTGAGATCAAGAGTCAATGCACTACCCTCTGAGCCAGCCATTCACCCCTGATGAGTTCATTATCTTCCCATTGTTTTTACTTCTATAACTATGGATACTGTATAGCAGCCTCTGAATGGCCCGATCTGGTGTCCAAAATACTGCCTTATAGATCGCATACTTCATTGATGGATGAATAAGATGATAAAAGTAGCTCTGTAGCTCTTTGAGTTTAGAATATTCCTTTACTGCCCATCTTTTCTAAAAGCAGGTGTATTGTTAAAATCTCCTCTGAATAGCTTTAACCTATATTAGATGGCAAATGTAGGCCTAAAGTCAAAATGCTTCCCTAAAGATAATGACCATCTTTATTTACTGTGATTAACTTCTTAGCTTGTGAAGGTGAAACTCAAGTTGCTCTGAGTTTAAGGTGTTCTAATATGTGTTGATGTTAATGTCATTCTCTTATAGATGTGTTACTTTCTAATTGAGAGACCTTCTCTCACAAATCTTCAGGAGATGGGTTATTTTAAAACAAGTCACTATAACACATAGAGAACTTAAGTATCTCTAGTTGGACATACTCAAGCTAATGAGATAAAATGCTGGTTGGAGATTATCCTCCATAACCTCTTCCCTACACAAACTAAGCATAGGCATGGAGGCACCTAGGTGGCTCAGTTAAGTGTCTGCCTTTGGCTTCAGGTCATGATCTCGGGGTCCTGGGATCGAGCCTCACATCAGGATCCCTACTCAGCAAGGAATCTGCTTCTCTCGCTCCCTCTGCCCCTCCCCCTGCTCGTGCTCTCTCTCTCTCAAATAAATAAAATCTGGGATCCCTGGGTGGCGCAGCGGTTTGGCGCCTGCCTTTGGCCCAGGGCTTGATCCTGGAGATCCGGGATCAAATCCCACATCGGGCTCCCAGTGCATGGAGCCTGCTTCTCCCTCTGCCTATGTCTCTGCCTCTCTCTCTTTCTCTCTCTGTGACTTATCATAAATAAAAATTAAAAAATAAATAAATAAATAAAATCTTCAAAAAAAAATAAAGCATAGGTATGACACAGCAGTATGTATCTTTGAAGAGATGCATGCTTTCGTTAGAAGCAGGATAATAACTCTAGTGCAAGATCAGTTAAGAGGAAAGCAGCCTTATTAGAAGACAAGTATGTAAAATTGCCATTGCCAAATAAAACTTCTTATAATGCTCAGTATGCCAATCAGTTGGTGCTTAATTGATCTGGCCCGGGAGGCCACTTGAGATCTAAGTTCTTCAGTTTTCTGTGTGTTATACTAGGAAGGTACTATGTTCGTGTTTAACGAACCTTAGATCAATATCTGTGCGTATAACTGGAAAATTAGTCCTACGCTTCTGTTAAAACCGTTTTAAAAAATTTTTAAATCATTTGGTTAACAAATACTCATACAGCACTTACTATGTGCATGCACAATTCCAATGCAGTTTACAGAAGAGGAGATGAGACGGTTAATTCATCCACGATTATATGGCCAATAAGTAGCAGACTTGGAATTCAAACTCAGTGAAGTTCCAGAGTTTACGCTCTTAAACTCGATGCTTTGTTCCCTGGGATTAGTTGTTGTTCTGATTTGAAGTCAGGGAAATAAGACTATTTTTGATGTATTAGTCACATGACTGGTAGAATTTCTATAGGAGTGTTCATGAGAAGAGTCTAATGGGAGGCTCTTGGCCATGTTTAGAAGTCATGATGATGTATTGGGGGAGATATTTTATATTTCCGGTAGCCATAAGCTATAATTATAGGCTATCTGGAAATGTTTTTAGAAATCATTAAGTCAGTGCTTTAATTGTGTTGATTTTCTTAATTCAATTGTGTAAATTGCTTCTCTCATTTTAGAACCACTGGATGATTACCTCAGACAGAGTAAGGACTCTAGACTTAGTGGCCCCATTCCTTCTAAGTAAAATCTAATTGTTGACCTTATACAGCCATTTTCACATACATTTCTCACCTGTGTTATTGATAAACACCATAAGGAAAGGTCAAGTCACCAAAATAGTCTTCAACAATGTGTTCCGTGTACCTACTTGGGAATACATGATTTCTGTATGTATAGATGTTGTCATAAATGGTCTTCTTGGTCTTATTTTAAAATACTAATGGGGTACCTGAGTGGCTCAGTCAGTTAAGCATTTGCCTTCGGGGCGCACCTGGGTGGCTTAGTGGTTGAGCACCCGCCTTTGGCTCAGGTTGTGATCTGGGTCCTGGGATCGAGTCCCACATCGGGCTCCCCGCAGGGAGCCTGCTTCTCCCTCTGCCGGTGTCTCTGCCTCTGTCTCGGTGTCTCTCAATGAATAAAGAAAAAAAATCTTTTTAAAAAATAAAAAACAACACAAGCATCTCCCCTCAGCTTGGGTTGTGATCCCTGGGTCCTGGGGTGGAGCCCTGCATGGGGCTCCCAATTCAGCAGGGAGAGAGTCTGCCTCCCCACCCTCCTTTGCCCCTCCCCCTTTCATGTTCCTCTCTCATAAATAAATAAATAAAATCTTTAAAAAATAGAACCACTAAGGAAACTGACCTCTTATTTCAAACTGTTCTGAAAGCCTTCCTTGAAAATAATCAAAATATATTTTGGTTTAAAAAGTCATATTTTAAAAGCATAAGCTATTATGGATGAACTTACATTCCCATTAGTGTTGTTTTGAGTTTTGAACATATTTAAACTTCATGGTAGGGGCGCCTGGGTGGCTCAGTCGCTTAAGCATCTGACTCTTGGTTTTGGCTCAGGTCATGATCTCAGGGATGTGGGATTGAACCCCAAGTTGGGCTCCCCACTCAGTGCGGAGTCTGATGGTCCCTCTCTCTCTGCTCCTCCTCCACCAAACAGTCCAATAGAATAAGTAAAATCTTAAAAAAAAAAAAAAACCAACTGCACAGTAAACAGGAAAATCCCGTTTTTTAATGGCTCAGAAGAATATTCAGTAGTTTCTATATGAATTAAATCTTGTTATACTGAGTACCAATTTTTTAGATTTGGGGTTAGTTAGAATTTGATTGGACCAAAACCCTTGGCTGGGCTTTTGGAGGTTTAGCTTGGGCTAAAAGTCATCTTATTAATGGACTGTGAAGTAGTAAACCTCTACTAACCAATTCTTTCAATATTTGAGGTTTAAGGGTGCCTGGGTGGCTCAGCTGGCTAAGCATCTGCCTTCAGCTCAGGTCATGATCTCAGGGTCCCGGGATCAAGTCCCACGTCGGGCTCCACCCTCAGTGGGAAATCTGCTTCTCCCTCTCTGCCCCTGCCCCTCTGTCTGCTCCTTCTCTCGCTCGCTCACTCTCTCTCTCAAAGTCTTAAAAAAAATTGAAGTTTAAGATTTATATTTTAGAAAACTTGCTTTATACATAGTCTGTAAGTGGAGCTTTGAGATTACTTTACAACTAGGCAAACCCTAGAAAGAGACAATGAGTGGCCACTGGTGTGTGGAGGCTGTGTGAAATGGAGTCTTATTCCCTCCTTAAGCATACTAAGTCATTTGGCTCAGATGGCTCAGTTTCTTCATCTGCAGAATGGGTAGGGTGATATCAATATACTTCCTCCGGTGGTTCATGAGGCACTAATCTCCTCACTATGAAGAGTTGTCAGTAAGGTAAGGGACATGTGTTCTTAGGGGTTTACAGTATTTAGAATCACAAAGTCCAGACTTTCACCCTTGGTTTGTTGACCTTTGAAATCCTTGACCTTTGAAAAGTAAATGCACACCACATCTTTATTATAATCGACATTTTTGTTGTCCAGTCTGTTGTATGCATCCACAGAAAATTAAATAAAAATTCTACAGTAATATCCTAAAAGCTATTCTATTCATGTTTCAGTGATAAATACCACTGAGTGTGTATCTCTAGTTTTGAGGCTCTGGCAGGGAAACCGTGTTTCAGCATTCTTTTTCATACAATCAGCAAGTTGATTTAAACCCAGAATACAAGTTGACGTTTCTTTTGAGAGCAGCCAAAAAGGTTGCTAAAGTGTCCATGCTGTTGTGAAAAGTATTGAAATGGCTGTTGCTATTTAAACAACGCTGGCTCGGGGATAGGAGTAGTTAAAGGTAGCTCTGACAGTAGACATGTCCTACAGATAATGGTGCTAGCTTTATTTTAGCACAGGTGGGAAAGAAGAGGAGGTTTGCTTTACAGAAGGGAAAAACATTCAGGACTTGGAAGGAAAAACACATTCCGTCTGGCATTATGAGTACTTTACTTCACTGATAAAATATGACCAGTGTGCAGAACAGAGAACAGGTGTAAAATATTTTTAGACAAACCTTGGCATATACTATAGGTCGCATCCCTTCCGTCTATACACTCAAGTCTTTCAACAATAATTGTGGAAAAACCACATTTACAAAATAAGCTAGACATTTGCTTTTATGGTTTTTAGGTACTAAATGTTAAAGTCAAACATAAACTTCCTTCCTGCCAATCAGGTTGCAGCTGGTTTTAAACATTGGGGCTCCGTGTGCCCTTCTACAGCTCTCAAGCCTCCTTTTCCTTCCTGAGCACTGTTGAGAGAGCTGGGAACATGGTGCCATCGCCTCTTTTGGAGCATGAAGAAAGAAATGTGACAAGCATAGACATGACATCGCTCTAGCTTGGTTTCAGCAATGGGTATAAATCGATGACTTTTGGATACTGATGGGAGGGATCACTGGATACTCCTGTCGGTATGGGTTACAAAATGGAATCTCGTCCATTTGGCCAGATGCTCTGTGACACAGGCTCGGTGGTTCTGGACAGACGCAGGTACTCCTTTCAGATGGCTTTTCCTTGCCATCCCTCCACCATCCATCTGTTCATTGCTAGAAAGGATGAAGGTTGGATTTTGATTTGTTTTGCAATGGGTATGTCTGTTCTTTTTCCACTCTGATTACCCAGATCTGCCAACTGACCCCAGAGCTCAGTTCCCAAAAAGAACACTCTTTGTTTTGTAAACTACCCGCCATTGTGAAGTTCAAGCCATGGTGACTTACTTTCTGCTAACTCCTTTCTATTTCCAGGAAACATGATGGGATCACCAAACCACTTCAATCCAATGCTTAAGATAGCTGCAGTCCCTGGGCAGTCTTTCTAGAAACTAAGGTGTCATGAGAGGCCCTTTAAAGACTTTGAGAACTACCCAGTTTTCAGAGGGCTGTAAAGAATCTTACCTGGGGAAATGTCATCTTTCTGAATCTTAACGATAGATTAGAAGAAATGAAAGAAGCTCCTTTTTTTTTTCATCTTTGCAGTTGAGGAAGAAATGATTTTTTGGAAGAAGTGCTGTTTATTATCTGAGCCACAAAAGTTCAAAGGACTTTTTGGATTCTGTGTAGAAGGAATAGAGAGATGGAGGTAAGACCTTACCTCCCCCAGGAGCCTCTGCCAGAGGAGGAGGATTTGGCAGCAGGTAGGCAGGTGGCCAGCGTGTGTCTCCTCTATCTGCCCTTCCTTCAGGATCTGGGAAAGGGGAGAGAACAATGCATGAGGGAGCCTCTGTACACCCTGCCTTGGGACGTGTCTGAGAGATCCAATCCCCTTAGTGGAGGCTTTGCAGAAATTTGGAGATCCAGGACAACTCCCCCTAGTGTGGGCACACCACACTTTCCTGATGGCTGTGTTTTCTCTTCCAGACTTGGAAGGAGGGCAGGTGGTACTGTGGCCACACCTTGCACACTGCCTATTTGAATGATGATGACTTTGGCATTATCTGGACTCCTAGGGAGACCAGAGGGGAATAACCAAAGTCAGAAGCTCAATAATAATAGCCAACACTTTATAGTATTTACTATGTACTAGATACTGTTCTAAGCAAGTGTATGTTTTAACTCATTTCCATTTCTTAAGAGCCCTCTGAATGTTGTGCTATTTCCCTCATTTATAGATGAAAGAAATGGAAGCAGGGAGCTTGTGACAGAGCCAACAGAGCCAGGACTTGAGCTGTGGGATTCTGTTTCCAAAGTCTGTGATCCTTCACCATTACACTATACTATTCCTTTGGCTGACCTCAATAGGTAGCCTTTATAAAAGAACCACACTTGATTACTTAGGGGACATCATCTAAAATGCATGTTGTGCCAAGCTCCCCATGCACACCCAGCATGGTCCTGTAAGTGGTGGTTTGCTCAGCAACCCCAACCTCATTTTAGTATCAACCTTTGCCAGGCACAGTTAGAGAATGGAAATCTGCTGTGAAAACACAATGCAATAGGCTGTGAGAACTTGAAGGTCATGTGCTAGTTTGTATTTATCCACATCACTACCACTGTCTGGGCACTCAGGTTGTTTAAGAAGTAACTCTAGGCACTATATGTACCTGAGGTCTTCGGTCATGGGCTTTCCTAGTATTTACAATAGCAAAAGAGTGAGGTTGACTCAGTAGCTGCTCTGGGGTCAGATTCCACTGGGGTCCCTAAATGTCTCAGACAAAGGGAGATATTTGAAACAATACCTGTTTTATTCACTCAGTACATTTATTGAACATCTACTGGGTTAAGAACTTGTGGTGATACATATAAACCTTTAGGACCTTTCAAGGAGTTACCATTCTAACAAAAGATAACCCATGTGCCCAAATCATACACAGGAAATGTGGAGGTATGAACAAAAAAAAAGGAGAGAGGCTGCTCATCTGAGGGATTCTAGATAGCACAGGAAGTTATCAAATGATGAAGAATGGGTCATCCCAGGAAGCATGGGCTCCCTCAAAGTTCCAGCCTCAGTGGAGGAAAAACCTGGTCCTGGTTATTTTTCTCCATCTGATGTGTACCCACAATGGGAAGAATGTGTGCTAGCCCTTGGGGGGAAAAGCAGAGGAAATCAGAATGAGAAGCTCTGCTGGCAGCCCATCACTCCCAGGAGAAGCTGCCTTTGATTTGGGGTATTTTAATTTTTTTTTTCACTGTTCCAACTTTTTTTTTTTTTTTTAAAGATTTTATTTATTCATGAGAGATACAGAGAAAGAGAGGCAGAGACACAGGCAGAGGGAGAAGCAGACTCCATGCAAGGAGCCTGATGCGAGACTCCATCCCGGGTCTCCAGGATCAGGCCCTGGGCTGAAGGCGGCACTAAACCGCTGAGCCACCAGGCTGCCCCTGTTCCAACTTTTGGACAGAAAGACACTGTGAAAGACAGCTGGGATTTAGAACTTTGTTCATTAAGCCCAGAGGTGGGATGGGGAGGTCAGGTAAGAAGTCCAAGGAAAGGAGTGGTGGTAGTGAGGGAGCGGAAGTAGGTTGCACAGGAGGGACTGGTTCTAATTCTTATCTTTTCAAGATGCTTATCCTAGAAACCTCCTCAGGCTAGAAGCTCCCTCTAGGGGTCATCTCATTTGTTTTCCTACCTTCAGAGACAAAACAGTTTTTGTTAAGTATCAGGGTTCACAGCAGGTAGCACGCTCCCAGAAGTTAGTGTTGGGGGAATGTGCCTGTTCACAGCATAAACTCAGATACCCCCAGGGCACTCCCACCTGCTGTCCCCCACCTCCCATCACCACCCTGGACTTCTAGCCAGGGGAACAAGCCTTTTCAGAGCTCAACTGTCCCGTTTTCCACTGTGGCTTTTCAGATGCTTACAATATCCTCCAGTTTGAGCATAAATCAAAGAATGAGGCTCTGGAGGAAAAGCTTAATATAAATCTAAGCCAGAAATTAACAGCCCCAAATAACTTCTTTCCTGGGTCACTCTCCCTGGGCAGTGCCTTTCCCCAGGCTCCCCCAGCCTTCCTTTGTGGCTGAGTACTCTGTCATCCTCTGAAAATACTGCCACAAGCTGGCCAAACCCCATCATGTGACCTGCAATGTTCAGAGAGCATCACTTCTCTGAAAGGAGCGTGCATCTTGCTTTGGAACAGAAAACATCAGCGTCTGATCTGTGTCTCATCCCACCTTCACCAGCCGGGAGGGCGGTCCAGGGCCCACAATTTTCCCTACAGAATCCTTTGTAACTGCTAAGATCTAAGTAAGAATGTTCTAGAGCAGTATGGGGACCTCATTAAGCGTCCAAGTAAAATTATTCCCAGTAACCCTGTACAGGAAAGAATATGGGCTTTGGTGTAAGACTTTGAACTGAATCCCAACATACCCCTTGAATACTGGCTGCTAAACCTACTTAGCCTCAGATTTCCTATCTGAAAAGTCCTACTTGTTATGGGCAGTGTGAGGATTATGTAAGCTATAGAGCGCATTAAGCATAATCCTCTTCCCCATAGGGAATCACCGGAAGTCTTTCTACTCTTCTGTGAGATGGGGCTTGAACCCTCTCTCTTCTTCTCTTTCCCTCTCTCTCTTCTTCTCCTCCTGGGGCTTAGCCTCAAGGGCATGTGCTCAGCCATTTTAGGGGGGAGGCTAACTGGCCTTAAAACATGCGTTTTCACGAGAATCCTAGGCAGTGAAACTTCACTGTGGATTAGCAGGAAGAAGAGAGGAAAGAAATGAGAGGAAACCGTACTTCATTATTCTGCGGCGGAAGATGGTGTTCATGGGGTTAAAATGCACTGGCTTTGGAGTCACATAGACTTACCTGGGCTTGGTTGGCTGCTTGGCCAGGGGCCTTGGGCAAATGATTCGATCTCTGTGAGCCTCATTTTCATCATCTCTGAAATGGAGAGAATATTAAATGGTGACAATACACACCTGCCAGGGTTGTGAAGATTTAATGAGATGCTGTATGAGCACATACTGGGTGGTGCTGTTAACTCTTTGTAGTGGAAATTACACCTTCTGGGGTGGGCATGGGTCATCATTCTGCTCATCCATGAACACCAACTTCTCCTCTTAGGAAGTCTTATGGGGAAATTGTTGGTTGTGATGATTGTTAAGAGTTGCTTCCAGTTTTTTTTGTTTTTGTTTTTTTTTTTTGCTTCCAGTTCTTTTGTCACATCAAGACCCTAAGGCGATTTCCCTTTTTAGTCTGTTGCCCCTTGTGGTGCATTGAGATGGGGAGTAATGCTTGAAATAGGAGGTTGGTAAAGAGCTCAGCTTCATGTTCTGAGGTATTGGAGTCAGAAATGAAGGGTGGAGAAATGCTTTTAGGGCCTCCATGGAGGTCCCAGAGGTTCCCATGTCGACGCCATTAATAGACTTTGTTTCTGCTTGCTGGTCTCCTACCGCACAACCTAGAGTCTCTCTCTCTCTTTATCTCCTTCTTTCTCTCTTCTCTCCCCTCCTCTCCACCTATCCTCATCCTGGACTCTTCCTCTGTCAGCAAAGAGATTGCATCTGTTCCTACTTTGATGTCCAAGGACAGCTTTGGGGAAAGGAGCCTGTTCTCACGTCCCGGCTCTTGTTCCAGCCATGGGCAGGAACATGTACCAGCAAGTATCCCCAACCAACTGGAGCAACCAGACCCAGGACTAACATTCCTGGAGAGCCTCTATGGGTACTATTATTATTCCATTTTGCCAATGAAGATGCTGAGGCACTGAGAGGTTAACTTACCTAAAGTCATATAGCCAGTGTGTGAGCCCAGGCAATCTGACGGGAGAGCCGTGCTCTTCCATTACTCTGACCTTTCCTCATTGCCACCCACCCTGGATACTAAGGAGATTTGGAGGCCCTGAGGCCTAAAATATCTGGTGCCCATTATATGCAATTGAATTTTGGCAGCAATGACCTTAACCAAATAATTCTCAGACCTTCAGTCAGCACATCCACACAAGAAACAAGATGGCAGCTGCAGCACAGGTCTCTGAAGAGCTGTGGAGTAACTGCCTACTGGTGGACTGATTCTTGCAGGGAGCACCACAGCAGCTGTCATGGGCACTGTGCTGTGAGAGGATGCAGCCCCTAGTTCCAACTGTCTTCTCACAGGCAGCCACTCTCCATCGCATGTAGCTGAAAGTATAAAACCAACTTCCCCTGAGTGCCATGACCCTTGGGGCTGGGTGTGTGGGTGCTCATCTGCATACCTCTTTTCAGGGGGCAGGGGTGTGGTGGGCAGGACAACAGTTTATTTATTGATAAATAAATTGAGGGCACAGTGTCTTTTGGTCACCTGCTCCAAGGCTGCTTTCTCCTGCAGCGGCACTCCTGGAAAACCCAGGTTGGCAAGAACTGAGGGTATGGAGCCAGGAGAGGAAAGGGAAGGGGAGTTCATGGGAGCCAGAGATAAGGCAGTCTGAGGGGAGGTGGGGCTCATAGTGGCAAAGGTGAAGCAAGGTCAGAGGTGAGGGGAGGCTTGACAGGAGGGGTCGAAGGTAAATGGGGACTTATGGGGTTCATGGAGGAGGTCAAAGGTGGAGGAGAGGTTGGAGTGAAGGAAGGCTCATGGGGTTAAAGGTGTGGGGTGGGGGCACCTGTGGCTCAGTGGTTGAGCATCTGTCTTTGACTCAGAGTGTGATCCCGGGGTTCTGGGATGGAGTTCCGCATCAGGCTCCTCACAGGGAGCCTGCTTCTCCCTCTGCCTATGTCTCTGCCTCTCCCTGTGTCTGTCATGAATAAATAAATAAAATCTTAAAAAAAAAAAAAAAAGAGGTGGGGGTTGCTAGGCTACCAGTGAAGCAGGGCTCGGGAAGGGTGCATGTGTCCAAGTTAGAAGAGCTCAAGGGGGTCAGACATAGGAGGAAGGCTCAGTGATCAGTGAGATGAAGTGAGGTTCATGGGCTCAGACAGGAAGAGAACTGGGGCTCCCCAGGGGTGAGGGGCAGGGGTCAGTCGCTTAGCAGGAGGGCATGCACAGAGGTGAGGGGGCCGCCCTAGACCACCTCCCCCTTGGCTTCCTCCTCCTGCCTGGACTCAGACACCAGGTGGCTCACGTTGCTCTGGGCATCGTGAACTCCAGCTCCAAGCCCTCGCCAACCAAAAACCAGTGCAGGCAGGCCTTGTGCTGGACTGTGGCTGCGAACTTCTAGGAGATGCTTAGGGACAACTCCTACAGGCCATGGGGAGGCCACGTGGGATGTCCCCCATGACTGACTCCGTGCTGTTGGGGATCTGCCCGACCAAGTGGCTGCTATACTGGCTCTGCATGCCCAGCATCTGCCCGTGTGTGCGTGTGTCATCCAATATGGTGGCCACCAACCACATGAAATGCGGCACCTGAATTCTAGGAACTGAATTTAAAATTTTATTTCATATGAACTAATGTACATGAATTAAGTGCTAACTGCATGGGAGAGGGCAGGTTTGTAACCTTTCTGTAAAGGTACTCCTGGAGGTCAGGAACCAGATAGAAGTGGTGGTTAGGGAAGGTCAGGAGGAGAACTGCCATTTGGGGTCTTCAGCGGTCAACCACAGTGGTTAAAATATGTGTCATCCTAGAAAGAATATAGGCACTAAAGACAGATAGGCCTGGGTTTGAATATTGGCTCTTCCATTTATTAATTGTATGACCTCAGGCAAGTTTCCTGTAAACATTTAGAGTCTCAGATTCATTGTCTTTAAGAGGGAAGATAATACTTATGAGGTATCTCTTCCTCCATAAGATCTGTAGGGCTTGCTTTGTTCATTCATTCATTCATTCATTCATTCCACAAACATTGATTGAACACCCTCTATGGCCAGACCTCGTGCTGGGCCTACAGGGGAGAACGAAGCCCATAGTGACTTGGTCCTCCTGAGTGTTGTAGGCTAGGGTGGGAAATAGTAAAGTCACCCAGAGAGGATTGCAAGGAATAAATTGGACACGTTTAAAGCACCGATCAGAAATGTTAGCGCCGCCCATTCCCTCTCTTTGGGCGTTGTGCTTCTGTTCTGCTCCGGGTCCCTGCCAGGCCCCAGCCCCCTCTCTGTTTCCTGGCTCCCCATGCAGAAAAGAGACAAAACAGTCTCCATTCTCAGACGGAACTGGATGTATCTCTCACACCGAGACAGCAAACGTGTACGGGATGAGTGCATCCTCATCCCGTCATATCAAGACTTGAAAAGGGCAGAAAACACCCAAGCACTCACCCAGACAGACAGGTTGGGAAGAGGCTCTACCTCCAGGAAGGTCCAATCCAGGAGGTGCTAGAGCTGAGTCCTGTTTTCCCTTCACCTGAGTGGGGTTGAGGGTGGCCAGGGTGTCTCTGGGGACCCAGATGCCAGAGGTCCATGTCCTGGGGGTAATTTAGGATGTGGATGCAGAAATTCTTACCCAACCCTGAAATAGAAGTGCTGAAGAGCTCAGAAGCCAGAGAGGCGGGAAGGAACGGGGTGGTAGGCCTGCCCACCTGCCTGCCCTTCCCTCTCCCTCAGGAGAACGCCAGCTGGAGGGTTATTCTTCCTTCTTCCTGACACATCCTGAGAGATGAGTGTCACTTGACCTCAGGGCACATTCCAGAATGAGGCCACAGCCAAGAATAGGACCCAGGAACCCTGCCACCCATCCTGCCTATATTAATCACACATTCCCAGAGCAGGAGAGAGACTTCAGACTCCTTGAGGAGGTGGGAAAAGGAGGAGGAGGAGGAGGAGGAGGATGAGGAGGATGAAGGAGAGGAAGGAGAGGAGGAGGAGGAGATGGTATCAGGAAGTGGAGTTGGGAAAAAGCAGGGAAGACCCCTCAGAGCCCTGCAGCCTTCCGGTGTGCCTCACGGCCCTTGGTCCCAGACCCTTGGTTCATTCAGCAAATCTCGTGTGAGCCCTGGGGGCTGAGCCCTGCAGACCTCAGGGAGTCGCCCAGGAGGTGCTTCTGGCTTAGGTGATGCAGGTACAGAGACCCCAAGAGTCTTGTTGCCACCTGGGGACAGCAGAGGCTTCCCTGGGGAGCTGAGTCTGGGAGGATGAGTAGGCATAAGGCTGATGTCTCTCACTCAGGAATGTAGGCCATGACTGCTTATGTGTGTGATAGAAATATCATGTCATTTGGCACGGTCATAAGACAGCCCCGGGGTGGCTGACGGGAGGCAGGCTCTTGGGAGATATTTGGGGTCCTGATGGGACTCCACACTGCCCAGCCCAGAGCAGGGTATGTGTGTGTGCGTGTCTGTGTGCATGCACATGTGTGTCATACACTGACAGAGGCCAACTGCCTATGTTCGAGTCTTGGCTCTGTCACATGGCAGCTAGGTGATCTTGGGCAAGTTTCTGGTCCCGTCCAGCCTCAATTTTCCAGCCCACAGAATAGTGTTCTGTCCTGTAGAGTCATGATGCAGACAAGAGATGATGTCTGGTGCCTGTCCCAGAGTGAGTGCCAGCTCAGTGTTGTTGTGATAACAGAACAGTTGGACACTGGGCGCTCCCCCCAAGGAAATCACCATGCGGCTGTCTGTTCTCCCCCTTTCTTCATCAGGTCCCGCCCCTGGTCCCTGCTCTCTGGCCCCACTGTCCGGGGGGTGACATCAGACTATGGAGCAGCTGGCCAGACAATGGAGCAGAGTGTCCTAGGAGGCTGGAGGTGCTAGGGGAGGCAGAGGGTGGAAAAAGCCAAGCTGTCCTGCCCCAGAGGCCTTGGGCTGGTTGGTCCAGAGACAGCCTGCGCCATACCAGGCCTCTGAAGAGGCAAACAGCAATGGACTGGAGTGGGAGGAGGCTGGGGAGGGAGAGCCAACAGATGCAGGAAGGGAAGGAGTGAGTGTCCAGTGTAGACAGGAAGGCAGGTGAGTCTGGCCTCAGACCTGTAGGGGGACTCCATTCCCCGGTGTCCTGGGGCCCAGGCTGGGGCCAAACCTCCCAAACTGGATAACCAGCCTCCCCAAGTTCCCTGGTAACCAGGCCCTGGGAATTCAGCTCACCGTCTACAGAGCACCTGCAGAGGTCAGTTACTGTGTAACACTTAGGCATCAGAGATCAAAGACTCACACTTGGTTTCAAGGACAGAAAAATAAATGCCATGTAGTAGGTTTAAAATTAGAATAGATGCCCATTCCCTAAGTGCCTATGTTTTCTGAACCCCAAATCAGCCTATGCAGGGTGATCCGTCTGAATGTGCTCTGTGAGCAATAGAATAAAATATTTGAAGTTGTATGTTTGAGTCTGTGAAACCCCCGGCCCAGCAGGATGAGGCAAGGGCTTTAAGTCCTGGGGGTCTGTCTTTGGCCAGGCAGTTGCTGAGGGCCAAGAGGGGGGGCAGGGACAGCCATCTGTGCCAGGCTCTGTCTCCTAGGCTTTTCATTATGGCAAGGTTAACAGGGCCAAGCTCCTCAAGTCTCCAGGAAGTGCACATACTACCCTCTGCTTTATAGACGAGGAAGCTGGGGCTCAGAGAGACACCAGGGAAGCGTCAGAGCCCAGATTCAGACCTAGGTTGGTCTGGCTGCACCAGCGGGGCTTTCTCTGAAGTGGGACAGGGACCCCAGGTCTTGGGCTATGAGTATGCTGTGAGCTGGTGAGAAGGAGCCTTGAAATCGGTTTCCCCTGAATGTCACACCTCCACCAGGCAGCCATGGGGCTCAGGCCCCGTGTCTGTGCAAGAAGGGAGATGACAGGTCTAGCAGGTGGACACTTGGCCCTCAGGCTCTAAGGTAATGTGTTACTTATTGGGACACCTCAGCCTAGAAGCAGGTGCAAAAGAATGTCCCCAAGTCCCTAAGGGTGGGTGAGGAGCTGAGTCCTCACCTTCCTGGTTCCCTGACCCACACAGGGAGGGGCCTGTGGCTAGTACATACTTTCCTGGTGGCTAAGTGTGATGCTCAGCATTTTCCCAAAGGTGACTTGAGATGCTCCTACTCCTCTAGAATGGGAGGAACTTGTCTTCCTCATCCTGGCCTCCTCCAACAGAGTGAGCGAGAGAGAGCATGAGCAGGGGCAGAGGGAGAGGGAGAAGCAGACTTCCCTACTGAGCAGGAAGCCCGATGCAGGGCTCGATCCCAGGACCCTGAGACCATGACCTGACTCAAAGGCAGACGCTTAACTGAGTCACCCAGGTGCCCCTGGTCCCCTTCTTCTTGCAGGAATTATGTTTAAGCAGGGATTGGCTAGACTGGGCTGGGCTGGGTGGGGCTGGGTGGGGATTCCTCCTTGGGGCTATGGCCCTGAAAGACCCAGGGAAGTGGACAGGAGTTAGGTGTCTCTTGAGCTTGGCTGGCTTGCAGCCTGAGGGACAGACAAGCTGTGGGGCATGCCACCGCCACGGGCTCCTGAACACATACCCAGGGACAGGAAATAGTCCCAAGTACCTGAGAGTAAAGGTGCTGTTATCCCCATCATGAGAACTGAGCACATGACTGAGGGTTTTGGGACCAGGCCTCACCCAGGCCCATAGGGAGCTTTGGCTGAGTGTCCTGCCTCTTCCTGCCCTATTCATGTCTCTTCCACTTTTGTGCTTCTAAATACGACACCATCAGTGCCAGGGTCTGGAGTCTGCCCCTGGCCCGCCATGCTATCGTGATGGGCAGGGAGCCTGAAACCTAAGTTAGAACATCTGGGCCTACTTCCCCCATCTTCCTGCCCTCTGAGTTCTTGGGTAAGTCACCTGGCCTCTCTGGCCAAAGCCTTCCTGAGCTGTGGGGAGCACCCAGTTAAGGAAGCTCAGAACTCCAAAGTGGAGCGAATGTTAGTGTCCCTCCATCACCCAAATATGGTCCCATTGGCCAGACATCCCTCCTGCAAGGTCACCAGAGCAAATGACACCACTGCCCCCTCCCCCACACTAAACCAAAGAAATCACAGATGAAGGGCTGTTGATACTATGAACTTTTAATCGGTATCTTCCTCCCTACATTTGAGGAAGAAACAAGGATGCCCCACAATGACCTTCTTCAGCTTTGGGGGGGCCCGGACAGAATGAAGGGCTGAGGAGGAAAGGGGGGCAGATGTAGAGCTGACAGTGGCTTTCCCAAGTCCTTTATCTAGTATGTGTGTGTGGGGGGGGAGTGGGGGGGGGTGGCTGCACCTGCACAGAAACGAGAAGTCACCAACAAGCTGCCGCAACCCCAAATCTGCCCTCCCTGCTCTCGCCTGGAGCCGCCCTCAGGGCCCTGCAGCTCCCAAGGCCACCACCAGATGGAAGCATCGAGCAACATTCCTTTTCCTTCCCAAGCCTGACTCCCCTCCTCCCTCCTTTCTTTCAGGGAGCTTCCCACCCCAATCCTGACTTTCCCTTTATTTCCCTTCCCACCAAAACAGATCCTGGGGCTTCTATCTGCTTTCTGTCCAAGGAAGCCAGTGGCAGTTGAAAGCACCCTGTCCTTCAAATGGGACCATTTGACAGCTGGGAGGGCCAGCCATGGGTCTGCTTCTGGGGGCCCTGGGGAGGCCGGGGGGACTCTGGGGTCTGGACATTCCCATCAGTCACCAGGAGCTGGGCAGTGACTAATATCTCTCTGTGTCCTAGCGCCTGGCTCCCGGTACGTGTTCCGAAAATGTCCCTTGAGTCAGACTGAGCAGAGCTAAATTAATAAATTGACAATCAATGAACCAATCAATAAAGCCAAGGAGAAGCATGAAAACTGTATATTCTGCTGGTGCCATGGTGGCCTCAGAGTCCACAGAGCCAATTTGACCGAAGCACAGGCTCACCACCACCTCAGGGCAAGTTGCATGCTTTCTCTCCCCACCTACCCTTTTGGCAAACAGATTCATTCCATGATTCCCGTGACCACGCAGTCGCCATCTCTGGAAGCCCGGCTGGGCGCTGGCTGTGGGCCGACCAGCAAAGAGAAGGTCATAACGCCCAGGCTGACTGGTCATCAGGAATAGCTTCCAGGTGTCTACTGGCTTCTCCCTTTGTCCCCTTCAGCTAAAGAAGATACAGACCCCTGATTGAACCCAAAGACTAGAAGTTGATCTAAGAGCCTCTGGTGGATTTTTTCTGATGCACTGATTGCTGTTTCCCTGCTGGCCCAAGACTGTCTAACCTGCCCTTGCCCAGTTTGTGGACTGAGAGGCGTGAGGGGTGGATAGGTAGATGAGGGCGGGGGAGGGGGCTGGGGAGGGGCGGGGGTCGGGGGGCTTCAGTGCAAGCCGAGAAACTCCTTGAGGACGTCGCAGGTCTTCTTGTGCATGACCTCGCGCAGCTTCCTGACCCGCCGGCTGCTGGACGCCCCCACGAAGCTGTCGGGCCGCAGCATGGCCATGCCACCATCCACCTCACCCATGATGATGAGCGGAGTCTCGCCCACCGTCACATTGGGGCAGGGGCAGGTCCAGTCCACGTGGAGCAGGGTGACTTCCAGCGGCTCCTGGCCCAGGAACTTGAGGCCCATCTTCTCATCCTTGAGGACCTCGTCCACGGTCACCAGGGCGCGACCCGAGTCGGGCTCCTCGGTCAGCTCAGACACGCGGCCCAAGATGACAAAGTCGCTCCGACAGAAGCTGGTGACGAGCTTCTGCCTTGGCTTGCAGGCCCGGCAGCGCTGGTTCCCCCGAGGGAAGGGGCAGGACTCCTCGCAGGCCTCGCGGCTCTCAAAGTTGTTGCTGTTGCCCTCGCAGCCGCCGTAGACGAAGGACTGGCACTGGCCGCTCTGGCTGTTGTAAGCCCAGCGAGGGGCGTAGGCCTTGCAGGGCCCCTGCAGGGCGGGCAGGCTGCACACGGCCAGCGGCCCGCTCATGCAGGCCAGCATGCAGGCCTCATAGGTCTCAAAGTGGTTCCGGTTGCGGTGGCAGTGGCCGAAGGTGAAGGTGAGGCAGTTGTTGGCCTGCGCGTCGAAGTGCCAGCGGGTCTGCTCCTCGCCGCAGTCCTCGCTGTCGGGGGGCTTCAGGCACTCGGCCGCGGGGAAGGCCGTGCCGTTGGGGCCGCTCTCCAAGGTGGTCGCAGCCTGACCCCCCCTGACCACTGACAGTGGGAAGTCGGCACGCAGGACCCCGCCAGCATTCCGGGCTGTGCACGTATAGATGCCAGTGTCCTGGGGCTGGGCGTTGTAGATGACCAGCTGGGCGATGTTGGTGACCACCACGTTGCCCCGCACGTGGTTTGGCCGCATGACCACGTTCTCCCGATCTTCCAGCTGCTTCTCCCAGGTGATCTCAGGCCGGGGCCGGCCCACCACATCACAGAGGAAGCTCACCGTCTCACCCACGGTGACCGACTGGTGCACAGGGTGGTTGAGCAGAGCGGGGGCCACCGTATCCATCCCGGGGGTCTCTGGGGAGGCGGTGGTGGGGCGCGCTGTGGTCTCAGGTGGCGGGGGACTGGTGTGTGGCCAGGTGAAGTGATAGCGGCAGGTGACGACGGCCAGCGTGATGCCCTTAGAGCAGGCCTCAGCATCCATGTAGCAACGGTTATAGTAGGTGAGGCCGTCGGAGGCGCACGTGAAGCTGGGCTCCTTCTCACAGCGATCTTTACACTTACACACGGGCTGGCCGTCCCAGATGTCACACTCGGAGCCCTGCTGCAGACACATGAAGTGGTCGCAGGTGGCCTCCTTGGGCATGCCCACAGGGCCCTTCTTCCCTTTCACGTCCATGTACCGGGCGGCCACACAGCTCTTGGTCCCACACACGTTGGGGCAGCACTTCTCATAGGTCTCGCACTCCTGCAGGGAGCAAGATCAAGAGGCCTGAGCGAGGCTCCCCGCCCCCACCCCCACAGCTTCTGAGGAAGGGAACTGAGCTCCCCACCTACCGGGAGCCCCACATCCAGATGGTGATGGGAGCTAGCGGACCCGTAGCCGCTGTCACTTACCAGGCCTTCTTGTGAGAACGTTTGTACCTGTCAACTTCCCTCCTGCTCATCATGGGCCTGTGAGGTGGGCACAGCTATTATCCTCACTTCACAGGTAGTGGTAACTGAGGCACAGAGAGATCAGGTAACTTGACTTGCCCAGGGTCACAGAGCTGTGAGAAGAGGCAGGCCACCTACCTCTGAGAGGGGAAGTTCTCTGACTACCATGTTACAGACGAAAATGCAGACTCAGAAAAGTGATGCCCACGTCCAGAGACTAGGCAAGTGGCAGAAAAGGGCTTCAAGCTCCAGGTAGATGGGATTCTGAAAGGAGATCGTGTCTTCCACATCATAGGGTTACCACAAAGGAGGTCTAGGTTGGAACAAATGAGCCTGCCTTTCTGTCTCTTTTCCACTGGGGTGAGGATGCCCTGGCCGAATTGAAGAGGTCACACCAAAGCCTAAGGAGGAAAAATCGGACACCTCTGGCACAGATGCTCAAGGCGGCCACGGGAACGCGTTCCCACGCATCGGGAACGGCAGCTCTGTGGAGGGGGCACAGGCCCGGGGATGCCAGGTCTACCTCGGAGGGCTGTGCCAGGCGCAGGTGCTCAGCTCTGACGTGTGGGACAAATCAACAAGGGAAACAGCCCCCCCTTGGGTGGCAAGGGTCAGCAAAGCCGTCAGCGAGGACTTACTAGGGCTGTAATCCCCCCTTGATTCGCTGTGGAGCCACGTAAGGCATTAGTTTAATTCCTCGAAATTAGCAACATGCTCTGGGGCCGACACAAACAAGGATTTCACGTGGTGTTTTCGACAATAACACCTCGTCCCCACTGGGCAGGCGGGCAGCGCTCCTAATCCTCCGCCCTGGTAGTAGCTCTGGGAATTACCCCCACTAGGGCTGGCCTCTTGTGGTTCCGACTTTTATTTCAGCCTCTTTGACATTCCACATCAGCTAAGAGGGGGAGATATCCCCCACCCGAGCTGTGTGGAGCCTGCCTGCTTGACTTGTTTACTGTTTTCCCCCTCTCAGCTCAGAATGGGGACTTTGTTTCGCAGTCCTTGCTTGGCATAGGCTCTAGGCCACACCAGGGGAGGCTTTGGGACAGGGATGGGCAGATCTCGGAGCTGGGGGTCTGAGGGTGAGAAACCCAGTGGGGGGTGGAGGGCGGGAGGGACTGAGTGTGGATAGGAGCATCCACTCTTGGGCCCAAGGTTCATAAAATTCCTTTAAGAGACTGGCCCGGGAAGCTCCTTTAGGACCCTAAAGTCCATGAAAGTTCCAGTCCCCAGAAACCTGGGGAAGGTATCTCTGGGCACAGGAAACCTAGAAGGACCCCTTAGAACAGTTTTGGCTTTGAGGGCCCAGAATACACACGTAGGCAAATGAGTCCCTCGCCCCACACAGGTACCTTTTCCCCAACACACACAGAATCAGCCAGAGTCTCGCTGTCCCATGCTGCACCTGATTTATCAGGCCAGCCTGTGCTAGTGGAATAGATTTCACTGCCAATGTAGCCAATGAGCCTCTGACCTCAGCTGAATGGGAATTCTCTGCACCTTCCCACTCCTTATCTTCCCTTTCCTCAGCACCACCATTGCTCACTCACAGCATCTGGCCTGAGAGGTCTGACAGTTGTGCCCCAGACACCATGGGGCAGAGACCGCTCTCTGCAGGGCAATCTTGGGCTTTTCTGTAGACTATATGCGTTTGGCAAATGGAGTATCTCTCATATTCCCTGGTGATGCCCAGCCCAGTCCAGCCCTGGGCCCTAGGAATTGGGCAGCCTTCTGCCCAGGCAGGTGCTAGGTACCAGTCGGCTCTTCTTCATCCCCTGTGGGGAGCAGCAGGAACAGCCCTTGGACTCGGGATCTGGGAAAGAACTGTCCTTAGCACCAGGCCTGCCCTTTGCCCCAGCTGCTCTAATGAGAGCAGAAGGGAGGACAGAGGAATATGGCAGATTGAAACTGAGTCCACTTTCCCTCCCAGGGACAACCAGAGAGTCTATCCAGAGCTATTCCTGCTCACTCTCCCCATCAGGCTGGCCTGACCTCAGGGTCAGGGTGTGAACCCCTGGGGAGGTGGCCTGGAGGCCTCAGCTATGTCAGAGAGACACAGGTGTCAAGCCCACATTCCCGTCCCTGGCTGTGGGAACTTGGGCTGCTTGCTGCACTGTCCTGAGTGTCTGCTCTCACCTGTCGATGGGGGGCTGAAAGGCTGTGCCTGTCCACGCGATGTGCTTGGCCTAGTGCTGGCTCAGAGGAGCCCTTGGCAAACCTGAAACCAGGAATCCCAGGATTCCCCATCCCTGATGAACTTGGACATCACACCCACCTCTTCCTCTGGGCTCGGACTTGGACAGGCATCACGCCCTATTTATCTCCATGAGGCCTGGGGCCCAACTTCCTTCACGTTCCCAACTTCCCACCTTTCCTATGGGGGGCCCCTGAGTCTCCCCACCCCACGGCTCCCACTCACCCTCACTAACACACTCACGTGGTCCATGTCAGTCTTCTGGATTCTCACTCACCTGGTCTGTCTCACACTCCCGCTTGCAGGTGCTCTGGGCATCCACCCAGAGGTTGGGGTTCATGTCGTTGGGGCAGATGCCAGCATGGGAATAGCGGATGGGCGGCAGTGTCAGGCCTCTCGGGGGCACCCCGAGCAGCAGCAGCAGCAGCACTACCACCTGCGCCCAGCGGGACCAGAGCCGGCAGCAGCACCCCGGGGCCCACATGGTGTGGTCTGCGGTGGCTAGAGCCCTCCCCTGCAACGAGGCCAGGGGCTGGGGCCCACCAGGGCCGCCTCCTCCTCTGGGCTGCAGACACCTGCCCTCCCCACCCCAGCGGGCTTCCTCGCTGCTGCCGCCGCCGCCGCCTCCACCAAGTCAGTGGAGCCCGCTGGGCTGTGCGGCTTCAGATAAAGGGAAGGTCTCTGCAAGGAAACTCCCTCTCCTGAGTGTGCAGGGAGAGGAGCCCGCAGCAGGGGCCCGAGCCTGGATTTATATCCTGGGCGCGCCACCCGAGTGGGAGCGAGCGAGCTAACCTGATGCCTGTCACAGGCAGGCTGCTGGCTCCTCTGTCCCGTGGCCGATCACAGACTTGTTGCAGAAGGGAAAAAAAAAGCTGGAAGCGGTTTAGGCGGCGTATCTGGCACGGTGGGACACCTGCTTGTTTTTGACTCCAGGAGGCCTTTAACCCCTTCAAGGGCCAGAAATGGCATGTGCTTTGGGGGGAGCTGGCTCCGGGACACGCAAGCTCACTGTAAAGGAGTGGTTTGTTTCCCTTTCCCCCACCTCCCCGGGGCCGGGCCCCCTCCTCCGCGTGGCCACCTCCGAAGAACACACGATCGCTTGTTACAGGAGGGACCTGCAGCCGCAGAGTTAGCATCGCCTGGCCCGATAGTACATTTGAGAGCAAATGACGTGGAAAAACAACAAGTTCACGGCCATTCCAGGGCGGGCCTGAGCAGCAGCGCCTGCTGTGTAAGCTGCCTCCTGCCCCCGCACCGGGTCCCTCTGCGGGGGGTGCGCGCGGACAGCTCCCTATCTCTCGGGGGGCCGGGCAGTTCGCGTCTCAAGTTCCAACTTCGGTGAATTTTCCCCAAATCATTCCAGAGACACATACCAGATATGCTCCGGCTCCCCCGGCTCCCCCAGCTGCCGGGACGTATCACATTCCTCGCTCCTCGACTGACACACTCGGCGGCTCCAAGAAAACCTACGGGGTAAGTGTCTCAGGACGGCGCTGGGCAGCAGCCGGTCTCCCTGATGACCACTCGGGCCCGGGGCTCCTGAGCTCTCTCATGTGTCTGGGATTCCCCCACTTTTACAAAGGAAATGTTTCGGGCCAGAGAGGGCCAGGGACTCGCCTAAGGTCAGCCACCGCCGATGGGCGTAATAGTACTAAACACTAATATTTATGGGGCTCTCAGTTTGTGCCAGGCTCTCTATATGCATCACGACACTGCATCCTCAGGACCAACTACCTTCGTGGCAGATCGGAGGAGAAGACACCCAGAGAGGCTAAGCAACTCACCCTCGGTCGCACAGCTATGGGATGCCACGTTAAGACGGGAAATGGGGACGCCAGCTTGCAGGATGTGGGCAGAGGCCTTTGGGAACCACTCCTTGCCCACCTGGCTGTCAGAACTGCTGTCGAGGTACAGCTTCGACTCTGGTTTTTACAGGGGGGACAAGAAGTTTGTGGAAAGATCAGATGCTATATTGGTGGAGAGGGCAGGGAAAGAGTTGAAAGCTGCGGGTGGGGGGGTAGCATTTCTGCCCCCTATGGCAGGAAACATCAGGTGCCTCCAACACCATCGAAAAGTGAGCTTCCTAAATGTGTTTGCATGGGTCACTTGACCCCCAGAGGGTGTGAGGGAGGGGGGACACAGATCCCCAGAAGAGATGGGTACCTCCGAAAGGCCAAACTGCAAAGATTTGAGGAGCAGTGACCGATCTGCTGCGTCCCAGGGATAGGAGATGGTGTAGGCTGAGCCCACTTCAGAGCCAGAGGAGACTTGGGAGGTCCCCAGCAGGGCTCTCATTTCTGAGGTGGGGAAACTGAGTCCTGAACCCAGGCCCCCACTTTTCCAGGTCTTCTGTCCCCTTGAGGGCTACGGTTTGCCATCTCATTCGACTGTAAAAAGGCAGCATAATGCTTCTCTCCACCTTGCAGATTTTTCCTCGAGGGGTGTTGTGTCGCCTTCTCCCAGCCCCATGCCAATTCTCTCCCCGTTGTGTGGGTCATTCTGCAAGATCTGTCTTTTCTGCTTATGTCACAGAGCTAATGAAGGGTGTCAGATCCTAATCCCCTAAATTATTGGAATAAACTTCCCTCCGAGGCCAGGCCCGGTAATGAAGCCAGACAGCGGGCGACGCCGGCTGCTTTGAATTCCCTGTAATTTCATAAACCCGTGCTCCAGCTGCTCGGAGCCGGCCTCAGCCCCGCACTTGATGAGTGCAGTTTGCGCAGCCTCCTTTGAAATCACAAAGGGGAATGGATGGTGACACATTTCTAAGCAGGACTTAGAAAAACTGTCACAGCCCTGTTACATGAAAACAAATATCCAGGGAGAGGAGGCTGATCTCTGGGGAGTCACCTGAGACCACTGGAGGTGATGGGAGAGCCTGGGGCAGACAGAGCAGAGGAGGCGGGGGGGGGGGGGTGGTTGGCATAAAGCAGGGGAAGCTCCTCCACCCCACCCGGTCCTCTAGCTCACCTCATGGGGTTGACTGGGAAAGGCCTCCATCCGCCCAGCTCAGCCCTTACAAGAGTCACGGGCCTCTCTCCCGCCCAGGGCCCCATTTCTGGCCATTCCACTCCAAGAACTTTCAAAACAGCATCGGGGAAGAAGGGGCCTAGGACACCCCGGCTCTCCCTCTCAGCGCTTCCAAGTCTCCCACCAAAACACAGCTCAGAATAATAAATAACATCTGATCAGGGCTCAGAGCCCACACAGCGTTTTCACCTACATCATCCCACTGACCCTCACGCCAGCCCTGGGAGGGAGGCGGGGAGATGTTGCTGGGAGCTCCGTTGTACAAGAGAGGAAACCAAGTCACAGGAGGCTAGCTGGGCCTGCCCAGGCTCCCGCAGCTCATGCCCTCCCCTCCGGGACCCCAGTCCTGTGCTCTTCACACAAGCCATGCATGCTTCCAGCGTCTCCAGAAAGGCCCCTGCCAGCCGCCCTGCCAGCGCAGAGTGTTTATAAGCTGTTCTGGGAGCACTTTGAAGTCTCCTCCTGGGCCCCTCCCACAGTTCCTCAGATCTGGCTGCCCTGTCTCTGCCTTCTCTGGAGGGTTGGCAGGCACCCCACCCTCATCGCACCCCTGGTACCAAAGGAGGGCTCCCCATTCCCACTGTCCCCCTAGGCCTCCCTCCCTCCAGCATGAGTGTTGGCGGAGTAGAACCTGGGCTGAGTCCAGGTTGGCCTTACCTCGGGGGCGTCACCTGCCTTTCCCCCTCCCCGAGGGCATCAGGCACAGCTTGATCACAAGAGGGCTGGGCTCTGATTTGGACTCAGAAGAATACCCTCCAGCTCCCACACCACAGCCCCTTCACACCCTCCACGGTGGGTTCAAGACCGGCTGTAGCTGCAGCTGTAAGAAGTCACCCCGGACAGTGAACTCTGGGTGTCCCTTGACCTCGGGTTCACCCTTCACATAACAACTTCCCAGCCACTGGGGCCTGGACAGGACAACACAGAGCCACACAGCTGACACCATTTTCCCAATGGGCCAGGTCTCTCCTCTCTGGAGACCAGCCACACACGTGGGGGATGACGGTGATGCCATGCCAGCATCTCAGATGCCGTGTTGCTCATGCACAGACCAAACCTCTTGCATCTCCTCCCTCTTTCCTTATTTGATGGTTTTTGAAGCACCTACTATGTGCTTGGTTCTGGGTACAGAGAGGAGATGACAGTCCTTGTCCAGAGAGAGAGGACAACATATAAACATATGATAAGACTAGAGAAGGCCCTCTCAAAGGTCCCAACAAGTGCTGGGGGTAGAGAGGGGGAGAGAGGCCCCCGGGCTGCAGACGTGAGGTGGGATGGGTCCTGAAGCCTGAGCGGGAGTCTGCAAGCCAGAGCACAGAAGGCACTTTCCTACACATCCCCTTGGAAAGGCCTGGCCCACAGTGCAGCCTCCCTGGCCAAGGCCCTCCCTCTGCGGGGCCCAGGCCTCCAGAAAGAGGAGGTGAGAGGACAGTCAGTAGGTTTAGGAGACAGGGTGGGGGTGGGAGCTGTAGGTCTTGTTTCTGCATGGGGTAGCCCCAGCAGAGTCGAGGCAGCAGCCCATTCTGGTCCACCCTGCTTGGGCCCCCAGACCTGAGGCAGCCATACTTTCTCCCAAACCACTGGAGGAGCCCAACTGCCTGGGAACCCCCCTGCCCTGAACCTTGGTTTAAATTTATTTGGGAGGAGGGAGAAGGTAAGGAGCAAGAAGCAGGGTGCTCAGATGGGCTCTCAGAAGACCCAGACCACCTTGGCTAAAGGCAGTGCTCAGTCAGAACCAAGCCAGGGAATTCAATAAAGCGGGTGGCTCATTACCCAGCTGGGGACCCTCCCGCCTGAGCCGCCGTGGGCCTGGGTTACATTACAGGGCTGTGTGAACTCTCCCCTCAGAGTGAGACTGCACCGGGTTTTAGAATAATTGTGGGGCCTCAGCAGATGGTGGAGGCAGACGGGGGGGCCTTCAGCTGTGGGACACGTGACTTGTCGGCATCTGTGCAGAGGAGGCCATGGGAGGGTCCCCATTGGGCCTCTGGGGGAGGCCGCGCTGAATCAAGATCTGAGATTATGGGGTTGGCTGTGGTGGGGCCTGGCCCAGTCCCGTAGGCCAGCCAGGACTCCTTAGACCCTGCCTGGGTGGGGGTGGGGATGGGGGGTGCGGGGGGCACCTGCTGGTGGGGCCAAGTCCCTGGAAGCTGGTTAGCATCTAAAGCAAGAACAGGAGACACCTGTGAGCTTCTGGGGACCTGTGAGGCCCCAAATGCCTTTCTGGAGAAGGTGGGCATCAAGTGCTCAGTGGATTTCAGCCCTGTGTCAGACCCCTCACCCACTTGCTTAGGGTGAGCAATGTATGAGGAGTCCTGGGTTCTCAGCCTGATCTGCCATCAACCCCGACTGAGGCCCCTTCCAGCTCCCTCTTCTGTGATCCCGTGTCCTGATTCCCCCAGCTTTGCCTTCATGGAATCAGCTTCAAAAAGCCCTGAGCAGCTCTCAGCCAAGACAAACATGGGAGTGAAGAAGCCAAAAGGCCGCAGGGCTGCGGAGCTCTGCTCTCAGTTCCTTGGCTGGGCTCTGCTGGGGAGAGAACAGCCCCCGTTTCCACTTTTTCCAGGCCTGGGGGCTCGGTGGGAATGCTATGCGCGTTGGGGCCCAGCCTCCCTCCTGCTCAATCCCTAACCTGGAAGCTTCCTCCTTCCTTCCTCCAATGAGGGAGGAATGAGGTCTCAGGCCCTGGGGTCTCCCTGCTTACCTGCACGCTGCTGTGCAAAGGGCACATGTTCCCTAAAACCAGGTGCGCTCCTTACCCCACTGCAGGGCTACTACGTGGTGGGGGTGGGGCGTGAGAAACAGGCTCCCCCCTGCCCCCACCACACTGACCATCACTTCAAGACTTCTGACTTCTTTTTTTTTTTTTTAAGATTTTATTTGTTCATGAGAGACACAGATTGAGAGAGAGAGAGAGAGGCAGAGACACAGGCAGAGGGAGAAGCAGGCTCCATGCACGGAGCCTGGACGTGGGACCTGATCCCGGGTCTCCAGGATCACAGCCTGGCTGAAGGCTGTGCTAAACCGCTGAGCCACTGGGGCTTAAAGACGGCTTCCCTAAGGCTTCTCCACGCCTTCAAGATGAGGACCAAAGCCTTTAACCTGGACCACCATGAACGTTTGCCTCAGTTTCCTTCTCCAGTCTTATCATTTGCTTCTCTTTCTCTCAAACTCTGGGAGCTGCCACATTGCTCTCTCAGAGCTTTAAAAGCTCCATGCAGTCTTTCCCCCCTGAGCCCCTCCAGTGTGCTCCGCAGCCACGATGCTCTCCTTTGTCCGGGGCACCTCCTTCCCAGCCTGTCCCAGGAGCCCCAAGCCTTTCAGGAGGCCTTCTTGATCTCAGAGGCTGACGAAGGCCCTCGCCACTTCTCATGGGGGGGGAGGGGGGTCTCCTCATACTGTTTTGACAGTGAAAGAGCAAAATAAAACAAAAAGGCAAAACTGAGTTTTAAAACCTGTTGTAAGGGGCAGCCCGGTGGCTCAGCGATTTAGCACTGCCTTTGGCCCAGGGCCTGATCCTGGAGTCCCAGGATCGGGTCCCACGTTGGGCTCCCTGCATGGAGCCTGCTTCTCCCTCTGCCTGTGTCTCTGCCTCTCTCTCTCTGTGTCTCTCATGAATAAATAAATAAAATCTTTAAAAAAATTTTTTTAATGAAATAAAACCTGTTGTAAGGTATAATCATTCCACACTGTCACGACATACCACTGTTCCTGTGGGTGTAAATTGGTTCAGGGATAACATCAAAAATCCACGTTTGAGGTCCTTTGTGCATGCGGCCGGGCCCGTGTCCTTCCTGGGATCGATTGCCTGTGATATTCCTGGGCGCAGTTTATGTGGCATTGAAATTACTTATTCCTCATCTATTACCCGGACCGGGCTGCAAACCCATGGCAGGCAGATAGCGCGCACTCAACCAGTGTATGTTGAATGAATGGATGGTTCACCAAGCAGAGGAGGGGTGAATATTCCTGGTGTCAGCCATACCTGAGAGAGACCAGTAGTCCTAGGACAGGAAACCAGAACTCCAAAGAGCAGCTCTAGGCAGCCAAGAGAAGCTCTGCCCATCCCTGGGCCTGCCAACCACTCTGGGTGAGAAGGAGCCTAGCGTCTAAAAGGGGCAGCCTTGGACTGTTTGGCCGGAGAAGGCTTGGGCATCATGTGGACAGCACTGGAGGCAGAAGGAAGGTGCCCCAGTGGGGTCCACCACACCCACCACGCAGCTCTTCATGCCTGCGTCCCCCTTGGCTCCTTCCCAGGCTTCCATGAGGCCCTCTTTGACCATGCTCTTCCCTACTTCCAGAGCGATCTTTTCAAATTCCAAACTCGAACGTGTCACTTCCTTGCCCTAGAGGGTTGAATGGTGGCCTCCCCACCCCCAAAAAAGATAGGTCCATGTCCTAACCCTCAGAACCTGTGAATGTGATCTTACTTGGGGAAAGGGTCTTTGCAGAGGGAATTAAGGATCTTGAAACGCGATCATCCCGGATTATCCAAGAGGGCCCTAAATCCAGTGACAGGTGTCCTCATAAGAGAAAGGCGGACAGAGCGCTGAGATGCCTGAGAGGGGAGGGCTCCATGTAGACGGAGGCAGAAGGGAGTGATGTGGCTACAAGTGGAGGAGCACCCCAGCCACCAGAAGCTGGAAGAGGCAAGAGAAGGATTCTCCCCTAAAGCCTCCAGGGAGACCGCAGCCTGCTGATACCTTGATGGCAGCCGTCTGGCTTCCAGAGCTGTGAGAGGACATTTCTGTTGGTCTGAGCCATTGTGTTTGTGGCGACTTGTCATGGCAGCCCCAAGAAACTAATACACCTGCCTAGAACTTTTCAAGGCCCTTCCCAATCAGAATTTATCGGCCTCCCGTGTCCTCTGTGATCTGCTCCTGCCATCTCCCCAGCCTCACTGCTCGCCCTGATGGTCCAGCTGGACAGGATAACTGGTGTTCTCCAAACATCCCACTAGGGCAACCGGCCCTCCTGGTTGGCCTGCGGCTGGCCTAGTTTTAGCACTGAAACCCTGGTCTCCCAGGAAATGCCTCAGTCCTGGGCGAACCAGAACAGTTGGTCACAAGTGTTACATTCTGTCCATACCTTCGTTCAGACCATCCTCTCTGCCCAAAATGTACAAGAAACTCTCCTGCAGGACTCCACCAGGCAAAGTGCTGGCCGGGCAGTCCAGAGACAGGGGGTGAGTCTCAGGGAGCCCACGCCTGGACCACACAGTGACCCATGAGGGCAGCAGTTCTCTTGCCGGGGACCCAGAGTCAGTTGGCAGCGGCGACTCGGAGCCCAGCTGCAGGAAAGGCTAACAAGTTGAGGTGGGCTGGTAGCCGGATTGTGGCTCCGGCCCCACGGGAGCCTTGCAGTGGGCACGTGTGCAGAGGAACTGAGACAGCGGAGTGGGTGGGAGTCACTGCCATGGCTGCTGGGAATGGGGGAGGCAGACGCACATGAATTTGGGCAGCAAGAGTCCAATGATCCAGGGGGTTAAAGCTCAACAGTCAAAAGAACTACCAATTAGGGGGCACCTGGGTGGCTCAGTGGTTGAGTGTCTGCCTTTGGCTCTGGTTGTGATCCCGGGGTCCTGGGATCGAGTCCCATATCAGGCTCCCTGCAGGGAGCCTGCTTCTCCCTCTGCCTATGTCTCTGCCTCTCTCTCTGTGTTTCTTATGAATAAATAAATAGGATCTCTAAAAAAATAAAAATAAAAGAACTGCCAAGTAGGAGTGCATTGAGCAGCACATAACAGAGACTCTGAGCCTTGTGTCTTCAGTCCTTAGTTTACTGTTCACACAGAACCAGCAGTCCAGGGCAGCCCTGGCTCCTATCTTTTCTGTCACCCTCAGCATGTAGCTTTTGTCCCTAACACCCAGTGATGGCTGCCCCCCTAGATACTTCCTCACTCCCGGCCCAGATTAGGGGAAAGGGTCAGAGCTCCTGGAACTGCATCCATCTATTCAGGGAGCTGATGCCTCCTGAGAGCCTGCCTGCCACCCTACATTGACCAGCACTGTGCCATGTGACCCTAGCTGCAAGGGGGGTCCAGAGAGTGATGGCTCTTGCTTTGCAGCAAGGGAAAAAGGGAGTCCTGATTGGCTTTGGGTGGGCCATCCACACATCTGCCACAGCAGCATTTCCTAGGACCTGCTCGCTGGTGGGGTATCTCATTTTTGCAGATCCTGGTTTTGTCTACACTGTGAACTAGCCTCTGCTTTTAGAATTGGAGTCAATTGCTATGCAGGACAGTGTGATGTTAGGTTAAAGATGGATTTGGATTCTCAGAGATCCCAGTGGTCCTGTGGGATACCAGTGGATTATGATAAAGCTGGGCTGAGCCAGCCCCAAAGGCCCGGGAAGCAGAAGTGGGTAGGGTGCCATGCACACAGAGGAGATGACCAGCCTTGTTAAGCAGAGCTGGCTCTTAGCACTGCAGCCCCCATGAGAAGCTGAGCAAAGGCGGTACCTGGGAAGGGACCTTTGACTAGCCCACCTCAGCCGAGACTGTCTTGCAAATGAGCTCTGCCTGGAGGAAGGAAGGGAGGCCAGTGTCAGGCGATGAGTTTGGATTCAATTTTAGGGCTGAATGATGCCACTGAGACCCTGAAAGGTGGCAAGGGTCAGATGTAGAGGGTGGGGAGCCTTATGGAGGCACAGCAGCCTGGGGCAGAGCGCTCTCAGGTAGGCCCTGGGTTAGAATCACATAGCAGGGAGGGAGGGAGGGAGGGAGGTCCTCCACTCGGGTTGAGGCCAGAGGGGCAGGGGAGAAGAAAGGAGTGTGCCGGGCTGAGCCTGTGTGCTGTCCCAGTGACTGCGGCTGGCAGCGAAGTGGCTCAGTGGGGGCTTCGGCTGACAGGCTCGGGACTGCCCTGTGCCTCCTTTCAGTTAATAAAACTGATGAGGGAAGGAGACAAGGAGGGGAACAAGGAGGATTACAGGACTGCCCCCCAGAATGAAGAAGAGACATGCTCCATGGAGGATAGCACTCACCTGGGACAATCCAGGCTGCTGGGTAGGACCTCATCACGACTCCCTCCAGGCTGCTGAGGCTGAGAAAGGACCAGGGATTCAGAGTGACTCAGATACCAGGCGCTGCCAGACCTCACTGAAAACTCTCCTGCTCATCAAACAATGGCACTTGTTTTAATCAACTCTGGGGCACCTGGGTGGCTCAGTGGTTGAGCATCTGCCTTCAGCTCACAGCGTGATCCCGGGGTCTAGGGATCGAGTTTTGCATCAGGCTCCTCACGGGGAGCCTGCTTCTCTCCCTCTGCCTATGTCTCTGCCTCTCTGTGTGTCTCTCATGAATAAATAAATAAAGTCTTAAAAAAAAAAAATCAACTCAGCACAAACCTGTGGACCCACACCACCTAATCCAGAAGGCCAGAGGTCAATGCTTCACTAGCGCAACCACCAGGACCTGCCCCCTTTCAGTTCCTCCTAAACTACTTGGCTCATTGCTTCCCTGGAGTGTGTTCACGTCATTGCTTTACTCTTTAGCAGAAACCCGTAGTCAAGATGGTCTCAGAGTTAGGACACCCAGCAGGCTTTGCATGGCCAGAGCCGTCAACAGCTGGAAGCCTTGGCCTACCTACCCCAAGGGGCAAGAGGGCTGTAGGCCTCAGATGGGCTTTCAGGAGGCCGGGCCTAAGGAAGAGCCAGCTCTGAACGCAGCCTCCCTGTCATCTGCGACTACTGGAGGAGCAAACTTCTCCATGCTCCAGGCTCCCAGATGTTCTGACTGCAACACATAGCAAGAAATGCATTCTTTGTTGTGATTTGGGACACACATGCATATGCACAACTAAAACCAGAGGCTTATAACATTTTTTTTTTCTTTTAACCCTCAACAGACACTAAGCCAACAGACCCAAATCACCCTTTGGAAGGTGATTATTCACTATTTACTCAGCAAGCATTTCTGAGGAATCACAGTATATCTTGGGCTATACTTAGACCTGGGGAGATGGGTGGAGTAAAATAAGTGGCCTCATCAGTCATGGATTTGGAGTTTTGGTGTAGGGGATGGAGACAGGACAAACGCTCACACCAATGTAAATGGCAAATGTCGAAGAAGCTTAAAGGTGCGTGATAGCTGGCAATTGAGCCTCCTCTCCCCGGCCCCATCTCTCCACCTGCAAAGGGCAGGAAGTCAGCTGGAGCGGAGTCTGAACACCTGGCTGGCTCAAATTCTGGGGAAGAGCGTCAGGGGTTAGGAGCCCTGTTTCCAATTTAGAGCTGGGGTCGGGGAAGGGCTTCCGGAGGAAATGATGTGGACGCTGGGCCCCCGAACGATGAACCGTAGGCAGCCGGGGAAGGAGGTGCAGCACACACGCAGGCTGTGAGGTGCCAGGTGGCGCACATGAACCATCCAAGAACTGGAAGGCAGCCACAGAGACTGGAGAGAAGTGAGTCCACCCAAGTCCCCGTGGGCAACACTCAGAGGGGAGAGTCTCTAACCCATGTCGACACCAGCCACCAGAAAGGAGGCCCCAATCTTACATTCCATTTAAAAACATGTTTCCTTTGCCCTTTGGATTCTGTTTGGGCAGGTGTTGGGATGGGGATTTCAGAAAACAAACACAGGAAACAAACCCAGCGTACGCTAAGCGAAGGGCAGACCCCGGGGGACCTTTAGCCTGGGCACTGCTCAAGCTTGCAGCCGCTCAAGAACACGAGACCCGCTCACCGGGTCGGTACTGGGGATCTCCTGTGAGCACAAAGTAGGCTGCGGGCAGCTGGACACGGTGAGGGCAGGAAGTGGGCCAGGCCCTTTGGTCAGGATCGCCAGGAGGACTTCCTGCCAGGGAGGTGGCTGGAAGAAGATGCCTCTCTTGTGCCAAGCCCCATGGGCAGGCATCGCGGTGGAGGACAGGGCAGGTGCTTCCCAAAGATGTGTGACGCGCTGTTCCCTAACTGCCAGTCAGCAGCAGGGAGGTGGCGGTGAGCTAGAAGGTATACAAGGGACACGAGACACCTGTTTAAGGGAGTCAGTCCTGGGGCGCCCGGGTGGCTCAGTCGGTTAAGTGGCTGCTTTGGGTCCTGGGATGGAGCCCCAAGCCCTGCATCAGGGTCCCTGCGCAGCAGGGAGGCTGCATCTCCCTGTCCCTCTGCTCCTCCCTCCCATGCTCTCTCTCTCTCACTCTGCTCTCTCAGCTAAATAAGTAAAACCTTAGGAAAAGAGGGGCATTAGTCCTTCCATACCTTCAAGTTCCAACCCAGGGACAGTGACCTTGAATCTGCACGTCTGCCCAGTGTAGCCTCAGGTGCCAGAGGATCAGAGGAGGCAAAGATCCATCCACCAAAGGCAGAGGGCATTAGGGTCAGGATGAGGGTTCTGTGTCTGAACCCTATGACTAATCCTCCTCCCCGTGGGGTTTCCTGACGGGGGATTGCACACACGCAAAAGACAAGGGCCAGCAGGACCCAGGGCAGTGCCACATCCATCAGTGTTAGTGTCTCAGGGGCTGCGCCGGAGCTCCTCCCAGTCTGCAGAGCCTCCCTAGTAAAATAGACCCTGACTGAGGAGGGAGCTCAGGCCAGGAGCCTCAGGGTGGGCTTCACCCTCCCAGCTTCCTCCCCAGGGTGCGAGCCGCTGGATCAAGCCGGCTGAGTGGACACCCAGCCACAGGTGGAGAAGATGGGCCGGAAAGAAGGGACGGCGGGGGGTGGGGGGTGGGGTGGGGCAGGGGGGCCTACCAGCTACCCCATCCTGGGACAGTGGCTCCTGGTCTGTCCGCCACTGAGGAGAAGAGAGGAAAGAGAAAGAACGAGACTGTTTTCATGGAAGAGCAGAAGTGGAAAGAGGGATGTGTCGAGGCCAAGTGCCTTTGTAAATAACCCCATCTGTGAGTAAACTGGCGTGAATGAGTGTTCTTGGAACCCACCCTGTAAGATGAGCCACCTTCCTCTCTTGTCCCATCCTCTCCAACTTCTATCCTCTTCTAACAGATGCGGTGTCCCTAGATTTAAGGTTAATGCTGCCACTGGTGCACTGGATGCCTCCCCTCTCCTCCCCTCCCTTCCCTTCCTCTCCCCTCCCCTCCTCTTTCTTTCCCTCCTCCTCTTCTCCCCTCCCTTCCCCTTCCACCTTCTTAGCAACTTGATACCATCAGTTATGCCTCCTCTCAACTGGATCATTTCCATTAGCATTTGGACACAAGTCTCACTCATCCTAAACAAGGAGATCATTCCCTCCACCCCACATTTCCCCTCTATCCACAACCCTGCCTCTCACCCTTGCAAAGTCATTCTGCATTTTCTATGTCCATTTTTCTGCCTCCCCAGTCCACGCGATCAGACCCAGCTCCCCACAGGCACTTTGCTAATGAACCTGCTGCTGAAGCCACCAGTGTCTGCCATGACCCGAAATGACACACCCAACCTAGTTTTCTCCACCTCCCTGGAGTGCGTGCGAGACCTTCTGACCCTTTGCTCTAGGGATATGGACCCCCCACCCAAGTTTCCACTCACTTCCCTCCCCCTCTCCTTTGTACCCACACTGTTATGCAGAGGGATGTGTCAAGGCTGTGTGTGCCCTGACACCTGCTCCTCTTGCACCACGCTGCCCCTCCCCGCCAGCCAGGGGTTTTCAGTGCTGGTTACACAGGAGAATCATCTGGGAGCTTCTAATAAGTACTGGCACCTGAGTGCCGCCCTAGTTAACTCAAAGTTGCAAAAGTGGGGCCGGGATGTGATAGCTTTCAAGCTCCCAGGCGATTCTGAAGTTGCAGCCAGGGTTTGGAGCTGCTTCCCTAGGCGACCTTTCATGCCACGACTTCATGACCACGTAGGCGCCAGGAGACTTCAGAGTTGTATCTGCAGACTCTGAGACATCCAGAAACAATTCTTGGTTACCCAAAGGCATCTAACCAGATGTCTTCTCAGACAGGAAGTCGATTCAGCTTACAACCCACTCGAGTCTAACAGCTTATTCTAACACTAAGGTCATACAGTTCTTCCTTTTATCTACGGATAATCTTCCATAAAGGACTAATAGGGAAGATATTTCCTCTCTGGCCTAAGACCTTAACAGCATGTCCAGAATCAGGATTTTTTTTTTTTCCAATAAGCTCTCTGCCCAACATGGGGCTTGAACTCATGACCCCAAGATCAAGAGTCACATGCTCTACCGACTGAACCAGCCAGACATCCCAAACTTATCATTTTTGTGTCTTAAATCATGAACGAAGACACTCTAGAATGTGAGAATGACTTTGACTGCCTTGGTGCAGTTCTCTGCTTCTCAATTTCTCTCTCTCTCTCTCAAAAAAAAAAAAAAAAAAAGAAAGAAAAAGAAAAGAAAAAAGTTGCTGCTTTCTGCTTCATGCTTCCCGACCTGGGAAAGTGTCCTGCACATCCTGCCAGTCTCAGTTATCACACTGGGATATGACTACGTGCCTCCCCAACCAGACTTCAAGATCTTTGAAGGTAGGGACTATACCTTAGTCACCGCTGTGTCTCCCACACCCAGCATGGTGCCTGGCATAAAGTTTTGTTGAGTAAGGAATAGATTAATACACTTTTACAGGTGTCGCCCAAAGAATAAGCCACCACTCTGATTGGTGTCTTTGGCTGGGTTCGCAAAGAGGAGATATGAGCTCTCAGCCTAGTAGCTATAATTGAGAAGGCAGGTCTATACCATCTGCAGAAAGTACATGGTCCTCTCCTGGGCATGAACATGAAGGAGGGTCTTGTAGAGAATTCCAAGCCTGTACCCATACGTATCACCTGGAGGGCTTGCAGAACCTGTCCTGATCCTACTAGGAGAGGGAAGCTGTGTTTTCACACACTCCCACTGGCTGCAGACCAGAATTGAGGAGCAGTCTGACACTCCCCAAGAGCAATGTTTCTATCACTCAAATATTTGAGAAGTAAACCAAGGGAAAAAGAAAACACTGCAAGTAGTCCACCAGTAGCCCAGGTGGGAAACCACTTTTTAGAACCAAATTTGTCCCAGCACCCCCTGCTGGGGTGGGGAAGCTCCATGTGGGCACAGAAGGGACCCTGCAGACAGCATACGGGGCTCACCAATCTGGCAGCCTTCCCTGGTGGGCAAGGAGACCTCCTGTCTCCCCTGGAGGCTGGAATATGTCATCTAAACGACAGAGACAAGGCAGGCTTTAAAGGTGCTTCCGAGGGCATGTGTGCTCTTGGCTGTAGTCGCCAGCCCCCGGCATACACCTGCCTGCCAAGGAGATTCTTCTCCCTTCCAGTGACTCCAAGAACAGATATGGAAATGTGGTGTCTATCCATGCAATGGAATATTATGCAACCAGGAGGACAAGATGTGTGCTATAACACAGGGGGGTCTTAAAAGCATTATGCTAAGTGAAAGAAGCTGGACTCAAAGGCCATGTGTTACATGATTCCATTTATATAAAATGTCCAGAACAAACGCCGGGAAACAGAAAGCAGATTAGTGGTTGCCAGGAGCTGGGAGGAGTGGAGAGTGATTGCTAATGGGCACGGAATTTCCTTCGGGGGTGATGGGAATGTTCTGGAACCAGATAATGGTGATGGTTGCCCAGTATTGTGAGTACTGTTCAGTACTCACAGTACTAAATGCTACTGAACTGTACGCCTTTACAATGGGTAAAATGGTAACTTTTATGTTACGGGTATTTTACCCCAATTTTTGGACACCCCGTGGTTCTGTGAGAACCCCCAGGGCTGGGCACTACTGGTCAGCTCAAAAGTTTAGGAGATCAGCCCAAGGATTGGTCTGGTTCCCCAAACCAGAGCATCAGCCAGAGCGCTCAGAAACAATAAGCATCACTGTGCCTCCCAGTCACCCATGACTGTTTCTACCCACAGAACACTTCTGACACCAAAGGTTGAAGGTGGGGATCCCACACTAACCAATTCTCCAACACCAGCTGGGTGACCTGCAATTTAATTTAATTCTGACGCTAAGTACCTGGAGTTAGCATCACACCCCACTGGCTAAGGGGCTCCGTCCTCCAAAAGTGCCCCCACTCCAGATGCCAGCTGCAAGCCTTGGACCACCAGGACTTCTGACTGACCAGCTGTACATTTGGAAGGTTCCCCACAGCCCCTTCCCCAGATTTGATAATTTGCTGGAACAGCTCACAGAACCCAGGAACAGTTACTATCCCCGGTTTGTTATAAAGAATACAACTCAGGGGGATCCCTGGGTGGCTCAGCGGTTTGGCGCCTGCCTTCGGCCCAGGGTGTGATCCTGGAGACCCGGGATCAAGTCCCATGTCAGGCTCCCTGCATGGAGCCTGCTTCTCCCTCTGCCTGTGTCTCTGCTTCTCTCTCTCTCTCTCTCTCTCTCTGTCTCTCATGAATAAATAAAATCTTAAAAAAAAAAAAAAAGAATACAACTCAGGAGCAGTCAGATGGAAGAGATGTGTGGGGCAGGATAATGGAGGGATTTCTGTGCCCTCACCAAGGGCACCACCTTCCCGGCACTGTGATGTGTTCCCCACCCAGAAGCTCTCTGAGCCCCTTACCCACCCCATAATCTGCGGTAGTGGTGGTGGTGGTGGGGGTGATGGAGATATCATTACTTGGGCAGGATTGAGTGAATCATTGGCCATTAGTGATTAGCTCATTCCGCAGCCCTCTCCCCTCCCGGGAGGCTGTGGTAGGGCTGTTGGGAGCTGACCTCTGCCCCCTGGCACTTGCAGAGCAGCAAGAGAGCAGCGAGCTGGGCACAGAAGACTCAGGTTCATCACGGAGGAGGACATGCTCGGAAGCCCGGGGTGGCAGGTGAGCCAGGCTAGAGTGGTCCGGAGCACTGCAGGGGAAGCAGGCTGAAAGGTGAGTCGGAGTCTGGCAGGTGAGGACGGATGAGTGGAGTGTTCCAGGCAGAGGGACTGGCAGGCTGAGGACAGAGGGCAGAGGACTCTGAGAAACCAGAAGATGTACACAACTGACTGGAGATGGGGGGTACGGAGAGTTATCTGGAAAGACAGGCTGGAGGTCAGGGCTGGGTGGTCAGTCCACGGTGAGGAGAAGCTTGCTCTTTACCGTAGGGAAATCTGCAACTCCTCTCTAGTCAAGTGACAACCAAGTTGTCTCCAAGATATCTGTTACTTGCCCACTTCTCTCTATCCTCCTTGTTATCCATCTGGTTTATGACACCATCGTCTTGTCCAAGAGTGGCTCTCCTACTCCTCTATCTCCTTTCTGGTCCCTCAACATCACATCATAAGGAATCTTAGCCTTCCCCTTGACTAACCCCAAGCCCTCTTGGCCTCTTCCCACCCCCTATCCCCCAGGGATGGCTCCAAGATGAAGGACATGACATGAAGGATGTCATCTGCTGTCACCATGTTGCCTTGACTCCTCATGGTCACAAAGTAGCTGCAACAGTTCCAGTGCCCTACGGAGACCAGCACACCCAGAAGGAGTTGGGTCTTTTCCCTCAACAGCTGTTTCTAGAAGGGGAGAAAATCTTTCCCAAAGGCATTTCTACAGGCTTCCCTTCAGGGCTGGTTCCTAAATCAATCCCTGCCCAAAGGAGTGAGACATCGGGATCCATCACTGGGAAGGAGGCCACAAAGCCCAGGACTGCTGACATTAGAAAGAATCTGAGCTTTATCAATAAGAAGGTGGGGACAGCTTATCGTCAGGAATCAACAGGTCACATTAGTTCCTGGGAACTCTGCATTTTACTCACAAACCTACTTCCCCTCCCCAGGACAAATCCATCCTAAAAAATATCTTTGTTGGATGCCACAGACACATAGCCCCTGTCCGCAGGCTTCCTTCTGCAGCATCTCTCACGGAAGGTCTGCAAAGACCCCAGCCTGGTCCTCTAGCCCCTGGCCATGCTACAGCATCCACCCTGAACGTCACAGCGGCCCTGGGCCCAGACCACACATTCCTCTTCCAAAGAGTAATTCCAGACACCCACAACTCCTGCTCTGTCGATTTTCTATTTTCAACATTATCCTGCCAACAGTTTAGCAGAGATGGACGAACCCTGATGCATTTCTTGGCTTAGTTCCACTAAGTACTGTGATTCGAGTTTGACGCTGCCACGCTTCCAGTCCCAACAAACCCACATCTGACCGTGCCCTTCATGGTGGAAGGCGGGGATGGAACTTCTCCTTGTTCAATAAACAACTCTGGCATTGGCCGGAAGGGATACTGGGGAGCCCAGAAGGAGGTACAGAATGAGTCTTTATATCAGTTCTGAGTAGTGTCCTCCACCCGGACAGACAGCGGTGCGCTGGCCAATGGCTAGTAACCCATCCTCATCTGCCTCCCCCTCCACCACACCTCTCTCTCTTTCATCTCTCTATAATGAATTTGACTCACATAAAGGTAATAAATACTCAAGACTAATCATTTTCTTTTTTTTAAGATTTTATTTATTTATTCATGAGGCACACACACACACACACACACACAGAAGCAGAGACAGAGGTAGAGGCAGAGGGAGAAGCAGGCTCCCTGCTGGGAGCCTGATGCAGGACTTGATCCAGGACCCCGGGGATTATGTCCTGAGCTGAAGGCAGACGCTCAATCACTGAGCTACCCAGGCGCCCCAACACCAATCGTTTTCTTTTTTTTTTTTTCTAATTATTCTACTACATGGCTGGGAATGGGGGAGAAATACATTCCTGAAAGGAAAAATCAAGGTGCTGTTGGCAGAAGGAAAGCTATGCAAACAAAAGTTAGCATAATTTTGAGGCCTCTCAGTAGGCTCCCACCTACCCTTCAAGCCTCCTGTCACACACACCACCCCCCTTCCCACCGGCAGTAGTTCCAAGCCTTACTGGGTATTTCTCCACTCCTGGAACCTGCTTCACTCATACCCACCCCTGGACATTTGCACATCTTACAGTCCAGCCAAGCTAACTCCTGCTCATCTGTCAGGTCTTCATTCAGATGCTACTTCCTCCAGGAAGCCTTCCACGATCCTCAGTCTGGGTTACCTAGATCTCCCATGAGCTCCCATACCCATTTATACTTTATTTAACAAATATTCGTTGGTCACTTCCTTTGTGCCAGGTTTTGCACTACTATATTATTCTTGTCTGAATGTTCCACGAGACCTTACACTCTGTGGGGGTCAGCATTTGATGTATCTTCCTCATCAGTATGTCTCCATGACACACAACAGTACATGGAACAGTTAACATGCTACAAATTTTTGTTGGAAAGGAAAAAGAATACATTTCTTCTGGGAGAGGACAAAGGGGGACCAGTGGGCAGGGGTGTGACAAGTTGGTAGCCCTCCCAAGTCTAGGCCTCCATCTGCCCTCCTCTGTCAAGGCTCCTACACAGAGTCCCTCTCAGCCAGAGCAGCCCCCCATAGACTGTCGGATAAACAGGATCTTGCTTTAACACCACTCAGTGTCCCGCCTTAATGTCACCCACAGCCATGTCTTTTATGTCACATGTTTCCTGCGGCTTCTGTAACAAATTACTACAAATCTCCTGGCTTTAAACACAGACTTGGAGCATCGGGGTGGTTCAGTCAGGTAAATGTCCAACTCTTAATCTCTGCTCAGGTCTTGATCTCACAGCCATGAGTTCGAGAAAAATAATAATAAAATTTTAAAAATAATAATAAAATTTAAAAATACACGACAGACTTATTCTCCTTCCATTCCGGAGATCAGAAATCCAAAATGCTCTCACAGGAGTCAGATCAGGGTGTTAGCAGGAGATTCCTTCTGGAGTTTCTAAGTGGGGGTAGTGGGCTGGATGGTGGCCCCAAAGAGACATGTTCATGTCCTAACCCCTGAAACCTTCGCAGAGAACCATATACAGCAAAACAGTGAATAGCACCTTCTATGGAAATGCATGTGATTAAGTTAAGGACCTTGAGAGGAGCTTCTCTTGGATTTTCTGGTTGGGCCTCAAGTGCAATCCCATGTATCCTCGTCAGAGACACACAGATGGGAAGACAGAGAACGCGGAAGGCAATGTGACCACAGGGGCAGAGACTGGAGCCGCGTGGCCATAAATCAGTGACCATGGCCCCCGGAAGCTGAAAGCAGCAGAGACCCGAAGCTTCCCGAGCTTGATCTCAACAGTGATTTTGGACTCCAGAACTGCTTTAGAAGACATTTCTGTTGTTTGAAGCCACCGAATTTGTGGTGATTTGTTACAGCAGCCCCAGGAAACTAATACAGTAAGAATCTGTTCCTGGCCTTTTGAGCTTCTAGAGGCCACCTGCATTCCTTGGTTACGGCTCCCTCCTTCCTCCTCACACACCACTGGCCCGACATCCTTCCCTCTTATAAGGATCTTTGTGATCGCACTGAGCCCACTGGGTAATCCCTGGAGCATTTCTCCATCTCAAGATCCTTAGCTTAATCTCATCTGTAAAGTTGCTTTTACCATGTGACGTACACACGGGTTCTGGGGATTAGGACATGGACATCTCGGAGGTCCATGGAGGCGTTACTCTGGCAACACACTCAGGTCCCTGGCTTTGGGGTGTTTTCCAAGCACGGTCTCCAGGGGACACCATTAGGATCTGAGGGTCCCCAAACCTGCAGAAAGATTCAGCAGACTCTACATGCCTTCTCCTCTTCCTGACATAAGATTTGGTCCTCTGCCCATAGCTCTTGCCCTGGGAAGGCACCTGGGGCCCCTCTGGGTGGGGTGGCAGAGAAGTCCCCTCGATGGCTCTGGACCAGTTAAAATTCCTGAGGGGTTGGGTGGGGCTTGGCAGACCGCAGCCTCCTCTGCACACCATGGCTGCTTCAACCAAACTGGGGTCCAGCCAGCAGGAAGACACAGGCCCTGGAGGCACTGGTCAGGCAACAGTGTGTGACATAGAGAGAAAGTGGGTGGCCTGCGTGTTTAGGAACAGCACAGGCGCTCCAAAGAGGGCTGGGGCTTGAAGCTGAGTCAGAATCCCTTGTTCACTGGGCAGTGCTTTGGCCCCAGCTGACTGTGGCCTAAGGTGACAGGGGCTATGTTGATCACCCTGTCCCCATTATTCCAAGGACAGCAGGCTGCTTACGCCCTCATGGAGTGTCACCTGTGGAAGTGGTTCTGAGTGAGCTTTTCGGAAGCAGGGCCACCACCATCGCAAGGCAAGGCTAGTAAAGTTTGGGGGAAATCAGAGTGTGGTAGTGCGGGGGAAGGATGGAAGGGAGGGAGCCAAAGGGAGTGGCCTCCAGGACTGTGGGTTCCAAGGATTTGGGGAGAGCAGCTGGAGGGTCTGAAGACCCATGAGCCTTCGGCCCAGGGCCTGTTCCTGGAGTCCCGGGATCGAGTCCCGCGTGGGGCTCCCTGCATGGAGCCTGCATCTCCCTCTGCCTGTGTCTCTGCGTCTCTCCTCTCTGTGTCTCTCATGAGTGAATAAATAAAATCTTTAAAAAAAGAAAAAAAAGGATGGTGTCCAGAGGCTAAGGGTCTGCTCCGTGCTCAGTGGGACCAGCCGGTCCCATTCCTCTGTGAATAACCCGGGACCACAGGACTGGGATAAGGGCGTGAAGCCACTGGACCACCAGGCATTTCAGTCTCCGTTCCGAACCACCAGCCTTGACGCACCTTCCTGGTCTCTCAATTCGCATTTCTTCTACCCTCAACTGCCTTGTCCTACTGGAACCCCATACTCGGCCTCATTTCCGTGGAAGCTCTGATCTTCCCTCTCCCCACATTTCAGACTGTGGCTCTGGCTCCAGATGCTTTGGCTGCTGGAGAGGCACAAGTCCTAAGTGTGTGGTCCCAGCAGTTCCTTCCTCACTCCACACGGAGGATTTCGACACCTCTGTCACCTGGCTGAGGAAAGGGGATCCAGCGAACTGTGAGAATGTTTGTGTCTGATGCGCAGGACACCCAGGGCTGGTCCTCCCCGGGGGCAGGGGGGCCCTGTACGGACCAGGCAGGACTCTAAGAGGCCCAAAGACACCAAGGTCACCTCCCTTTTCCGAGGCTCCCAACTATTATTTTAAAAACAAGGCTTCCAAAACCATGGCACGTTTTAAATGTTATCTTTCTTAAATGACTACTTTTGATGCGCACGCACACAAGCAATGAAATAGTTTCTTTCTCCACCCGGAAAGGATAAAAACTGATGTTGTTTTGAGAGATGCAAAATGTCACAACTTTTGCAGAAAAATTGCACCGATTTTGCATTTCCAGTAAGACGGAATATCGTATTAGTTAGGATTCAACGATAACTCTGTGTCACTATATTAGTTTCCTGTGGCTGCTGTAACACGTGACCACAAGCCTGGTGGCTTCATTCAACAGGACTTATTCTCTCTCTCTTTGGAGGCCAAAAGTCTGAAATCAGTTTTTCCTGGCCAAGGATCTAGGGAAGAATCCATTTATTGCCTCTTCTGGCTTCTGGGGGCTTCTAGCTCCCCAGCGGCTTCACCTCAACCTGCCTCTCTGGCCACATGCTTCTCTCCTCTTTTTTTTTTTTTTTTAAGATTTTATTTATTTATTCATGAGAGACACAGAGAGAGAGAGAGAGAGGCACAGAGACCCAGGCAGAAGGAGAAGCAGGTTCCATGCAAGGAGCCTGATGTGGGACTCGATCCCAGGTCTCCAGGATCACACCCCGGGCTGCAGGCGGCGCTAAACCGCTGTGCCACCGGGGCTGCCCTTCTCTTTTTGGGTAACATCTCCCACTGCCTCTCTCTTACAGGAATACTTGTGGTGGTATTTAGGGCCCACTGAGACAATCCAGGACAATCTCCCCATCTCAAAATCCTTATCTTGATCACATTCTGTGCCATAGAAAGTAACATTTCCATGTTCTAAGGATTAGGACTTGATTTCTTTGGGAAACTTTATTTAGCCCACCACACACTCATGGACTACAGACTTCAATATATTTTTAAAAGATTTTATTTATTTATTCATGTGAGACACGCACACACAGAGAGATAGAGGCAGAGACACAGGCAGAAAGAGAAACAGGCTCCATGCGGGGAGCCCGATGTGGGACTCGATCCCAGGACCCCGGGATCACGACCTGAGCCGAATGCAGACACTCAACTGCTGAGCCACCCAGGTATCCTGACTTCAATCTTTTAAAAATATCCTATACTAGGGACGTCTGGGAGGCTCAGTGGTTAAGCGCCTGCCTTCAGCTCAGGGCATGATCCCAGGGTCCTGGGATGGAGTCCCACATCGGGTTCCCCACAGGGAGCCTGCTTCTCCCTCTGCCTGTGTCTCTGCTTCTCTCTGTGTGTCTCTCACAAATAAATAAATAAAATCTTTTTTAAAAAAAATCCTACACTAGAACAGTGCTACACACAGATAATTACAGGATTTGGAAACAGTATTAATTCATACAGGTGCCGTGGTTCAGGGACAGAGCATCAATTCAAGGCTGTATGAGAACCTTCCAATCCTGCCAGCACCTCTCTGCTTCTGCATGGACAACCTTGCTTAGAGAGAACATGCAAAATCTTCATGTCAGGCCTTCTGGAAATATGAGGGCCCAGCCAATGGGAGTCCATCAACCCCACTCCATATGAGCACCCAGCAATAGGCCCTGTGGCCAGTGCACCGTGGTGCCTTAACATCCCCAGGTAGGAAGTTCATTTGGAGCCCCACTTACATCCTCATCCAAGACTTAATGCTTTAAGCCTCCATGTGTTTCTCTGAAGGAGACCTATCTTATTATTCTTATTGTGCCAAAATACATCCAACAAAAATGCTACCATTTTAGCCAATTAAAAATGTACAGATCAGGGGTACCTGGGTGGCTCAGTCAGTTAAGCATCTGCCTTTGACTCAGGTCATGATCCCAGGGTCCTGGGACTGAGCCCCGGGTCAGGCTCCCTGCTCAGTGAGGAGTCTGCTTCTCCCTCTCCCTCTGCCAAATGTTCCCCCTGCTTGTGCTCGCTCTCTCACTCTCTCTCTGTCAAATAAATAAATAAATAAATAAATAAATAAATAAAATCTTTTTAAAAATAAAAATAATACAAAAATAAAAATGTACAAATCAGTGGCATCAAGGACATTCATGATGTCGCACAGCATCTGTCACTGTCAACAGCAGCTGAACCCAGTCACATCCTGTCCCCCTGCCCCTGGCTCCTGGAAATCCTAATCTGCTTTCTGTGTCTATGGCTTTGTCTATTCTAGAAATCTCCTATAAACAGAACTGTACAGGGACGCCTGGGTGGCTCGGCAGTTTAGCGCCTGCCTTCGGCCCAGGGTGTGATCCTGGAGTCCCAGGATCAAGTCCCACATGAGGCTCCCTGCGTGGAGCCTGCTTTTCCTTCTGACTGTGTCTCTGCCTCTCTCTCTCTCTCTCTGTCTCTCTGTGTGTGTCTCATGAATAAATAAATAAAATATTAAAAAATAAAAATAGGGCAGCCCGTGTGGCTCAGTGGTTTAGCACCGCCTTCGGCCCAGGGCATGATCCTGGAGACTCGGGATCGAGTCCCACGTCGGGCTCCCTGCTTGGAGCCTGCTTCTCCCTCTGCCTGTGTCTCTGCCTCTCTCTCTCTCTCTCTCTCTCTTTCTCTCTCTCTCTGTGTCTGTGTCTCTCATGAATAAATAAATAAAATCTTTTTAAAAAATAAATAAAAATAAAAAATAAAGGGAACCGTACAATGTTGGTCTTTTGTGTCTGGCTTCTTTCCCTTAGCATCAAGTTGTCAAAGTTCATCCATTGTCATCCTTGGCTTGGGTTGTCTTCTACATTTGGCTATTCCTGACTGGAACCTCAGAGCCCCACTGGACCCTACATTCATCACCCCTGAAAAGGGCAGTTGTGCTGCCTGGAGGTCCATGAGCTTCTGTGCCAGACCAAACAGAACTGGACCTTCATCTAACACAAAGAATGTGGCCATGATAAATGGGGTTCCTTAATGAAACACACACCCACGTTCTGGTCTCCCTGTTCCCTCCTTCAGTGAACAGCCCCCTTCTTCCAGCCCTGTGGTCCTAGTGGGGTTGCCATGCCCTCCCAGAGTCCTGACTGATGTGGAGCTCTGAAGCTCTTCATGTTTCCCAGGAGTGAGAAACCAGGTCTGAGGGGAGGAGAGGACAGACTAGGGTAGGGGTGGGGAGAAAGAAGCAGAGCTGAGAGATGAGTCCTGGCGGGGGGGGGGGGGGGGGGGGCTGTGGGTCCCAGATGCCACTGCGCCTGAGTACAAGCCTTTCCTGTGGTTTATTGGTTGATTCTGGTACATTCCTATTTCTGCTTAAGCTGCTTTATATTGGATGTTGGTCACACTTAACCCAAAGAATCCTGGGACATCGCCAGCCCTCTGCCACCACAAGCCTGGAGCTCTCTGAAGTGGGGAAGATGGGCAACTCCACCTTTGCCCAGACTACTACCACCTCGATGTAATGACTCTGTGGGATCCTCGGCATTTCACTGAGGTTTGAACTTCCAGGATGAACTGCATGGAGCTCAAATCTTCATAACACCTTGGGGGATGCAAAGCCTTGGCAAGCCCCTGGATGTCAAGAGTGCAAGAGGGTTTTTCGGTTACTCCTTGGACGGTTGGTCGTCAACCCTCAGCTCTTGGGATGTCTCCACCCCCGCTCCTCGTGTTATATAACAGGTAACAAATGGGATCCTGCAATGGGTCACCATGCACCCAGAGAACATCCCTGGATGCTGTCCAATGTGGCCAGGAAGGAGTCACAGGCCAGGGCAGTGTTGCTTCTGAGCCAGCTGGTCCTCAGGCCCATGGTTCCTAAATGTCGACCTTCCAGGCCCTGCTGGGTCTAGCCAGCCCCTCTCCAGGAGAAGCTGGGGATTGACATTTCCCAGGGGGATTCCTCGCCAGTGCAATTGCCTTTGTCTGATCAGTAATCCTCCCCTGCCTCCCCTTGGTAACAAGTTGTGAAATCAGAAAGTACAAGCCTTCCTTTTAAAGATGGGAAGTGCAGAATGACAATTATAGAAATTTCTTCTGTTTAGTCTTCTTTAAAAGGGAACAAGGGACCAAGCAATTTCCTTGGCATCCCTCCAAAAGAGAAGTAGTGTGGTTATTAAAATAGTGTGCCTACTTTGTGCTAATGAGAAGAGCTGGAGAATATTAATGAACTCATGGACTCCACAGGGCCCTGATTATGTGACTCATCAAGCAAAGGTCCCAAGTACAATTAAAGGAGCCTCTTTTCTAGCCTCTATCATTAAGATACTTTGTCTGACTAATGTCCCACCACTCTATTTTAAAAGATGAGAATTTTCTTGTTGCACTTTTTAAGAGTTTTATTTTTCCTTCCTTCCTTTCTTCTTTCCTTCCTTCCTTCCCTCCCTCCTTCCTTTCAGTAGGCTCCACATGGAGCCCAATGCAGAGCTTGAACTCATGACCCTGAGATCAAGACCTGAGTTGAGATCAAGAGTAGGATGCTTAATCGACTGCTTAAGAACTATATTAATATTGGGGTACCTGGATGGCTCAGTCGGTTTAAGCATCTGCCTTCAGCTCAGGTCAAGATCTTGGGGTCCTGGGATCGTGCCCCATGTTGGGCTCTCTGCTCAGTGGTGAGTCTCCTTCTCCCTCTCCCTCTGTGATCTCTCTGGCTCTCCCTCTCTCTCAAATAAATAAATCAATAATCTTTTAAAAAATTATATTAATATCTCTGTACATCAGTTTCTTCATCCGTAAAATGGGATAATATAGTACTTACTCCATAGGCATATTTTGAAGATTCAAGAACCAGAAATCAATTAAGAAGTGTACCTGGAACTTGGAAGCAATAAAAATATTTGTCATTATCATCACCATCATCACCGTTATAAATACCAAGATTGTAAAACACGTTTTAGATAATTGTATGAAATCATAAAGTGTGGATAGGACAGGATGCAAAGATTGTGCGTGAATTATACCCGTTGTCGATCGCTTCAGACAGAAAGAAAAGCTCAGCGAAATCCAGAGATGCTTTTCCTTCTTTATTTTTTCCATCTAAGCTAGGTTCCTTTGTTTCACATGCTAAGAAAGATGGAGCAGAGAAGTAATTCAGTCCAGTATGCTCTGCAGATACTGGTTTTAGAATAAAGGTGCCTCTCATTATTTCTGAATTTTAGTGAAAGCAAAGCTTTGATTTCTCTCACCCAGACCCTGCCCAGGCTGCGGCGTCAGGCTGAACCCCATTCTGGCTACAGTGATTGCCAAGCCAGACCCATCGGGACCCTTCTCTGCTCTGGCCCCGCAGCTGATGGGGCTAGAAGGGCCACTGGGCCTGGAGCTGCTGAAGGCATGGGAGCCCCGGGGAGCACATCCCTGACTCTGCTTCCCAGCTCCTCAGAGATGCCCTAGCTGCTGCCACTCTGGCTCTCCTCACTGTCCTACTGACAAGGGCCCCTCGTTCTGTTTTGACCAGTTTGAGTAGATCCTGTCAAAGACACCCCATCCTTTCTGGGGCTCCACAGAGACGAGAGAAACTGTATCACCATTCCCACAGCCCTACAGCCCAATAGCCAGCCTCCGAAACCAGGAGAAAGGTCCAGCCTTAAGTGGCAGCCATGAGACCCCCGGGGAACTGGGAAACCCATGCACATCTGCACCCCCTGGTCTTCTCTGAGCCAGCCCCACCGAGGGTGGTGCCTTTTGTGTGTTGCTGGGGACAGAAGATCGCAACAAGATTTGAGCACAGGTGTACCACCGGTCTGGGGACAGCTGGTCCTCGCTGAGGCCAGTGTCCCAGGTAGGAGCAACTAAGGCCACTTTCAGAGGGCAGACGGACCATTTTTAGGGCCTGGCTCCCCAAGATGGAGCACATCAGACCACCACGGCCCAGCCATCAGAGGCAAGCGACTTGGCTTGTGCCCAGGGAGATCAGCCCTGTTCCCCGAGAACTTCCACACTGATACCAGCCGGGGAGCCGAGAGTGCTGAGCAGCTGTCAGAACCCCTGGGGATGGCAGCGAAGAGACCTTGTGGCCTGCAAGCTTTGCGGCTACCTGTCATACCGGGCTGAGTTAACGCTGCAGTAAACAAGCCCACGAATGATAACGGCATAAATACAGCGGAGTTAGTTTCTCATTCACCTACACGGTCCCAGGCAGGCCCAGTTCTGGTGGTTGGTTGGAGGTGGAGATCTTCAAATACCTGGGCTCTGTCGCCTTCCACATGGCTTCCAGGATGGCCCCAGTGTTGACATCCAGTAATGAAAGGGGAAAGAGTGTGAAGAGCCACACAAGTAAGGAAGACTTTTATAGTTATAGCAGGCCTAGAAAAATGGGCATATTTCACAGGCTAGAACTCAGTCGCACGTCCACACTGAAGGGCAAGGGAGGTAGGTCTGGCTGTGTGTCCAGAATGATGAGGGTACCAGTTTGGAGAGCGGCTAGCAATCCTTGTCACACCATCCAACTGTGGTCACCATGGATATGAGGTTCACCTGTGAGCAGCGTTCAGGCTCCTGAAATCCCGAGCCCCCTGGCAGCTTCCATGGGCGTAGCTCCCACGGCGCACTAGACTATAAATTCCACTAGATGTCCCCGCCTTGGCCAGCCCCTCCTCTTCTGCCTCCCTTTTCTGCGCTGACATTCCTGAAGACACATCCCTGGGCCTCTTCTCTACTCTGTGCATCTCCCCAGATGATCCCACCCTTCCATGGGGTTGATGACCACAGACTACACTGGCGACTTCCACATCATTCCCAGTGCCCAGCAGCTCACCCCCAGCAGCCAACATGATCTAATTCACAAACTGGATCTAGTCTTCCGGCCACTTCAAACCCATGCATGCCATCCCATCGCCCAAGAGGTCTCAGTTCAGACTCTGGAGTCCAGGAGTCCTGGTCATCTGGCCCCTGCCTGCCTGTCTCCTCCTCTGCCACATTGCTGCTCTGCCCCTCATTTTGGTTCTTCCAGCCTCCCAGGTGATTTGCATCCTTGAAGGCATCCAGATTCCCTGGGTCTCCACCCCTTTGACTTCCAGGAAAACCCCATTCACCTCATTCACCTCTCTGTAGTCATCCCAAAGGATGGCCCCCTGCCTCTCTAGGCCTCACTGGGGCTCCTCCCCCAGCCCTCCTGCCTATGCATGTTTCTGACCAGAGCATTTCTCCTTGTTGTCACTTTGCTTCTGTCACCCCCCATGGCCCTGCATCTGCTGTATATGTGCTGTGTGAATGGTGCAGAGGCACAGGTTGAGTTTTGCTGCCACTAGCCAAGGAGCATGAAGGGTGCTGGCAAGTCCAGAAGTGATAAAGCAGGGAAGAAGGATGCTCCCTGGCAGGATTCAGAGGGAGCTCGATCCTGCCCACACCTTGACCTTGGAGTCTGGCTTCCAGAGCCATTAGAAGATTAATTTCTATTCCTTAAGCCCCCCCAGTTCATGAAGCTTTGTTAAAGCAACCGTGGGAACAAACACAGGGCAAAGACCAGGCATCAGAGTTGGGGGAGACATCTCCGATCAGTGATTTTTTGGAACCTCTGTCATGTTCATTTCTGTCCCTAGTTGTTCTTGGGAGGCCAACAGGAGCAAAGGCTGAGTAAGTAATGGAATTGCCAGGCAGAGAGTCTGGGGAGCCTTGGTCCTCAGTCCTTGTTTAGGGAGAGGAAAAAGCCAGCCGCAGGCACACCAGGGTCAGGATCTTCTCACACCTGTGGCCTGCCACCCTGGGCCCCGGGCTGGCTCTGCCCCAGCCACTCAGCTCACACAGACCACCTGTGGTGCCCTCAGTGCTGCCCGGCTTCAGATTCAGGCAGGCCAGAGCTCAACCCTGCCCACCACGCCCCGAGGAAGGCCCTGCCCATTTCTCTCCTGCGTGTGCTCCCAGCACCGGAACCTGCCCCCCGCCCCCCAGTCTGCTCCATCTGCTGAGCCCTGACATCTCCTCCTCCCTGCATCCTCCCTGAGCCCCCTCTCCTGGCATCTTCACCGTGGCAACGCCTTGGGACAGCTGAAGGGGGCCCGCGATGTCCTGTAAAGAGAACAGGAGGAGGCTCACAGGCACTTGCCTTCGAATCCAGACTCTGCTCTTTCCAGCTGTGCGGCTCTGAGCTAGGTCCCCCCACCTCTCCAGGGCACATCCCCCCTTGTAAAGCTGAGATGGCTGCAGGGCCCTGGGAGGTGGCTGATCCCGGTTAGCAGAGGCTCCTTCCCTGGCTCCTGCGCCAGCCTCGGGAAGTCTACGAGAGCGCTGAGGCTGGCGGGGAAAATAGTGTGTGCCTGCTGCATGCATCGCTCTGAGGAAGCAGTCCTTAGCCTTTCTCCAGTTCTCAGGGGGTTCCAGAAGTCAAGCCCAGGGCCCTCAGCACACTGCCCACTTAGCACGGCGTCTTTCCCGGGCTCCCGCCACCAACCTCGAATCCTGCCCTGAGCTGCGGGGTAAAGGGACTCGCACAGGTACTTCTGGTTCACCGTGCCCGGCCCAGGGCTCGTTTGTAAAAATCGAGTCTTAACACTGTCCCTTCCCTGCCCCCACGCTGTCTTCCTTCTGGTGCCTCCTCCTAGCCTCCTTTGCTTCTGCCCCCTTTTGCCCACCCTTGGAGGCCCGGTGGCCCCCAGAGTCCTGCCTCGCTCCCTGCCCACCTCACCACGCCACCCCTCTCCCCAGACAGGCTCCCCTGCTTCCATCGCTTCAGCCAGGCTTCAGCAGAGGTGATCCCAGTCGCTCTGACACCCAACCCCAAGGTCTCACAATAGAGGTGCCTTTTTCCCCATAAAATCCAACTGATGCAGTGTTCCCCAAAGCCATCGAGGAGCAGCCCCTGCCATCTTCACCACGTGGTTTGCATGCGGCCTTGGGCGTCCACATGCAGCAGCTCAGAGAGCACACGGAGAAGGATGAGGAAGGTTTTATGGGTTTTCATGATACACATATCACTTCCACCCACCCTCCATTGGCCAGAACTCGGCCGCTACAACAAAATACCCTAGACTGGGTGGCTTATCAACAACACACGTTTATGCTCACAGATCTGGAAACCCACAAGTCCAAGGTTAAGATTCCGTGTCTGCTGAGACCTGCTTCCCTGTTCACAGATGGCTCTGCTGTGTCCTCACACGGCAGAAGACGCAGGGAGCCCTCTGGGGTCTCTCGCTAAGGGCACTAAACCCAGTCACGAGGGCTCTACCCTCATGACCCAATCACCTCCCAAACGCCCCACCTCCTGATACCATCACATCAGGGGCTAGGATCTCAACATATGAATCTGCAGGGGACACAGTCATTCAGCCCAGAGCCAATGGCCACGTCCAACTACAAGGAAGATGGGACACGCAGTCGAGTGGCGCAGGAGCAGAGGCGTTAGGTCGGGTGGGCAGCTAGCTGGTCCCCGCCACAGGCTGCCCATCTAGTCACTGAAGAGCCCCTCCCTTTTTCTTCTCCTTCATGGAGCTCACTCATTCCTCCCCACAGAGACAGCTGAGCCCCATGCCCTTGCTGTCTCTTGAGACTTTCCTCACCGCAGGCTGGGACCTCCAGGAGATGCAAGGTTCTCCCTTTGGGTCCTATGTGGTTCCTTACCTGTATCCTTCCCTCCCCCCAAACCTCAAATATACACAGCATTGTACGCTAGGGCTTGGGCAGGGTAACCATGATACAACAGCCATGCGGCTCTGAACACAGAGTCTGTGCCGTCCTGCTGGGCGAGTGCTGGGAAAGCCCCAAGCAGGCGTTTCTGCTCTCTGGGGGACCTCTTGTCCTCTGTGACCCCTGGTTTCACCTGCCAGGGGGTCTCGCCCTTTTGCTCCAAGGTCACATTTGAAGTGGGCGCATTGGGAATGGGCCTTCCTTGGGAGCTGCTCATCTTTCACTGCCTGCAGCTCTAGCTGGCAAAAGTTGTGAGGCCTGAAGGAAGCTTTAAGGCCCAAAGGGTTTTGGTGTTTTTGCTTTTTTTGGGGGGTGGATTTTACGTATTTATTCATGAGAGACACAGAGAGAGGCAAGAGACATAGGCAGAGGGAGAAACATGTTTCCTGCAGGGACCCTGATGTAGAACTCAATTCTGGAACCCTGGGATCAGACCTGAGCCACTCAGGCGTCCCAAGGTCCAAAGGGTTACAGGCCTGTTTTTAGCTCAGGTTTCTGGCTTAGTTGACAATACAGTTCCCTCAGAACCTGAAAAGGCTTCCTGTCAGCATCAGGTGCCAGTGACCACATGCAAAATTCATTTTGAGACACAGTACTCCAGAATGATTTTTTCTTTCTTTCTTTCTTTTTTTTTTTTTCCTCCCTGGCCTTGGGCTATTCTCTCTCAGTGTACTAATGGCGATCCTGAGCCTCAGGCCCGGGAGGGAGGACGCTCCCTTACCCTGACCTTGCACAAGGCTGAGGCTTAATGGACTTTCACCGCACAAAGCTTGTTTAATATGATTTCCTTCTGTTTGGCCTCCAGAAGCGGTCAACTTTCCCAACCAAGGCCCCAAATTTCTGGAATCATTCTGTTTCATTTTAGTGGTGCTTGCAAATCAGCCAGTTCCGGCCTGGGCTCATCTTAGCCTTCTAATCCCTTGCTAAATGCCTGCCTGTAACAACCAAGGCTCACTGTGACATTCTGTTTCACAGCCCCTTCGCTGGGAATGACAGGCTCCTGCTCTCCTCAGGCCACTGCATGGGATGGGGCTCTACTCTTCCAGATCCTGACTCCAAACCGATACCGTATATTTAAATTTTTCATTATGGTTAACACCGGAATCCTAGCACCAATTTCTGTCTTAGTTAACTTAGTAACACTTATAAAAGAGATAAACCCCTACATTTCTTGTGCTAAACACACTATATTTTTTTTATTCATATAAAAGGCATAATGGGGCACCTGGATGGCTCAGTAAGTTAAGTGTCTGCCATCAGCTTGTGTCATGACCCCGGGGTCCTGGGATTGAACTCTACATTGGGCTCTCTGCTCAGCAAGGAGTCTGCTTCTCTCTTTCTCCCTCTCTCTCAAATAAATAAATAAAATCTTAAAATAAAAGGCAGAATGGGGGAGGGGGCAGGGATTAGGGCCCTCTGTTCCTTACAGTCCTGCAGTGAGTCAGACTCACTGAACCTGTGCCATTTTCAGTACATGGCTTCTAGGAGAGACCTGAACATCAGGATCCAGGCACAAGGAGACAAGAGCAGGGCAGGAGTGAGCCTGATTCTGGAACAGAACCAGACCCATCCGTTTACATATGGCTTCTGACTGCTTTCATGCTACAGGGGCAGAGCTGATCGGCTGCTGTGAAGGTTGTCTGGCTTACAAAGCCCCAAGTAGTTACTTATCCAGCCCTTTGCAGAAAACGTCTGCCAACCCCTGCGGGGGGATTGGCGCTCTGAGGGGCCAGGGGCCAGGCCTGGAAGTGCCATTATGATTTCACTCCTGTTCCATTGGTCAGAACCCAGCCACATGGCCCCTCACCATAAGGGAGGCTGGCAAGCATGTGCTCAGTGAGCCCCTGGAAGGCAGGGGAGAGAGGAAAGAGGCAGAGTCATCGTCCTTCTATCCCCGCCAGAAACACCATCCAGGCCCCGTGGCTTCTGACTCAGCATGCTTTCTCTCCTTCAGATCTGTATTTGCAGCCGGGCGCCTGACTCCCCAGGCTTCGCATCCTCCAACAAGACCTTGATCCTTTGCCCCCCAAATCTGTTTCTCCTTCTGCGGTTCGTAATTCATTCACTGAAGGGCCACACCAGGAACCGCAGGATTGCCTGTGACCTTCCCATTCCCTCAGCCCCGTATCCACACTTGCCACATGCCTTTGAACTTACATCTCCCAAATCTGCCCCCCTCTTCTCTGTACCCTGCTGTGGTCCTTGTATTAGCCTTCTAGCTTGTGGCAAGAACCCCGATGACCCCTCCTCCAGCTTGTACACAGTGGTCCAAGTTGACTTCTCCAAAATCTGGGGTGCCTAAACCACTCCCCCGTATGAACTTCGTGCTGTCCCCAAAGGACACAGACATGTCACCTGGGACCACCCTTCCATGCAATGGCAGAATGGAGGTGGGAACTTGGGTTTCTGAACTCCCCCATTCTTTGCAGGATAAACCTCCAGGAAGCACAAAGAAAATTCTTTGCATAGCAGAAACTCTCAAACCAGTACAAAGGGGAGCGGCCCCCTTTGCACACTCAGAGAAGAATTTTGCCATGGTCTGAGCTGTTTTGCTCCGTGGGGATGCAGTCATGTACTTCTCACTGGTTCTATCCCCTTGCCTCTGCCTTCCATCTGTTCTGTCTGTAAGAGACTCCTAGTGCCCACAGCCTGTCGTGAACCCACATGTTCACAGAGGAAATCCACCCAAACAGAGGCTCCCCCTAGGGCAAAGCCCTTCCCAAAGACCCCCAAGTGTTCCTTAGGGTCTACCCTTCCCTCTACCCCTGCTCATGATGCTTTGAGGGACAAAAAGAAGCCAAACTGGGCCAGGTTCCTCTGGAAAATCTGGATTTGGTCCTCAGGGCTGCCTGGATGACCATTTTGTTTAATTGTGACTCCCCTGGTCACTCTCTGCCACTCTCCAGGGCTTCCCTGTGACACCCATCCTCTGAAATAATCTTATCTTGCATGTGTGTGCACTTACTCATCACCTGTCTCCCCACTAGAAAACAAAGTACCAAACCAGAGTGACAACATTGTCTCTATTTCCTGCCGCTTCCCCAGCATCCCAGAAAGTGTCTGGTTTATCCTTAACACTCAATAAACTTTTGCTGATGAGTGAGTGAGTGGATGTGGTGGCTAGTGACACTCTGATGGTCTCTTGCTTCCCCCATGGAAGGTGGGATTCCTCCCCCGCCATTTACCCATCTGTTTGCCAAAATGTAGGCCATTCTTTTTTTTTTTTTAAGATTTTATTTATTTATTCACGAGAGATGCAGAGAAAGGGAGGCTGAGACATAAGCAGAGGGAGAAGCAGTGTCCCTGCCAGGAGCCCAATGTGGGACTTGACCCCAGGACCCTGGGATCACACCCTAAGCCTAAGGCAGACACTTAACCACTGAGCCACCCAGTTGCCCCAATGTCGGTCATTCTTTACTCTTGCCTCCCTTTCCTCCAGGGTGATCCTGGTGGGTCTGTCTTCCAGGTATACCCTGATGCTGACCACCTCCCATGGCGCCCATCACTACCACCAACCCCCCTTGCCAACTGCAACAACCTCCCAAAGGGCTCTCCACTTCCCTGATGGAGTGGCCTCCTGGAAGAGTAATTTAGATGGCCTCACCCCTCTGCTGGCCACCCTCTGACAGATCCCTTCACACCTGGAGGGTGTGGTGCTTGCCAGACCACAGAGCCCCACATGGCCAGCCCTACTTAACTCCATAATCTTCCTTCCTTCCTCTCTCTGCTTCACACACTCCATTCCAGCTGCCCGGGCTTCTCACTGCTCCACAAGCACACCAAGTGCATCAGGCACATGCTGCCTCAGTGTCTTCACTACTGCCCTGGCATGGAACCTTCTGCCCCACACATCCCTGTAGCTCACCCTCTCACTTCATTAAGTCTCAGCCCAAACATCTCATTAGCATCGGCTTCCCTGGCTGCTCTACCTACAATTGGGCCCATTCCTCCTCCCATTTCTTCATAGCACTTCCCCAACTTTGTTTCTCTGTTTATTGTGTGTCATAATCTCTAAAGTATAAGCTCTCAAAAGGCAGGGACTTTGCAGGCTGCTGTGTCCCCAGTTGCAAATGCTCAATAGACATTTGTTAGGGGAGAACAAAACAGTGACTGAAGGAAAGATCCTTGAAGTCTCTATGCACGGGGGAGGGGGGGGATGGGGGGTGGGGGGGTGGGGGGGGTGGGTTTGGAGATCAGGTCAAGTGCACAAGAGCCCCCACCCCCAGCTGTCGTCTCTCCCTGCCTCCTCACCGTGTGCCATCTGCTCCCCCAGGCTCGGGCTCAGCTGTATGGCATTTTGGCCAGTAGGATGCCAGCAGACAAGACACAGAGAGCTGTGCATTTCCTTCTGCTGTTCCTGCTCTCTGCTTTGCTATGAGAGCCCCACCCCCCCACCCCAGGGGCCACCTGGGGCAGGTAGGGGAGGGCGCTCAGTTGGTTAAGTGTCTGCCTTCGGCTCAGGTCATCATCCCAGGGTCCTGGGATCAAGCCCTGCATTGGGCTCCCTGTTCAGTGGGGAGTCTGCTTCTCCCTCTGCCCCTTCTCCTCCCCACTGCTTGTGCTCACTCTCTCTATCAAATAAATAAATGAAATCTTAAAAAAGAAGAAGAACAACAACAACAACACACCCAGGCAAGCCTGCAGGATGATAAGAGAGTCGCAGATGTGTGGGGTAGAACATTCTGGGCCCAAGGAACAGCCAGTGCAGAGGTCCTCAAGGTAGGAGCTTGCCTGATGTGTTTGAAAGAGCAAAGGGCCAGCGAGGGAGGGGACAGTTGCAGGGAGGTCACATGGGCCAGACCATGGAGGGCTTTGTAGACTCTTAGAAGATGTCGACTATTCCTCTAAGTGAAATGAGTAGCTGAGGAGGTGTGATCCAACTGGATTGCATTAGTGCTGCTGGAAGGCAGATTCAAGGTGACACAGAGCAAGGAAACCTGGGGGCTTGGGGATGTCTCACTAATGAGACCAGGGTGGCCACCATGGAGGTGGGGAGAAGAGCTTAGAGGATTTGCAGAGGGACTGAAGTTGGGGGTGAGCCCAGGAGAAGCAGCAGGAGTTCTGAGCTGAAGACAGCTCACAGACCCTGTCTGAACAGACTTGAAGTCCTGCCCAGAGGTTCTCCACTCTCTCCCTTCCCGCTGCACTGGCCTCTTTCTCATTCTACTAACTCATTCAGTTCTTTCCTGCCCCAGGACCTTGGCACCTGCTATTGCATCTTTCCCCTTGATCTTTGCTTGGCTAAATCCCATCATGTGGTCACAGCTTAAAAGCACTTCACAGAGACCTTCCTGGGACCCCCCATTCACCCCTCTCTATATACTGTCTACCCTGTTAGTATTCCTCCTTCCACCCTGCTCTTTCCGTTTCTGGTGCTCATTGTAATAACATACATAATCTTGTGCTTACTGGTTTGATGTCTGTCTCCACTGGATCACAGAGAGCAGGGCCCCCCTTCCTAGCCAACCTCCAGAGACAGGCTGCCTGGATTCAAGTCTCCGTTCCTCCCATTGAAACCTGTGTGAATTTGGAAAAGCTACTAAACCATCTGGCCTCAGTTTCCTCCTTGAAAACATGGCGTCAACTTTAAGGGCAAGACCCAATGAGATCATTGACATAAAGCACTTAGCTCAGTGCCTGGGACTTTGTTCAATAAACGTTAGTTATTCCGCTAGCCATGAAAAGAAGCCTGGTGTAAGAATTATCTAGAAGCACGTAGTCTGTTTACATGATTTAACTCTACTTGGCAAGCTCTCCGAGTGGCATAAACAAGCAGCACTCCAGGTACCAGACTGCCTAGATGAGGCAGGTTTGAAACTGCCTCTTGGCAAATGCACATTTGGGGAAATAAGAGAGATGTATGGCATTTGTTGTTTTTGGTTGCTTAGCATCCAAATACCCATGGGGGGTGGGGCAGGAATCCCAGGAGGGGCGGGAGGCAGGGTTCCCCTACGGAAGCCCAGTAAGGCCAGACTCCCAGATCTCTGCCGACAGAGCTTGCCTACTCAACCTGGGCTCATCCCACCAATAACTTTGTCACTGATTGAGGGTCATGGAGAAGATGGGACCATTGAGATGTCACTCTTCGGGTGTTGGGGCACCAAGGCGCAGGGGAGGCTGCCATTCTCATTAGTCCTTCCCTCCTGGCCTTCTTGGGTTCATGCCCAAATGGTGAGCCTCGTTCTCCAGCCTACCCTGTGACTCTATGGGCCACCCGTCATCCTTCCAGAAAATTCCTTTCAGGCTGTCATTAACTAGAGTTATTTTCTGTTGTTGTAACTGGGAACTCTGACTCGTCTACCCTCCCAAAAGGGGCTGAGCACCAACCCTCTGAAAACCTCCACTGTCACCCATCACCCTCGTCAACTCCACCCTACACATTACCAGGAGCACAAAAACTCCCCTGGAGTGCTGCAGGCCGTGAGTCACTCTGTACCTTACTCAGAGTACCCAGAAAGCAGGGGGAAAGGTGTGGCAGGCTGATATTTGGAAATATCAATCAGGCTTCTTTCCTGGTACATCATCCTGCCCTGCCCCACTACAAACAGTAGCAAGGATGTCTCCAGGGCAAGGCTGTTCCAGAAGTGGAGAGAAGCGAAAGGAGCTGGGTCTTGAACTTCAAAGCTGAGGTCCTTGCCATGCAAGAGCATGTTTCCTTCCCACCACTCCATCCCATTCTCTAGGCCGGAGACCCAACAGCATGGCTTGCCTGGGCAAAGAGGGCCTGAGGCAGCCCCCGCCCCCGTTTCCCACAGAAGTGGCTGAGAGAGGGTTCTGGGGCCAGAAGACGCCAGGAGTCTGCATGATACAATGACCAAGGAGGCTGATGGAGCACGGGGCTTCTTGGTGGATGCTGGCAGGTGTAGGCACCATCGGGGGTGGTGCACCAGCACGAACAGCTGCCAGCAAAGAAGGGCCAGTGGGGCCCAAGCCCATGTTACAGAGGCCAACAGAGTGACCAAGACCAGAGCGCTTCTCTGACTGACAGCACTAGTTGGAACCCTGGGGAGAGGGGGAAACAAGGAAATCCAGAATTCTTTAAGAAAACATTTCCACATGGGGATCGCTGGATGGCTCAGTGGTTGACCGCCTGCCTTCAGCCCAGGGCCTGTTCCTGGAGTCCCGGGATCGAGTCCCGTGTGGGGCTCCCTGCACGGAGCCTGCTTCTCCCTCTGTCTGTGTCTCTGCCTCTCTCTGTGTGTGTCTCTCATGAATAAATAAATAAAATATTTTTAAAAAAGAAAGAAAACGTCTCTACAGCATGCAACATGAAAAACTGAGATGGGAGTCAGTCCGTTTTGGAGGGGCACCTGGGGGGTGCAGCCGGTTAAACCATCAACTCTTGGTCTGCGCTGGCTCAGGACAGGATCTCGGGGGGGCGGGGGGGGGCGGGGGGGGTCTGGATCAAGCCCCGCATGGGGCGCTGCCCTCAGTGGGGGGGGGGGGGTTCCGCTGGAGATTCTCTCTCTCTCCCTCTGTCCCTCCCCCTGCTCGTGCAGGTTCTGTCTCTCTCAAATAAATAAATGTCTTTAAAAATAAAATAAAGCCAGTTACGGAAAATAAAAATGTCCACATATCCGACTGCAAAATTCCCTCCCTGCCCCCCTACAAAAGTACCCCACCTGAGGACCCCCCCATAGGCATTGCCCGAGGGAACAAGGGCTTATTTCAGGGGAGCTGCGGAGGCATTCCTGGCCCTCCGAAGCCTTGCTAGCAAACCTTGCATTTATTAGGCCCTGCTGTGCGCCAGGCACGGTGCTCAGCGGCGCACGCTTCTTTCCGAGCGAGGCCGGGCATCCTTCCGGCGCCCCGCGTGGGAAGCTGCTGGCGCCCAGGCCCGAGCGGAGGAGCCGCGGCGCGGGGCAGGTGTGCACGCGGCGGCTCCCGGCTCGCCCCGCCGGGAAAACTGCTCTGGGGCTTTAAACCCGAAGGTGTTGCTGGGAGCTGGGCGGCCTGGGAGGGACGAGGTGCGGCGCGCGGGGTCCAGGGGGGCCTCAGGCAGGCCCGGGGCGGCCCCTGCTGGACCAGACGAGCACAGCATCGGTGGCTCTGACCGCGCCCAGGGCGCCTGGCGGCGCGTGCGGGGGCGCAGGTGGGTTGCTAGGGGGGGGGGGGGGGGGGAGGGCGGCCTGGACATCACTGGTTACCCCAGGGGGGCCCGTCTGCGGAGGAGCATCCTGTGAGGACAGACAGGAGGAGGCAAAGCCAGCTTCTCTGAGCGCTGACCTCCGCTCAGATGCACAGGCGCATGCAAACCAAGGTCACGACCTTGAATTCAACTCAGAATTGCATGGGACAAAGCAGATCTCTTGATCATGCGGAGGGGGACCCCAGAGGATGCACTGTGCACCCAGTAACCTAACATAAAGACCTATGTCCATCAAGAAAGGGAAAGCCAACCCACAGGATGGGAGAAAATATTTGCAAATCATCAATCTGATGAGGGACTCGTGTTCATGATGCGTGCAAAACTGCCCTACGACTGGACAATGAAAAGTCAACCCAATTTAAAACGAGCGAAGAAAAAATAAATAAATAAAATGAGCAAAGGATTTGAATAGACGTTTCTCCAAAGAAGATGGACAATGGCCAAGAACAGGAAACGATGCTCATGTCATCAGGGAAATACAAAACCACAAAGAGGTCCAGCCACCACTTCACACCCACCAGAGCGGCTACAATTAAAAAGACAGGTATGAACAGGTATGAGCCAAGATGTGGATCAGTTGGAACCCTTTTACATTGCTAGTAACATTGTCAAATGGTGCAGCCACTTGGAGAACAGACTGGTAAGTTCCTCGAAATGTCAAACATACCTTATAACCGGGCAATTCCATTGCTGGTATATTAACTCAAGAGAGATTTTTTTTTTTTTTTTTTTTTTTTTTGAGAGAGAGAGAGTGCAAGACAATGAGTGGATGGGAGACAGGAAGAGGGAGAGAGAGAGAATCTTGAGGGGGATCCATGCCGAGCACCCAGCCAGATGCAGGGCTCCATCTCACAACCCTGAGATCATGACTTGAGATGAAATCAAAAGTCCTCGCCTGACTGAGCCACTGAAGTAACTCCCCAATTTTTTAAAATTAACACAACAAATCACATGGGCATCTGGGTGGCTCAGTCGGTTGAGCGCCAGCTCTCGATTTTGTCTCAGGTCATGATCTTCGGGGTTGTGAGATGAAGCCCCGAGTCTGACTGCGTGCTCCACCTGGGGCCTGCTTAGGATTCTCTCTCCCCCTCTCCCTTTGCCCTTCCCTCAGCCTCATTTGCACACTCACTAAATAAATAAATAAATAAATAAATAAATAAATAAATAAATAAATAAATTTTAAAAATCAAAATAAAATAAACATGTCCACACAAAAACTTGCACCGGAATGTTTACAGCAGCAGTATTCATAATAGCTGAAACCTAACAGGGGTTGATGGTATAGTGGTGAGCATAGCTGCCTTCCATAATAGCCCCAAAGTGGAGACAACCCGATGTCCATCAACTGATGAATAAAATGTGTAACATCGCCACCCAGTGCAAAATTATTCAGCAACAAAAGGAGTGAAGTGCTGATACATTCTATAATATGAACTCTGAAAATATTATGCTAAGTGAAAGAAGCCAGACACAAAAGGCCACATATTACATGATTCCACTTCAAATGTCCAGAATAGGCACGCCCATGGAGACACAAAGTAGATTAGTGGTGGCCAGGGGCTGGGAGAGCCAGGAGCGACGACTAATGGGTACTGGATCTCTTCTTGTGGGATGGAAATGTTCTGAAATAAGACTCTGGTGATGGTTGTCCAACCTTGGAAATATACCAAAAAGCCCTGAATCGTACACCTTTAAGTGGGTAAATTTTATGGTATGTGAATTATGTTTTAATAAAGCTGCTATTAAAAAACATAAACGCGGTGCCTGGGTGTCTGGGTCGGTTAAGCATCTACCTTCAGCTTAGGTCATGATCTCAAGGTCCTGGGATTGAGCCCCTCACTGGGCTCCCTGCTCAGCAGGGAGTCTGCTTCTCCCTCTCCCTCTGTGCACTCACTCTCTCTGTCTCTCTCTCATCTCTGCCCCTCTCCCTCTCTGTCCCTCGGTGCACTCACTCTCTCTCTCAAGTAAATAAATAAATCTTTAAAAAATAAAAATAGACCAAAAAATATACAAAGAAAAACTGTAGAAAATGCATGGAAAAATTGACAAATGGAAACACCTCTTAGTCCTTAACAGATCAGATATTTAAGAAACAATGAAAAGAATCATGTTTCTCAGAAGTTACAAGGGCCGCCCATCCATTTATTTATTTATTTATTTATTTATTTATTTATTTATTTATAATCTCTACACCCAATGTGGGGCTCAAACTCCTGACCCTGAGATCAAGAGTCACCCACTCTTCCGACTGAGCCAGCCAGGTGCCCCTCATCCAGTCCTTTATTCAACAAATTTATATTGAGCACCAATCATGTGCCAGGTATCATTCAAAGCCCTGGAGATACAGCTGTGGGGAACAGTGCAGGGGGTTCACTTATGTTCTAGAGGTAACATAATATTTATAAACATTTACAAAAATTGACTTAGGATGTGAAGGAAATCTCCATCAATTCCAAAAGAAATAGTACAGGCTGGTGATTTTTTATCACCACAATTGAGCACATAAGAAATAAATGAAGTAAAATAAAATCCTCCAACTGCTTAGAAACATTAATGCTCTCTCATAAACAACCTTATGTTCAAAGAGAACATGAAGACCCCATTGCAGAGCACTTGAAAAATGAGTTTATGCATGAAACAGACACATACATATCTACAGGATAACAGTTTTTCCAAGTACACTGTGAGAGTCTGAGCCAAAGGGGGGCTCCTCGTGATCACTGCTGTTATTTAACATTTTCCTGGAAGGAATGATCAATACTATTCTACAAGAGAACAAAATAAAAAGGGCCGTTGCTCACAAACAGCATCAGACTGGCAAAGATCGGAAAGATGAATTCCCATTGCTGCCAAGCACGGAGTGAAGCGAGCTCCAGCTGTCGTGTAAAAGGCATGGATTGGTAAAGTGTGTCCTGGCTTCAGTTCAGCAATCCTACTTCTGGAAAGTTTCCTGTAGGAAACATGAGTGTTCAGGTGGACCTCTTGCAAGGTCAGCATTGTGGACAAATCAGCGAAAACATTCCACAGCCACATTCTGGAATACTCTGAGACAGCCAGGAAAAGAAGGAGGTCTATAAATGGGTTGTTCTCTGGCAGGGGGCAATTTTGCCCCCAAGGGGACATTGGTAACACTTGGAAACCTTTATTATTATCATCATATGGTGGAGGATGGGCAGAGGCCAGGGTAGGCATCTGGTGGGCAGAGGCCAGGGATGCTGCTCATCCTACAGAGCACAGCACTGCTCCCAAGTACTGATCTGACCCTCCATATCCATGGTGCCAAAGTTGAGAAACCCTGGTATAAAGTAACAGGGAGAAATACCAACAAGGAATTGTGTATTTTTTTTAAAAGTTCAGAACCACATTTACATCATGATCCCATATTTTTTCTAAATATATTTATGCAGGTATGCACATAGAAAAAAATACTGGAAAATTCATCCCAAACTGCACATTCATTCACAATTCTTTCATTCATTCAACCAACACTGGGGACCAGGAATGGGGTGGGTGGGTTCCAGGCACCAGTCTGTTGCATGACCTGGGTACACATCAGGGAATAAAGCAGGGAAAATGTCTTCATGGGAACCCCGGGGTTCCTGGGAGGTGCCTGGGAGAACTGAATTTTCCTCTTTCCAGACTTTTGAGGTCTTGACCTTTTTTTTTTTTTTTTAAACCAGAAGCATTATATTATCTTGTAAACAAAAAACAACAAATACTATAGCAAACAACACACACACACAGATGCTGAGGGGAGGACACGAATGGGGCAGGGGGCTGGGTAGGTGCAGGAACACAAGTCAAAGCAGCAGGTGGACCGGGCAGGTGTTGGGACTCTCACTCCCAGCTTTTCCTGCTGCCTCTCCAAACCTCCTGGGGTGAAGGAGACCCCCACAACCCAAGAGAAATGCAGCAGGGGCAGCAGCTTGGGGAGTAGCCTGCAGAGGGCCCGGGCTACTCTTACCTGCTTAAACACTGTCCTGTGGTGGCACCTGATAGAGAGTCCTGCCACCCCAACAAGTTAAGCTCTTGGACTGGCTCTTGTTCCTTTCATCCTAAATTCAAATCCTCATATCCTGCAACCACCCTGGGGACTTCGCTCTTTCACCCAACCTGGTGGTCCAAGCACTACTCAGTGGTTAAATAGCCCACATGTCTGTCCAATGGAAAGCCAGCATCTTTCTCCAGGGAGCCATCTTGTTGATTCCAAGACCAAAGGAAAAGTATATATGGCCAAAGTAGTGCCCCTTCTCCCCAAGAGGAAGACAAAACAAAACAGCTGATGGAAGGTGGGGCCTGCAGGTAAAGGGTCTTTGGAAACAAACCCATCCTTGGACAACAAAGGCCCCTGTGCCTTCCTGCACCCTAGTGGGTATTCAAGGGCTTCATCTGAATTGGCTCAGGGCCACCAGAACTCCAGCCAGCAGTGACAATATACAGCAACAGATATGGAAAGTATTTTTGCATATTATATCCTTGAATTGTCCTCATAACTAGAACAGGTGGAATCATTATCAACGCCCATTGTATAGATGAAGAAACTGAGGCTCAAGGAGAAGTTAATCATCTATGGCCCCCCAACTCATAAGTAACAATGACTTCTCTTCCCACCCTCTCCTGGGCCCTCCTTTCCCAGTGCCCACATCCTTTGTACAGAACCAAAATGCCTTTTTAGCTGGATCACCAATCCTAGAAGCTAGCATGGATTTTTCCTCATTGATTTGACAGATACTTATGAGGGCCTACTAAGGGCCGAGTACTACTTAGTGGGTCCACAGCCTTATCTCCCAGGAGCAGGCATGTCCTGGAGTGAGCAGCCAAGGTCCTCCTGCCTGGGTGCTGGATTGGTAAGCACAGAAGGTGGGCTTGGGGGTCCCTGGGTGGCGCAGCGGTTTGACGCCTGCCTTTGGCCCAGGGCGCGATCCTGGAGACCCCGGATCGAATCCCACGTCGGGCTCCCGGTGCATGGAGCCTGCTTCTCCCTCTGCCTGTGTCTCTGCCTCTCTCTCTCTCTCTCTCTCTCTATCATAAATAAATAAAAATTAAAAAAAAATAAAAAAATAAAAAAAGAAGGTGGGCTTGGTTTCAGCCTCCTGCTCCCTTGCAGCCTCATGTCTATTCAGGTCCAGTGGTGGCACAACACCCCCGGGTCTTCTGGGGTTACCAGGAGCTCCCCACTGTCTTCTCCAGTGCACACAGGTGTGTGGGTGGGGGAGGCTCCATGAGCCTCCTTCTGGACCACCTTCCTTGATACCATACATTGAAAAATCTTTCTTCTTTTTTTTCAAAGGAATATACACAAGTAATTAAAATAGTAATAATAAAACAGCTTGCAAAGGAGGATCCCCAGCCTCAGGGAACCAGAATCTTTTACAATGGTCAGTATCCCTGCCTGACCTTTGCCTCTCCCCGCCACCCCCCAAGGAGTCATTATCTTTATTGTATGGGGAAGTTTAGAAGCCGCCCTTTGCTCTAGAGAGAGACACTGTCTCGAACTTCCAAGATTGTTCACTATACAAATATCCTTGAAAAAGTCCAAAGACAGCCAATGCCTATGCTCTATCTACTCACTGCATGCAAGAGACCTGTGAAGAATCTCCCAGCAATTAGAAAGTCCTACTAAATGATAAAGTCTAAACAATAGAAGAATGCAAAACGTGGCAAGATCTCAAGCTCCCACACTCCAGACCACTCTCCCCCTGCCCTAATCAGTCCAGGGCTGGGCAGCAGACAATTAGGCTGCCCCTACTTGCACCCCGGGTCCAGTGAAGTGTTCATTTGAACTAACCAGTCCGAGGGACACCTGGGTGGCTCAGTGGTTGAGCGTCTGCCTTTGGCTCAGGTCATGATCCCAGGGTCCTGGGATCGAGTTCCGAATCAGATTCTCTACAGGGAGCCTGCTTCTCCCTCTGCCTGTGTCTCTGCCTCTCTCTCTGTATCTCTCATGAATAGATCAATAAAATCTTAAAAAGAACACAAACAACTAGACAGTCCTAAATCTGCTTGGCCATTCTTCCCACGTAATAAAGTCTCTTGTCGACATTTCTCCCTTACTACCTCTGTCCCCCTGAGCCTGGTGCTTCTCTGTGTGCCACACCACGGCCCCTTCTTCTTGGGAACACTAACACTTGTTTCAGTGTTAGTGGTCCCCTAATCTCTTGGCCTCACCTCAATAATCATAAAACCCACATTCTAACACTCCATCTCTTACTCTCTGATTGGCAAAAATAACAAAGCTCGACAGCACCCTATGAGACCATGGGGAAGCAAGCGCTCTTATATGTGGCTGGTGGGAATGAGAAAGGGTCAGTATTAATGGAGGACAATGTGGTCATGTCTAACAAAAGTACATAGGCATTTACTCTTTGACCTTCCAGTCCTGCTTCTAGGAATCTACCCAGACAATATGCCCTCAACAGTAAAAAATACATAGGCAGATTACTAATTAAGGCATTGTCTGTAATTACAAAATATTGGAAATACGCTCAACACCTGTATGTAGGCAATTCATTGAATAGACTACAAAATACCCACACAGAGAAAGGAGATCTTTATGAACTGATATAAAATGATTTCCAGGGGCATCCGGCCAGCTCAGTCAAAAGAGCACGCAACTCTTGATCTCGGGGTTGTGAATCCAAGCCCCATATTGGGTGTAGAGATTACTTAAGAATAAAATCTTTAAAAATAAGGGTGTGTGAGTGGCTCAGTGGTGAGCATCTGCCTTGGGTTCGGGGCATGATTCAGGGTTCTGGGATCGAGTCCTGCAACAGGTTCCCTGCAGGGAGCCTGCTTCTCCCTCTGCCTATGTCTCTGATGCTGTGTGTCTCATGAATAAATAAATAACATTTTTTTAATCTTTAAAAATAAATAATTTCCAGATGGATTGTGAACAAAAAGCAAGGTAGAAAGCATATACGTAGTACCTTTGCTGTAAGAAAAAGAAATAGTAAGAAAATAGACATTCCTCTGGTTAATTCTGCCAAAAGAAACCTAGAAAAGATAGCTCAGAAACTAAGGAGATTAGTTTCCTACAGGAAATAGATGAGAGCAAAATGGAAGGGTTGGAAATGTTGGATGTCACTTCTATGAATATAAATTTCTGAATAGTTTTAACATTTTTTTTAAGATATGGGGTTGATCTCACGACACTGAGAGTCGTGAGATCAACCAAGAGTCAGTTGTTTAACTGACTGCACATCCTAGGTGCCCCGAACCATATTCATATTTTACATACTCAAAAAGCATCAATGGGGATTGGGATGAACTCTAAAACACACACACAAACAATGAACCTAATTTCAAATAAGTGGCACTGGGACTATTTCCCATGTACTGTAGGATTAGCAGAGGAGTAAATATATTTAAGGGGGCCAGGAGCCAGATTTCCCACTGTTGGGAAAAAGAGTTGTAATATGGAACTGAAGAAAGTGGGGGGAGGGAGACCTGTGGGTGGGATAGAGCTGGAAATATCAGTCCTAAAACTTGTATCTTCGATTTATAAACACAGAAATGGATACAGATGTCTGTGTATATGTGTGCGTGAGTGGTTCCTGTTCTGTGCGCTCAAAAGCCCCCAAAGTATTCTTCTTGGCCTCCCTGCAGGAATGAGCACGCCTCTTCCTCCAACTAGAAGGAAACTGGCTCCTGGGAGAAGTGGTAGATTCCAGGCCTGGGGTGGGAACAGTACAAGTTGAACCCAGAATATCTTGGTGTGCCAGAAACAAAATAATGGCGATATGTCTCGGGATGTGGGAAACAGCTGGAGGCGCATACTGTATAAAGGTGGGATCATTTAAATATCAAAATAAATAACGAGAGGGACACCTGACTGGCTCAGTCAGCGGAGTGTGCAACTCTTGATCTCGGGGTTGTGAGTTCAAGCCCCATGTTCAGTCTAGAGATAACTTAAAAAAATAAAATCTTTTGGGGCACCTGGGTGGCTCAGTCAGTTAAGTGCCTGACTAGGTTTCAGCTCAGGTCATGATCTCAGGGTCGTGATATCAGCCCCGACCAGGCTTCACACCCAGCACTTAAGATTCTCTCTCTCTCCCTCTGTCCATCCTCCCTAAAAACAAACAAACAAACAAACAAAATCCTTTAAAACAAAAACCATTAAAAAAATCACAGAAAATTTTAAAAATGATAGTAATGGATCATAACCCAATGAATAAAATAAGAATCCATGAGTCCATGCTGATGATGGGTGAATGAATGAGAAGGAAATCCCTTCCTTACAGTAAGAATACCAAATATATATGTAGAAAGAATAATGGGATTAGGGGCATCTGGGTAGCTCAGTTGGTTAAGTGTCCGACTCTTGATATCAGCTGGGGTTGTGATCTCAGGGTCCTGAGAAGGCTCCACGTTCAGTGGGGAGTCTGCCTGAGATTCTCTCTCCCTGTCCATCTGTACCTCCTCCCGCTCACACGCACACATGCTCGTTCTCTCTCTCTCTCTCTCTCAAGATATATGAGTAAAATTTAAAAAAAGAATAATGGAATTAGAGAATCACCATTGTGCAATCATTACAAGTCACTACTGATTCAAGCCAAAATCTTCAATGAATTTTAAATACTAAGAGGTGAAAATTTGAAAAATTTGGTTTCACAATATCTTCCCATAACATACATATGAATTGCAAAGAGAAAAAAACAAACCCTGCAATGGGAAAGCCTGGCAGATATCTCCTCTCACAAGTAGTTGAAGTCACCATCCCCTCCAATGGGACAAACGAACATGTGCCCCCATGTGATGCACTAAGAAAGACCTGCCGGCGTTTCTACAGTATTCCCACCAAAGGGCTTGATTTGAATCTATCATGAGGAGGCATCAGACAAAACCAGCTGAGGGACAAATGACAAAAATACTGGCTTGGACTCTTCAAAAACAAAGGCTGAAGAACTTTTCTGGATTAAAGAAATGTGTGAGATGTAAATGCAGGGCATGATCCTGAATTGAATCCTGGACCGGGACACACACACACAAATGCTAGAAAGGATGTTGTGAGTTAATTGAGTATGGGCTGCAGTCTAGGTAATGACATTATATCCATGCTAGATTTCCTGATTTTGATCCTTGTATTTTTCTAAAGATTTTATTTATTTATTTGAGAGAAAGAGCTTGAGAGCATGAGCAGGGGGAGGAGCAGAGAGAGAGGGAGAAGCAGACTCCCCACAGGGAGCCTGACTCGGGGCTCAAACCCAGGATCCTGAGATCATGACCTAAGCTGAAGGCAGATGCTTAACCAGCTAAGCCACCCAGGCACCCCTCATTCTTGTACCTTGATATGGAAGAGAATATCCTTGATATTAGGAAATATAGCCTCAAGTCTTTAGGGATAAAGGAGCATGATATCTACAACTTACTTTCAAATGATTGGGGATGGGGGGAAGGTGTGTTTGTGTGTGTGTGTATATTACATATACACATATACATGTATTCACATACTTAGAGAATATTAAAGCAAATGTGGCAAAATGTGAACCATTGATAAAAAGAGTATAGATTCTCACAACTTTTTATTTTAAGATTTTATTTATTTATTCATGAGAGATACAGAGAGGCAGAGACATAGGCAGAGGGAGAAGCAGGCTCCCCATGGGGAACTCAGTGAGGGACTTGACCTCAGGACCTGAGCCATCATGGGGATCATGACCTGAGCCAAAGGCAGACACTCAACCACTGAGCCACCCAGGTGTCCCAATTCTTGCAATTCTTATGTCAGTTTGAAACTACGTAAAAATTACAAGCCACCCTCATACACAAAAAAGCTAATACATAAATAAAAGGGCCCACTAAGTGCCTATCATGAGTGCTTTTTCATGAATGAAAAAGATCCACCCCAAGGCTTGTGTGGTTGCCTCCCCATCAAGCAGTTTGTCTTCTTCTTAGCTAACTGACCCTGATGTTGAATGCCATTAGACTAGACTGGATTTTGGTTTTTGGTTTTTTAAATTTAATTTAGGGCAGCCTGGGTGGCTCAGCGGTTTAGTGCCGCCTTCAGCCCAGAGCATGATCCTGAAGACCCAGGATCAAGTCCCGCGTTGGGTTCCCTGCATGTAGCCTGCTTCTCCCTCTGCCTCTCTCTATCTCTCTCTGTGTGTATTTCATGAATAAATAAATAAAATGTTTTTTTAAAAATAAATAATTTAATTAATTTATTTGAAAGAGAGAGAGAGTAGGAAAAGGAGCAGAGGAAGAGGGACAAGCAGACTCCCCAATGAGCACGGAGCCCAACGTGGGGCTCGATCCAAGGATCCTGAGATCACGACCTGAGCCAAAACCGAGAGTCAGCTGCCCAACCGAATGAGCCACCCAGGTGCCCCACCATTAAACTGTTTAAACTAGAGCATGTAATATTTTGCTTGAAAACAGTTTTTTAAAAATTAATTGAAAGGGGAGTGCTTGGTTGCCTCAGTCAGTAGAGCATGTAACTCTCAACACTAGGGTTGTGGATTCGAGTCCCATATTGAATATAGAGATAACTTAAAAAATTAAAATCTTGGGACGCCTGGGTGGCTCAGTGGTTGAGCGTCTGCCTTCTGCTCAGGGCGTGATCCTGGAGTCCTGGGATCGAGTCCCGCATCCAGCTCCCTGCATGGAGCCTGCTTCTCCCTCTGCCTGTGTCTCTGCCTCTCTGTGTGTGTCTCTCATGAATAAATAAATCTTTAAAAAAATTAAAATCTTTAAAAATGAATTAATTAGTTAAATTAGAAGGGGGAAAAAACCTCAAATGAGAAGAAAGTCAGTATCATAGAGTGATTCCATGAACGAATGAATCCATGAATGGGGAGTGAGTGAACGAGGGCAGAGCAGTAAGTGGGACCGGACGGAGCCCGCTGTCCAAGCCTGTTCATCTCCGGCCCCTCTGCCCCTCTAGGCCCTTTTTATGGCTGACCACACCCCGGCAGCCAGGCTGGCCAAAGTGCATGTTCCTCCCCGTTCTCGGGAGGTGAGGCCGGGCAGATCCCGACGGCTTCCTCCGCGGCTAGAGCCCCACCTTCCTCCATTCCCCACAGGAAGGGCGCTGGGGAGGCAGCGTCAGGCTGGTGACTGGGAGCCCGGGTGCCCGTCGGTGAGCATTTCCCTTTCTTGTATCTCTGCTCCCCCTCTGTCCCCTTGAGCAGTTGGACCAGATCGGTGGTTCTCGACTTGGGCCACACATTAAAATCAGCTGGGGATCTTTTAAGAATTTCAGAGCCCAGAAGGCTCCCCAGACCCACACTATGTTGGACTCTTCAGAGGGTGGAACCCAGGCCCCCATGGTTTTTAGGGCTTCCCGGGTGACTCCAAGGCTCCTGTCACTGGAGGGTTAAATGAAATGCGAGAGTCATCACCAGACCCATGGGTTCCTCTCCTCAACACCCCCTGGAGGCAGCAGCTCTTTCTCGGACTTTGCCCAGCTCCACACACCCTTCGCCAAACCTTCTGCTCTGGCCCCCAGACTTCACTTTTTTTTTTTCTATGATTTTATTTATTTATTCATGAGAGACACACAGAGAGGCAGAGACACAGGCAAAGAGAGAAGCAGACTCACGGCGGCGGGGGGCGGGGGGGAGATCATGCCCTGAGCCAAAGGCAGACGCTGAGCCACCGGGTGCCCCCAAATTCACCATTTTTATGTTTAAAATAAAAGGATCTGGGATCATGGCCAAGGCAGTCTCCCAGGTATGGGCTGGGGTCTTCCTGCTTTCTTGTCACTCACAGCTGCTGAGGACGGGGTTGAGAGAAAAGGGAGAGAATTGGGGAGGATGGAGAGCCTGTTGGAGCCAAGAACCTAAGCGTTTGGCTTTTCTTCTCCCTGAGGTAGGATCTTGCTAACCTTTTCCATGGAGGGTGAACCCTGCCCGGGTCTAGCTGGGGGCCAGTGGCTGAGCTTCCTGGGGGGCACGTTCCCTTGGGTGAGCCCTATTAGCCTCCGGTGTCACCGGGTGGACACAGACCAAGGAGGGAGGAGGGAGCCATGAACTTCCCTTGCACCATCCCGTGCCCCTGAGTCTTACTTGGCCCATCTATGAAATAGGCACCCCCTGCCCCATCTCACCAGGCCAGTTACAGACCACATTGTTTCACTGCAGACTGATGCACTGAGTTTCTGAAGGTGCTTCCTACATGGTTGGGAACTTGTGCATATATGTGAGAGGGGATACTGATCTGAGGGACAACAGAGCTGACCATGGCTGAACCCCAACAGGATGTGAGCAAGAAGCCAGCAGGTGAGTCTGGAAGTCCTGTCTCCCATGTGGTCCTCAAAGATTTGGGAGGGGCCTGAGGGAGGTACAGGGGGGATGCTGCAGCCTGTATGGCCAGTGGCCCTCCCCAGCTCTGCCACCGGTGAGGCCAGGAGCAGAGCAAGTGGACGGAGCATCCTTTAGGGGGAAGCACGTATCAGTAGCTGTGATGAAGACCAGTAGCAGCCAGTGGTTTCTGGCGCTCACTTCTCTGCTTCTTACAACCTCGCAAGGCAGAGGTTTATGAATCCCATTTTCCAGATCAGAGAACTGAAGCTCAGAGAGGTTAAGTAACCTGTCTAACGAGTCACTGCCACTGTGGCAGAGGAAAACTTCAAACCCGGATCCGCCTGACTTCAAAGGGGGGTCATGCTTTCTGACCTCCACGAGACCCTGGCCACACACAGAGGATCCTAATCTGACAGGTTCATCAGAGAGGAACATGCTTTTACAGCAGGCCAGGCTGGGGGAGGTTCTGATACTCTGTGTGGGGTGAGTGGTGGAGGGGCAGGAAATGCATCATTTCAGATCGGGTACCAGAGGCTCGCTCTTCCTTTCTTTTTTTGTGAGAGACACAGAGAGGCAGAAACACAGGCAGAGGGAGAAGCAGGCTCCTCGAGGGGAGCCCGATGCAGGATTCAAACCTTGGACCCCAGGATCAAGACCTGAACGGAAGGCAGATGGTCAACCACTAAGCCTCTTAGAGCCCTGGGTGCCAGAGGCTCTGAAAGGCTTCCCAGGAGAGGGGCTCGTTCCGTGGCCCAGAATGCAGAGCACAGAGGAGACTGCAGATCCTGCTGCCCTGGGAGAGGCTGGGGAGAGACTGGGCAGTGGAGAGAGTACTTTCTGAGCATGGAGCAAGGCTGGCTTCTTGGGTCTGCAATCACAGCAGCTGTGCAGGGCCCCACATTTAGAAAAGGTCACACATTTGGGATTAAAAGCTCTGTGGTCGCTGGCTTGACATTTTATTTATTTAAAAAAATATTTTATTTAAATTCAATTTGCCAACATAGAGTATAACACCCACTGCTCAACCCTTCAAGTGCCCTATGGCTTGACATTTTACATAATTTTATCTTGTCTATTTTGTAAGTGAAGCCAGCCAGGACGATGGAGCATGTGCTGGGGGAGTGGGAGCTGGGAGCCTTGACCCCTGCATGTGCATGCGCTCCCACTCCCCATCCCTACCAGAGTCCTCGTTCTGTTGTCCCCTTCAGCCCCTGGCAGGCACTCAAGTAAGGGTCCCAGTTGAGGCTGGAAAGGCAGGGCATGCTCCAAGGGTGACAGGCAGGATAAGAGGCAGGAGCCTCTCCCCAACCCCCAGCCAGATACAGATGGGTGCAGGTGGGGAGGTGGTGATTCCTGGGGATATCGCCCATCTGCCATGGGTTAGGGATGTGGCTTTGGGGAAGCTGTTTTGCACACCTTCCTTTTGCTCTGGGCCCCACTGGTGTAGCGGGCCTTGGTCACATCCATGTCCTGCCATCTACTCATGGGATAGGCTCAAGCAAGTTACTTTACCTCCTTTCAGCCTTAATTTTCTTATCTGAAATGGGAATGTCAACACCCCAAAGGATTTTTTTTTTTTTTTTTTGAGGATAGTGAGGTTTCTATTTTTGGTTTTTTCCAAAATGCAAATATGATTATGACAGCCTCGGGCTGAGAACTATCTAAGGCTTGGTTGGTGTTTTAGAATAAAAACAAAAACCTCTCACCTGGTCTAGTGCTTTCCAATAACAGTATCACGTAAACCACGTAGATATTTAAAAATTTCCTCGTGACAACATTTTAAAAAGCCAAGACAGGTGAAAATAATTTTAATATAGCTACTTCCCTTAATACATCAAAATTATCATTTTCACATACAACCAGTATTAAAAAGTACACATTTCACTTCTTTTCCTGTCTTTAAAATTGTATTTAGGGACACCTGGGTGGCTCAGAGGTTAAGCATCTATCTGCCTTTAGCTCAGGGAGTGATTTGGAGTCCCAGAATGGAGTCCCATGTTGGGCTCCCTGCATGGACCCTGCCTTCTCCCTCTGCCTGTGTCTCTGCCTCTCTATCTCTCATGAATAAATAAATAAAATCTTTAAAAAAATAAAATTGTATTTAAAATTGTATTTTATGTATTTATCTCATTTCTTGTGGCTAGTGACTACTCAGTTGGACGGCCCAGGCCGCCCGGCCACAATCCCACGACCCTGTGGCAGCCTGCCCCACCTCACACCGGCCCTCCATGGTCTCTGCCCCACAGCCTTTCCTTCCTCAAAAGCTCCACTCCACCCACCCACAGGTTCCTGTTGCTGTTTCTAGCCCCAGGAATCTCATCTCTTCTTCTCCCCCTGGATCTAGTGAAGCCCAGCCCTCAGGGTGCTCTTCCTTGACCCCTTTCCATGCCTTCATGCTATATTGTGTCTCTGGCCTCATCATCCCCCGCAGTTGTAATGTCATGTTTACTTGAGGTCACTTGACCAGAATCTACCTCTCCTCTAGTTTTGCCAACTCTAGGATAGAGACCACTATGGGCTGTTGTAGTGGCAGCTCTAATCCTGTCCCCAGGACTTAGCACAGGGCCTGGTGCAGAGAGGGCTCCCTCATAGAGCAGGGCGGATGCAGTGAGAAGGGGAAAGGCCTGCCCCCCTGGTAAGCACTCTTCCCTTCCCTCTGGTTGAGAAGATGCCTTAGAAAGGGACTGCACCCGCTGGAGAATTGGGGACGCGAGGCACTCAGTGCCCAAAATATTTAAGTAGAAACTTGAGTTAAGCACACAGATTATAAATATTTCTTCCCCAGATTACATACCACTTAAAAATAGCATCTCAGCTCCTTTGCATGATTTGGGCCGTGATGAACGAAAATCACTCTTCAAGTCTGAACATAATTACTGACCTTTTTGTGACTTGGCTTTTCCCTTGAGGAGGCGGGACAGGGGAGCAGGAAGTGGAGAAGGGGCATCATCCCAGCTTAACTGGCAGAGCTGGAGGAGAGCCAAACGCTGAGGGGCTGTGGTTTCTCAACGCTTTTTTTTTTTTTAAGATTTTATTTGAGAAAGCACAAGAGGCAGGAGGGGCAGAGAAAGCAGCAGACCCCCCCACTAAGCAGGGAACCCAGCGAGGAGCATGATCCCAGGATGAGATCATGATTTGAGCTGAAAACAGCAGGTGCTTAACCGACTGAACCACACAGATGCCCCCAATGCTTTCTTTTTCTCTTTCCCAGGTGAATATAAACAAGGTTTGGATCCACAGCTGCCTACCGATCCAGGGGATGGCAGACCTGAGAACACCTGCGTAGGTGAGGACTCAGCCCCAAGACCATGTGGCAAAGCCAAACGCATTCCTTGGGTTCTTCTGCCTTCAAACAATGCTTCTCCTTCTTGGGACAGTGAGTGTGAAGATTCACTCAACACCACTGTCCGCCTCCCAACAAAAGATGGTGCAATTATCCTGTTTCTCAGACCCTATCTGTCACCTTGAAGTCCCAGGAATGTGTGTGTGGGGGGGGTGCAATAGGAATCACACAGAATCCTCTGCACCTCAACACAACTGCTTCTCTAGGATACAGAGCCCGAGGTCTCAACATTTCCTTGAAGCTTTCCAAACAACCGAGTTCAAACACCTACCATGTACATTATTGAATATTTTCAATACTATCCCGCCTTCAAACTGCAAGCTTTTTGGTGAGCATAATGGACGTCCACCCCAGAGCTTGCCCAACACCCCAAGAAAAGCCTCAGATAATTTGAAGTTTATATATACCAATCAAAGCTGCAAAGCTGCACGTCTACTCATTATTCAGTTCTTGGGATGACCTATGCGGTAAGAATGGATGAGGTCAACTGAAAGGCTTTAAATTGGTATTTTCTTTTGCAAATGAATTTGCAGGTGATCTAGAGCTGGTGCTGAAAGTCAGAATTCAGAGTCCCAGAGAAAATGACTTCATTGAAGTTGAACTGAACCGAGAAGAGCTGAGTTACCAGAATCTACTAAAAATCAGTTGCTGTGAACTGGGGATTGAACCAGAGCAAGTGAAGACCATCAGAAAGCTACCAAACACACTGCTCAGGAAGGTAGGGTTTGCAAGTCTCTCAATGCAGACTGGGTTCTAAATGGGCAAAATTCATGTTTTGTGAAGCTAATCATTTAGCCTTTGCATTTCTAATGCAAAAACAAATTCAAGACACTGGGAAACTCTGGCTGCAAGAGAGCCAAACATGGTAGCTATGAAATTCTCAATCCGGTGTTTTTACCGATTTGCACACCTGAATTATAAGCCCTTTAAAAGGGTCTGAATTATAACCAATGCCCAAATTGAAGACTCAGTTCAATGCATATGGCCCCTTCCACCTCTGCAAACCTGGCTGGTTGACAGTAAATGGCATGGTCCCCGGGAAGGAAAAAAGACTAACTTACTACCTTTATTTGCTTACAACAGTTCAGCCTTTGTAATCTCATGAAACAAAGTTGTTTTGCATCTTTATCGATATTTCAGATTCAAAATATAGATCTCTATTTTTAATTTCAGAAGGAAAAAAATCTCATTTCTCTGGACACTTTATTTAAAAAGCTTTCAGAATGCTTTTAACAATTCTCATTGATGCCATGGCTAATAGTATTTTCATTGTAAAGGAACAGCAGGATGATTGTATTTTCCAGATTTTTTTTTAATGCCCTTTTCTTCAGCAGTATCAATCTGCTATATAGTCCCCTTAGAAACCTACAATACAGACCAAAAAAAGAACAAAAACAAAAACTTCTCAACTGCTACCTCAGTTTACCACAAATAGAGAAACCGATACAGTAATATCCCGAGTTTAGGCAAGAATCCCAAAATGCTGGCCATTATTTTTAACCTTAATAATTTCACATGCTACTTATAAACCACCATATAATTTCTTTTACATGTTAAGGACAAAGACATTCTAAGACTACGGGACTTTCAGGAAATAGAACTCATTTTAATGAAAAATGGAAGCTCTGAATTAGAAGAATACACACCATCCCTGATAGAGAAGCCCTGCTACAACAGCAATGCTGCAAAACTAACCTATTAGAAAAATTCTGGAAATGAAACACTGGAATCCATGTTTTGTAAATAACCAAGTGGGAATGCATGTACCGGTTTGCTAACTTCATCTGTATACTTTGGAAAATTGTTCCCTTGATTCAGACTTCTCTGGGCAGGGAGAAATTTCAAAGTGCTTTGACAGAGCTTTTTTTTTTTTTTTTAACTGTATAGTATGATACTTATCCCAAGTTTATTTTGTAGAGTTGTACCTCAATCCTGATCAGGCATAGGTATTTACTACTAAGGTTCAGTCAGGATGAATAGCTGAGGTCTGTTCGTGTGAACTGCCCCAGGGCAGGGTAAGCTGATAGAGCTGGGAAAGCCAAGACTCCCTCGTTCAATCGGTGCTCCACTTTAAAAAGATTTTTAGTAATCTCTACACCCAATGTGGGGCTCAAACTCACAACCTTGAGATCCATTCACCGGATCCTCCCACCTTGAGCCAGCCAGGCAACACCCCTCCCAGCCCCCACTGGTGCTCCATTTTTAAAAGCATGTCACACCACCGGGGCACCTGGGTGCTACAGTCAGTTAAGTGTCCAACTCTTGGTTTTAGCTGAGGTCAGGTCAGGGTCCTGGGATTGAGCCCCATGTTGGGCTCTAGGCTGTGTGGAGTCTTAAGATTCTCCTCTACATCTGTCCCTCCCAAGCTCACTCTAAAATAAAAAATATCTTAAGGAAAAAATTTAAAAAGCATGTCCCACATATCACATAATTTCCTTACACTTTTAAACTTGCCTATAAAATAGCAGGACTTAATATGACTTGAGTTACCACTGAGGCCATTTTTAACATAACTTGTAGAACAGCCAAGATACAGCTCACAGCACTAAACTGCTAATCAGATAAAGAAAACAAAGTTGGTACCCTTACCAACAACTAGCTCAAAGCTAGACTCCTCCTACCATAATACCTAGAATCCTTCTGGGTCCACTAGCCCAAACTTCTAGTTAAGAACTGCTGGAATTGGGGCAGCCCAGGTGGCTCAGCGGTTTAGCGCCGCCTTCTGCCCAGGGTGTGATCCTAGAGACCCGGGATCGAGTCCTACATCGGGCTCCCCGCACGGAGCCTGCTTCTTTCTCTGCCTCTCTCTCATGAATAAATAAAAATCTTAAAAAAACAAAAAACTGCTGGAATAGGGGGCACCTGGGTGGCTCAGTTGGTTAAGCATCTGATTTCGGCTCAGGTCATGATCCTGGTGCCCAGTGGTGGGCTCCCTGCTCAGCGGGGGTTCTGCTTGTCCCTCTCCCTGTGCCCCTTGTTGCTCATTCTCTCTCGAATAAACAAAATATTAAAAGAAAAAAAACTGCTGGTACTTTGGAGGCACTCAGCTAGCTGCTTGACCCCATTTACCCACTTAACACAGACCATAGAGTCACTTGTCTTCAGTTATTATTCCTGGACTCTTAATTCTCATGGAACTGAGCAATAAAATACCAGCGCCCCTTCTGGGGAAGAAATGTCGTCTCCCTCAGCAAGCACATTAATAGGTCACCATGGCCTCCTCTCCAAATTCTCAATACCTCAGCTTTGATGAAGTGTGGGGGACACACCAACACTACACTAACACCCAACTAAGTAAGGCTTTATTTATTTATTTTTTTAAGTAAGGCTTTAAAAAGCATGGGTACAGGGACACTTGGGTGACTCAGCAGTTGAGCATCTGTTTTTGGCCCAGGGCGTGATCCTGGAGTTCCAGGATTGAGTCCCACAATGGGCTCCCTACATGGAGCCTGCTTCTCCCTCTGCCTCATGAATAAACAAAATCTTTTACACACACACACACACACACACACACACACACACACACAGAATACCTGAATGTGCAATTTGCTTAATACCCGTGGACCTCTTTGGGTGGGAGCATCTCAGCTTGAAATATAAGCTCATCACCAAAGGCACAGGTTTTCAAAAGACAATATATCCCCTAATGCAAGCCCATTTCACATAAGTGCCTTTCCACTGCCACAGGACGATGGACGGGATCAACCCCCAAGTGCCACTTCCCTAAGGTACCTGAGTAAGGAAAATTTGGGCAGGAGCTCAGGATTGACTGTTAGTGGGCCCAAATCACCCTTTGTGGGGAAGTGAGATTTTAGGTGGCGTTTTTAGGTGAACACGGTAGAATAAATTTGAAAAAAATGACTGTTGGGAGGAAAGCTTACACTATGTGGATAGCAGAACCTAATGTTGCCTCATGGTTAATTACCGCAATTCAACAGGGGCAGCAATTTATCACCAGGCTGTTGAGCAAATTCAATATCCACTCAAACACAGTTTGCACAACAAAAATTATAAAAACTTATATCCTGTAACAAACATGAATGGTCTTAAGGCTGAAGATTAAAATTTGAGACTTCAAGAGTAACTTTCATTGTAATTTATACTTCATGCAGAGATTGTGGAAACTAATTTCTGAAGGTACAATTCCACTGCCTACAATTCCACTGGACTTTCACAACAATGTCATTTTAAGATTTTTAAGTCATTGAAATCAATCAGGTACTATAATGCTTATCCTAAAAGATTCCAGAACATATGCAGGTTAAAACATGGAATGATCTAGAATTCTCCTGTCATTCACAATCTACGTTCATTTACAATGTGTCGTCTGGTAGTGCCCCCTTCCATCCCTCAGAGCAGAAGTCCTTCCTGTACAGCTCATAGGCCTGACAGATGCCACCATGAGAAGGTGGCAGTGTTCCTCTTTTGCTCACCAATCTATCCAAGGTATCAGAATAGTACCTGGCACATCAGCACTTGGGGATACACAGAATGAACCTAGGGCTAGGCCCTAAACTCCCACTAGGGGATTAAAGGCTGGCTGGGAGGCCACAGTTGGGGGTAAGAGGTCCACTCCTGATGCAGGTGAATTTTATGCACCCGCAGATACATTTCTACTTTCAATGACTTCCCTTTTAAAGTGTGAACATCTAACACTTCACAGTACCCCTCATTAAGAGAACAAGGCCAAAATGGAACTGCCCCTCTGATCTGACAATCTAATTTGAACAGGAGAAGGCTGTCCTGACCATGGGCCAGGAGTACTGTTCTTCTCACTCAGTAGTTCCCTTTCTGGAAGGGCGTGAATTTGCAAGAAACGTACAGCAGAACAAAAGCAGTAGCTCCCCCGCTGACACCCAAATGAAAATTATGTAAAGACAAAAATAACTGATGACAAAGAAAATACACTTAGGTTCAGCTTCTAGCTTTTAAAGAACTACAATTAAGGTCCTAAATCTGGTGCTCAAGAAGCCGAACCTTTTACACACCTGCCAGTCATGAAAAGAGGATAAATTTCATTAAATATGCTTACATATTTTATTAGTCACTACCTACTCCAAGACCTTTTCCCATTTTAATTTAAATTTTATTAAGAAATATCATACATATACAAAAGCACATAAACATACAGTTTAAAAAAGAAACCGCCCACCCAGCTTTAGCAACAAAGCATCATTAGCAGTTCCTCTGAAGGCTGTTGTTCCTTGCTCTCCACGGTCTCCTCTCCCTCCGATAGAACAGGTTAACACTGAATTTCATGTTAATCATTTCCTTGCTTTGCTTTTATTTACCATAGATTTAACTTAACAGCTTGGCGTTGACTTTCTCAGAAACGGAACCATAGTGGATGTACTCTTCTGCACCTTGCTTTCCCGACCACGGAGATTCATCCGTGTTCACACGTGTAGCCATAGCTCAGTTCAACTTCTGTGCAATTCCACTGTAGGAACAAGCCACGGAATCTATCCAGTGGACTGAAGGACAGGTGGGGTCTTCCCAGTTTGTTTTTGTTTTCCTTTTCTTCCTATTACAAACAATGTTGTTATGACATTTTCACATCCATGTCCTGACACATATGTCTCAGTTTCTCTAGGGTATATATCTAGGAGTGGAATAGCCACAAAAGAAGTTAGGGCATGGCCACTTATGCCAAACTACTTCCCAAAGCTGTTGTTCCTAAACATTCTTAACCTGTTGACAACTGGGCTACTTGGGAGGGCTGAGGGGAAGAAACAGATCAACTATGACTCTCAAACTGCATTTTTAAAGTAGGAAATTTAAAAATCTGATACAACAATGAAAAACATTTATTTCTTTGCTTTGGTTTACTTGAAATGTACTTTAAAAAACTACATGTTAAAACTTAAAAGGGCGGTCTCCTAGATCTCAAATATCTTTAAATATACGGAGTGAAAACAGCAAGATTTAAAACAGAAGGTGTACTTCATATATTAAAAAAAGGTCTATACATATATGCTTACATCCCCCACCACCCACCTCCCTCCAGAAAGAGTAATTGTTAACAGCAGTAGCTCCTGGAGAGGAAGAACAGGGACAAGAAGACGGAGAGATCACTTAACACTTCTACTGTTGTTTTTCTGAACCATGTGCAACCATGTACAAGCATTACAATACAAAATTATTTAAAAGTAGTCACCTGGGGTTCTTTCATAACAACTAAAAATCAGTCTGAACTCACACTTGAAAACCAGCCCTGAACGAAGTCTCATCCCACAAAAAAATATACACAATAAATTCTGAAGTGTTTTCCTTTTGTTTCATGCACTTTAGAATGTTTAAAAATATTCACATAGCCCATCTAAAATGCATTTTTAAAAGCACAGAAAGGATGCAAGTTCAAAATACTCCCACCCTAAATTGTTCCGTTGTAACAGCTCTAAAAACTTTAATCAGAAGGTGCCTAACAACCTGTATGTAGTCAAACAAAGTTTTCTCAGACCTCGAAAATAGGGTGGTTTGAAGAAACCAGACAGATTGCCTGCAGGTGTAATGTTATAAGGAGAGGAGATAAATATCTAAGTTGAAACATGACTAGTTCATTCTAACCTCAAGAAGGCAAGAAATGGGTTTTAACCCAGTATGAAAACTACAGCTGACCCTTGAACAACATGATTTTGAACTGCATAGGTCCACTCCTATGGGTCCCCCCCCACACACACACAGCCCAATACTGTAAATGTATTATTCTCTCTTCCTTATGATTTTCTTAACACTTTTTCTCTAGCTTACTTTACTGTAATCATACAATATGTAAACACCCCTAACCTCCCTGGACACTGTTCCAGGGTTAACTGTAAATATACTGCCATCTGTTTCAAGAAAAAAGGTCTTAACAAAAAGGGAGGTGATGCGTAGAGTCTTTCTATATTGCAGAGGGGAGGATGCCAGAGCAGTAGACTCATTAATTGGTCCCCTTGAGATACACAATGGAAAAGAAGTACCAGTCCAGCACTACAGTTGAGGACTCTGGCCAATTAAAAGTTCATCCCATTTATTTTCATTAAT